>NC_140028.1:45069065-45807677 GCF_963513975.1 Fringilla coelebs | reverse complement strand
AAGCTACTTCCAGTTCATACCTTGGTACTGTGCTTGAGCAAACTGTCTGGCATGGACCAAAACTTTCTCAGGGGATGTTTTTCCCTAACATTTTACCTGTACGATGATAACTTCCTGCTGCTGGTACATGTGGTCTGGACCTGTCTATTCTACCAGTGTGAGTCTATCCATGCTAACAAAACTAAGCAGTTTGTAAAATGTCCAGACAAAAAAGGAACCTTATATTTATGTATCTTCAAAGTGCAGATAACTAATTACCTGATTATACTAATCAGGTATTGAATCAGGTATTTTAATTTAATCAGGTACCAAAAACGAAGCATTGAGGGCACAAGCAACCATCTCCCAAACTGAAGACTGCGGCTGATGAACAAGGCTTCTCTTCTGAAGAAAAACTCAATATAAAAGGCTACCTCAGATAAGGATGTGGGCACAGATAACAGTTAGCACCATTAATAAGTATTACCCCTTTTGCCTTTGTCCATAAAAATGTCACTAGGATAATGCAGAGAATCAGACTTGGATGAACAGATTTGTTCTGTCCTGCAGAAATTTTTGTGTTAATAGTCCAAACATACTGCCAGCCAATCTGCCACAACATTTAACTTATTTCAAGGAAGATGGGCAAACATTTACTGTATATGACATTTTCTAGCTATATGACAGTTTTTACTCTGGGATTAAGCAAACAAAACATTCTGTACCAAAAAAAACCCAAAAACAAAGAAACAAACAAAACCCCCTTGACATTTTTACAGTATTGGCCATAACCATGGCATAAAATGCCGAAGCAATCGTATAAATAAATAATTTTAATTTCTCAGAAGCTTAGAATTGGAAAAAAAGGTAAACATCTTGGATATAAAATGACATGGAAGTTGTATAAATTATTAGTCTGGCTTTAATAGCTAATAATAGGACTTAAAGCAGGACTTTGTAAATTTTTTAATAGGTTTTTCATGCCTAGTTTAACTTCTTTTTTAAGAGAAGCTGAATAAGTTCATGTATTTTTGGCAATGTTTTTTATAATATTCTTTCATAAAAGGATTATTTTTATAGATATATATGCTTCAGTTGCCCCTGCAATCCTCACACTATTCCTAATTTTCAAATAAAGGTTCCAGTCTGTTGTCCTAGGGAAAATGATTGTGCTGCCAATGGAATTTTCTGGTGACAATAATAAGGGGAGTGATTAGGAAACTCACTGAAAAAGATTTTTCTTCTAGAAGATTTTTTATGGTATCTTATGTTTGCTTCCAGTCTCTGATGGCCTAACAATGAAAGCTATTTAATAAACTTTATATATAAGATAAACTTATAAGATTATAAGTTTATTGTCAGGGTTTTAATACATTTAAACAGTCAATGACTTGTCTTTTAAGAACTTTAATAGGAATATTATTACTCTATTTGTGATTTGCATAATAGTAGTGGGGTTTTTTTTCTCATAACTATGTACTCTAATAATGTATATATTAAACCACAAATCTGATTCTGTTACTCTTTTTATATAAAATAAAGGTAAAGATGCTGTACAATCAAAGCCACATAAGACACACAGGAAATTCAGGAAAAGAATCCTTTTCCTAGAGCCAGAGTATTGTAGGCAAAGAATGCTCTCAGTTGCACAAAACAGAGTAAGTTTCATGTCTCTACAAATGTCAGCTGTGGACACAGAATACATTATTTCATCATCATGGAGCATAACTTAGCTACAGCTTCACAGGAATTCTTTCAAAGTTTGGACTGAGAGTTTACATTCTAAAACCAAAAAAAGAATCCCAAATACTTCTCACATTTCACTTTTAAAAGCAAAGGAAACAAAACATTCAAAGAGAAACACTTGGAACTTATACCATAGCAAAGTCAGAATCAAAGCAAACAGCAGTCTTGCATCTTTTACACTTCAGGTATTTCCTGGGGACAAGCATTTATTGAAATGTAGAAGCTGTGGGTAGATTTCAAAAATGCTCCTTAGATGTGTAGGTGAGAGGCCAATCCTTGGTACAAATTTAAATATCATCAAAGAACTTTAGAATCTAGCAGCTCACTCCAGCACAAGGGAAGGAATAGAGGGAAAAATTTATCCTTAGCTCCTTTTTACCATTTATGCTTTCTTTGCTTATGTTGGCTAAGTTTTGTAAAGTCATTTTAGGGACCAAATGTCTCCAAAGGAATAGACAGATGAATCAGGCAAGATTAAAAGGGCAAGTCCTTTGGAAATTCTTGGAATAAAGAAATCTGTGGATGAAGATTCAATTTTTCCTATCATTCCCAAATCTTTCCTAAACTTTAAGGAAAGTTTAATAGGGAAGACATACTCTCCAAGTGAGTATATGGGTAGACTGTAGCCATACAGAAAGCATCTGTCTCCTGCTCATATTTCAAAGTTACCCCTGCTGTTCATGACTCCATCAACAACTTTTAGTCTTCTCTAAAGTTTTCCTTGAATACTCATTCTCAAATTAGCAATATATCTCAGACATGCCTGCTGAGAACTCAGGGAATAAAATTCAGCACAAAGCAAAAGCCTTTTATGACTTTCTCCCCAGATCACTGAGGGTATTCTCCGTGAGGCTTGCATCAGATAATCGTGACAAAAATGATCACTTCCAAATGGCACAAGGAAGAAAAAATGCTATATTTCTTCTTCATCTTTAGAGAGCTTTACAGCCAGACTTTACATTGCAATTGCTATCCCAAGGTGACCCTCTTGCACCACAGCAAGTACAAAGCAGAATATTATCCCTGCTGAAGGTGTAGTGGAGGTTCTCTTGTTTTGGGCAGCTCATACCATGGCCACCACAGATTGAGAGAATTTCCTAGGTCAAAGTAGGTTTCTTTCAAGGTTGTGGACATCCCAGGGACACACTGGTGGTAAAGTCAGTTTGATACACAAGGCTATGCAAGATCCGTTCATATATAATACATAAGAGATTATAAAATTATGTCCAAATCATACATCTGGCAGATGTACATAGAATCAATCAGTCACAAGAGCTTTAGATCAGAAAATCTCAGAGAATGGATATAGGAAAGCTCCCTGGAAACATTTTATCATCCATAATTCTAAACTGGCAATAAGCAGCATGTGTTAGAGGGAATGTCTTAGTTTCCATGTTTAATTGAACAAGAGTGAATATAGTAATTTAGCACCTGTGGAGGAATATTATGCACTATTTTGAATTATTTTGTATGGCAGTGCACAGTGCCTACCGGACTTAACCCCCAAATGCTGGTGCAAAGGCAGGAACAAAACAGCCACTCAGACAATAGCATGGTAAGGCAAGGATTTGTGAAATGTGATTGAAAGATGTGTTCCTATAGAAGTTAACAATAAACTCATACTGGTTTCTAACAGGCTGAATATTAATGGAGCTATGAGAAAAATCCAAACAGTTGCTACTTCTTTTTCAAATGGAATGTTTGTAATTGCTTTTGAGACTTTCAGATACAATATACTTTACACTTCAGAGGAAGGCTGGATTCACAGAATTTGCTTCTGAAGCGTCTGAAATTAGATTGATTTATTTTAAACATTTTATTTGCTTTTGGTTTCTATAATTAAAATTCCCTTCATGTACTTGGCATAAATCCTGATCCCATACATACAGGAAAATCTTTTCTATAGAATCTTGGTCTCCAGTCTGAATTTTTTACTGGAAAATAACACTCTAACTTATTCTGGTTAGCTATTAACGACTATAGAGATTTTTTTTTTAATCTAAGATTATTTCTATTCCAAATGTAAATGTGTTGGTTTGATTCATTCTAAAATGGAAAGATAAGACATTCAGAATTGGATTTAGCTCCCAAAGCTGTTCTCAAAACAAGTGTCAAGAGATAAATGTCACATCTAGGATTTTGACTTTTGCCCACCTCCTGTTCCTCAAACATTTGGTCAGAAGAAACAGAATTTAGATTTTCATAATCCTTCAGAGACTTCTTAGGCTTATGGAAAGGGCAAAATATTTTAAGCCACTTAGAAGTGTGTTGACTCTGAAATCAGATTGTATCAAGAGAAGTGCCTGATTTAAAAATGCATGCTCTTGGGAAGCTGTGTAAACACTTTCATTTCAATCTTTCTTTATATATGTGGCATTCTCCTAATTCTCTTTATTGATTTTCAGAACTTCTCTATTGAATGATAGTTTTGGACAGTCTTGGTATTCGCTCTCCAGCAGCTTGTAAATTTGATATACAACAGAACAGGACAATCATATTTCACTCTCTGCAGAATAACTTCCAAGACACTTCTCCAGGTTTTGTTATATCTTAACAGAACAGTACAAGTAATTGAACCTATGTTGTTTAGACTTTTTATTTTCTACTTTTTTTTTTTTCCCTCAAAAATGCAATGTAGTTTGGGATAAAAAAATTGTATCTTTAATATTTTGTCTCTCAAGGATCCTTGAATCCAGCTTTCTCTCTGAATGCAGAATGCCTCTTTTTGGGGAAGAACAAATTTCTTATGCAACAGAATCTGCATTTTTCTTTTCAGGCTACCTCAATGTCATAAAAATTTACTGACAATGAACTGAAACCACCTCTTCCATGTCAGAGAATGCAAATAACTAACCACCATACATCCATCAAAAAATATATATGATATCTATTTCCAATGCTGCTATCTATGAAAGGAATGTTCTCAAGTAGCTTTTTACCTCCTCAAGGTTTTATGCATAATAGTGTCAAAAATGTGTGGTTAGACTTTTTTTTAATATGAGGGCTTTATTTAACCAAATTCCTAGAAGGTATTTAGTGATAGATCTTCAACTCTCTTCCCCAGCCCACTTTATCCTCTGGCATTCTGATCCCACATGTATTTCTACATAAACAATACATAACAGCTGCCCTGTGGCCGGAAAGGGAAGCAGGGAAAGCTATTTAAGTTTATGATAATAATTAGAAACTTCCTTTCTCAACCTCAGCAAATCCCACACATATGTGAATATTTTGTCCAGGAAGTGCTAAAGCAGGCAACTGGTTAACCAGTGGGATGTACCCAGGAGGAGATCACTGTGTTCCTTCTCTTGCTTCCACAAGTCCCTGATGGTGTTCATGAATGCAAATTTCATTCTTTGGAAGACAGAATACATGGCTTGCCTTAGTGAGACTTTATACTGTATTAACATTTGCAGTTTGGTAATAGATTTATTTCTGAAATATGAGAATTTATGTGTATGAACAGTATCAATAATCTTACTATTTTGCATTCTTCCATTCATGGTGTTAAATACAGCTGTAAATTATTTAAAATAATTTTGTTCTTATTTTGTCTTTTCTCTATTCAGGGGCAAATCCTTTAGAAACGTGTGATAATCATGTTTCAAAAGTGCCTAAAAGGTAGTTGAGTATGAGATTCAAAATACCATAAGTAATACACATTTCCATATGATCTAATGTATGGTCAATGACCCATCAAAAAAGCTCTTCTACCAAGTTTAAGCAGCATCCTCTCTCTCTAAAAAAAAAAAAAAAAAATCACCCATTTAATGGCAGGTGTTTGTCAAAGCAGCTGTGAATTTTGGTATCATTTTTCTTTACTTTTATATCATACATATAATCAGATAAATTAACAGAATATTGTAGTGATGATTTCCCACAGCAAACTGTAACCCCTCAGATGAGGATATGGGCAGGGATACATGGCCTGACATTGCAACACTGGGAACAACTTAATCCAACCTCAGTTGAACCACTGGGACATCTTTCTCTGCAGTATAACTCGTAATTTAAATTTCAAGATGTTATCTATACAACATTTCATGCCTGCATTTCCTTTGAAGCACACAAGTTCAGAGATGATGCATCCAGTATAATAAAAAAGACAGAATTAGAAACACAAATTTCAGTAAAGCAGTGATGCAATCCAGTGCATAAAACAAACTCAGAGTATACTGCCCTATTTTCTTCCATTGTTCTTATATTTATTGTTAGGATTATTTCACACACATCATTGAGGTTTGTTTTTCCCTTTTCTCAAAAAGTGCCTTTAATTTCCTATAACTGTAATGAAAACATGTATCAGCTTACCTCTCAGGTATTCTGAGTACCCACAGTAAGTACCTGTTCATATAAAGTTTCACCATTTCGCATTTTCTTGCCAAGAGGTAATTTCACTTAGAACAGTATATCTGTTTCTTGACTTGGAAAAGTCATTTTACCATTGTTTTAATTTTCTAATGAACAAACATCATAGCATTATTTGTGCCATTATAAGCTTCATCAAATGCCCACTTTGTGACGAATGACAAAAATTGCATCCAGGAAACAAGAGATGATCTAATGTCACTGTGATCACTAACATTAAGCACCCGGCATGAACAAATGGGAAAGTAAAAAGGAAAAAGAAAGTCCATCAACTGGAGTCTTACTTCTTGGATGCTTTTAACTGATTTGCACCACTTATGAGTACATCCACTGAAGCCATCCTGTAGTCAATGAATTTGAGGTGTGAACTCTTAGGAAATGTTTGAGCTCTCTTTTGTGTTTGCAGGTGTTCCTGGGGCTCAATAACAATCGTGGTGAAAGCCTCATAATCAAAGCATAATTAGCAACAAATGTGGGCACATTTTCTTCAGCTCTACTGTCAAGCTTTCTTTTCATACCACTTTCACACCTACAAGGACAGATAGCTGACAACCAACTTTGGAAATGATCTGCTAATTTAGAGAAAAGAAAACTACAACACAAACTGTGAAAATGGGTGTAACCTGGCTTCCTCACACCAGAGATAAAGGATACATTCAATGAGATAATTATGAATATATATTTCATTGGATCTGTTTGCTTTTTTTTTCCCTATGTGGTGCTTAACATTTGTATCCTCTTTCTAGAAAGCAATTGTGTGCCCTAACTCTAGCTACTCAAATCTTAATCCAGTTTACTTAATATTTTGGATTTGTGCCCATGGTTGATAATAATTAAAGTTTCTTGCCAAAAAAAAAAGGTGCTAAAAGAAAATTTTGGGCCAGATAAAAGCAGTTTAATTAGAAAATAAGCACCAAGCTCATGTTTCCATACCACAGGTTGTGTGTGAACACACAAACTGCAGGAGAAGTTCTGACACAAAGAGCTAGTCATGCAGTGGGGGTGGAGAATACAGGAGCACTGTTTTCAGCTTGGTTAATAAAGGAGAAAATTTTAATGATCATTCTTCTTTTCTGTAGCTGACAGTTGCCACAAGATGGTCTAAACCAGGTACAGTGAACCTGAAATGGTTTGGGGTTGGTCCCAAACCAAAGAAAATAGCTGTTGAAAAATCATGGCTCTTCTGGCCTTCTGAGTAAAAGGTAATTGAGGAGTTCAATGCTCTAATACTTCTGGAAGGTGCCACTGCATAAGTACATTTTTTTTTCCTGAGTTCTAATGCACTGTGCAATATGAAACTGTAAATTCTGGAAAAAAACCCAAACTCTGCAGTGATCATCTTTTACCACTGTTTATACGTAACACTGAAAGCAATTACACAGATAGCAAGAGTTTCCAAGTTCTCTGGAAATATAAACAGTAGAACAGTTAAGATAGTGCCAGATTTCAGGACATAATTAGCAAGGACTTTATAGACAAATATACTTTGTCTAAAAGAGATTAAATATACTTCTCATTTTCAGGGTCAAAAAATGGTAGGTTCCAGTGAGGTGAACTTGAGTAAGCTATTATTCTAACAGCATATGCTCTCTAAAACTGTGAACCCCTTTTCTCTGCAATTCCATATGATAGTAGTTTGTTTGATCTCTTCAGCACTAGGTTCTCTGGCTCTGCACAGAGGATTTATTTCAGGCTTGGTGGTAATCTGTCCTGGGTCCTACCATTAGCTGCGGTTCCATCTCTCAGCCTTGTTACCACATTGACTCTTGCTAAGACAAATGTAGTACTTGCTGCATTTCTGTTTTGGGATTTTTTTTTTATCCCTGGATAACCTTCAGATAATTTCAGCTTCTGTTTCACTATTACCTACTTGAGTTCACCTTTCCATTCTTCAGTATCTTGTACAAACAACAAACTCTATTTTGTGGTTATAATCCTTCCTGGATGCACAGGTTTAAAGCTGAGAGTGTTAGTCATGACAAGACAACATTAATTGGAAATACAGTGTAAACCTCCGAGTCTTCCACGTAAAAGCAAAAAACCCTAACAACAAACAATTAGAAAGTCAATATTTTCCTTATCTATTACCACAAACATCTCCAGTTCCAATTACATGGAAAATGTAGTGACTCTGGACACTGCTGGAAGATGTATGTGTGGTATTTTCTTTTAAAGCCTATTGCTCTGCCTGTTATTTTCTTTTAGGCTTGTTAAAAAAACCCCAAAAAACCCAAACAAAACAAAACAAAAAAATGGAAGAAAGCAACTTTGTATGGTGTTCAAATATGCAATGGTTTTTCACTGCATAAAACAAAAATGGTGGGTTTATATGCCAGTGCCTCCAGCATATCCAGGACCAAACAAAACAACAGATTCTGTTTCTTCAAATGACACTCATGTGGACCATTACCTGGCTTACATGGAGGCATTTTTCCAGTTCAAAATCTTTGAAAAATTGATTGATTTGTGATTGATCTGTACTTTGTCTTTCACTGAAACTGGAACTTTCCTGCATCTCAAAATGAGATTCCTTGGTGACACTTGGGAGCTCCATGTCCACAAGAAAGGTTTCCTGCTGCTCAATGCACTAGCTGCCCACAGTTCTAGCAGACTGTGAAATCCAATTAATTGCACTCTACAATTCATATTGCAGCAGCACTTAGAGAAGCGGCTGCTCTGGTGTAAGGGAGAACAGTTTGTGTCCTAAATAAGCCTATTTCTGGATTCCATAGTTTCTCAGGCTCTACAAGACAAGTGTGTCTCCCATCTCTGATTTGTTCTACAAATGGCAATGCTTTACTCCAAAAAAAGAGAAATATATAAATGTAAACTAGTTTTTAGGCTATTACCTCAAATAGTTTAAAATGATAGTTGTTTGATCAGCCTTAAAGCTATGTATGATAATTAAACATTAAATGTGGCCAGCTCAGGGAACCTCTCACTGTAATGAGACCCCTGGCTTTCCCTGCTTCAATTGTGTCAGTGTTTCAGACAGGAATGGAAAGTTCCTTTATTTTGCTGACACTCAGACCTTATCTGTTATTGATTTTTCTCCATTGCTGATAACACAAATGCTGCTCCTGCTTCATCTGCTTCTTTGTTTCCAGGGGACCCTGCAAATCACATAGGTGACGTGTTCCAACAGAGATTAGATCACTTGCTTGCTCATTTGTTCTCACTTTTGGCTTCTAAGTTATTTTTGCAATTTACACATTCAGCAGCTAATGTGCTTACCTCAGAGAGACACGCTCCAATGTCACAGCCCTGTAAGCTAATGGTAATTTCATCCCCTTTTCCATTTTTCTTCCATTACTATGACAAAAAAACTCTAAAACAAACAAACAAAAAAAAAAAAAACCCAAAAGAAACAAACCCCAAAAAGCAAAAAAACCCAACCAAAACAAACCTCACAACCAACCAACCAAAAACCAACAAGCCAACCTACTTTTCTGCTGATATACTGTTTCAGTAACCAAACCCCATAACATTACCATATATAAAAAATTATTTAAAATCAGTACTATTTTCTATTCTATTTTAGTTTCTGTTATATTACCATTCTCTCAGCACTCTTCAAATGCAGCTTAATTTAATAATACCACAGGACCCAAATTTCAAATCATTTGGCTTTGTTATCTTTATTTGATAGGCCTATTGCAGCTTTTTTCAAAAGTATATCTACATCTGAAATTTACACAAAAAATCAGAAGCCATGCATGTGGCTGGCATTTCAAAGCTTCCAGAGATTAACTTTGATACCACTGAGCTTTCTAGGAAAAACTGGCCAAGCTGTCTCCTGCAGAATGGACTGTCACCTGCTTTAAATGAAAGCATGTGGGTGACGCAAAAAACAGACTCTGGAGATAGCATCTCCAATTTAATTCCCCTTGAAGTACATTGAAGACTTCAGTTTCTCACAGTGGTGATGAGCATGCCATAAGAATGATGCCACCTTGCTCTAGATGGGGCTCAACCACAGTCCTCCTCTTGCTGTCCACGCTGACAAAGGGTTTCAGCTGTGACAAAGAATCAAAGGAGCTAAAATGAAATCATAGCTGAAGAAGTCTACAGTGAAAAGAGACTTTTCTTTTTAATGTTTAAGCTTCTAATTCCAATTAATTTTACCACAATGGGATTGTAAATCTGGCTGGGTGCTTTTTTATGAGAACACCAACCTCTGCTGCTGTTTGCGGTCCCTCTTTTATTTCTGCATCTTGACTGGAACTCTCAGCTAATCCAACCCACTTGCATGGATCAAGCAAATGAAGCCAAATTTAGCCTATGGCTTTGCCATGTCTAAAAAGACTCTTAGAAGTCACATGAATAAATATAAAATGTTGATAGACAATGAATGAGAAGGTGGCCCCACATTACATATTTCTGTGACATAGGAGGAGTCATAGTGCAGTGATTAATTCCTTCACCAACACAAGGCTTGCTAAAACTGACTTACAGCCTCTGCTGCCGGTCCAATTGAAGGAAACAGGGAAAAAAAAAAGACAATGTGTCTTCTTGTTCATATCTCAGACTTCCTAAAAGAAAGAAAATAATCTTGAGCAGAACTGTGGCAGGCAACCACTCTAATAAGATGCCATATTATTCACATATACAATTACTCAGTGAAATTAGGGCAAAATAATTTTTATACATCTTCTATTTGCATGATCTAAAACAGTCCAATTTCTGCTGTGAGACAGGCTTGCTGATGGCTTCAGAGAAGGAATGTATAAGGTATTCAAAAAAAGTGTCTTGTTTTTCAGTTACACTTCTTTTAACTCTGCAAGCTACCTCAGAAGATCAAATTAATGTGTTTCTGCATACTTTTTATCCTTGTTATGGTCACAGTTAGCCAGACATCAGAGAAGGAATTTGCATTTCCAGTACCCTAAGTTTATGTTACTTTAGTCAGAGTAATTTCAGAGATTTTAGAAGAATGAGCCTTGATTCACAGCAATATAACCCAGAAAAGACTCAGTCATAGGGTGGAAAGGTTCTAGACACTCAACAACTTCAGAAGAAGGCTGTTTAAAACATACATAGACTGAAATTTAGGTAATTCTTGCAATCTGCATGGTATTATAAATACTATTTCACCTATACTTTTCTCTACGATCTTGACGAGCCTGAATGCACAGAGTTAAATCAAAGGCTTTTAAAAGGAAACTCTAGGAGATAAAATCCTGACAAGAGATAATGTACTTTTGTATGGATCACTCGGGATCCTTGGGACACAAAGGGAAGCTTTTAAGTGGAAAATACAACAGGCTTTGCTCTCACTAGGATATTAGACTTTATTCTTTCCAAACAGATCTTGACTCAAAGGGTATACTAAGGATTTAGAGATGCCAGTTTAAGTAGGAAGAAATTAGGGCAGCTGACTGGATATGAAAAAGGAACAAATGAGTTACAATAAGCAGTTTGCACCTCTAATGTCAGAGAGGGAGAGAACTACATTGAATGACATCTACTAAAGCTTGCAAAAAGTGAAAATTGGCATTTCCCTGCTTTTTTTTTTTTTTGTTGTTGTTGTTTTTTGGTGGTTTTTTTTTTCAGTTTTGATGTTTTTTTCTTTTTTGTTTTGTTTTTGTTACAAGTGAAGCAACAAAAGACTCATGGAGTTGTTTTGTTCAGTTTAGGCATTTGAGAGATAGGAAAAAATGTAATTCTGGAACAGGTGAATTTCATGATTGGTTCATGTTCCTGATGCTGTGTAATATCACAGAATACTGTGATATTAATACTGGCAGTAATAATTTCTGTATGACTTAACTTTCAAGATTTGAAATAACTTCTAAATTGTTTGCCAAACTTAGTGAAAAATTTTGCATTATTTTTCCCTATCAAGTGCAGCTAAATCTGGGTTGTTCAACATATCTAACCCTGTAGTGTATATTATGTAACCTCTGGGAGAATCCAGTCTTAGATATTTGCCAGAATTTCTCTTTTGCATGCAGTTTGTTACACTAATCATTCTTTTCTGTCAATATTGCATTTCCGGGCTTTGGAGCATTTCCTCAATTACTGATATTTTTATTATTTTATGATTTGAAGTTGACATTTCATTTCTTTTATTGGTGTCTAAGTTGTCAATATTTCTTATTTATTCACATTGAAGCTCTGTTAATGTTTTATAGTCTCCTTAAAAATATAAAATTCTTAAATGATTTATTTTATAATATTTATTTAATATTATTTATTTAATTTAATTTTATTTTATTCAGTTTGTAAAATACTTTGTTAATGAACCACAATGATAAAGTACTAATTGGTTTTCAAAAATTAGCACATGTAAACAGTCAACTGTTTATTGGGCAGTTGTCTCAGAAATCAATCTAACATGATGATTTTCAAGCTGGTATCACAGGGTTGTTTTCAAATTAGATTATTTTATAATGAAGGTCTTGAATACTCTAGTCTGACTTCAGTGTTTGCTGCTGTGTTAGATGGGGCTCAGATGACACTAAAAGAAGGGCTAAACTTTACAGGGCTCCCTTTGTAGTCCATTGTGAAATGCAGGAGTGGGATAAAAACTTTCAGAGGAGGATTAGGACATCATGCAGTTATCAATGCATGGATGATATAGCAGACATTAAATTACTGCAGGTTGCAGGCTGAAACTTGGATCAAATTAAATTAAATCTAAACATTCGTCTCTGACTGTGCTTCCTTGACAATCTCAGCAAAGGTAAGGTGGAGCACCAAGCTCAGACACCCAATGGATGTGTTCACACCAGCCAGTTGAAACTGCTCCCTTCAGCAGAGGCCTCTTCCACTCCTCTCCAGCCCAACACACACCACCCCTCTCACTATAGGAACCACAATACCCCAGAAACCAAAGTGTGCTGCCACAACAACTTGTCCCCTTCAGAGGACAGACAGAGAGAAGATGCAGCACGCAGTGCAATTCTCAAAGGTTAATGCAGGTGTGTACTCTACATTTTTTTCTAGGCAGCTTTCTTTTGGCTGTATGAAAATGCTAGATTAAGGTCAGGTCCCTTACTAGCAACAGAGCACAGCATGTTTTGCAGCTGATCTCTGCAGCAAGCTAATAGACCTGGAAACAGCTATTTTTTCCCCCCAAACATTTTAGTAAAAACCTTTTCAGCTTCTCAAAACTGCAAACCTATGCAATATAATTGTCTCAGCCATGTCGTTCTTTTTTAGTTTTTTTCCAGAATATTCAAGAATAATCAAGTCCTGATACTGTATCTAAGCATCTTTTTAGTGGTTAAAATGTGAATATTTTTATGGGTTTTTTATAGTTACATGAATCTATGACTTCCAACTCAATCATAAGGATTTTCTTCATTTTTAAAGGTATGAGTGACACTATTTGAATAAAGAAAGATTATTGGCTTTTGCTTTTTCATTAAGCTATTGTATTCATATATTGCAAAATGTATTAGAAAGGAGGTTAAAAAACTCCTAGAAAAAGCTTGCTATTTTTGGCAAAGCAGATCACACTTTTTCAAGTTTCTCTAGGATCAGAAAAACATATTTAGAATTAAAGTGAGAATAAAGAGAAATCTTTATAAACTAGGTGTCAATCATAGAATAAGTTTGAATAGAAAGTATTAGTACCTCACCACATGCTACTTCCCTATGAACCAAATAATTTTTGTAATTGAAGATGACCTTTTCAATCCACTATGGCTTTGGTCCTCTCATGGAATTTCTACTTCTCTTTTTTTTCTCTACTTTACCTTTTTGTCCTTAAAACCGTTCTGTCACAGCCTTTTTGAAAATTACCTTCTGGATTTTTTGCATTGTTTTACATCACTCTAGTTATTGTGTGTGTGTATACATATGTATACAGGCGAGAACACAATGTATGGAATGATCGGACGTTCATTTCTCCCAGTTTTTTTGCAGTATTTTACTAGAGTTGGATTACAAGGAGCCAGAGGGTATGACTATGAGCTTGTCCTCATACAAAGGAAAATTGTGCTCTGACTACCAGTAAATTGCTCTGAATCTGAATGTCACCTGTCTTTTTCTGGAGAGTGTACTGTTTCCTACTGCTTTAAAAAATTGCATTTGCAAGCTGCTGGCTATGAAGTTAACTAAGTGAAGTTTTTATTCTACTGTCCTTTTTCAGCTTTGTATGTGCAATTGTGTCAATTGCGCTCAATGAGACTTTATTAGCATGACAAGGTATACAGAAGTGCTGCTAAAGCATAAAAGGGATGCACTGCTCAGGAATCTCTTACAGGGGAGCAGCATCTCCCCACAGTTGTCTGAGGCTTTATCTTCCAAGTCTGCCTACCGTAAGTAACCGCTGCTGTTCCTGTGGCAAGTTTTGGAAAATTAGATATTATATCTAATATTATAATTTATAATTTTATAATTTATCTAATATTATATCTAATTTTTAATCTATATATTACATGTGCAGTCTTTAAGGAGGCTTGCTTGGAAGGATGATGCATCCAGTTCAAAATCAAACACTGAAATATTATGTCATACAGCATATCAGGTGTAGAATTTCTGAGGCCAAACACAATATAGAGGGATCAGGAGCAGTTGTAGTGGAAAATTTTTGGTAAAATAAGACTGAAAAAACTCTGGATGGAAGTTTTGAAATAACATGTATTTGTTAAGAATTTTTAGGTCACAGTTACATCAATTTACACAAGTATTTTTATGCCCTTTCATATATATTTAAACATTAAGTATCTAGATAGTCATAGAGGCATATGGTAAACTTGGACATTTTTATTCAGATATAATACACAACTTTTTTTTTTTTTTTAAGGGAATCAAATTTCCCCTTGGTTTTAGTGACCTACCATTTTTGGAAATGTAACTACTATAGACACTGATTGCAATTCTTATGCAGGTTCTCAAGCTCAGTTACAGATTGCACCAGTAAACACAAGAGCAAAATTGGGTCCTCTGCTTCTCTGAACTGAAAATAAAACCTGAATGCATGATGTTTTGCAAATAAAAGACAACATATTCAAGGTAATATATGTTAATAGATACAAAATATGGTAATTTAAGTTTTAATATTTTTCCTATATATTTTTAGTTAATGAACTTTCCATATGCTTAAGTTAAAAAGCGAAGGAGGGCGCTTTATGTTTTCTTTCAGTTTGCCACTTCAGTTTTTCAGGCTTTATTCCTTTAAAAGGGAATAAAGCCACTCCTTCTAACATTTGCACTTGAACTTTTTGGATCTGCTGCTTGCTTTTTTTGTTGTGCATTTCATTTAGGTGGTTTGTCCTGAATGTGACAGGTCTGTATCATAGAACTGAAATATTACAGCAGTAATTCTGCACTATTATGCCTAATGTTACAGCAACATCCTGCAGATTTGCACCCTGAATATGGGAGGAATTCAGGTTTATTTACTTTAATGACTAGGTAATGAGTCTGAGCCACACAGATCAAAGTGAACTGGTAAGAGAGAGGATGTTATGAGCCAAAACTAATGATAGGCTCCACTTTGAGAAGAGGGCTGTGTTCACTTCAGTGCAGTGAGAGAGGGGATAAGTGTTGTGAAGAGAAATAAGTGTGTTTCCCACCAATGTTTAAAATAATGTAGACCAAACACTGCTGCTTTGACTGTCCATGGTTTGGCAGCCCTTTGGATTTTGCTAGAAATTACTCCCCTTCTTTTTTAGACTAGTTAGAACTTCATGCTGTCCACACCAGTTTTATGGAGTAGAATCATAGTTTGGAGACTTAGATAGGCCCAAATTCTCTCTCTGCATGTTGACCTACTCCTCACTCCTAAATGAAGAATCTCCTACTGGAACAGCTATATAGTGACAAAACAGGCATATTGAGGGCTCCAGAGACTGATTACCTTCTATTAATGAATACAAAAGGAATTAAATATTAAATGAGCTATCAGAGATCTTTCAAGATGGATGTATCCTTCTGGGTAGCATGAAAAAGAGCCTGAGAACAGAATATTTCATACTAAAAGGTTATTTTTCCTCCAATTTTTTCGTTTAGGTATTGTTAACCATATTATCTTACCCATTGCTGCATGGGACCACATCTCAACTTTCAGCTATTCGATGTTCTGCTCAATGAAATCAAATATCACTGAATCAGATGACTCTGGAGAAGCAAAGGGAGTGTGAAATTTTTGAAATTTCCTCTCATCATTTTGTCTTGGTATTTCCGGTGGAAGTGGAAAGGAGGAAAATGAATAATAAACCTTGCTCTTATTTGACACCTGACTTTTCAGCTGATGTGGTTGAAGGTATTTTATATTTAAGATACTGCTATCAAGAACTTGCATGTGATAAAGAGCTCCAGCAGTGACCCCTAACACAACTTGCATTAAAATCCTTATAACATTCCATGCAGCCTGTGCATTCAGTAGTAGGTTGAATTAAAAGTAATCATTTCAGTTTGTGTTCCAAGCCTACTGGAGGCTTGGCAAAAGTTACAATGAGGTGTACATGGGTGCTTTTCCGTTCATACTTTTTCACGGCAGATTTTACATGGAAAGTTCCCAGCTCAAATTCAGACTGTCACTTTTTCCTGTTTCTAACCTTTTATTTTTGCATGTGTTTGCATTATATAATTCAAAGAAATAAAGAACAACTAAGTGGCATGTTAAGATGCAATTATCCAAGAATCATTAAGTTCAAACATAATGAGAAGTAAACAAAATAATTTGTGACTTTTAAAACATTAGTAAATACAAAACAATCTCTAGGAAAAATATGAAAGGCATGTAAATGGAAAAAGTTAGAAAATATTCTTCTCGCATGCATATGATCTTTGTTTTTATATTTCCTAAAATTAATTTGAACTAAGCTGAAAGTAATAACTTATAAAGAAGATTGGTATTACACTTTATCAATGATTCTGCATGTATTTTCCAACCTTAATTATTCTATGAGTCCTGTGTCTACTTGGTAGAAAGCTATAAGTAGGTTGCTCAGTAACAATTTTCTCTTCTTTTGTACCATTGTTCACCATATTTTTGTCAATCTGAATGTTTTAACCCTAATTTTTAAGTAAGCTAAATAGGAACACCTTTCTCTCCTTCTGAATTCTTACTCTGTCCTCATTTGTAGGGTCCAAGAAGTTTTAGGTAAATTGATGATCAATCATTAATATCAAGTATAAAATACATCTTAACAGAAATTCCAAAAATTACAGGCCACTGATATTTTATATGCTATATTTGGAAATTAAAATTCTATTGTACTCCCAATTCTCAGTATGAAAGTTGTAGTAAGAACAGGAAATGGCATAAAATCTTTTCCGCATGTTACAGATTGTCATGGAAATAGAAAATGGTGAGAACTTAATTTTTGTTCCTCTCTCAAGATAGCAATTTCACAGCCATTTCTGGATGAAATTAAATAAATGGGCTGCTTGGCTTTTATTTGCAGCACTGATCTGCAACCATCTCTTTTTCCCAAGCAGTGTAGGCACATATATTATTTATGGAAAATCCACAAGGAACATTTTTATGGTACCAGAATAGAAAGAATACCGTAACAATAAAGATCAAAGATTGATGCAATTGTGAGTACAAGTAATAGCTGCCTTGTGTGGCTGTTATCTCCTCCAGGGAATTCTTTAGAATGGCTTTCATTTTATGAAATGTGTTTGTTTCAGTGCAGCCGTATACAAGCAGGGAACTGTGCTTGTGGTTTGGGGAGCGGGGGTGGGGGGTAGTTTTGACTTCCTTTTTTCCTCCCCAAGAAGGAAAAGAAACGAATATAAAATTGGTATGACCGCTTTCATGAACTTTGAGACTGCTCTGAACTTTAAAGAAATCAAAAATCACACAGAAGCTATTGTTATATGTATGCAACTTAAGTATATTTTACCTGTCTAACCTGTTTTTAAACAAGTGGGTGCCAGTAGCTCTGATACTGCTCATGGAGTTAAATAATTTTCATGTAGCACAGTCAGGAAATACAGCAGTGTATTGCATTATCTGCTGGCCAATGCTGTTTAGCTGCTTTGCTCTGGAAGCATCAGATGTGAGGTGAAGCCAAAGCAATTTACATCAAATGAGCATCCTGCCCAAAGACACATGATGACAAAATGTTTGTCCTTTAGGATGGGGAAGATTTTAGTTTGTACAAGATTTTAGTTTATGCAAATATGTCTGTGCGTATGTATATTTGTATACTGTATAATATTGTGCAGTATATATAATGCCATGTATCTTTCTATATATGGAGTAATACAATACATATAATTGTAAATGGGGAAAGCATGAGACCTGAAGAAATGCTGGAACAACACTCTTTTGTTTTCCTGAGCATGACTTGACCTGACTTCAATTTTTCTATGGTTTAATGCCCATGAGGAAATTATTTATATCTCGTTTGTCAGCAGAGGTACAAACATGGCAAAAAGGTGATTTAAATTTAAAAGAATTCCAAAACCAAAAAAAATCTTGGACAATACCACATTTTTCTCCTTTTTCCACCCTGTTGTAAGCCTTTTCTTCAGGGCAGCAAAAATCAACCAATACTAAAAAGCATATCCTTTTTCCTAACTCAGTATTCTCAACAGAATTAAAAAAATAAAAAAGTAAAAAATTACTGGTGTATGTTGCATTATGTTTGCAGAGGTAAAAAAATGTTGGTTTAGAATGGCAGGAGGGAGAACAGAAGTGATGACATGAGAGATGCTCTCATGAGTCTGGAAAATAGAATTATTTATGTTGACACTGATTTTTCAGGTTGGTGGTAATAGAGAAAGACACATTCATAAGGGCAAGAAAAAAGGGAAATAAATCCTGATACTGCTGTGGTAGGTACTGACATTTAGCTACTGAGAAATCTAGAAGGAATAGCACTGCATGGACATCCAGGTTTCTCTGAGCTGCCAAGTAATGCTTGATGCTTTGTACCTCCAGTCTGACACTGCTGCAAGGCTTCCAAGAAACCACTATAAATATTTCACATTTGCACTGTTCACTACTTTCATTACTTCAGCTCATATTTCTGTGAGATAAAAGAGGTGATAGTGTATGACATTGCTCTACCTCTCATTTGTATTGCCAGTAGGTCCTGTATTTTTTGTTTGTTTAAATTTCATCACTGTATACAAAGAAACAAAGGCTTGCAGCCTCTCTTAGCAAGCCACTTTACTTTTCCCAGCTAAAATGTATTCCTGCTGTGTAGTCATTTTTCTGAGCTTCAGTCTTTCACATCGGTATTGAAATACATTTGCTCTTTGTCAAGAATAGTCTTAATAACTTAATCATCATTTTTTTTTATTACTGAAGTGCATGAAGCAGTAAACAGCACATTAATTAAAATCTTCAGGCCCTGTTTAATGTGAGGTATGACAAATGACAAGGAGGCCAAAGAGATAAATCAAAAAGGGTCAGAGGCAGGAAGTTCACTCTGAAAAAGATGACTTCATGTATTACAGGGGGGAAAATAATCACAATATACACTTTTAATTGAGAAGGAGCTGTTAAGGAGGACTTAATCCTTGATTTTAAAGAAGAGGGGAGATGAAGATGTAATATGGTGGGGAAAAAAAGAAAATTACTAAAGCAATCAAGCTGCATAATATCAAAAGTGGGAAGGTGAACATTTCTTTGCAAGTAAAACTGCACTCAGCAAAACTGATAAGAATTTGGAATATGAACAATAAAAATAATTAAGAAAATGGGAAGACCTTACGAGAAAATTTTAAAAGAGATAATCAAATGATATCAGGTGGACACATTCACCTTCTGTATGAATTTAAAGGTTGGATACAGTAGGCCAAAAAGGATTTTTCCACCAGTCACCAGGGTGCATTTTATAAAACAGAAGAGTGCATTAAATTACAATAGTGCCAAAAGAAATATTGGACTTTATTTATTTAAAGACCCCAGAAAATTGTTTTGTCAGGAAAAATCTATGAGAAAAGTGTACTACAGATAGAAAGAAATCTCAGAAAATAACAATGGAAATTAGTAGCAAACCAGGAGAGAGTATCAGACACCCACTGAAAAGAAACATATGTCAACTACAATGTAAATTAGAACATCATGAGCATAAAGAGAACACAGGTACATGAGCAGCAGAGTAATGCAGACAAGCAGTAAGAAACAACAGAAATAAATAAATACATAAAATTCAATAACATGAATCCCTGGAAATAGACAAAGAAATGAAATCCTGTTAAGTAGCTGCTTGTCAGCAGTCATAGTGTCACAGCTCCTCCTTACCCTTTTGGCAATGTGAATCTACCAACTCACCTACAATCAGGAGAGACCCCACTTATGAAGGAGGATAAATGCATGTGACTACAGTCACTTTCTTCCATTCCTAGAATGTAATATTGGTGGCAGGATCTCTTTATTTTTTACGTTGCCCTCCCGCAGGCTCTACAAGGATTTAAACCAATGGCGCCAAAGGGCTGTGGTGCAGGGTCATGTTTATTACATGAGACATAGCCAAATGAAAAAGCATAATAAAGCTCCTTAAATTAGGAATGAGATTTTCCCAAGACATTTTTTTTTTGGCAGATTAATTGTCTGTTAAATTAATGTAACCTCTTTCCACTTGATATGTCACTCGTAGTCAGACCAATTTTAATGAGAATACCTAATCTGGTCATGGAGTCTGAACAGCAACCTCTTCTGTTACTGAACACTTAACTTTCAGTAGCGTAGAGTGATGGATATTTGTAGGTATTCATCATCTAAAGTATTCTGAGAGCCCTGAGAACCAAGCTGTCATGATGCCCTGGATTATTAATGCTATGTCCTTTCTGAGGAACCAACCACAATCCACACATTTTGGCATTCCACATAGCTAGTGTCAGCATAAAAGAAAAATGCATCTGTGAGAGTTTGTTTCTATTTTTTACTAATTTATGACTCAGAGTTGACAACTACCTCACAAGCAACTGGAAATTGACATTTCCCCAAAAATTTTTTAAAATAATTTACATTTTTAGTTGCCATATTTTACCACGCATATTCAAGAGAATCTATTTTCTGACTTAGTCCTGTGACATTTGACATATCAATATGAGTCAGACAGTCTTATGGTGTCAGAGACATGTCTCCTTTGTGTTTAATGGAGACATGCCCATTTACAGCATTTAATGATGTAGTTCAATGTGCATTAAGTTCATCCCCTAGAACTGTCAGAGCTGAAGGTCTTTGATTTGTGCAGCTATTGCTGTGAATCTGCCCTTCTAATTTCTCACACAGAAGAAGCTGGTCTGGAAGCAATAGCAATGACAAAATGCAGTAAAAGTGGCTGAGCTTGTAATTTTCTTTCCATGTCAGAAATTGTATGTGAAAAAAAAGATCTCTGAACAAAAGGCCAAGACTATTGGAAGTTTTTGTCTTGAAAGGATAGTAATATAGTGATTACAACTTATAAAGAAAAAGCTGTTCCAGGGAAAGAATTTTGTGCTCTCACTGTACCATCCCATCCTAATTAGAGAATGTCTAGAGAAATCGTACAACTCACATGAAAGGTTTTCTCAGAAAAGTTATAAAATAACAGTGGGGATAATTAATATGGGGTTCACTGAAATTTTATTAGAAATACACATTTATGCAGTATCTTATTTGATTAAGGCTCAAGTCAAGTTCTGACTTGTGAGGTTAAGGTGGCATAAACAATTTCTGTACTTATTGGTACTAACACTTCAAGAGACTGAAAACTGGAAACGATTGTCAAGAATTTTGTTACAATGAACAGAATACTTGGGTGGAAAAATGGCTGATTGCCTTCAATTCTATTAAATATAAAAGCTTGACCATGTAGAAAAACAATTCTAACCTGACATATACATAAGAGGATCAGAGAAAGCTGTTGATATTCAACAACAAAGTGTGGGATTTGTAAAAACAGCTCTGTGAAAGCATTGCCTGAACGAGTAATTATAGTCAAAGAAGCACATAGAATGTTAAGAATTTGTGCAGAATAGCAAAGGACAAACTGGAAAGCATAAGTCTTCAGTGTTAAGAGCAGGTCCCACCTCCCTAATTCAAGAAGGAGACAGTATCAAAAAGTGTTTAGAGAAGCATGTCAAAGGTAAAGTTAAATCAGTGTTACAGATTGGCTTTTGTACAAGAGGAGACTACTGAACAAACTAGGATCTTTTAATTTGGAAGACAGATAAAAGGGAACATGGTAGGGATCTAGAGAATTGTCATGATTTAACCCCAGGCAGCCAACAATCTCCCTGGAGCCTCTTGTTCACTTCCCCACCAGCAGATCAGGGAGAGAATTTGGAAGGGTAAAAAATACAGAACTTGGGAGTCAAGAAACAGACAGTTTAATAGGGAAAACAAAAGCTGTGCATGGAAGCAAAGCAGAACAAGGAATTCACTGCACCCCATGGGCAGGCATGTGTTAAGCAATATCCAGAAGAGCCAGGCACCATCACACATAACATTTACCTGGGAAGGAAAAGACCATCATACCAATCTTTCCCTCTTCCTTCTTCTTCACTTTATGAGCATGATGTCATCCCGTCTGGAATGTCCCTTTGGTCAACTAGGGTCACCTGTCCTGGCTGTGGCTCCTCCCAAACTCCCATGCACCTTCAACTTCCTTGCCAGCGTGGCAGCACAAAAAGCAGAAAAGCCCTGGCTCTGTATAAGCCCTGCTCAGCAATAACAAAAACATCTCTGTATTATCAACCCTGTGTTCAGCACAAATCCAAGACATAGCCTCATATCAGCCACTGTGAAGAAAATTAACTCTGCCCCAGCTGAAACCAGCACAACAACCATGACAATGCATGGAAAAGCTACTGTTGACTTTTCATTATCCAGAAAGCTTCAGAAGAAATCATCACTACATGAGAAGTTTAAAATAAAAATGGTGTCATGAATTCAACCAACACTCCAACTATGAAATTCAGTGAATACCAAGAGTTTACAGCCATCTAGGAAGCAATTAAGAGACATGTTTGGTAAAACATCCACTGTGGGCAGTGAAATGCAAGGCTCTTCTCTTTCTGCCATAGAAGAGTATGACTGTTGTGGTTCCTTTCACAGGCTTAACACTGGGTAAATTGATGTGACCCCATCTGAACACCCTTATCCCATCCATCCTAATGACAGGAACATTATCCCACAAGGCTCATCAGCTTGCCTCACAGCACTCAACACTTACAAAGGGCATCAATGTTTTCATGTGGAGCAGCACTATGGATGTGAAAAAGTCCTCTAGCTGGATTGATTCGCATCCCATGGAATTATTTAAGCGCATGAGTAGCATTCCTTTCTGTTCAAACTAACTGGAAGCCATGGTCCAGGAGCTCATGTAGCATTCTGCAGCTGCTGAGGAGTGTCTGGTGCAAGAGACTGGCTGAGAGCCTGTCTCGAGTAATGGTCCTAAACCAAACCTGCAGGTCTTGGGTCCTTAGTGCCACTGTAGCATTTTACAAGTGTGCCATGCTACCTGCTGATTAAAACAGAAGATTGATATTGGACAGCCTGGAGTCTGTAGGTGCTCCATCTTGTTCCTATGTTTTTCAGAAGTATTTCTCATAATTTTGACTCTGTCAATTCTCCCATGTATACTCAAATGGGAGGTGTAGTATCCCATGTCTTGAATAATAGTGGGAGGCAAAAAGAGAGTGTGTTTTCAATACATGTGAAAAACTATATATTCACTTTGTTCTTTCATCTTTCATTTGTTCAATCATCCACTGTGTAATAGCATGTAAAAGAACAGGTGAGATAGTAAGTGATATAACTTTATAGAGCCCATCGTTATAGATTATTTCAAATTTCTACAACATTTAAGAACAAGAAACGGAACTCTTTACTATTGGGTATAAAAGAACACAAAAAGACCAAACCTAAAAAGAATATTCTCCTTGTTGCTACCTTTTCTTGGATGTACTGAATCTCACAGAGCTATGCAGAACTTTCTTCTCAGCAAAACAATTGTATTAAAGAAAAAAGACTTTTTTTTTTGCAGTCTGTTTCATTGTGTGCTTCAGATGTACAATTAATTGTATAAAAAGACTATTCAGCTTCTTCCTATACTGACAACTTCAGATCTTATTTTAATTGAATCAGCTTGTCTGAGCTTTGAAAGTGTTGTCAAAGAAAATCACATCCACAAGGATTCAAAACACCTTTAGAGTGTTATCAACAGCAACAAAATAATATGAGTTTGGAAGAACAGTGAATTGAAAACTGACCTTTTCTCTGGGGATATCATATACATTTGCAGTATAAAGTGACAAAGTATTTTCTCTAATGTTGCTGTCATTTTCTGGCATCAGTGTTAGGAGCTCAATATGACTTCAAGTGGCCTCTTTGGGCTAAAAGTGTAACATCATAAAGCCTCATAATGACAGTTCACACAATGGATCTGCTTGCATATTTCTTCTCACTGCCCCTAACAACCTGAGTGAAACTGTTTATTTACATCATGTCTTTGAAACAGACACTCAAAGAGAAGGGAATTATGAAACAAAACAGATGAAAAGAGAAAGGTCTGTGTTTTAAACATAAAGACAAACCGATAAAGATATGAAAGAAATTTGAGTCTTCCAGGCAGAGTGTAAACTAAACTCTAAACTCTTTGTGTACATTTGCCTTTTTCATTTAAAGGTAAGTTTTTTTGGGGGAAAAAAAGGTGAAGATTAGTCTATTGACTGAAAAAAACCCAATAATTATTTTACTTTGTGATAAAGTGTCTGGTTAGATAAACCCATTATTTCTCTCTGGTTGCTTATTAAGTGCAGGTAACTTGCTGCATCTTTTAAAGGCATGTGAAATTCAAGCATTCTCATGATATAAATTAAATTTACAAAGGACATATTTACAAAATATCAGATATGTTGGAAGACTTTTAGGCAGTACAGGGAATTAGGATATCGCTCATTTGGAGTAGGTATAGGAGCATAGTTTCAAGCCTACATCAAATCCAAAATGAAAATAAGCAAAATATCGTGGTCTCATTCTACTCTCCCACCAAGAAGGTAATTTAAAATTATATGTTTCTGCTCTCCACTCATCAGGTATTGCACACAGAGTTGTGTGCTTCTAACAGCAAAAACAGCCTGGCTATGAGCTAAAGGCTTGTTCATGCTCAGCAAAGCAGATCTCTGCAGCTACTTAAGCTATCACCACTGCTCTGCTGCCTGCCTCGTGTGCTTCCTGGAGGTTAAACCCTGATAGCAGAGCTGGCAAAAGGGAGTCTGTGAGCATCTTTCATCTGCTTCATTCTGGCAGAGCAGCACAAAACACCATTGCTGGCAGCTGAAGTGATTACACTAGACAGTGACTGGAGTGCTTCAAGTACGCTTTTCTTCTCCTCTTTTGCATGCGCCGTAAGTTACTGTCTTAAACTACCACGGGATGATTCACCACAGGGTGTCTGTATGCTGGAGCTGGTTCTATTTTTCTGTTAGAGAAAAAAACATGCCATAAAAATCAAACCAGTCTGCAGATACTAATTCTGACAAAGATAAAACAGAAAGCCACTAACTTATCAGTCAGACTTCCTTTATCTTTTTCAAGCTCACCACTGCTGTTTTTTTAAGAGTGTAGTCTCCCAGGGTCAACGCTGAAGGCTTCAATAAAGTGGATTGGGGCTGAAGTTGGGAAAACCTGATCCTCTGTTTCCTTGAAGAATTTTTGAGTCCTGAGGAAAAGTAAGGTGCAAAAAACCCTCATTTTTCTGAACATCTACAGTCAGACTGAAAAATAAAATTAGCTAGAATTGACAGAGTAATGTACATTAAATGTTGTCTCACTGTAGAGCAGTTACCATCAGCACCTCAGTCTTTGGTTGACATAAAAAAAACAAAACCAAACTATTTCAACAACTTCTGTATTCTGATCCCAAGAATAAAAGCAGGAAAAAATATCCACACCAAATATGCTTGTAAATAACAAGCTTGAGTTTTGTTCCACTAAGATAAAAAATTTCTGCTGTGGATGTCTTCTAAAAATGATGTGCTGTCAAGGGGAAAGGGAAAGGGGAAGGGGAATGGAAGGGAAAGAGAAAGGGAAAGGAGAAAAGAAAAAAGAAAAAAAGAAGAAAGATAAGAAAGAAAGAAAGAAAGAAAGAAAGAAAGAAAGAAAGAAAGAAAGAAAAGAAAGAAAGAAAGAAAGAAAGAAAGAAAGAAAGAAAGAAAGAAAGAAAGAAAGAAAGAAAAAGAGAGAGAGAGAAAGAGAGAAAGAGAGAAAGAGAGAGAGAAAGAGAGAAAGAGAGAGAGAAAGAGAGAAAGAGAGAAAGAGAGAATGAGAGAAAGAAAGAAAGAAAAAAAGAAGAAAGATAAGAAAGAAAGAAAGAAAGAAAGAAAGAAAGAAAGAAAGAAAGAAAGAAAGAAAGAAAGAAGAGAGAGAGAGAGAAAGAGAGAAAGAGAGAAAGAGAGAGAGAAAGAGAGAAGAGAGAAAGAGAGAGAGAAAGAGAGAAAGAGAGAAAGAGAGAAAGAGAGAAAGAAAGAAAGAAAGAAAGAAAGAAAGAAAGAAGAAGAAAGAAAGAAAAAGAAAGAAAGAAAGAAAGAAAGAAAGAAAGAAAGAAAGAAAGAAAGAAAGAAAGAAAGAAAGAAAGAAAGAAAGAAAGAAAGAAAGAAAGAAAGAAAGAAAGAAAGAAAGAAAGAAAGAAAGAAAGAAAGAAAGAAAGAAAGAAAGAAAGAAAGAAAGAAAGAAAGAAAGAAAGAAAGAAAGAAAGAAAGAAAGAAAGAAAGAAAAATACTGAGTCTGTTAGCCTGATTGTGCCATCTGATTCCAAATGCAAAGTTAACCTGTGGTTCAGGTTATCTATCTATTCTAAATTAGAGATAGTAAAGTACAATATTTTGAAATGTATAACTTTGAGAACAGGAAAAAACTCTACTCTGCACATGTAGACACACAAGCTCTTCAGCAAGGAAGACACGCAGTCCATCCCTTCAACTGGTCTTATCCCTGCAACTGATAAAACTCAAACATAGGAGACCCAGAAAGCTATTTATTGTTCAGAAAATCCTTTCAGATCCTGCAGGGCTTTGCTATACATTCTCATCCTATCTTGCACCTCTGGTCTGCAAGACTAATGTAGGTGGTGAGAAGATTATAAATTATCTGATGAACTAAAGATAGATCCTGTCTCCTAGTTAGCTTCAACCTAAGAAGCAACCACTCATAATCCTCAGCACTTCAGAGTATCCCACTTTCACCTGGTTACATGAGAAACACTGATTTTAGTACAGATGGCCACAGCTTATCCTTTATGAAATCCTTCCAAGGTTTTACAAGTTGTTTTTGTGGGTAAGCACTAAACTGTAGCTTATTACAAAGAAATTTTAAAGAAATATGTAATCAAGCTATTAAATAAAACTGCAGTTTTACTTTTGAAAGAAAATCATTAAAACAGCTGTTGGTACAAAATATTCTTTAAGCACTAGCATCTTAAAACTCAAATGTTTCCAGGTCTCTTTGATTAATGAAGCATATTTGTGCTTTTCCCATTTTGGGAAAGATTGCCAGGCAATATCATAAAGCAAGTTTATTTATTATTTATACCTAGAAACTGTGATACATTGAAGTTTTCTCAATAGATATTCTTTTATCTCCTGGAAGATAGTCAGAAAGATAATTATGACATGCAAATTGTGATGCTAATTAAAAATAACATACTGATGTACAGTGTCTAGTATTGCAAACTATGTTTGGTAACTCTTCAGGCAGACTGAGTTCTGACAGATTTTAGTCCCTAGTTTGTATGGTTTAGGCCAATTTCTCCCAAGTATAGATTTTATGTTCCACTTTTCACATTTATGTAGTTTTCCTTCTTCAGATCCACAGTTTCAAAATTTTCTTAGTTCACATATTAAACAAGTTTTCATTAAGAAGGGATCTTTCTGTCTTGGGCTGTTCTTTAAGCCTTAGTCTTTGATGAAATGGTTGTCACAGCCTTTATAGTCTCTCTAATTAATGTAAAAACCCCAAATCAAAACACAAATCAGTCAGATTAAAACATTTGCAGTACATTTTAATTATAGTCTTTGTAGGGCTTTTCCTTATGTCTATTTTCAATCCTTCTTTTATGACAGATTAAGAAACAAGGACACAAGGCATTGCCAGAGAGAGAAAAGGACACCTGACTCAATAAACTGTTCCCTTTAAGTTTATCTCACACCCATTTTCTTGCTTAGTAACTATATCCTTTGATTCCCTTGCCGATCAGACATGCAGGGTTCTCTCTTAAACTCATTTGAGCTATTTGCTTTGATGGCTTTACTTGGCAACTGCAATAAGAAAAATTCTCTGCTTGAACTCTTTGTGTGCTATCTCTGTCTCTGCATTTAAATTGTGGTCTCTAATGTCTGAATCATTCATACTGAGAATATTTTGTCCTACCTTTGCTATCATTCCTTCTCATAATTCTAGATGTTATTTAGGTCGCCTGAAAAGTTTTGTATTTCTTTTCACTTCAAAAAAATATTATTAAAGTGATCTAAAAATATTATTTAATGCTAATTGCTTATAACAAGTGCCCTCAGCTGAGAAAAAAACCACCTAAATCTCAAAATAATGTTAGAAAGACTTAACTAACATTGCTTACTGAAAACATAATTATCTTTCAGCTTGGTATGGGAATCAGATTCTTTAACTTCTAAGCACATAGCACCTTATAATCCATGCAAATATTTTATGTCTGTTTAGTCTGAAATACTTATCAGCCTGTTATTTTGAAACTTTCTGGTACTTTTGGTTCCATCTGTATATACAGGTAAGCAGTTTTTAAACTGAACCTTAGTGCTTAGTGCAGGGCAAAGAAGAAGATCAGATTAAAAAAAGAAACAACAGCAAAAAAATACAACCAAACAAAATCCGAATAAAACCCACCAAAAAATTAGAGGGCGCTTAAACAAAAATTCTTATGGGCTAAAAATTAGAGTTCAAATCAAATCTGAGTTCTAAGCTCTCAGGTTTTCTAGCCTTTATATTTTTTAAATATCTAGAAGTTTTGTCTCAGTTATGCAATGCAGGTATAGAAAGTGCTTAAACCTAAAAGGCTGTGTGCATTGAATACAATATCAGTGCATTCTGCAGCATGTCTCACGGTCTCCAAGCTGTAGTTGCCTGTACCAGAGCTCCTTTACAAGTACATCCCCTGCCTGCATGCCTGGGCTTTCTTCCAAGGGAGAGCAAAGTGAAGGTCTCATCATCCCAGTGCAGCACCACGCTGCAGCTGCAAGGAGCACTGTGGATTCACCCAAAAAAGCATAGCTTTTTATCTAATAAATCATAGAGACCCAGCTCAGTTCTCATTAAGAGACATCAGACACAAGGGAAATACCAACTTAAGATTTTAGAGGGAAAACCAAATTTCTGTTCTTCTTACTGAAACTGTTTTTTATAAATTAACTAGAGAGCAAAGAGCAGCCTAACTCTCAGGATATTCACTGACTTGTGGCAGAGGTCTTTGTTGTGGTCCTCCTTTTCAAGACAGTTCTAATGGTTTATCCAAGTATTTTTCAGGTAAAATGGACACATTACAAGACAGCTAGGGAAAGAATAGGACTGGTTTATCTCAGGCTCTAGAAGAACACTGCAGTAACTAAGCTATTAGGTAGAAAAAGAGCAGTCATATTTTATGAGACAGAAATTATTCTTACTCTGCTCAACTAAAGAAAGCTCATGCTGCTACCTGCTTTCACTTCAGGATTTCTGCGTTGAGGATGCCAAGTGCATTCCCGAGTATATTACCTAATAACTGCAGGGAGCTCTCATGGGGTTGGATTATTAGACTGATCACATCCCTGTTGTTTCCCTGTAGGTCATCTCTTTCTCATTACCTACTTGTCTCTAAGCTCAAGCAAGGAAGCAGAATAGTCATCCCCTGTATTCTACATATTTGATGGAAAGAAATAACGCCTATGGAAGATTCATGCTTTCAAACATGAGACTTAAAGCCATTTACTCTGCAGGTTCGTGTAACTTCAAATAAGGTTCAGAACCTACAAATCCCTGCATCCATATGCCTTGCTCACATTTGCATCTATAACCCCTAATCCTTGACAGCCAGAAGGTAAGTAGGATCTGCTCCTCGGAGGTTCAGCAGTGAGCTCTGGCATGCCCCTATTTTTCAGTATCAAATAGAAAAAAAACTACCCTAAAAGCAAAATTTGTGGAGCAGTTTGAAACCAATTAGAGTGACCTTCACTAAACACATTAGGCTGAAATATTTGCTTCAGTTTGACTTTTTGTGTTTGCCTTCTCCTACAATAATGATTTTAATTTGCCTCTATTTTGTTGCTTGAGATAATTTTAAAGTGTTCTGTATATTACTTAAATAGTAACCTTGACATTTTTATTCTACCACATTGACCTCTAAAACAATTGCCTCCATTTTAGATTGGTAATAACTGGAAAAATATGCAAATATCCTTTATTCTCATTACTCAGTGTTGAGATTTGTTTTGTCCTTTTGGGGTTTTTTGTTTTGTTTTTAATTTTTGGTTGGTAGTTATGATCACTTTTCTGATCACAAAACATGTTTTTAATCAACATTTCTATAGGAAATTTAATATTACTTAATGATGAGAGTTTTTCTTATTAATTCAGAATGTTTAGTGTCTAGCAGAGGTTTTTTTATCTTCATAGCTCCTGGCACAAAAGAAATAATATATTCAGAAGTACAGAAAACATGGGTAGTTTTATTGCATCACTCATGCCTATTTTATTTTTTTATTTCTCCAATCCAATATATTGTCTAATAAAAAAAGTAGTTTGTAGTTCTTCTCTATAAGGCAATCAAAGTGCAGAACTCAATGACAGAGGCAGAGAAGCATGTCAAAGTATTTGGCTGTCATAAGGGACCACATAATTGCCCACCAGTACTTCCCAAAACCAGGCATTAAACTGGTGAGGGGAAAGATTAATCCTCTGAAAACTAAGCTTCATTATTCAATAATCTCTGTGTGGCTGGGAGCAAAAGAAAGCATAAGCAGAGCTGATTCCTAGGTTTGGAAATGTGCCCTTTACTCCAGTAGCTTGAGCAATATGGACAGTCTGAGGAGGGTAATGCTCTTCTTGTCTCTCATCCCAGTGTCTGCCTATTTTCATGAAGAGTATTCATCATGATCATAATTGATGGGTGAGATTGCTGCCCAAACTGTAGTAAAAGAATCACCATTGAAAGAACTTTCAGGGGCTGCATCAAGGCAATGAAATATTGAATTATTTTACCCATCTCCTTTAGCAGTCAGTATAAAGCTTCATTTATTAAAAAAAAAAAATCCCAACATGGTCTAAGGAAAAGCTTGGTTTGCTGTGCTTGTCAGGCTCCTCAGTTCACTGAAAAACTCTGAATGCCCTGACCTTTTGTAGCCTTCAATGCCAATCGCTGGCATCTATCTCTGCAACCTTGGACCAAACTTCTGGCAAAAGAGCTAAGTTGTGGAAAAAAGCTGTGAGGAGCTTATCTGGGACCTCTGCCTCTGCATCCTCTGCTTTTTGGCTCAGGTACCACATTTAAACCTTGGTGCTGTCTGCCTTTGCAGGTTCCTGGTGACTGTCACCATGCCTGTCCTGCTGTTCTTGTTTGGGCACTGTGGGGCTGCACTCCTTGTCACTGTCCTGCTGACCTTGGTGGCTCCCAGCTTGCTCCTGATGTAGAGCAGTCAGTTCATGCTACTGCTTTCCTTTGCATCCAAGGTGATTTCAATAAAACACATCCCTGGAGCAAATTTGTTGTGCTACTTCATTGTCTGTTTTATTAGAAAAGGAGTTAAATGAAAACTCTGTGATTTTGTTCATAGTGAAGGGTTTTTGTTATTTTTATTATTTAAAGAAACCCCAAAGAAATGGGTTCTTGGCATTTTCAATGGTATTTAAGTGCCAGGCAGATGTGGAACTCCAACCAAGTACATTGCTTCCCATTTCTCTTTTTTTGTTCAACCCCTACTGTGTTGTGCAGTTGAGCTAGAAGGCCCAGATGCCACTTCTGCTCTAAATATCTCTGCAAAATGCAAGTCTGAGAGAAATGCTGCAGCTGGGCCACCTCCTCTCATTGTTTCAGGGGCATTGATATCCTCAGGACCAGTGACATTTGGATTGCACCATGCTGTTCTGCACACTGCCTGTTACTGCTCAGGGAGTGGGAAGCACTGAAAAGAAAACAGTAATTTGGTTTTGTTGCTATCTGATTTTTTAATTTCCCTACCCTCAATAACTTTGGAATCCTTTACTTCTCTTCTCTTTTTGATGAAAATGTTTCACACCTTAAAAACAAGTGTGTTCTTTCTCAAAGTGAAAGAGAGAGGGAGACAAATATGTCTGATCTTGTGAACACAATAATGGCTCTGAAAATCTTAAGAGTGACTCAAATTACTCTATATTTCTCCCCTATAATGGTTTCACATGCCTTAGTACAAGAACCACTTTATTGTTTCTATAAAAATGGGGTTCACAATACCTCAGAGTATTTTGTTTGTAATCACTCCCATTCAGTAATTTACCTATATTTACAAGTGTTTATTTTTGACATTTCTAAATTAAAAAAAAAAAATCAACAAAAAAGGCGCCATCAGTTTTATTGGAATTGTTGGGATCAGCAGAACAATTTGCAGATTGTTATTACTTGGATGGTAGATTTGAACAACAAGGAAAGTTTACAATTTACCTGATAATGGAAAATACAATTAATTTTATTTTTAAACTTGTTTATTAATCACCTACTCAGGAAATATGACATGTTATTTACAGGACAAATTATATAACATAAACAATGAATATTCTCAATGATCAGCTCATGAATGAATCAGGAATAAAAATTTCATGACACAAACTGCTTACTGAAGAACTGCAAATGGAAAAATATATTTGTTAAATTCATAACCTGTATCCAGATAACTTGCAAAGTAAAGAAATTGAAATTTTAAACTTTTTATTATTCTGAAAATTTTAATAATGTACATGCATGGCCATTCAACTGATTGACTAACCCCTCCATTCAGTAGTTTCTTAGAAATCATGAAAGAATAGTAAGGCATCTCTGAGCTAGTTTGGATAATTGATTTATCTTGTATACATCAAATAAGTTCTGTCTTGGAGAGCTGAATCTCTTCAGTTGTCTCAAACAGCTGCCTTTGTTAATACTCAAATACATGGAACTGCTTGAAAACTGTCCCAAGAACCCAGACTCCATGTGTTTTGGACTCATTTTGCAATCAAAATGAATCACTGTTTCAAATGTTTGTGCTACCATGTAATACCCATTTGTGAGCATTTAAGGGCTGCTGGATGAAGCAGGGTCTGTATTGCGCTAGGTGATTTATGGACACCAGGCAAAAGAAAGACCCAACCTATAACATGTATAATCTAAGTAATTTAATTAAAATTATGTATAATTCTAATTTGCATACTGACAGTTAGGGTTAATGTAATTTAAAATTAGTTGCCTAAGCTATCACATTTTTTCCTCATGTGAATTCTTAAAAGATTATCTGCCTTTGCATCAGTAGCATTTCTAGAACAGCTGGGTTTTTTCAGAAATATTTGAAGAAATGGAAGAAAAACCTTGTTCCAGGCAGCACCACATTTCTTAATCACAGAGCTGGCCAAGACAAAAGTGTGAAGTTGAGCTGCCCAACAGGCTTTTGGTTTGCAGAGTTCACACAAATATTTTCTCAAAACAAGTTGTTACAGCTGAGAAGGTACATGGCCAAGTCACATTGAAATTTGAACAAATATTTGCAGAAACGCCATGGCTCATAACTATTAAGCAAATATTTGCATAACCCCCTTTACACAATGCACTGGGTTCTGCACAGTTTGGCTTTCAAGTTCCTACAGCACGAGAATATAATTCAAGAATGCTATGCAGAGATCTTTTTTTCATTACTGTGGTCTGTCCAAAGACACAATGAATATCTCCTGATGAAATGTATTCCCAAGAGCACTACTGCCTAACAAAAGCACTGAATGGCTTCAGCTAAATGTTGCGTTATGGAGACAGATCACCACCACTATCCTCATCTGAACTGCTGCATCACAGATTTTGAGGATGAATGATTGTGCTGGTTTTGTTCATTTGCTTTCAGCCCTATTAATTGGACTGATATATTAAAAAAAGGAAGTTTTTGGTCACAGATGTAATTTCTTATGCAGTATATAGACTTTCATCTCCAGAATGAAGTGGTTACGCTGAACTGCTTTCTTGGACTCCCTCTCCACGTTGAGATTTGGCAAATTCCAGACTGTTACAGCTACTGGAATTTATCCCTTACCATTCAACACAAATTGCATTCATTTTCTTATGGTCAAGAGATATGTGGGGGTTTTTTTGTTTTGGTTTGGTTTTTTTTTTTTCTTTCATTTTGTTTTTTTTTTAATCAAGCCCAAAGCTGTATTTCCACCCAAAACAGGAAAAAGGAAAAAAAAAAAAAAAAAAAAAAAAAAAGGAGAGAGGAATGAGGACATGTGAGAGAAACACAACACTGCAGATAGCAAGGTCACTGAAGAATGAGGAGGAGGTGCTCCAGGCACCAGAGCAGAGATAGAGATTCCCCTGCAGCCCATGGTGAAGACCATGGTGGGGTAGGCTGTCCTCCTTGATCCATGGCAGTCCCTGGGGGTGCAGATTCTCATCCCAGCCTGTGGCAGAGCCCCAGGGCAGAGCAGGTAGATGGCTGAAAATGCTGTGATCCTGTGGGATGCCCATGCTGGAGCAGGCTCCTGGTAGGCACCTGCGGAACCATGGAAAGAGAAGCCCAGGCTGGAACAGGTTTGCTGGCAGGGCTTGTGATGCCATGGGGGACCCACAGTGGAGCAGGCTGCTCCTGAAGGGAAAAGACCCAGGCTGGAGCAGTTTGTGATGGGCTGTAGCCTGTGGGAGTGCCTCGTGTTGGAGAAGTCCATGGGAGACTGTCCCTGTGGGATGTGCCCAACACAGGAACAGGGAAAGGACTCCCCTCTTGAGGAGGAAGCAGCAGCAGAAGAAACATGAGATGAACTGATCCTAACCCCCATTCCCATCTCCCTTCACTTCTGTGGGGGGAGGAGGTAGAGCCTGGGAAGGAGGAAAGATGGATGGGAAGGTGCTTTTAAGATTTCTTTTACTTCTCATTATCCTGCTCTGATTTTGGTTGGTATAAAGTTCAATTAATTTTCCCAAGCTGAGTCTGTTTTGCACATGACAGTAATCAATGAGTGAGCTCTCTCTGTCTTTATCTCAGCTCATGAACCTGTCATTATATTTTCTTTCTTCTGCCCTGTTGCTGAGGGAGTGATAGAGTGGCTTTGCTGGGCTCCTGAAATCTAACCAGGGCAACTCCCACACAACACTAAATTCAAAGTTTCAGATGATATCACTTGAGACCAACACCATAGAAATTAACAGGAAGGATCCTGCATGGCATTGGCATTCTTCAGGAAGATCACTTGACCTGCTCTAGTCATGAATTTTGAATCCAATTTAGGTATAGATCAGAAAGATCTATCTCTACGTCTGCAGTATATTACTTTCTGAAATTCCAATACGCTGATGAAATAAAAGTGATGATAAAAGTAAATAACAGCTTTTAATAAACAGTTTTTCTTAGATCATTGTAAAATCTTGCCAGTTTAATAGTGCAGATAGAGTAACTACAGCACATGGGTGTGAAGTGCGGTGGCTGTTTTTTATTACTGAAAAACAAAAAGGCCTTTTTGCAATAGCTATTCAATGGTAGAAAGCAACAGTGGGCCTTTTATTCAAAATCTTTGCCTACTCAGAGATCTAATCTGATGATGATGTGGCAATGAAACATAAGAGGACACATTATTTAGTTTGTAGTCACAATTGCTTCTAATCCTCTTGACTCTCAGAACAATCTCAAGCTGTTGAAAATTGTGGCAGGTAGTTAATCCCACTTCATTAATACAACACCACTTGCTTTTCAAATGCCAAACATATAAATACAGTGTCAGGTAAGATAAATTCTCTCTCAATTTGGGCACCTAAAGTCTACTTTACCCTAGACTATAACTTAGAAATGTTTTCTTTTTTGTCCTCCTCCTCCTTTTTATTTTCAGGAGATAATACTTCGTGATTATTTGGTGGGTGGAGCTGACACAAACCATTTTTCTTTACGTGACGTAGTGTTTTCCTCAGAGAAGTTCTTCACTTATCCTCTCCTCTTACTTAAAAGCTCCAAACAATAAATGCTAAATAAGATAATATCCTGGTATAGCTATTTTTATTTTTAATGACTTGCTTATAGTAAGCAGGAGTTAATTTTCTTAAGGAATAATTTTCTTTTCATTGATAACATCCTTTCTGACTATAGAGGAAAGTTTTGTCATTTCACAGTAAACATGAAATGGCTTCTTTCTCAAATTTACTCAATATGTGGTAGATAATAGTGCTATAATTTCAAGATGACTTTGAAAGTTGAGCTTTGACTTCTCATGTAAAAGGAGGTTGATCTTAGTTCTGGCAATTTAGACACTAAATAAAAATTTTAATAAAGACTTTGATGTGATATTCAATAAATTTTTATTTTCTAAAAGAATCTTGTCTTTTCAGTGCTACAGAATTATATACTGGTTATTCAGAAGATATGATTTTTTGAAAAAAGCTGGGCTTTCTCATGAAAAATGAAGTTTGAAGACCAAAATAAGTTGGTGTTTTTTTTGGTGTTTTTTTTTTTTTTAAGAAAGGAATGCATTCAAGAAAGATAAAATTTTCCTTTTTTAGAATTCCAAAATGAAATGATCTGATTTTTTTTCTTTCAGAGCAGTGTTTCATCTGCTTCAATTCATACCTATAAAAGCAAATTTGAACCAATTTGACTAAAACAATTTCTTATAGGAGGAAAGGAATGGACACACTTCATTTCAGAATTTTTGATTTCCACTTCAAATCAGAATAGAAAAAACATCGGCTCTCTGAATTCTTCATACTAGGAGATTTCCATTATTTCCCTCATTGTCCAGACATAAGAGATGTCTAGATAAAGATGTGTACTTTCATATATTAACATTCATCAAATTTAGAAGTCAATATTGAAAATTCAGCTTTCTTTTTTAACAAAAAGGCTTTAAAGCTTTTAAAGTTTTGTTTGTTTTTTTTTAAAGCTGACACCTGTCCTGGTTTTCAGTCAGCAGCAAGAAGAATACAAAATACTAAAACATCATTAGAGTTAACCCACATGCTTAAGGAATAAAACTTCAAAACTATTGGAATGTCTTCCTGTCACATAAAAACCTTCCAGAAGGTGGGAAAAAAACCAGGAAACATAATCATATCTGTATGAGTAATCGTGCAAATATTTGCATATTATGTTTCCTTTAAGGCTCTAGTCCTTGAGATACACTCAATTAACATGGAGAACTAATAGTAGAAATTGGACTATAATGTAAGTTGTCAGAATCTGGCACATGTTGCTTTTCAAGTGAGCTGAAGGAACCATGAATTTGCAGCACAGTCAGCTTGCCCTTAATTTATCTTTAAACAAGCAAATGAAAAAAAACCAAAAAAGATACTTCCTCAGAAAATATAACAACCAGTAAAATAAACGAACCCCCAAAAAACAAGCAAACAAACACCCAGGCAAAAGCAATCCCATACCCTAAAAATTGTGATCGGGAAAAGATCTGTAAACATCAAGATTATAACGAGAAGATTAGCAAAAGACAACATATATTTGTGAAGAAAGAAAGAAAGAAAAAAAATTAATCCACCCTAATTTATTTTTATCACAGGTTAAGAGATCCATTTGGAGTGAAGAAACAATTGATGTGACTTTTTTTTGACTTTATAGAAGTTGAAAACCGTTTTTCTGAAAGTATAAACCAAAGAAATTTTATTTAGATACAAATTCTGTAAGGTAAATATACTTTTGAATAGAATTTCACAGAAGCTTTGAAATTCTCTTCAAATAATACAAACACTATGTGTTCTCTGTAGTCATAAAATTCAGGTTCATTTTATTATTGGTGTTGGATGACCAACAGGATGTTCTGTCTCAGTCATGTTTGGAATGCCATGGGATAGGATAGTGCTTGCAGGTGTCACCCTATTGATACCAGGGTAAATGGGCTATCAAACAATCCAGAGGAAAAGAATAAATTTATACATGACCCTGAGAATTTGCAAAAATTAACTAAAAATATTGTTTTTCATGAAATATTGAGTAGTAAAATAATGAGTTGCAGGACTAAAGAATGGTGAATGATGTAGTGTATGCAGCCAGTGTCTAGAGGAGGACTTATGCTTTAGAGAAGGTTACAGACTGAATGGGAATTAGCAGTGGTGAATGTGTCAGCCCTTAGTGCATAAACATGCCTGTCATTTGTAAAAATTAAAAAATTATTTAATATGTTTTTAGTGGGTCGGGCTAGAACAATAATGGCTTTTTCCCAGGCTGAATTTCAGGAAGAAAATAATGATCAGATGTCTAGAATATTACCTGTAAAAAAAGACTGAAAAAAATTTCATTATTTACTTGGGAAGGTTGTAGGAGAAAGGTAGTCAGACATGTAAAGATGAAAGGAATAAATTATTCTCCAGATCTCTACTTTGTGTAGAATAATAAGGATCAGTCTTAGAGCAAAACAAGATAGATTCCTGTTGCACTTCAGGGAAAAAAACAACAAAACAACTCAATCAAAACAAAGGATAGGATAAAAAACCTAAGATAAAAATAGCCAGTTTCTCAGATAGAAAGTTTAAGAGTAATGCAATGTATCCGTTATACAATTTAGACGAATATCACTCAGGAATAACTTAGCTTTAGCTGACCCTGCCATGAGCTAAAGAAATAGTCAATACAGCATCACTCCTTTCTTTTGTTTCACACTATAAATTTCACTGTGGATGGGTGCTTAAAAAAAAAATTCCACTTATTGCCTTTCTTATCAGAAAACCCTGATGTCCCTAGGGAAAGGTTTCTCTAGTCTCTATTTTGTGCTCTTGCTTTCATTAAATAATCTAACTACTGCTCACCTATCATCGAACAATGGTTGTGTTTCTCTTGTAAACAAATGTCATAACAAAACATGTCTCAAGTTTACCTTACCATTTCAGTCTGTGATGCAGTTTAGAATATTCACCTTCACAAGCTACTGTTGCTAGCAATATTTGGTTTGGATTTTTTTTTTTGTATTTTTTCTTTTTCTCCATTTTCTTTTTTTTTTTTTTTTTTTATTTTTTGTTAATACATTCAAAATAAGCACTTAATGTTATTCATCTTTTCCAAGTACTCCATAACTTAATAAACCTATTGAGAAAGCATCTTTTAAATCCACACTCATTTCCTTTTCCACTAATTCACTCTTATTCTGGATGCATCAGAAACAGGTCATCAGCTGATGTGAACTTAGGACAATCTATTTAGAGACCTTCTTTGTGATTAAGGATATATATTACCAGTGGATCTGCAAAGTAGCATCTTCCTTCTGTATCTTGACAAAGCTACAAGGTTATCATCTCTTGTCCTCATGTGTCATTTGACATCTTATGCTAAAATCAGTAGCCTTACCAAAGGTCACTCTGAGTGCCAATTGAGGACAAAACTTGGTTATGCAATTTGCTGAGCAAGGTCATTTTGAAAAGCAATGAAGGTGTCTGCAAATGCAGTGAAGTTTGACTCAGCTCACATCTACCTGGTACAGAATGAGCAGCAGTGGGGGGTGCCTTAAGATCACCCTTTCCTTTTAGCTCAGATATTTCATGAGTTTAGAGAACTGACTCATTTTTCCAGACAGTTTCTCCTTTCAGCTGACAAGAATCTCTCTCAAATGGGTCATGATTTGCACAAGGTGATGCTTTCATTTTGTACTGGAAACATGATTTTGATCAAAGCATCCTAAACGTTAAAGATCTTTTTAATCTACTAATGATGTTAACAGGATACTTTTCCCCTTTTATTTCAATTTAGTTTTACTTTAAATTTTTGTGAGCTTTTATCTCTTAATAATAAATATGATATAGCAATTTTTAAATATTTCCTTTCTTTTGTTGGTGCTATGGATGGCAACTCTGAACAAACACATGAGTAATATAAACTAGACAAGTTTTTCTGCCCTACCCTAAGATAACTTTTTTGGTCCATCATATTATTTGTGGCATCCTTATTGTCTGTCTCCCAATTTGCATCATGATAATTACTGAGACATTATGCTACAATGCTCTATCACAACTATTTGGAATCGCTGAATTCATTTGCTCATAGTAATTAGAAGTAGATGCAAATAAAAATTTTCATTGTATGATAATAGGCAATTACAGATTTCTTTTCTCAATGTCACATTTACAGTCATTCTAAAATTGAATATTTTAATGTAAAGTTTTTATCTTAATTTCTTCTTAGCCAAAAAATAAATAAATTAAAGCACTGACATTCTGTCACTGTGCTATAAAAAAGATGCTAAGCTATTTGGACTAGAATTATAAGCAAAAATCAATATGTACTATTAGCTTTTAAGATACTTTTTTCAAATGTCATTCTTTGAGGATAAAAACATGTTTGCTTTGTAAAGCTCTTAACATTTCAAGCTGAAAGGCTTGAACAAGCTTTGAACTCTGGAGTTTAAGATGCCTATAAATTAAAGGGAAAAATAACATTAAATGGTACTGCAGCTTGTGAAGCTGCCTTTTTCGTCTCTGAATATCTCAAAGTCCTCAAATGTACAGTTTTATTGGAGCAGACTGTAAGCCAAAGAACCCAATGCATACCATGGAGTTCTTTTGCTTTATTTGGAAATATCCTTATAAGAGACATTTAAAAAAGTGAATTCTCTGTAATGTGTCAACAAACAGCTGGGTATCCAAACAGTTTTCTGTCCACAGATGCTGAAATATATCAGCGGAAAAAAAGTGCAGTGCTGACTCAGAACACCTTTTCTCCTGACCTGCATATCTGCCACCTTTGACTTGGTCATTATGGTCAAGATTTTTCTGCTTGTAATAAAAAATTGTGATTTATTTTGTTCCCTTTTGAAAGTCTATTTCTTTCTGGTCTTGGTTTTAAATGTTCTCAGCACTCTCTTCTTTTTCTCTTAAATGCCACTATTTCCCTGGGGCTGAAAACTTTTTCCCCCCCTGTTTTTGACACAAAATGAAGGCAGTAAAATTGCTTCTAATTATTCATATATACTTCTCAGCAAAGCTGAAAGAAGACCTATGAGTATAAAGGAACAGTTCTAAAAGAACAGTTAGAACACAAACTCCTGGATTAAAAAGTTGTTTACTGTCAAGAAAATAAAAGCAAAAAAAAAAAAAATTTTTCTTAAGAAAAAAATTCCCAAGCAAATAGTTGCTTCACAGACATTATTTACGTAATAAATAAATTTGTGTGGATTTTCCTATCAGATCATTCACACAAAAAAAAAAACAAACCTCTGAAAAGCTGTCTTTTGTCTTATGTGTCCTTCCATCACAAGGCAAAGTAATAAAATACTAATAATGGCTCACAGAGGCTATAAAGAGACCCTAAATCCTTTAAACAAATGGTTGCAGTCTAATTGTCTCATCTGCTCATTCATATTATAGCCTTCCATCAACAGTGTGTTTCTGAACTTGTAGACTCTCCAAGTCACAGATAGGTTTTAAAGTGGGAAGATAACTTTTATTTGTTATGGGCAATAAAGTTTGAGTCTCTACTGACTGTCTGACAAGAAGCTGTCTGGTGCTGTGGATCCAGTCAGGGAGAACACAAATAGTGGCTAAAGGGCAAGGTAATGGAGGAATTAGAAGTATAAAACCTACACAATAAAATAATATCGCAATGAGAGAAAATTAGAAAATTAGGAGTAGAGCCTAAAAATGGAGTAAATCTGCCCCTTGAAGGCATATACAGTAGGGATGATTGCTAATGAAATGGTACTATGCTGGTTTGCCTTTAGTTTAGACTCAGCAATGGTGATATATTGAGTCTGGGTTGAAAGGATGTGTGGGTGGGGCTCAAAGTCATGCTTGTGAATATTCAAAACTATACATTTCCACACCAAACCACTCTCTGTGTTCCCCTAGTACGCTCCTTGTCAGTCGGAGGTTTCTGTCTAGTAGGTATCTGTGAACAGGCAATAGTTGTAGCTGAATTCTGCATCTTCCAGCATGAATTTTAAAAACCACAGATCTCAGAAATAGGCTCACATTATTTCCTGATTGGAAGAAGATTTTACATAGAAAGGTCAGTTATTAAAATGAGTAGTATAGACACAAAAAAAAAAAAGAGGTTACATGCACATGGACATACGTGGGCATGTGAATACATCCCTTCCATTATGAAGCTTTTTCAGTTTTTCTTCCTATCTGTCTCCAGTTTATTTGCTGCCACTATCTTACAATGACACCTGCTAGAAAAGCTTAGTGGAGCCACTGACAGCTCCCCTGCAGTTGCTGCCTGTCAGTGCCTAATTCTGTCAGCAGTATACACCCTCTCTAATGTACGCTATATTTCTAATTTCCCTTTCTTTCTCCTTGGGGCAACCTATGCTTATTATCACTGCAGATAATACTGCTAGGCTGGTTTGCCTGCCACCCCTCCTTCTCCTGAAGTGAAGGTGCGAATGAGATCTGGAAACCACTACAGTCTAGTTGTATGTTTAAATTTTAAATCCCGGGCTAGAAAACAACCCTTTGCTCCAATTCCTCTCATGTCTACAGCTAATCCACTCTGTGTTTCAACAGAAACATTTTCCCTTTGTTTCAGATTAGCTTTTAAAATGAAATTTTTTGCTAGCTTTTATCTATGAATGCTCAGCTTGTGATGGCCATTTTAGCTTAGTGTTTCTGAGGACAATGGAACAATACTTCACACTGATAAAGGAATTTTTTTTTCCTTTTGCTTACTACAAGTTCTTACCCCCGGGGGCAAATGAGAACATTTTTTTGTACATGTGTGCCAACTTAAAGCTTGCACTGATAAAACAGTCAGAGTTGTCATTTGCTTTTCATCCACTAAAATCAATACTGGTGCATCAGTGTAAAAATAGTAAGAGCAGATTGTGATTAATTTCTTAAATTTTTTGTTTCTGTGCCTTTTGGATAAGTTTCTTAACAGTGACTGTGAACAGTTCTACAGAGACTGCAAGAGGAATTTGGGATCCCATTTATGCCAAGTGCTCCAGACACATTCAGAAAGATCATACAGGATTATATATAAAATACTTTTTTTGAGCCATATTTTAAATGATGTATCTAGAATTCCAATTCACTATGAATAGTTTCATTTTCCTTAGATTAATGAAAAGTTTATTATTGTAAATAAAGATGATAGAAAGAAATGGGGTTCAGCAGACATTGGGGATTCCATTCCTTTGTGTTGACCTAAGAGATTATTTGCATCAACTTCCCTTGGCATTTGCCTGAATTACGATCAGAAGAAACTGTGCTTCTAGGTGGCAATCCCTTACCTTTATTTTTTTCCCCCAAGCAAGTACATCTGACACTTAGAATTTGCTGGCTACCAGGTTATTTGCATAGGTAATTTTACAGAGCTTTGCAACAACAAAGACTCTAAGCTCATAATGAAAAAATAATAGCATTCACATTTTTTTGTAAGAGGGTTTCTGATCTTCTTACCTATAGTATATTAAGGTGTAATTGGCTTTTAGAAAAATTTCATTAAAGAAAAAATGATAACCACGTTAAATTTATGACCATATGCTTTCACAACAAATTTCTGCTTCTATCCTGGAGGACTGATCCTGTATGCATGAAGCTGTGTCCTTAACCTCAGACTGAGCACTGTCCATACCAAGAGACTTGTCCTAGATAGAGGAATACTTTGACAAGCAGGGAAACAAAAGAAAGCTGCCTGACTTAGATAACCAGTCACAAATTGATAGGTAAGTTATAATTTCAGAATACACATTGAAACCTACAGAGTAAACAAATTCACACACAAAAAAGACCTGTCAAGTAATTTAGAATAACAAATATGTGCAAGAAAGCTGTGATAAGCTTGTAGACATTCTGCAGACAGAAAAAGAGGCTAAACTCATTTAATAAATGATTCATAGTGATTCATTCTCTCAGCATGGTAAGAAAGTAAGATGCATTTTTTTACTTTACTTCTATGGGAACTTGTAGACATGGAAAAAATTCTTCAGGTAGAAAGTTAGGCTTTCTTGCAAAACTACCTATAAAGACATCCAGTAAGCTGGACTTCAGCTTTGTAATATAATTTCACAACGTGTTTGTCTCTTCTTGAGTGAGCATATTGCAGGAATAATAAAAGATTCTTCATACTAGTCTGCTAACATTGTATAGAAAAAGTTCAACAGGAAATCCCGTCTTCAAAGTGTATAAACTATTGTCAATACAGCTAGTGAAATCAAGCCCTTTGCTTCAATTCACTGGGAAGAGCCATCAGAGACTTGTTTTTTCCCTCATTCCACTTTCATGAGGTGTCCTTTTCGACAGACCTGGTTTAGTAGCAGCAAATTCTGTGTCTCTCAGGAAAGTGAGCATGAAAGTTTGTCACCTTGAGTCTTTCCCTTTGACACTCTGAGTTAGATCCTTGCAGCTTGCCGAGGTGTTTTTATTTTTTCCCTTTTTCTTCTGATAGGGTGATATGTATGCAGTTCAGAAAGCTTTCCCACAGAAAACCCCCAAAGGACAGACAGCCTGTGTATCTGATTGCAAATCAGCCAACTACCTGATTCCTTGAACAGGGGAGTAATTGGCTGGGGATTTTATCTGTTTCTCTGCCTGATGCCAATAAGCAGGCGTGTTTATTAACAATTTATTTACAGAACACAGATTGATTTCGGGAGAGAAACATCACCAGCCTCTGCAAAGTGTGAGCAAACGATTTCTTCCGGCCCCACAAATAATCTATTATTGTCTGTTTGCATTGGTCTTTATCTCAGGGTTTTAGACTGAAATACTGAATGTGCACAGGAGACAAAACATAGGTGAAAAGGTTGTTCTTGTTTCTAGAAGCAACCCTGCAAAATAAGTGCTTCATAAATAATGTGATTAGCTGAATAAACACACTCCACATCTGCCCTAGACTTCCTGGACAATATTAGGCAGCTCCATGTTGTTCAGTTGTATTTCATGCCACTCCTCCCTCACACTTTGTCAAGAAGCAGATTCACATAGTCAATAATGCATCCAGGTGCATTATGCTAGAAATTATTCTTGGTTTTAGTCTTAAAAACCTTCAAATTTTAGTGATGAACAAGGAAACACAAGTGTTTATGGGCTTTTTTTGTTTGTTCCCTTGACTAGAAATTACTGTGGTTTTTTCCTCCTTATGTCTTAAAACAGATAAAATTAATTCAAAGTCTTCATGGGATTCTGTTCAAAAGTTAAACTGATTTTCCCAATAAGATTACCTTAGCCAAGAATATTTTCTTTCATGACAAAGAGAGTAATTATACTAATATTATTTGGCTATGCTCAGAATATGATTTAGAAATAGTCCATTTTATGAAGTAACATTGGCAAGTAATACTGGAAGTAATACTGTCAGTTGTGAATTTTTTTTTCGATGGTTCCATTGAAGGTTGTACTGAGCAACTTACAGATATTCTGCTGTAGATAGCTTATTATTATTCATATAGAACTTGTTAGCTTTTTAAAATAGCTTGAGAATGAAAAGCACTAGGCAAATAATGATGATAAATTAATTGCAAGCTCATTTTTCTCTTAAAAAAAAGAGATTATTTTTATATGTAAAAAAAAATTGCTACAGAAAGCAATACATTATTTTTCCTGTAATTATTCTGTAATCTATCTCAGTCCAAGGTGTAGATCCTCTCAATGTGATTATCACAGATGCAGTATTGAATTACAATGCAAAGCACAAATTATCTCCAGAGAAGAATATGAATATTAATTTAAAAAAAAATCTGGGTAGGGCGTCCATAAAATAAAATAAAATAAAATAAAATAAAATAAAATAAAATAAAATAAAATAAAATAAAATAAAATAAAATAAAATAAAATAAAAATTTGTGTAAGTCTCCTTCCATGAATAAATCACATGTGACAAGTTCATAATCACCTTATTGTGATAAATATCAAATTAGTGGAGTAAATTATTTTGTGCTTAGCTTTTGATAAGTTACAAAATAGCAGCATGTTATCAACTTACTTGAATGCAACCCAAACAAAATCTACATTCAATACATAATCTTAGAGCTGCAATGATGTGCTTGCACCAATCAAAATTCAATTTTTGTTGCTCACTGAGATACTAATGTCTTGGAAAAGAAAGAAATGCCATAAGCATTAAGACTTTTCCTTTTTTTCTTGCAGTTTCTTCTGCTGAAAGGTTTTTGTCTGACTAAGATTTTAATTAAGAAACAGTCTCACACATAAGATATTTCTTCTTCTTAAGAGGCCAAGAAATTCCATTGTTTGCCACCTTGAAAGAGTAAAAGTTATGGCATTGAGATGACAAAATTTTACCTTACTAATACAAATGTATGGAGTTTTTCATACTTCTCTATTGGTGGCAGATGTATAAATTGCTCATTGCAAACAGAATGGGCAGCTCACCCTCCCTAATATATGTGTATTCTCACATCCTCAGGGAAATGTAAATGTAGTTTGAGCCCATTCTTATGCAGACCAGCCACTTCATTATCTGGTCACAATTCCACTGAGTCTCCTTACTTGTAACACATTCCTTTTTTTTTTTCTAGTTTTTTTTCCCCTGAAGGGTAGTTTTCACAGACATGGAGAGCTTTTCACAACATAGACTTTCTGTCTCTTACTAAAAATCTTTTTCTAATTCTACTGACTCATAAAATCCTCAGAACCTACATCTCCAAAAAGTGTCATTCCTGATAAGTGGAGCCTAATTGTGAAGTAAGAATTAGCAAGTTAAATATGGCACTGCAGAGCTCTGAAGTTCTGGAATTCAAAATTGTTTCTGTAAGGAGTGTGCTCATGTTGATACTGCACCATGAGTTTGAGACTGTATTTGTTTGGTGACAAAAAAACCTCAAAAGTGTTTGCACTATTAGTCAAAGAGGTAAATGTTCCTGGAAAAGCTCTTTTAAAAAAGCTCTTTTAAAAAGACTTAATGGCCAGAAGCTCAAAGAAGATGAGGAAGAGAAAGAAACAATTACAAGAAAATGTCATGCCAACAACAAAAAAAGGAATGAAGGAAGCAGTTACTTTGCCATCATCATGTAGAGGTATCTGTACATACAGATACATTAAAACACATACCTATATATTTTATAGTCATTTCAAATTTTCTTTCAGGACCTGAGCTTTTCATTGATTTTATTGAAAATGAAAGAGCGTCCTCAGTAAAGGGAGTGGCATGCTGATCCACATGCAAATAAACTCTGCAACCCAATGCCAACAGAAAAAGATCCATTTTATTAGAAAATTAATATTATTAGGAAAAATTAATTTTTCACAGTGAATGAGGACATGCACCTGAAGTCTAAGTAAAGAAGAGCTTTTGTCTCTGATAGCTCACCTGTGTGCTGTAAAATCTTGCAGAATCCAGTAAAGGCACCTCACCTCACAGGGAAATTCCCTTAGGGATAGGAAAATATATTTGCTGTTTTATCAATAAATGCTTATCACAGTCTTCAAATATTTCCGTTCCCTTATTTTGATTTATGATATTTCATTGAATAACTTTCTTTCAAGAATATTTATATCTTCCTTTTTTTTCCTTATAGGATCATCAAAATTTTCATTCTGTCTTTTTTTTTTTTTGCGCTACTCTTCTTGCTCTGGTTTGCTTTTCAGCTTACTGTTCATCATGCACTAAACTGATGCCAGGGGCACAAAAATCCAAAAGAGAATGAAAATGCACCTCAGGAAAAAAAAAAAGACATCTATCATCCTTAAGTCCTTTTTGACAACCAGCAACAGGATCACGTTTAACACAAGGGTTTGAGAAAACGCCAAACAAGATTGTGCAATCATAGGCGGGCCACCATTTCTTATGAAGTATCCAAATGTCTGCATTTTTATGTTGCACCTGGTAAAAGGGAAATCAATGGCAGAAATGGCTAGACATTGTTTATTATGTTTTAATCCTAGCCGGAGTTATGTAGAGTTTTCTGCTGTGTAATTGGGCATGACACTGTAGTATAGTAAGATAGTCAACTGGCCTTGGGGAAAAAAAGGCGTCTTATTTTATGGTATTCAAAAATATTCAAATTACAGTTATTAAACCTTGATCTGGACAAAAACAATAGTCCTAATCCTGTGCAACAATCAGAATAATCAAGCCAGGATTCTGAAAAAACTAGTGATATAAGTAGGGATGTTGATTTGTTCCCATTGATGCAGTGATTTAAAACTTGATTAATCTGAACTGGGGTTTGAGTCATTCCCAGAAGTGGCTGCCAGGACTAAAATTTGTATAAGGTCATGAATGTAGAGAGTGTTACTTCCTGGCATTTTCACAAATCATCCCTATCAAAGCTGACTCTCATGCAATAAGGCTGAAATGTCTTGTGTTTTTTGCTCAATAACTTACAGTTTCACATTCATAATTCCAGGGCTTTTCTCTTCTGGCTCTGCCTTATTGAGAAATCTCTCTTTAATAACACTAGGGAAAAGTAATTGAAAATATGGCCTTAAAAAAAAAAAAGAATGAGGTTTTTATTTGTTCTGCAAGACAAAGACAAGGTACTCATCCCAGATATTTTTGACAGTGAGAGTGATAGAGGAAGGATGTTATTTTATTGGGCAGCCTCTTACTTGTGCTCTAGCTCTCACCCCAACACAATGACTACAATCAAGAAAGGGAAATTGCATGTGTCAGTGTCCTAAGGAGAAAAAAACAAACAGATTTTATAATAGCAGTGTTTTGAAATTCAGTTATTACAGAGAGGTTATATGCAACTTCTCAAGCCCAAAAGAACTGACAGGGTGAGGGGGGGTGGGAAGCAGAACAATTTATTTATTGATACAGTAGTTTCTGAAATACCAGCTGTGTGAACAAAAAAGGTATCCCTTACAGAATGCTAGAAAGTAAATGGACTTTAATAAATTCAATAAATGTCTGAAGCACTCAGACATTTCTGTCACTTATGAAGTAGAAAAATGTAATGGTCTTTAGTCTTGTTCAGACAAATGTGGATTAAAAATTAATCACCCTAGTAAAATATGAAAAATCATGAATAAACAAAGATCATGGTCTGACAAGGCATTTGAGACAGAAAACAGATCAATGATTGGCCCATATAAGGAAGGAAACTTCCCTTCAAGGACTTAATCTGCTGAAAGAAATGATAATGCATAGCAGGCCTGACAATATAAAACTAAGATTTTAATTTGATAACATTAGATTAAACATGAAGTACGTTGAACTCTCATGTGTTATTGTATCTGCTTGAAGCCCTGTTTCTCTTTTTCTGAAAGTAATAGTGAAAATTGAAGGGCTCTCTTCCTGCTCAGACTCCATTGGCAAATGATGATTATGAAGGTAGCCCTAAAATTCTTCCCATACTATGATGTATGAGCTATTTTATGGGGGACCTCAAAAGTAATCATTTGTCTTAGGGAAAATTATAAAATTATAACGTCTGCTGGATAAAGGCTCCCACAGCTGGACAGAGAAGGGGGTTTAACTTAAGGAAAAAATTTGGTATGTCTAGTGTTTTTCTGGTTTTGGGTTTTTTTTTTTTTGGTTTTTTTTTTGCAATGAAAATATTTGCCTGGACAATTCTGGAGATAAGCAAAATTCAAGGCTTAATATTCTCAGCCTACTTTATTATGTATGTAAAATAATTTGGTAACAAAACATCAAATGCTAATGGTAAAACAAAAATGGTCCCTTAAAAGAGGAATGAGGACACATTTTAAAAGGTGGTTGGAAATGTAATGGCAGAAAATTGCTATAGTGGAATCTGAGCTGTTATGTAGCTTTTTTCAGCTTGTAAATTATACCAAATTATAGTTTCAATTTTATGGTGTCGAGTTTTTTGTTTGTTTGTTTTTACTTGTTATACCAGGAATATCCAGAATATATGAACATCTTTCTACCTTAATATTATTTCCCTCCTGTTTTCCTTCATTCTTTTACTTTTTGATCACTGCTTTCCTTCACTTATACTTTCCCCCCCAAACTTATTCTCATGCTGAGAATCACATGGATAATTTCTCCTCAATCAGTGTTATAATTTCCTAGGTTAATTTTTTATTTTTCTTGAATAAACTTTGTCTTAATTTGATAATCTATTCAATATGATCAGATTGGCAATCCCCCAAAAAAACACCTAAACTGCATAGCAAAATGTGATGTTGCTGCTTGAATTGGTCCTAAATCAAAATCTTTTAGTGTAAAGCATCTCTGTGATATGAACAGGGAACTTGATTTAAATAATTGTAAGAAAAAAGATTCCTTTGTCTTGAGGAAGCCAATACTTCTGTGAGATGATGAAAAACAAACAAAAAAAGAAAGACTGAAGAATTAGGGAAAAAAATTATATGTATTAAAAAAATCTCAGCGTACAATTAATGTGGAAAATCATCAGACAGCTATTATGAAACTGGAAATAGGAAGCCCCTAAATATAAATCATATAAATGGAAGAAAGCAGCATTTGAATTAGCATTTGAGGTGCAGTTCCTTGCGGACAAATAGACAGCAAATGAGTGTACAAAGTTAAATTCACCAGAGCAGAAATACAGGCTTTAGTGAGAAAAGATTTCTGCACAGGGAACCAAGGTTTATTTTCACACATACCAAGGGGACTTTTGGCCATGTAGCACTCATAGATTATCATTAAATAATAAAGGAGATAGACTAATGAGATCAAAATTTGTTTCCAAAACAGAAGTGTACATAAGACATCTGAAAAGAAAGTGAGATTTCTTGCTAATGGCAGTAACAACATGAAGTGCCATGCATGCAGTGGCTCAGCAAGCACAAAAGTTAGAAGGAGGGAGAGGTTCAGTAGAGTCTGCTGTGTGTATTATTCCAAGAAAAATTAGAGCAAAACACCATGACACATCAGGCTTGCAGTGGATATCGCTTTCATCTTATTGCCTCAGTGCAAAACTAGAGAAGATGGTCATGATATGTCATGGCACAAATCTCCTGGCATGGATGTCTTGCAGGCACCATCAGAACAGTACAAGGAATTTGCTGGGATCTGACTGTAGGATACAGCAATCAGCAGGGGTCATGCTGTGCTCTTGCCTGCAAAGCAGGTTGAATAACATACAATGTTGAAGTTAACATGTTAAAATGGGTCCAAAGAAAATCCTCAGATTTTCCAATTCATCAGAGTACTTTCATCCCTGAAGCTGAATAAACAAAAAAGGTAGATCATATTGCACCGTTGCTTGTAGCTGAATTCACATGATTTGGCACATTCATTGAATATCTAGTCCTCATAGAACATTAGTGTGCTCAAGAAAACTGTCAATAACTAGGTATCTGTGTAATAAGTACCCAGAAAAAATAACTCTGAAATTAAATAATGAAAATGAAAATTCATGAAAATGGATCTGTTCATGCAGCCTACATAGGGTATCCATAAACAAAAGCAAATGAAAATAAACATATATTGCTTTGACAAAGCATTAAGTTGTACTGGATATCTACCAGAACAATGGCAACTCTACTGCCTATACCTCTGGTGCCAATATAATGCCTGTAGTATATGAATTGCCACAAATAGTTAGGGCCAAAGAATTTTGACATTAAATGTATTTAGGTGCTTTTTATTAGGAAAATGAAGGAATTATAGGTAAATTTGACATACTCAGAAGATAAGCAAATATTGGATTGAGCAGGCCTTTGAAACAGTAATAATAAAACTTGACAGTTCTCCTTTGCTGTATTGCAACATCACTCCCAAATGAGCAAATTAATCAGACCCAAAGTGTAAAGATGAATCAGGAAGAAGAAAGTAGCAAGCTAACCACTTTCAGCACTCCAAAGATGGCACTTCAAAAGACTATTCAACATACAATACTCGACTGCACAAGAGATTTTCCAGAAGAATGACATGTTAGAAGGTCTGATGGAAGTCAAAGTAACTTTTATGACATTATAGTACATTTCAGCACAAGAAAAGTGCACAACAAAAACTTAATCGCAGTGTTTACAAATGCAGGAAATGTGACCTAAAACTGAATCACAACAAAATGCAAAACAGAGAAGTGCATATGAATTACTTTGATCATGCCTTAGAAAAAAGAAGCATTAGATCTATTCCAAAGCAGTGAAAACAATAAAGCATTTAATAGTCCTCACACCATTCAAAAGAACTACAAGTTTTTGAGATTATGACCAGCTAAAATCCAAACTTGGGTTCTGAGAGCATCTCTGAGAAATGGTAAGACAAGTGCTGAAAGAATGAAGGGAAAGCGGGAAATCTGTTGTTTCAGTATGATGATCTTCACCAAGTCTAAATGATACCATCACTTCTGACAGAAAAAAAACAATGTGAGATACACTGAAAATGGAATATAATAATAACAATTACCAAAGTACTGATAGATACTTCCCTGCATCTATAAGACAATAATAACTGCAGGAACAGTTCAAGAGATATCAATGTAGAAGCACAGACACATATTTTGCATCTACTAATAAGCACTGTAAGCTACTAGAAGTAGGCATTTTTTATAGGTCCAGCTGCACGCAAATGCCAGAAAATGTTTCAGATTTTGTCAAAATATCTGTACTTGGAACACAAAGCCCTCATATTTTAAAGCATCCAAAGTGACTGAGAGGAGTGAAAGATTAATCTGGATTGCAGATCTTCATTTGCACTCTTTTACAGAAGAAGGGGACAAAAAAGAGGTGGAGCAATATGGATAAAATACTGTAGCGTTTATCAGTGTTCACCAATAAGTCGGGACACAGGATAAGATAATAAAGGAGTGACAAAGCAGTGGCTTTCAAAGGTAGAAATAAGGTAATGAGAATTTTGAAATCAAAAAGTCAGACTTGCCTAAAGAATGAGACTGTGTCTGACTTGTAAAACTTTTCAGTGGAATCAGTCTGAAAACGACTTGTGAGTGTATGGTACGATGCTAAAAGCAGCCAAGAGGTGTGTTTTATACATGCAATATGGACATGCAAGTGGAAAAGTTGCATTTGTACAAAGTATCTGAAGAAGGGTTGTGAAGAACCCATGGTAGTCAGAGCTGCACTCCAGAGAGGTCTGAGAAGAACTGGCAGCTGTTTTGCTTGCGCACAGAGGAAACTGCTATTTGCTGATAGCTTGTTGCAGTCATGCTTTTAAATACCTGAACAAAGCAGTATGTTTGTCAGCATGGCAGTGAGTCAAATCATGGCAATTTCCACAGAAATGGTATTTGCATTTTGGATCATGGACTACGTCACGCTTTGCCATACATCTTGAAAAAAATGGGAGTAACTGGATTTGCATCTCTGCTGTCTGTGCTCTCAGCTGATGGCCTGGCTGAATATAGCATTCAAATAGTTAAAACAACAACCTCTGTTTGTTAAACTTAAGCACAACCAGAGACTTATCTCCACAGCTGCGAGTGAGAGGGCTCAGACTAGTCATTTTCTTTTGCAAGTCTTTTAATAACCAAGAAATATAAATCATGGATCTGGGTGATAGAGTGAGAAAGAAAGATCACTCACACTTTTCAGAGGAATTTAGGGCTGGAAGGAATGTCCCATGGGGAGTGGCTAAGGACTGCAGGTGGTTTGCCTAGTTTTGAGAAAAGGAGGATGACAGTTTACCTCATTGCTTTCCACAGCTTCCTGAAGAGGGGAAGTAGAGAGGAAGCTGCTAATCTCCTCTTCCATCTATCCAGAATGTGTGGAATGGCTCAAAGCTGCACAAGAATAGGTTCAAACTGGTCATTTGTAAGCATTTCTTTACTAGGAGCATTATCAAACACTGGAACAGGCTTTCTGGAGGGGTGTTAGTGCCCCAAACCTATCAGTGTTTAAGAGGCATTTGGACAATACACTTAACAATATACTTTTGAGTTGATCAGCTTTGAAGTGGTCAGACAGATGGACTAGATCATCACTGTAAGTTTCTTCCAATTGAAGAGACTGACCTATTCTATTCTATTCTATTCTATTCTATTCTATTCTATTCTATTCTATTCTATTCTATTCTATTCTATTCTATTCTATTCAGGAGTATGTGATCAGTGTCAAACTTATGCTGTATTTATACTGGTAGTACATAACTGATCTTATGGAAACTATTAGTCAGTGGACTTTTCTAGCACTTGCCCAGCACTGGATAGCACTCTTACTACAGCTAAGTGTAGTTCATGTATGTAGAATCTGTGGTCTGGCATATCATCCAAACAGATGGCAGACCCCATAAAGATAGCATCATTACACCAGTAGAAAAGTAGAACTATTAGAGACACTGGTGTCTCACCTGCAAGGGCAGACAGCAATATTTGTTTCAGCTACAATGGAATTTTAGCTGAAAAAGAAAACAGAATACAATACTGTACTGATACAATACAGAATACAATAATGTACTGATGTCGTTAATAACTAGGGCATTAATAATGTCATCTGCAAAGCTCTTGTACTTACAGAGAACATGCCTTCCTCACAGCTGGATAGCAAGTTTCATCATTACTTTATGAGAAGTCCTTCCATTTTTTCCACTCCCAGTGGGAGTGTCCTAAGTAAGTTTCTAAGATTATATGTATGCAAATTCAGAAATGTCTTATGCAATTTTTCTTAGCCTTGTGGGTAGTGCAAGCAGGTATATCTAAGCAGGCTACCAAAGCATAAGGCAAAGGTCTGGGTATGATCTCCTTGGTCATTGGGTCATCTCATGTTAATCATCAGTCCCTACTGCTGGGCCAAATACCTGATGTAATCCCACCAACAAATTTATACAGTTTCATTGTTAATGTAGTTTAGATTTCTGTTCCTGGCATTCTTGAAAGATGATATTTATCCTACACTTGAAAGCACTTGCTCTGAGCACAGATCTGTCCTCCCTCAAAAGTTCCAGTGCTGCTCCAAATCACAGCACCATGGACCAGAGAGTCAGGACTGTGGCAGTGGAGAGAAACTACCATCACCTGCTTGGTATGAGTTGCCCTACTTTAAAACTTGGGGTCTGTCCAAGATGTAGTTCCAGCAGCGGCAGAAGGAACAGTGACAAGTTAGAACATGTTTTAAAAGCACAGCAAAATGTAACTGGCTTGAATTTGTTTTGAATTTAGTGTATATATCAGCATAGCCCAGCTGTTCTTCCTTGTTTTCATTTTCTGATTTGTACTTTGAAATTTTAGTTGGCCCTTATATCACAGAGGTTTTTACTGTAAAAGAACCAATGTGTCTACCTTATAATTTTTTTTCACCTGACAGCTAAGCTACCTTTAAAAAAAAAGTTCAGAAATGCTGAAGAAAATGTAGGAAAAGGTGATGGCAGTTCTTTAATTTGGTTTTCTATTATTTCAAATCTATTCAGTATTCTTTGTAATACTGCCACTCATAATGACTGTATTTGGAATTAACATAAGTTTCATGTGTAATTCAATGGGTATTCAGCGTAACTTAGCAACAGCTAAAGCATTTTTTTCTTCTGTAAACTAGAGCATGGCTGTTGATGATTTCTTTCGGTAGACTGGGAGCCACACATTATTCTGAATTTCCAAATTTCCCAATTAAATGTGTAAGATGCGATTTATTTATAATGCAGCTTTTATATTGTTTATCAGAAGTTATGCACAGGATAAAAAAATCTAGCATCAAACTTCTGGAAGCTTTTAGGACTGTCTAGATCATAACATGGGAATAATATTTGAACCATAAAGGTTAAGTTCATAGGCAATTAGAGTTGCTGGAATGGAAAAACCTTTTAAAATATACAGTGTTCACACATCTCTCCATCTCAAGGTTTTTTATATGTGTGTGGATGCATTTTGTATAGCAAATGGGGTAGAGGAGGCATTTATCCTATAAATAGATTTCTCTCAGGGCTCATGCTGTGTGTGGCAATATGTTCTCACTAAATATATAGTCAGAAGAACTCTTACTGTATTAACCCAGTTTAAGTAATGAATTAGAGCAAGAAAATGCACTAAAATTCTTTTTCTCAAAAAATAAATAATTGTGCACAAGAATAGTCAATTTGTATATTTAGAGTTGTTTATAAAAATTCATAAAAGGCTACAGATTAGCAGGATGAGCTCACCTGCCTATAAGTCATTGATTTGCAATATTTAAGAGGCAGTATTCAGGCTTCATAGTCTCATAGAATGGCTTGGTTTGGAAGCTGAACTTCATGAAGTTTTCACTGGCCCTCAGGTCTCTCTGGATGATATCCCCTCTTACAGCATGTTGACCACACCAAACTTGATCCCACTGCCCAGGACTCTGGCAGTGCTGAACTGCACCAGTGCCAGTACTGCCCTCTGAGGGGCGCCACAAGCCACTGCCCTCCACTTGGACATTGAGCTGTTGACCACAACACTTTGGCCAGTTGTCTACCCACTGAGTGGTCCATGCATCAAATCCATGCCTCTCCAATTTAGAGACAAGGATATCATGTGGGACAATGTCAAATGCTTTGCATGAGTCCAGGTAGATGATGACAGTTTCTCTTCCCTTACCCATCAAAGATGTAATCCCATCCTAGAAGACCACCAGATTTGTCAGACATGATTTACACTTTGTGAATTCCTGTTGGTTGTCACCAACCACTTCACTATTTTCTGTGTGCCTTAGCATAGTTTCTGGGGGGATTTTCTACATGATCTTGCCAAGCACCAGTGAGACTGACTGGCCTGTTGTTCTCCAGGTCTTTCTCTTTTCCCTTGTTAAAATGGGGTTATGTCTCCCCTTTCCCAGTTAATAGGAATTTCACTGGAGTGCCATCACTTCTTAGATATGATGGAGAGTGGCTTAACCAGCTCATTCAGCAGTGTCCGCAGATGTTTTTGTCAGGTCACATGGGCTTGTGCACCTTCAGGTTCCTTAGATGGTCTTGAACCTGATCTCCACCTACAACTGCCAGTTCTTAATTTTCCCAGTCCCTGCCCTTTCCCCTCTGTGACTTGTGTGGTTGGATGGAACATTTGCCAATGAAGACAGAGGTAAAAAACTCTGAGTACTTCAGCATTTTCCATGTTCCAGGTAACCAGATCATCTGTTTCTGTAAAAGGCCCATTTTCCCTAGGTTTCCTTTTACACCAACATACACATAGAAGCTTCTCTTTTTGCCATTAACCTGCCTGGCCAGATTTAATTCTATCAGGTTTTAGCTTCTCTAAGCTGATCTACATCTGTTTACTAAAGAACATTGTTTTTCTTTTATTAGTATGAGAACAGATTTCATAGGAGGAAAGAAAATATTGACACATAAAACACAAACAAAAAAGAAAAATCTGACCAACTTTTTTCTCATGTACTGTTGAATGGATGGGATTGCATGATTTTGTGTTCAATTAACTTTTGTTTTAAAATTTACAAGAAATTTTGAACTTTATTAGTTGACCATTGTCTTATGAGTGCTCAGTGGTGGGCAGAGAAGTTTTCAACATGTTGGCTTATTATTTTATACTTACTATTCTAAATGCATCCCAAAAGTTGGGATTGTGTTTTCAGGTGACTTTAAGTCTTTGAATGTATATTCTGGCTGATATTTAGGTCAGCTCATGCTTCTTGTGTCCATGCATCTCTAAATATTCAGTGCCCCTAAAACAACTCAGCACTAGAAAAAAACCAAGAAAAACAAACTGCTAAATTTTTCTACACTGACTCAGTCAGTTTGGCATGAACTTCAGAAGTATAAATGGAGCAACATCACCTTGAAACATTTGTCAGTCTTGTTGAGCTTGGCAGCTTAATTGTCACAGGAAGAGAAGCAATAAGATAAAGTGATATTCTCAAATATGTGGAATATCAGGAGCAACCATATTTTTATGACCTTAAAGAAATAATCAATCTCTGTTTTTTTTGAGATCTGAGCATATACCTAAGATGAAGTATGAGAACACACATGCTCGTCCCAAGCAGAAGTGTATGAAAACCAAATATCAATATGTTTTTGAATTAATTTTTTGTAGATTGTTCATGAAAAACTGTCTCAAGAAAGACATCACTAATAATTTTGCTACTGATACAATTTAGAATGCATATTCAATATTTTTCCTGTTGAGCAAACACATAATCTCATAAGCATCCTATCTTGACCTGAAGTTCATGAGGTGTAAAACTGATCTAGACAATTTTTGTTTCATTTTTCTAAATAATGTAATTGGTATTCAAGGAAAGAGAGAAAAAGTGTTTTTGCAGAGAAAACAGCATATTGCCTTCTATGTGTTTCTGGTAAAAATTACCTCAATATAGACTACAAATTGATGAATGGTTGATAAATTTTTCATTGACTTGAGATGAGATTTGCAGCTGAATGTTCAAGCGTCACCATTTCAACTGGAAATTAAAGTCGCTATCAAAACGACTGAGTATGAGTTATATCTGTGAAGTAACACACAAACTCAAATTAGCAGTAGGGGAGAAGGAAGTAGGTGGGAAGGACAAGAAACAGGACTTCTGTTACTTAGCTTATCCTTTTAGGGTGAAATTTTCTCAGAGAAGTCTGAAGGAACGTTTCTGCTGTGAGAAGATAATAGCTGAGAACTGTTAAACAAGTCCAAACAAACCTCCAAGTATAAAACGGGCACATTGAGGCAACCAGTGCCAAATCTGCCCATTAAGTTAGCCTACCAGGTAATAAAAATATCATACAACATTGATGAGACACATAATCCAGAGTTATGTAGTATGGCAAACAACCAGGTTTTTTTGGTTCCTCATTGAACTATGCTGAATTCAGATCTGCTGCATAGAAAAGTAACCAAACATCGTTATCTTTTTTCTCACCCACATAAGCTTCTGCATCTCATTCATTTTTAATGCAATTCATACCTAGCCTTTTCAAGACAATCTCTTTGACATGTGTGAGTCCATGGTGTCTTTTTACCAAACTCATTATATTTTGAATCCAAAAATCAATTAGAGGAAAATGGCAATCTTGTTGTGTGATGGAGCAAAAGCGTGTGTATAGGGGCAGAGGACCTCCATCACTCTGCAGACAGCGTGTGCAGGCTGCTGAATCTTTTGGATCAGCAGATCCTAGAAAAATGGTCTTTTTTCATGAACAAATAAACAAATCTCATGAACAAATACCATTTAAACAAACAAGAATTATCATAAACATCATCAAAAATGCATCTAGCTGTCTTAAATGTGTTGACTGTAATTGCTAAAACAAACCATTGCAATCTTACGTCTCCCAAACTTTTAGAGATCTGTGATTTATAAAAACCATTGCATATGAATTCCTGTTTTTTCTTTCTCCAGTTTTCCCTCAACCCAAACAAATGATCATCCACTTCTCTATATGTCTTACAGCTTCATAAAATTCTTTAGTTTGCAGGAATAAAAAAGACAAAAGACCTCTAATCTTTTATACAGTTATCTGGGCATTTGCATCCCTTAATGCTCAAAAAGTATTGGGTTATTTATTTTACTGAATATTACATTACATACACTTTAAACACCTGTACTTGAGTCATCTAAGCTATATAAAGACAAATGTTTTTTTTAAATGTATATTATTTCCCTTTGGGCATACAGCTATAAAGGTGGCTCTTTTATTTTTAATAATTTGCATAGTCATTTAGAAATAATTTTCTGAGCTTAAGTACCTTTCTGTATAGTAATTTTCTTACATCTGTCTTCTTTAAGTGATTTGTATTCTTTACTTTCAAATGAAAAATCTGGAAGTTAATGAATATCAGCTCATCCGTTACTCTTGTTAAACACTTCAAAATATTCCCTCAGAAATTATTCTACTTCCATTAGTAGAAATTTTGAATCATCAAGAGAGAAAGGATTATTGTTGCTTTTGAAGATTGCTGCTCTCTGACTTCCTGTAGAGACACTAGACTTGAATATAAAAACTTAAGAAAAATAATAAAATAGGCAAAACTAACCCAAAAGAAAAAAAAAAGAAATGACTGAGCCAAATAATGTGCGTAGGATAAAGCCTGTGGGCCCACTAGATGCTGGATGTGGAGAGTGGCTACTGGAGTGAGGTGTTACTTCCCTCCCCCACCTCAAGCTGCTCTATGATCTGAGAAATGCTCGTTATTCCTCAGGCTTTACGAACCTCACCTGGGCTGAGTTCCTCCAGAGAGGAACACAGTCTGTTCCCAGGGACTGCTGCTGTCTAACGAGCTCCTGGTTTTAACCAACACCCTTGGAAACTTACTTTTTTTGCCTGAAGAACAACTCAATGGAATAACATTTTCGTTATCAAATCTTCAAAGAAATTTGCTAACCTGCATTGCAGCCAGGATGGAAAATCACTTGAAACCAAATCTCTTGTGACCCTGTAGGCAGCAGTCCTAAGTGAGATCCTTTGAGCCCTCCTGGACCACAGCAGGATGCAACCAGCAACCTCCCTCTGAGTAGGACGCCTCTGAGATCTGGTGAGGTCTCCAGTTTGCTACGCTTAGACAATTACTGAATGTTGATGGTGGATCCTGGGCTGACACACCCATTCCTCCAGACTGAACCCTTCACCCATTAAGAAGAAGCAAAAGTGTCCGAAGTGAGCACTTCACTAAACTTGAGGGGAATTTCTCAGCCCTACCCCAGCCCTCAAGTACATAGTTTTGGGTTTATTTCATTTTTTTTTATGATTTTGAATTTTTATTTGCTTTTCCTCTATGTGCTTTACCACCTAACAAGTAGTAGAGTTAACCTGGACAGCAAATTTTGTTGTGCTTTCACTTTTATATTAAACCTGCTTTGGCTGATACCTTTGCTGGTGATTCTTTAAGTGACCTTAAAAAATGTATTCACCATATGGTCCAGTAGTTGTATTTATGCTTTGGCAATTTACTTCTGTATTTTAGAGCATAAATGCCCTGTTAAAAAAATGGCTTTTTCACTTGTTTTTGCTTTGTGGTCCTGCTCAAGTCCTTACTTTTCTAATCTTTTAAAAGAGCATTTTAATTAGGAAATCTAAATGTTTTCTAGTAAACTTCATTCTTTAACATCTATTTCGGACCAGTGCAATAGTATGTTTTACCTGAGTGATCTAAATCTATGAAAATTGCCTTTTGCGGATAGAGAAACTAATATGTGTGATTGCCACAGATGAGACATTATCAGAGCAGAAAATTTTCAAATTTCATAAAGCTGCAGCGCTACTGAAAAACAACAACATCACCTGCAGAGTGATGATGCCATATTCATACTTGGTATCTCTTCACCTGTAATTTTCAATTAAAAGTGTATCATTGTAGAGAGAAATCCAGGAAAGAGCTCAAATTCAGCTGCAGCCATCATGACCTGTAAGACACTCTTCATTTGGTAAGTTTTCTTATTGAATAAGAACAAAAGATAAAAGAAATCATTCTAATATTTCTCAAATGTAATGTATAGTCAAACATTATATTACTGAGCTCCTCCTCATATGGTACTCTCCTGAGGTTTAATACAAGAATATTTAAGTCCTGAAGCAAGATGTGAATACATCCTGAACACAAAGTGGTCAGAAGAACAGTGGGAATTCCTACAATGTTTGTGCAATTTCAAAATATGAATTAAGCTAAGCAGTAAAAAATGCAACAAGGAGTGTTCTTGGAGACAGCAGTGGGGCATGAATAAGCATGTAAGCAGAAAAAAAAATGCATTTAAAAGAAACAAGAAAATGGTAAAGTTTTTAGAAATGTCTGGATTATGAGTCTCAAGATCTAGCAGTATAAGAACATCTTCAACAGGAGACAGTCTAGGGTCAAGTACTTCATCAATCTTGGAAATTACAGTCTTGCATACAATCAATCTTTGCTTTATAAAGAGCAAGACTCAGTTGGGTTAATAGCTGAAAATAATTGTTGCAGCTCCTGCCTGGGCATTATGTATAGCAGTTCTGTATCCCAGCACATCAAACTCCACCAACCCACTCCAATCATCTTCGAATGTGCTTCCTCAAAGCTTCCTCAGATCTTCTTTGGAGCAAATACTGCAGGTGTTTCTTCTTCACTCTCCCTGGCGCACAAGCAGGAGAAGGACTTGGACAACAGGAAGAAGAGGAGAAAAGCAGTGCTAACATTTGCTTAAAGAGTTCAGAAATTAAACAAAATTGCTCTAACATTTGGCACTTTTCTGATTCACCTTCTTTGCTATTTGTTTCCTCGAGGTAACTGGAAGGGCTTTATTAGGAGAAAAAGGCTCAGCCTGGTTTTCTGTCAGCAGGTGTTGATTGCTATTTGCCAAAAATGTGTGACAAAAAATTAATCAAATGGTTTCTCCAGTCAGGATTAAGACACGGTGCAACATTTAGGGTATATATTGGTAGATCCTTATTTGTTTATAACTGATGCAAAAATATTTCCAAGGTTACAGAGAACCAAGGAATCTTCCACATAATCATAATTGTAGAACAATTTTTCAGAAAAACATGTCCTAAACTTATTTCCAATCTGAATCCAAAAGCTGATTTCAGAAAATGTGTATTCAGTTTATTTGAAATATAAGTGTGGTAGTAAAGCAGAAATTAATGAAGATATAAGAGGGTGGAGGAAATTTTCATTCAGCCTCAGCATTTGCCTTCTTTGAGAATATGTAGTTCCCCATTTGTTTTCTTCCAAAGCCAGAATAAGGGCTCCTCAGAACTAAAGAAGAATTTTTCTTTTTTAGCACCTTTTTTTCAATAATTTCTGAGATAGAAAACCAGAGGTAGCAATGTCCCAGTCACTGCAGCTGCAGATTCATTATCCTCATTTCATTAATATTCCTAATTTCACTGACATGTACTTTTCTAAAACATTTTCACGTAGAACTTTTCCTGCTTCCCACAGCCTTTAATTTCTAATCTGTTATTCAGGTGAATGCATTCTTTTCAAAAGAATATTTTCAAAATTCAGGTGGTTTGTTTAGTTTGGTGGTTATTTTTGTTGATTTTTTTTACTTTCATAATATATATCTTCTCATTGAATCTTCTCTACTAACTTTATATTCCTCCAGACCTCTGATTATATAACCTAGAGATATCTCATTATATGTTTAGGCATATGTTTAGGCAAGTTTGGCCTTACCGGATTTTATTTGAAAACACATTCCAAATATAGGAATTCATTCCCACCCTATTCCCAGCATGATAAACTGCACTGTTTCAGTGTGTTAAAATGTCTGTTCATTGTGTTAAAATGAGGCTAGGATGGAGAGGTAGCTCCATGGAAGCATGAAAAACAAATGTCTTAAAAGAGGGAGTAATTGTCAAGACCCAAAAACTTTACTGTGAAAGTCTTCTGGCATTGGTAATAAAAATGTTAGGTTTTTTGGGGATTTTTTGTGCGTGTTGGGGTTATTTTTCCCTCCACCCTAGATACAAAAAAGGTTCCAACTATTAAATATTCTTAGACCTTGTTATCTCTTTCATGAGATATGAAAAGAGTGTTTTTTCATAGGTTCGGTTTTTTTGTTTTTTTTTTTTTTAAAGCAAGGGAGGATGTGGGACTGAGTGGGAGGAATTGTTTTACTTCTGAGTCTTCTGATGGGGAAAATTGCTGAAAGATGAAGCTTTTAAGAGTATATTTACAATTTTCTCCTCATTTCAAAACAAAGACCATTGTCAAGCTAGTCTTGGAGCTGTTTAATTGTAGTTTGCTTCGTAATGACTATAGTAATTCTAAACTTCTTTTAAAATAATGCTATTTATGTCTAGCAAGGAAGATCACTAGTCCTGCTAAGGTTCCAGAGCTAATAAACTAATGTTTATTAGACATTTAGAGCTCGTTTCAGTCATAGTAATTATAAACAATCTAGAAAATCTGTTATTTGATAAAAGATTTACTGAATTTTATCTTAGTCTTAGGCAGTTACAATCTCTACAATTTTTACACCTGCTTAATATATGAAGTATGACCTCAGGTGAAAACATGAATTCTGTTCTGCAGAGTATTTTAACCCCTGTTAAAGCTATTTATCACAAAACAAGAAAGAACAAATTATATCTTTGTGAATCCACCTCCTAGTTTTCAGTGTTTCTCCTAGGCTTATAGGCAATTTAGACCTCATGTATGCTGATGACTTCCTTTGTATCTAAATCTTTTGTCTCTGCCTTTCAGAGGAATTTTGTTCTTCAGAAACCAGTTCTTAGAGCAAGCATTGAGATATAAGGTATTGAGGTTAGCTTCAGGCACTGAAGGGTGACTAACAAACTGCCAGCTGTTTGGCTTTTGGACTAATACTGGCTCCCTGCAAACTATGTGTCAGAGAAATTTCTCTTGATTCTTTACTGGTGCAACATAAATGCCTCGTTAAGCAAGACTCAGAAGTCCCATTGTCAATGATGCCAGAATGGTGGTCATAGTGCGCTTTGTTTTTCTCCTATTGCTCTAAATATATCAGAACACATAATGTAACTCCCCCTGTCCTTTTGCCTGGCCACCTCCCAAAAATGGGGGAAAATGGGGGAAAAAAAAGTAGGAAGCAATTCCAGTGGGGGAAATGCCTGTGCAACCTCTTTTTTTCCATAGTGCCCAAGAAAAACAAAAATATTTTGCCCTCTTCTTTAAAAGATATATCGTCCAATATTTTTTAATCTATCTCTTGTCATGTTTTTGAGTCATCATCATTAAAAGCTCCAATACAGACTTGACATGGAAGAACCCCCGAAGGCCAGCTGGGATATTATCCTGACTAAATTATGTTTGGTTTTCAACTAAACATACATTTAATCTACGTCTTTGCAACATCTGTTCTCCTGGCTGCTCTCTATAATTTCATCACTTTCACACTTTGTTGTATTTCTAGCTGAGATTCTACCTGAATGACCTTTTTGAAGTCCAGCTCGTGAAAAATACAGTAGTTCATCAGCTGGAGAGCACACTTCCAGTCCACCTTCACACTAGCTCTGTGTTGTTTGTCACACAGTGGTGCTTAACCTTTAAAACTCTGGGATACAGTATGGGGACTTCTTCTTGCCTTCTTTGGTTAGTTCCTAACTGATATTAGGCAGAGGCCAGCTGTGAAGTGCTGAATGAACAGCACAGTGATATAGTAAAGACAGTTTGAGGAGGCTGAGGGCCCTTTGTCACTTCTATGACTTTACTCAGAAGTATTTGATCTCCCCTGCAACTCCCTGCACTAATGGCAGTGCTAACTATAAGCCCTCTCAGCAAGGCATCATAGTCTTTTAATTTTTATCTCCTTTCCAGGGTAATTGTGACTGAAGCTAGTGACCTCCTCAGCATGTAGCAAAGCATGTCGTTTCAGTCAGAATTTTAGAAAAAAGTGTATAGGAGGAAAGAAGTACTTTTGTGGAGGTTAAATCACATAGGTGGATGTTGTCACAGTCACTGTTGATGTTAAATGCAGGTGCAAACCACAGGCATATGCCACCAGCCAAAACGAAGGGAAATTGTGAATCCATGCTGTAATTTCATCCTAGATGGAGTGACTTTGCCCAGTGCAGTTTTCAAGGTTGCGAGTAAGAAAAAAAGCATCGAAACTGTGAAAGCAGTTGTTGACAGGTGTTTTACAGATAATCAGAAGTTGCTGTGATGAGTTTGAGAGGAAAAACCTCATGTTTCAAGCAGAAACTGCTTTAAATTTCATTGTAGTGGGACACTTTTGTAAGGTTCCTCCTATATTCAGAGGTAACTGCACATCTTTTGTAGATAAACATCATTGCAACAAGATATCTATTTTTATTATTAAATACTTGCTAAGTAATTTCTTCATTGTGTTAAAGGGCTAGCAAAGAGAAGGGTAAATTATTCAGTGAGTTCATCTTTCAGTCATAATTTTGGAGTCAAGTTACTTGAAAAAGCCTGGACATAAGTAATGGCTAGATTGCTCCCTTTTTTTTCCCTTACTTCCCTTCCCACCCCTCCCCTTCCCTCTCCTGTCCCACTTTTGAATAAAATTCATGTATTTATTTTCAGCTGTGTTATCAGACTGTATCTTCCTCTGCTAACCCCAGCTTTCTGAAACAGCATCTTCAAAACTCCCTTTCTGAAGGCTGAAATCAGCCCAATTATTTGCTTGCCAATAACATTTTTTCTAAATTATTATTATTATTTTGTGACCAAAATTTCTTAGAGACAAAAAAAATTGTTAATGCTTTTTCTGTGTTCTCCCTGTCACTGGGAGAAAAGCCAAGCCCAGCTGTCCTGTTTTATCCTTTCTTACACTGGATAGCACTGCTCTCTGCTTGGTGAGGAGATCTTGCTAGTGAGCTGTAGACCTGTAAGATTATTCTCAGCTTCTGGATGCATCTCAGATGCAAAAAACTCATAATAGAATTTCATATCCATTCAGATTATTTTTGAGGTAGGTCTTTGACAGTGCACAGAGCTATATCTCTAACAACACAGAGACACTGCCAGACTATCAAGTTAAGTTTAAAGGTGTTTGAAATGTTTTATTGTGAAAAGTAGCAAAGTTATAGAGATAGCTTTATCACTGTTGTATAGCATCTTAATATATGCTGCAATGTAATTTTTTTTTTTTTAGGTAGTGATTATTAAATAAAATTGTATCAATTGTGGATTCTCCTTCCATAGAGAGAAGAATCACCTCTATTACTAGCCAAGCACACTGAGGATACTGCTTTTGTATATATAAATGAGGAAAAGAAATAATGAGGTCATTCAAGAAGAAAAATGTCACACTAAATGCATTAGACAGCGCTTCAGTTTTTATGTAAAGCATAAGCTTAGTCAATAATAGCACCCACAGACACAAATTACACTGTGTGACACCTGGACTCTTTAGATCTAGTACAACCAATTACTCGGAAGAAGTGCTCTGAGTCTTGCACACAGAGTTTCAGTTTCAAGCTTTTGAAGACTGGAGATGAACACATAAATGCACAGTTAAACATTTCGTGTTCCTTACCAGAGTGTCTGTTTCGGGCTATTAGTTGCTGAAGTAAACAAAGAAGTCATTTAAAACTGCAGAAGAAGACTTTCAACAAGTGTAGCTTGGCCACGGTTTATTAATTTAGGTGTAATTTTGGTTTGCCCATTGCTTGTGTGAGGAGAAAATCCTTAGAGTCACTTACACTAATATAGATCAGGATAGATCCAATAGGTCAACAGCCTTTAGAAGAGGGAGTTAATGCTGAAGACACACTCTCACGAGGTCCCAGAAACTTTAGGAGTGACATACTCAGCAGAGAGCCTGTCAAAGGCAATACTGTGTGTCACTGCACAGTCTGTTCCACTGTGCGCCTTAATTTTCTGGGTTTTAAAGCATTATATGTCTGTACTCTTTTCATCATAGATGAACATTATTAATAAAATACATACAGTGTTTAATGTTTTAAAGAAGCCCCTTAGTGGAGAATCACAAGTCTTGCGCTGAACTTTAGCTTACAGTTAAAGATACTATCTAAAGAAAAATGGCCTGCAAAAAATGCAGAAAGTGTTGATTCTTTTTTCCTTTTAAAAATATTTTTTAATTTTTAGACGTTTTATCAAGTCAAAATTATCTGGTTGAACTGTTTTGTGATTTTCTGAATTTATACTATTAGTACAGTCTGAAAATGAAAAATATTCTCAGTGAAACATTCAGTTTGGGTGTTTGTACAACACGCACTGGAAACAAGCAACATTTATCTTGAAGGTCTGAACACAGCCTATGTCTGTTTCAGCCAGGATAAAATAAATTTTCTTCTTAGTAGCTGGTGCAGTGCTGTGGCTTGAATTTAGTATGAGAATAATGCTGATAATCCACTGATGTTTTAGTCAATGCTCAACAGTGCTGACTCTAAGCCAAGGACTTTTATATCAGCCATGCTCTACCAGCAGGCAGGTAGGCATGCAAGAAACCAGGATGGAGCACATCCAGGACAGCTGACCCAAACTGGTCAGAGGGATATTCCACACCTCAGAGCACCATGCTCAGTGCACAGTCTAGGGCAATTACCCCCCAGACTGGGACCAATGGACTGGGACCAATGGACTGGACATTGCTCAGCAGGTGGTGAGCAATTGTGTATCGCTTATGTTTCTTGGGTTTTGTTCCTCTCTCTCCTTTTCATTACAACTACTAATATTTTTGTTGCTATTATAACAATAATTATTATAATAATTTGTGGTTTTATTTTTATTTTATTTTGCCTGGTTTCAGTTCTTAAATTTTTCTTATCTCAACCCTCAAGGTTTAATTTTTTTTTCTTTCAAATCTCTCCTGCGGGACAGGGGTGAGGGGGGGTGGGAATGAGCAGCATGATGTGTGCTGCTTAGTTTCTGGCTGAGGTTTGACTATGGCAGTAGGTGAATGCCTGTGTTTATTTTTTTTTCCTTATTCTGCAAAATATTTTTACAAATATTTAACAGGCTCTCAAACTAGCAGCATTCAAGGCACAGAAGCCTTTATTGTGCCAAAGGAATAAGTAGAGAAGTCTAAATAAAGTTGCTCACATTTCATGTCAGATTTGTAGTGTGTTCCTCTTCTGAAAGAGTAATTATTTCAGTAATTGTTTTAAACACTATAGTGTCACTTAGATAAATTGAAATATTTTGAATAGTCACCATATGATACCAGAGTACTTTATTTTAAGACTGGTCCTGTTCCCAGTTCCTAGAATAACAATGTCTCATTGACAGATTACTTTGGATGTCCACACTAGGAAGCTGAACCAAGAATATGCAGCTACTATGATTAAATATATACACATTTGTTTTGATTTTTCAGCCCATCTCTTATCCCTTGCTCACATCTACTCTCCCTGTTTTGGTTACTATGGTGTAATTGCCTTAAATCAAAAGGTAAAGAGAAATTCCAAAAGAGATTTGTGATGGAAAGGGATAAATTGATTTCCTGAAAATCTTCAGCAATTCTGTAGAAATCATTTATCTTATTAACGTGAAGTCTAGGATAGAGAATCTTTCCATGTTTGGCAGTACAAATTTCAAAGCAATGTTCCAAGGTGTCTGAAATGGTTTCAGCAAAAGAAAGTTTTTCCACATCATTCACAGCAAGGAAGCCTAATAGCTCACAGAGTCACTGCATCAATGTTTGTAAGGCCATTTCTTTAAGTTTTGTTTGCATAGCTTTTGAGAAAGGCTTTTATCCGGCAGAAGGCTGCTTCCAGCCTTGGAGCTGCCAATTTTGAGGCCAAATTACTATGGAGAGAAGAGGCATAAGTTTGATAACTCAGTGCCTCCAGCACACTTACAACTTCACCTGCTCTACCACACCACACCACATGCACCACATGCAGCCATTCCTCATATACAACCAAATTCAATTGTGGGACCACCTCTTCACTGATGCCTTAGATTACTCTCAAGTTAATGCTGTATTTTTTCAAGCCATAACATTCACTTTATCTCTTTCAGGTGTAAACAAAAGAGTGTCTGTTCTTTAGCCTATTGAATCAAAGCAGTTTTTCCTTATTTTCTTCTGAGTCTGTCTAAATTAACTGAAATGACCTGCAAGGTTGTTGCTATCTCCAGACTGGATCAGAGAATGTAGGCATTGCACTACAATCTACTTTAATCCCATTACAGCCATGTCACTCCTAGGCCTTCATTGTGATTAGACAATTAGATACCAATGGCTTTCTAATGGATTTATTACAAGGCATTAGCTCATAAAAATTCTGCAGTGTTAGCTGCTTGCCTTTTTGTTATAATGAGGAATGGAACACTGTCACGGGAATCTGTTAATTTAATAGCTTCCATAACAATGTTAGGAGTGGTAGTGGAAGAAATTAAGCATGATTTGTTGCTGAGGCTAACCTGCTTCATGATTTGGCCTTGTGGCTATTTGGAGAAGCATTTTACCTATTAGCAGGCAAAGGTGACTGACCAAACCTTAAAATGAATGTGGTTTTTTTGCACCCCCAAGAAAAGTGAGTAGTTGAATGTTGTCACAGTACCTGAAGAATTACTCAGTAGTTTAGGAGCTTTGGAAATAAAGGGGAGGTGTTTTGCTATGGCTTCTGAAAATACTAGATAGAATTTGTTATCAGGATGACATGGGGATTGGTGGCATCTTACATCTGTGTGCAAGTCACTCCTGTCTTGTCCCAGCAGTCACACTTGCAAAAGACCCGGGGTGGTGTGAACTTTCCTCAGCACTTTCATTTGGAGCTTAAAAAAGTCTCACATCTTTTGTGTGAGACATCAGAGCACTCCAGCAACTGCCTTAAACACTCAAATAGGCAGTTGATTAATTAACAGTAAAATATTTACCTTAAAAAAATCCTAATTATGATCCTGATTGCCATGAACAGGGAACAAATGTGCATGGAGTAAGTAATGGGTAAAATCCTCCAAATGTAGTAATGGCTATTCACTATTTTATTTTTTTCATGAGACTGGTGGGCAGAAGTATATCACAGTAGAACCATTACTCATTTTTCACTCTTGTTGGCAGATGGAGAGGAGCCAAGGACTGAGTATGCCTCTGAGATTTTATTACCTAATATTTCCTCTTGCCTGATCCCTGTCAGGCAGCTGTGAGATTCCCTGGATGGCTGATATGTGTGAGTTTGAATGGTTGTGGTCATGACCACAGACATTTTGTGCATAAAGGCTTTCATACTCTAAACCTGTCTCTTGAGCGTTCTTCACAGGCATTTAAAAGAAAAAGGATGATTTAATGTATATTAACATCTGAACCCAATTAGCTAAGCTAATGAGAAAGGTAAACAGACAAGATATCCAAGAATTCATCCCTTCTTTGGATGTACAAAGCTCTGAGATATGATGAAACATTGAGATTTCCCCTTGATTTAAAAGTGTCTGGTAACTAGGCAGCTTATTTAAAGTGAGGCATACTGACTCAAAGTGTTGAATCTTTGTACCATGTTTTGCAGATATAACTGCCTTGCTGTTTACTTTGCTGCAAGGATTCCACTGCATTAAAAAAATTGCTTCTCTGGCTCCTCTGGCCAGTTTCATAATTTACAATTTTGAGGAAAATGTACTGTTCCAAGAGGGAGCTAACAATATTTTTTCCTTCTGTTTTTTTCTAAGTCTTTTCATCACTGGCATATAAATTCTGGTAGACAAATTCCAACTCTTTGTTTTGGTAATAAAAAAATGCTATAATATCAGCGATTCAGATAAAATTAGAATTAAAATTATGTAATGTGTGTATACATATATTAGTGTATAAATACAGTGTCTTAAAATTAATATTAACATTTAATCTAAATGTCTCTTAAAATTAATATTAACATTTAATCTAAATGTCAAAGGAAGTGAAATAGGGTGATACATTTGAAATGAAATGTTTTGGCATTATCATACTGAAACAAGAAGGATGAAATGATTCATTTTGACACTTTCCTGTGGAAAATTTCTTCAAAATTGAAATGTTCATGTAGAGCAACTCGAATTTAACAAAACTGAATTTTTGGTGTTGCATAGTGTTCTGCTGAAACATTTTTGAGCAACTGTAGGTGGAGTCTGTCTGTGTGTGTGTGTCTGTGTTTATAAACTTACCTTTCAGCAAGATGAAGGCTACCAGGCATGTTAAATCCACTATTCACTTTGGAAACTGTTCATGAATTATGCAACTTCTTCTGAAGCCAGAGTCACACTGTGACAAGACAGGGTCAGACCACAGCATGGAATATTTTGATATATGTCCTCCACTAATGAGATTCCCACACAGAACCAGCACAAACAATCTCTCCATCTAGAATGATCTCAGTATTAGGAATTTTTCCTCCAGGAGGTATTTGGTAAATAAGAGGTATTTGGTATTTAGTAATTGTGCCAGAGCATATCATCCAAATGGAGAATTTGGGAGTTATGGCATTTCCTAACAGCTTTAGAGCATTTATCTGGTAAAACCAAAGATGAAAGACTTCTTTTTTTGTGATTTATTGCCCTTTAAATTTCTTAATATGGATGATCACTGGTCGAGTGCCTTATTATGGCACTTATTTTGCATTGCAACACAAAAGGATACCATTTTCCGAATATAAACCCACCAAGATAACGAAAGACATTTCAGGAATGACTTTATGACCTAAGTCAGGCAAAATCACGCTTGTAAGCTGCAGAAGTAAACATGAAGACTGTATGTGGATCAAATAAAGAAAGCTGTGTCCATGCTAAAGATGACCAGCCCTAGCAGCAGGAGAAGCTGTAACCTAGATATGGTCTGGCACCTCCATCCATCACCCTGTGGCACCAGGGTGGCTGCTGGGATGGGACACGCACCTGACTGGCCAAGGGGGAGCATAGGGCATGATACTGTGGCCCTGAGTGGGTTCTGCAAGGCAGGAAACGGGTTCTGGGGAGGAAGGAATGCTAGAGGGCTGCTGAGGGCACTGCCCTTCAGAGGGGATGTGTAGGTGTGCACGGCTGCGTGTGTGTGTGCGAGCAGTACCTCCTGGACTAACTGAAAATGGGCTTTAGAAATTCATAAGTGTTTAATAATGGTTTGCATGTCTAGCATTGTGGTTTATTTGCTGAATTACATTGATCCTGAATGTGCAGCGTACTGATTGCTTGTTAAGTACGTGCCATCAATAATTCAAAAAACTGCTTTGGTTTAAATTACGTGAGCAGCTTTTCCTGTGACAGATATAAATTGGATAGTTTGAATCTAGACAGAAGCATTGAGACACAGTTTGAAATTTTCTGCACTTTAATTTATCCTCAAAACCACCAATGATTGATACAACTCTTGAATTTAGCTATATTTACTATGTGGCTGAATTGTTGAACAGCTTATTCTTTGATTAAAGTTCAAGAGTTATGCTCTGCAACTTATATGTATTGCTTGCATGCCAATTAAAATCTTAAAACTGTGATTTCAAATAGTATTTTATTTATAATGTATTCTGAAAGAAACCAAACCTTCCTTTTGATTAGCAATCAATTTTAATTTACTTTTCTTTTTCCTAACATGGGAATATTTTGGTTTTATTCCGTAAATTTATTCTCTGCAGTCACTATCCAAGATTCCTGTCCATGTAACATGAAAATAAAAGTTTTAAAATTTTTAAAATTTTTAAATGCTGCTTTTGTATCTTGACAGGGATTATCAAAATTATCATAGTAAGATTTAATATTTGCACACTGCAGCTGACATAGCAAGACACGAAGTTTACGTGAATGGTATAAAACTCACTGATTAATTTAATTTTTTACTTTAATTTCTTATTTTGAAGATTAAAAAGCCCCCAATGAAAGCAAGACAATATCAGTTTATTGTTTATGGCATTTTATGGTCAAATAAGTGCCCTCTAGCTTTCCACACTATTTGCCAACAACTGTCAACAGCAAAAATAATGTCACAATGAGGGTGAATCAAGTCCTATGAATAAATAATGAAATCTATTTTCATTTTAAATTCAGTATCACTATAAAACAGAGACAACCATAACAACAAAACCCAGCAGCAATTTCTCTAAAGAGTATTAATAAAAACTAAAAATATTTGGATTCGGAGGAGTATAAAGCACGAGGAAGTACTCAACAGGACTTGTAAAAGATGAAAAGATGGGATTTTAGAATAATTCTATGCACTAACAAAGCAGCAAATGATTATGGGACTTATTTGTGTTTTCACAGAGAGGCACAAGTAAAAAGCTAGCTAGACTGAGTCAGCAATAGCACTTACTCTTATGTGAATGTTTATAACAAACAGTATGAATCTTTATAATGGTGTAGACAAAAGTGACATGATGTTGATAAACTGCAAGGTGAAAACATATCTGTGGAAGCTGCAGATGGACCTCCAAGTACTTTTTTCAGGGGACAGCAAAAGAAAAAAGGAGCTGCAAATAGAAAATACATAACTGGGGAAAATGAAACTGACTGGAAATACCGGTTTGGGGTTTTTTTTCATTTGTCTTGGAATCAGCGAGAACCATATGGAATAACATTTAGTGCAATGTGTGAATACAGAATGAAACTCCTGTACTTTTGTAATAACATGCATTTCTGATAACAGACAGTAAATAATTGTTTGGTGATTCAACTCCACAAGTGGTTTTATCAAGGTTATTTAAGCCTTTCTTGTTAATTAACTGTAGTGGTAATTAGTCTGCTTTCCCAAAGTCCTTCAAAATGTTTCCGCTGATTTTGAGCCTCTACAGTGAAGGTCTATCAGCCTACCAACCAGTAAAGTAAAAGAAACCTTTTTTTGGAAAGCCATGGAAATGAATATGAAATACAGAGTTCAGGTCTGTCTACAGCTGTTTGATGTCTGTCTATATTCACTGAAATATTGCTTTTCTAAAATGGCAGAGAAAGACATTTTTCTGAGATAAACTGGAACTACTCAGAAAAATATAATATGCACAGCTATGAGTGGTTTGGAAAGCTTTTCAGTTCCAAATCATAAAACAATTAGAAAAATTTTGAAAATATTTCTATTTTCTATGAATGTACGAAATACCTTTCTGAGCTGCATCTAGTTGATATGAATGTTTCATATGAGAATATGTCTGTAAATTTGAAAGCTGTCTTCCAGTCTATTCTTTAAAATAAGTCTACCCTACCACTTTTCATGGAAACTTCCTTATTTTGGTGAATTGGGTTAACACTGAAGCAATGCAGAATTTGTTCACAGCAGTCATGATCATGTCATTCTGAATATACATACACTGCAAGTGTATGGATCAACTGTCTTCCAGATTACATGTTTGTTATCAATGTCTTTTGGGATAAGATCTTAAGAATCCTCAGGATAACTTTTTTGATTTAGCACAGGGATGAAAAGTCTGAGAGTTTAGGACTTGAATCTTCATAGGGAGATGGGAGATTCAAACTAGGATGACAACACACAGCTTTATTTGGTGAGAAATTGATGTGGGTGTATAGTAAGAAGGTGAAAGAGGGATAAATAAGGAGTATGAGGGCTTGATATGAGCAAGTAAAAGATTTTATTAAATTATGAATAATACTTTTTGCTCTGTCTTTTTATTTTCTTGAAAACTGAAACTTTTACAAATGTGTATCAAATCTCCCAGAAGTATAACAGTTCTTCTCTTAATGGTATTAGGATTTGATATTAAATACCAGAAAACTTTGTTTGAAATTACTTTAGTGCAGATAAGTACCTTTAAAGTTAATTTACAAAAATGGAAGAAAAAGACTCTGAGGAGGTACCTCTGGGGAGTTAAAAATTCCATGAAAAAGGGGTTAGGTTCCAAATATGTAGGAACAACTCCAGCTGCTAGTAAAAATGGTTACAAAACCCCACTGTCACAGACAGTTATCTTTGCATTTAGTGTACAGCAGTGAGAAAAGCAAATCAATGCCTTAGCCTATCATTTTCTGTGAAATGCTGTCAATTTCTTAATGAAATATTTGTATTATGTATTACTAGAAAGCTTGAATCCTTAGAAGGCAAATGTGCTAAACAAGAAACAAAAACAAAAACCAAAGACAAAACCAAAACAAAATCCTCAAACAAACAAACAAAAAAAAAAAAAAAAAAAAAGAACCAATTTAATGTAGGGCTAAAAGTCAATAATATCTTGCAATGACATCAGGTATGAAGGTACAGGAAACATTATGTAATATAACTTTGAGAATTGCTTAAACCTCAGGGATTTCTGGAAATGCTTCTAAGCGAAAGAAGAAACTGATATCAATTAATGGGATAATAGTGAAAAACAAATTACTTCTGGTTTGGGATTGGCAATATTGCGCCATTAAGAATTGAAGAAATGAAATCTAAAACACATACCAAATGTGAGATCTGAACCTTCTGAAATGAAGATAATGAATATATTGTATTCTGATACAGCAGTTTTGATTGTGTATGTACCACAACATGCTCTCCCAGTAAATTGCATATTTTAAGTAACTGAAAAGGGTTGTTTAGTGCTTGAATACTGAAAATATTCTAATATCTGCCACAGTAACTCAAAGTGGTGTCCAGCTATTGTAATGGAAATTAAAGACACACATGAAGGATGCCCAAGAAAATTTCAAGCTTAGCAATTTTGTGAAATACAGGAGAGCACAACTAAAAATGCTGCCTTTTTATCCAAACCACAATGACAGCAGGAGGAGGGAGAACAGAAGTAACCTAGAAAAATAGCCTGAAGGCAGTAAATATAGAATATGTAAAAATTTTTAAATGACACAGTGTATTTTATTTATTTTACTTTTAAAAAGCTATGTTAGATCATATCAGGTAATCATGATAAAAGAAAAAGGCAATTTGCTGAGCAACAAGGTTTAGTGAAGTTATCTTGCACCTGGAAAGGTGTTCTAATTCTGCTGGATGAGATTTATTCTGGTCACTGGCAAGGTTCAATACAATTGTGGAAGTTTCTATAGACTTAGACTATTCTTATTATTTAATTCTCATCATTGAATCAATCCTGGTCTGTGTTTCAATGAACTTAAACCAGGCAGAATATTTATCAAAAAACTGTTAAATGTTAAACATGTCATATTGGTTTTCTATGTTCATATGAAATCATCAAGCATGGTTCAGACACTGAGGCTCTGATGACTTAGAAGCTACATTTGAACTATATTCTATTCTTTTGTATTTTAACCTGATACTCTATTTATAATAAACAGTGATGATCAAAATAAAAATAAAATACATCTTCCAAATTCTCTAAGGACAATTCAGTAAGGACAGAGTCTTGATCAAGGAAAAGTAGCTATGGTCTTACATACCAAATGAAATTACACCATCCTCACAAATCTTCAGCCTCTTCTTCCAAGGCTTTGTGCCTGCAGAGTCTTTCTTAATCTTAATCATGGTCACTCTCCCTTTGCCAGATTTGTAAACCAACCTTCCTTCCTTCCTTCCTCCCTCCCTCCCTCCCTCCCTCCCTTCCTCTGGCTTTTTCATATATTTTCCTATATTATTTGATTGATGAACCTGTACCATCAAAGGCCCTAAAAGCCATAGAGATGTCTCCAAACTGGCCAGCAATCAGACTTTTTTCCCTACTGAGAAAGGTATTTTTAGTGAGAAACTGGGTAGCTGAATGGCATGCATGTCTCCATGTTGCTAAAGTTTGGAGAGATATTTCACAGATTAATTCATAGGAGATGACTATTATCAGGGACAGTGACTAATATTAAAGTTAGTTCTTCCTGCTGCTTCCTATGGCAATATTTGCAGTACAATATCACTTTTTCTTCAAATTTTTCTCCTTTTCAACAGTCATTCTCCATCTTCTAAATGTTTATGCTAATAATCTCATAATGTACAATCACTTCAGTCTAGTAATTATCAAACTACAAAATGTTGCTTTACAGCAAACTGCACACAGATGATGTAGAAATGATTAATATCTCTAGTATTGTTCATTTGTTACTATGGAAATACTGCTCCTCTATTGAGCTATTAGTAAACACTGCATTAGTGATGCAGCCAATGACAGAGAAAACCTTGGCAAGTGCAGTGGTAAAATTAAGATGTATATTGTTAGAGATCTGCAGTTTCAGCATAAATACATAGAAACATATTTATTTCCCTTGCCTTTCTATGCTAAAAATATCCTGTTCAAGTGCAGCCCATTTGGACATAAACTTTACAAGTCAGTCATTTAAATACCTTATAAAAATGCATTTTAAATCAAAAGAGATGTTGGGGAAAAAATAGGAAACGTTACCATTTTTGTTATCCATGTAAGTAGAAGTGTATCTTCCCTACCAGATATACCTGTGGGTTTTGTTTTGCTCTGTTTGTTACCAGAGTTAATGTTCTTCTGCCTTCATGTGGTACAGAAAACCCTTCTGTAGTTATCATCAGTATTTATTTTCCTTGTATTTAACCACATGGTTAGGAGGAAAAGAGAAACCTGGAACACCAGTTCTTCTAAGGTTTCACTGCGAGCACGTTTGTTACCTTCTGATATCTGAATTTTCCATGCCTAATGTTCTGAATTGCCAATTTTCTTTTTCTTTTTAGAAGCTGTCAGTGCCAGGGAAGAGACGGAAATATTTTCAGTGTGAAAATAATTTTTTGCTTTAATTTTCAAAGTCTTTTATGGCTTGGTACCTCCTTAATTGCACATACACATGCTGGGAGACCACTGTTTACCCCATTCTTCCAGCTTCAGTCCAGCAGGGTTGTCAAATATATAAATCTAAAATATTTTCCCAGAACATGTCATGTTCACTGTTTATGAACATAACGAAATCTACTTCATTGCTCTCTCTCAAATCTCCTGTAGGACACTTTGGCAGAGACAACACAAAAAAACCTCAACATCCATTGTGGTATTGGTGGGAGTGACCACTGCTTCTCCTGGTCTTCTGAGCATCTCCTGTTCTTCTCTGCACTGCATTGCCTCTTGCTCATGTTTCAAACATGCCTGCAAAGCACAGCCATCTTAAGTTCATGGAGAAACCTGGCTGGGAGTAAATGGGGATCAGCATGGGCTACTTTATGCACATAAGCTTACAACTCACCAAATACTTGCCATTTGGTTTGTTTTTCTGACATGTTTTATATTTTCTGGCTTAGAGAAGCCATAGCTTGTGACTGGCTCTATAAACATCAATATCAGTACTAATAGTATATAGTGATAAATTAATATACATTTTAGAGAGGTAAAGTTCAATTTTCTTCTCTAATTGCAATAGTACTATGATTCTAAATTATGTGATTTGTATTTATAATAAAATATTTTCTTTATTAAGAATTAAAATAGTGAGGAAATTATTTGAAGATAAAACTTTATGGCATCATGTGGCATTATGTATGTGGCTAGCCTGGACTCTGGTCACAGGAAAAATAAGCAGAAGTTTTGTAGGCTTTGGAAACAAGATCTGTATTCTATGCTGTGATGGAGACATCTTTGCAGAACGCATTAATTTATTTCTAGTATTTCCAAAATTCAGCTTAAAAGACTAAGAATGCCACATGAATGGAGTTCAATGATCCTTCATACAAACACCTACAGAAGATATGCTGAGAAAGAAAACCTGTAATACTTGTCATGCAAACTTCATAAAGTTCTACAAAGTCACTTGCGAGGTCCTGCACCTGAGTCAGGACACTCACCAGTATCAATACAGGTTGAGGGATGAATGGATTGAGAGAAGCCTGTGGAGAAAGACTTGGAGATGCTGGTGAGCAAAAAAATTTTCACGACCTGGCAATGTGCACTGGCAGCCCTGGAGAGCCATATCCTGGGCTACACAAAGAGAAGTGTGACCAGCAAGTCAAGGGGGGGTGATGATGATTGCTCTACTCCCTATTGTGAGACATCACCCTCAGTACTATGGAGGACCTGGACGTGCTGGAAGACAGAGAGCCACAAAATTAGAGAGGTCTAGAGCACTTCTGCTTTAAAGAAAGGCTGAGAAAGATGAGATTGTTTGGCCTGGATAACAGAAATCTCTGGGGAGAATGTATTGGAGCCTTTTGATACATAACAGAGAGTTGTTAGAAACATGCAGAGAGGCTTTTTGCCAAGAGCTACAGTGACAGGACAATGTATTTCAACTAAAAGGGGTACATTTACAGTAGATTCTTTACTGTGAGGGGAGGCACTGCAACAAGTTACCCAGAGAACCTGTGGGTTCCCCATCCCTGGAAAAATTCAAGGCCAGGCTGAATGGACCTTTGAGCAATCTGGTCTAGTCAGGAAGTGCCCCTGCTCATAACAGGGAGTTGGAACTAGGTGCTCTTTAAAGGTCCTTTGCAATCAAAAGTGTTCTATGATTCTATGATTTTTGGGGGTGGTTGAATTAGTAGGTGGGTGGTGTTCTATAAAATTTATGTTTATATGGATGAACCATGGCAATACAGAGCTCTAATAGATAGTCAAAATTATTTTTGTGTGCATTATTTCAGGCACACGCTTTTAAGTGTGAGATAATAAAAAATGCTCGCTGCGACACTGACCTGGAGGAGCTCCATAAAATCACTTAATGGTCTACATCAAAGCTTTAAATGATTCAGTTCATTAGAATTAATGAGGGGTGGTAGATGTGGAAAAGATTTCATATTGGATATGGTCATAGTCATTTGTTCTGTTCACTAAATAATTATGTTATCTCACTGGCACAAATCTTTCAATTTTAATATATTACTTTTAAGCTGCCTCTTTTAGAGTTTGTTTTGATAACCTTTGTTGAATGCAATATCCAAAATAGTTCACTCTGAGGAATAATATATAATTTAAAAAGGCATAAAAATATGCTGTTCCAATTCCCAAATTACATAATTTTAAAGTGTTACATAATGCATAAACAGCTTTGATTAATCCATTTAGTCATTCTTATTGTATTATGATGTCAACATTTCATAAACTTCAGGATTGCTGTAGAACTCATGGAGAAAAGTCAACTAACTTTAAAAATTTTACTTAGTTAAATAAGAAAAAACACAAAAAGTCTTCTTAGACCTTAGAAAGGAATACCTTCTTACAAGGTGCTTTTGTATAACCAACACTAATGCAAGAAAAACTATTTAGATTCCTGTGGGAACCTGAAACATATTTCATTTGGCCCTGTCATTATGGAAATTTTGACGATTGGTTCTTAATTAGGTGTTCTCATTTGCATGATGGAAGTTGCATGATGAATTTGACTAGACGCCATTCATAGCTCTGCTTTATTCAAGTTGCTTTGTTAAGGAGTGATATATTGCCCTGCAGTGAGCAGGGAAAAAATCAAGACCTTGGCACTTATACTTTATACTTAACGTGCAAAAAAGACTTCCTTAGGGCTAAAGCTAGAGATAGCAGTTGCCACTGTGTTCAGCTGAATTAAAGTCTTTCTGAGAAAATCCACTGCTGGTCCTACTAGCTAAAATATTGAAAGTAATCTCATGGTTGATGAGGTGGTGGCAGTTGTGACCAGCCTGGATCTCTAAAGCAAGAAGACTCAAAAGAGCAAAGATCTTTTGTAACAGTGCACTTTTCAACCCTGATAGCTAAGAAATAGGGTGTTCGAATGATCACAGACATTGCAGAAATTACAGAGCCATGTCTCATTTCATTAAAATGAAACAAAAAATCATCTTTTTATAATCTTGTCAGTGCTCAATTAAGAACTCTTGTACACTGCAAGGGAAACTCAGAGGAGCTGAAATTAAAATACAAAAATTAAATATTTCTTGAAAAACTTGCCAACTTAAACGGAACCTTGAGGATGGTGTTCTGAATGTGTTAGATTGAATACAGGTTACAAGTATTATCCACGCTGAGATTACTGGTCTCTGACCTTATCCTGGGGCTAGCTGTGAAGCCTGACTAGATATTAACATATATAATGAGAAAATACATCATATCACTGACTTAATCAAAATATGATAATTAATCATTGCTGCATCTGCCTTTGGGAATAAAATTTTTCTAAATTATAATTAGCCCACAAAAGTAACAAGTGAGCTTTATAATCTCCTCTACCTCTTTATTAGTCTATGACCTAAGAAACTCAAGAGAGCCTTAACTTTTGCCTCCTCATTTTGACTCCTTGTATTTTGTCCAAGTATCAGACAACTGGGTCACTTTCTTGAAAATGATCTATTGAACCCAGTATTCTGTGAAGAACCAAAAAAAGAAAAATTATTACAGAAGATAAACTAGAATTTATATTCTGCCTGATACGTATATGGTTTGTGTTTTAATTCAGTTAATGGCTCAGGTGAAATTATTCATTTAATGTTATAAATCTGATAAATTCTGTTGAAATAATTGCAATAAGAATTATTTAAATCACTCTGTTTGCTTCAGACCAAACTTGCTATCATGAAGCAATAAAAACTAACCAAGCAAAAAAAATCCTACAAAAAACAACCTGAAAAAGATGGGAAATGGGAACTGGCTCAGTGGGCGTGCCTCGAAGTTACTTTGAATTACTTTGACAAAGTGAGGACAAGGGAGATAAAAATTAAAGAGAGGTTGTTATTGGGAAAGAAAACTGAGCATTTTCTGAATTTTCTTTTAAAGGCTAATGAAAAATTCTGTCCATAAAAAGAAATTTCAGAAAGTAGCTCCAAGAAAATATCAGACTCCATATGTGGTTTCAGTCATTAAGGTAAATAGGTTCTCAGTCCTATTTTTTTGTTTTTAAGAACAGCTCTCAAGCGATTCATAACAGCAGACTTATGTTTTAGACAGAAGGGATTTGCAAATAGTTTTAAACTGTACAATCCAAATATGAATCCTGTGTTCTTCCTTCAGTCACCAGGTTGTTGAGGTGCAGATTCCAGGCATTTCTTTCCAAGCTGCAAGATTCTTCTTCCCTGTAGTCCCAAATCTCCAGGACTGGCTGTGTGACAAAAAGTTTCAGAAGCTCTCTCACCCTGTCATATTCAAGATCAGTCATTTCACACTGCCAGCAGGCCCTTTCTTAACACAGAACTGAAAGTGTTAGTAACACTTGCTTTTGCTAGAATCCCTTTTGGACTGTGTGATAGGACCAGGAAATGTGCATATGATGAGATGTATTCTTTTTGGAGAGAGAGTTGTGGTTTAGAAAAATGTGAAAACTAAATATAAATAAAAATAAGAACCTTCTTTCATATACATAATGTATATATTTATGCACACATGTAGAAATATACATATACACACACTTCTTTTTTTGTGCAGTGCCTGTATATGTTTCGTAAATAAAGCCCCTAAAATAATGAAAGAAATATTACAAAGCTATGTAATGGGCAACATTCCTCTGGAAATATACCATTAATTATGATGAATTCTCTCAGTATGCATGGGGTTGCAATATGTAATCCCTTAGGAATTCTGTTGTAATTTAGCATTAATTAATTTCCACCTACAACAAAGCATTCCTTAATCTTGAATAATGTAGTGCTTATTGCCTTTTTTGCTAACATTTCTGATTTTTTTCCAGTGTTTTTCTCCTTTTACCTCTAGTAATCAGAAGGTTAGTCTGTGTATTTTTAGACATCAATACACAGAACTAAGATCTCCCTACTACTACTCAGACCCAAAGTAATTTGAATGCATTTTTTATCCCTTGAGTAATTTGCCACAACTAATCCTCACAAGCAGGTCTAATGCTGGATCCTCTGGGATATTCCTCATTTCTGATTAATATTAACTGTGCGTTCTCATCTTGAAAAAATAGACCAGTGGGGTACTGCTATCAGGCCTCTTCAGTGCTGAAACCCAGGATGCCTCTTTTCCAGTACCAGCAGAGCTGCACCAGGTGTGTCCAGCATGTGAAGCCCCGTGACACAGCCTGGGGAATGCCCAACCCCAGCCTCCCAGACGGGCAGCAGAACAGTTCTGAAAGGTTTTAAACTGGGCTACACATAGCGGTCCCCATCTGGCACTCTTTGATCCCAGACCCAAAACTGCTAGTGTGTCTATCCATACTTTGTGTGTCAGGCACGTGGATAAATGCCTGGTTTTAACCTCTAGTAAATCTGTACTTATGTGGTGGGGGTGTAACTGGAGTTCTCTCTCTGCAGTGGTGTGTCTTAGCCAGGTAAATGTATGATGATGTTTCTTTCTCACTTTACTACTGAGCTGATCACACCATTGAACCGAACAGCGCAGCTACATTCTTTTCATAAGGTGTTTCCATATTCCAAAGTTCAGAGAGATTTTATTCTCTCTTGAACATAACAGTAGGAATGCAACTACCATAGTATAAACCCAAATAACTCAGAATTTTGGGTTTCAAGAGATTGTCTTTGTTGAAGTGTTTTCGGTTTTTTCTTTTCTTTCAGATGAAATATATTTGAACTGTCACATTTTTCAGTCACATGAATGAGAAGAAAGAATTACACAGAGCTTTGCTCTTCTTCTGACAGTACTCTTAAAACCTCCTTCATTCTTCTTAAATACTGTTATCAAGGCTTCTTAAAAGAAACATCTTCCAGTTAGAAGGCTTAAAAAATACACTTTTTTTTTTAAAAAAAACAGCCACTGATATTTTAGCAAAAAAATGAAGTGCTTATAGTACACCAGAGAACAATAAAATTTCAGTGCTAATAGAAACAGTAAAAAATATAAACAAAATATATTGTATTGAATATAGTAAAGGTCAATTTGAAAAGTAACTAGAGAACATTACCAGCCTTTTTCCAAGCTACATCCCCAGTCAGTTTGGTGGGACAATAACAGAGTAACAATTTCAATAAGATTTTAATGCAAGCCTTTAATGGAGACCCTATTATGGTACCATTTACGATATGCACTAATGATGGCAAGATGATTTCAATGCCACTCTAAAGGGATTCCATTATGAAGCCATTACAATATGAAGCTGCAAAAGCAAAATACTTTCACAAGAAATCCATAGAGAGAGTGGGATGGTTCCATTACTGGTTCCAAAGTGATATGATGGCACTCCAAGGATCTCTCTACAAACCTATAGGGACCACACCACCACGTGACTTGATGATATGCATGATAAGCTTCTTTGCAGATAGACCTGTATTTCCATTTTAAAATAGCATTTTGTTCTGAGACAGCAACCAAAAAAGTCATCTTTAGAATCACACATTTTTCCTACTTGCATTCCAAGAAACTTTCATTTGTCTTAACAAGAAATGGCCTTCCTTCCTTTTTAACTCTAATCTTGCTATCATGTTTAAGAGAGAAATTGAGCTTAGTTCTATTTCTTTTAGGTCATGTTTGTTTACCAGAAATGTATCATTTACTTCAGCACTCACCTACTGAGGTGGATATAAGAATAATCTGAGGTCTGTGCTGTCGAGCAGTAGTCCCTTCAACTGACCCCACTGACAGAGACTGGCAAAACTGTAGGATATGATATGAACTTACTTGGAAAATGTCTTAAACTTAGAAAGTTCTGATTTGAAATGGTTAAATTTGGTTAACTATCTTCATTTGTAAGGCTAAATTCTCTTGGAGTTTCTTATGAAAGGTCCATGTTAGAATTGCTTGTGAAGGTGTTGATAGAACTTCTCATCAAGGGTGAACAGCTCTACAAAATTATGCCAAACTTGCCAAAACACATAGTTAAGTGTCCTTTTGTAACATGTTAAAAATGACATAGTTTACAAGCTTCTTATAGAAAATTTTCTGAAACATCCCCCCTCCCTCTTTCCCATTCTGCTAAATTATGAAATTGCAATCAAAATTGGGGCAGGTGTGAGGGGTTGGAGAGGGTACACGTGTGTAAGATGAGTATGTTTTTTTGGTTTGGTTTTATTTTCCTAAGGTAAGGAATCTGAATGGACATTCATTTCCAGAATCTTGGAAAAGTTTTATTCAGATTGACTGTGAAGCTTTATTTCTAGAATTCTGAAGTCTTCTATGAAAGTGAATTACTATTTTTGTCTCAGCTCCGTAACATATATAGACAGTTTCACTTGCCAAGCAGCATCCTTCTTCAAAACCCTTTGTGGATATTAAAGTTTATAAACCTAAATAATTAAGTATTTCAAATGCAGTGCATTTGAGACCCATTTTTACATGACTGCTTGCCATTCAGAACTCCAGATTTTTAGCAAGTCCTTGTTCTCTTCTTCTACAATGCATATACAAGCATATTTCATTGCACATACACCAGAAAGACACATTTTTGAAAATCACAGAACACAAGGGGGTAGATTAAACTACATGTCCTGTTCCTGCTAATGCTCTTTGTCTGACATCTTACTAATTAATGTGTTCAGCTCAACAGATCAAGGGCTTTTAGTTGAAGGATCTGTTATCACAGAATATTCCTCCCTTTCCTGGTTTTAACTAGCTGACTTCCTCAGATTCTGTGGAGTTCTAACCAAGTCTGAGATGTGCTCTTCTCAGGATTTTTTATTTTTTGCTATTCTGTTAATTGTATTTCCTAATTTTAAAACTGAATTCATAACATTAACTAATTTTCCCAGCAGGTTAATAGATTTAAAATTGTAGATTTTCTTTACGTTTCAGCAACAGAGAAGACACAGCAAAAGAGAGCAAAATAAAGTTATTAGTGCCCAAAAAAGAAGAAGAACTAAATATGAAATGCTCTTTTTTGTACTACTGCTGTATCCAATGGCTTCTCTCAGTACTGATGCTGCCTACAAGAATGAAAGAATCTTGATTCAAAATTCAAAATATTTTTGGTAAAGTATCATGAACTCACATTTTCACCATAATTCCAGCTTGCATATTGTATCCAAAGTATTTAGAGGAAACTCAGTTAGATTATTTCTGTACTGCAACAAGGTAGTAGTGTAGGTGTATAAAGCAAGAGTTGTTAACAGACCTGAACTGTATTTAGAAAAGGAAGGTCAACTACAAGATGGTGTGAAGTACTTTTTGAAAAGAAAATTTCTCCAGTCTAGAAACTTTCAAAACCACCTAATTCTTAACCAAGAATATGAAGAATCAGAGAACACTGGGCTACACTGCATTCTTTTTTATAATTTCTAACCTTGTAAGAGTTCAGGCAGGGATACATTTTTTTTTTCTTCTAAGAGGTCTTAACATTATTTCAACATCATTTTTCTCAATGGGATAAATTGAGGTAATTCTCGTTCCAGCTCTTCCATTTACTTTTGTGGTGTATATTTGGAATCTGTTTAGCAATAATTTCTTGGCTGTTTACAATCCTTTGAAATGCTTGAAAGAGCTAATATTGTATGCTTGCTTTATACGCCATGTGGAACAGGCATGGAATCAAAGCACTGGTTGACCTTCAGTGCTGGCATTCCCAGCTTGCTTGACTCCAGCCACCATGTCAGAAGTGCTCACAGAATCAAGAACAAGAGCAGAGCAGGGTGTAATGCAGCCGTGTGATCTCTTGGTTCTACAATTGCAGTCTCTGCAGCACACAGAGCCTGTGATGCTGTCCAAAAGATAGCAATTTTTTTGAAATTTCAAATTGGGGTTTTTGACACGATGTACTTATTTGACATTATAATACAATAGTAGAAGTGGGGTATCACGGCTATTGCAAAATAAACTATCATTGGGAACAGCGTCTTGTCCACAATTAAAGCATGGATACTGAAAAAAGGAGAAAAAAGCATGTACAGAGCTTGACAAGATGCATTTTAGGGGAACAGTCACTTCCTTTCCAGGAATTCTTGAGATTCATAATAAAATGCTCTTCAAAAAATCTTGACTCACCTGTCTCTTTTGTGAGCACTGAAGACACAAAGAGTTTTAAGTGCATGTGTTTATGTCCTTATTGTATTTGCACTGCATACAGCATAAAAATAAGTGATGCTATTTTCACTGTGTGAGATCTGGGAGAGAAGCAGCCAACTTGTAGCTATAACAGGCAGCAGCAATAACCATCACTACCGGCAAACTCTGGCAGATATTTTTGCTGTCACCATTGTTTCTGAAAATAAAATCCTTTTTTGTTAAAAACTGTCTTTGCCCTCATGCCACTTTGATATCTCCGCTTTCCTTGCTGTCTTGGCTAAGGCCACTGGGAGTGCAATTTACCGAGTTCCAAATTTATATGGATCCCTCGTGGAGGTAGAACAAGAGTTCATATATCTCTGATTCTTTCAATCCTCCTTTGTCTCAAGGGGAGTATAAATATAAACCTATTTGGCCGTCTCTATAGATTTTTGAGGTTTTGTGCTTTTTCTAAAGCCAAAATTGATAAAGATAGTTGCACAGGCAAAAAAAAAAAAAAAAAGCATGCAATTTTAACTCAGAAAGCACAGAACATAATAATCTTCAAGCACCACGTCTTCTGACATTACTTAGAACAATGCAGAGAACAGCTGACAAGATTTTGTTTTAACTAAAACTAAATAAAGCTAGGGAAATGGGTGACTAACCTTAAAAAGATAAGCACTGGAGTAATTGAGAAAGGAGGAGGAGGACTAGATGAAAACAGAGAGTGACAATAAATTGTCACTTTTGCTGTCACCATTGCTATACAAAATAACAACTGGTAGCACACTGCAGTGCCTCTGTCTTCAACTGTATCCTCTGATATGATCCAGAATTCTTCTTTTATGATAGGCATTGCATATCAGAGTTTAGAAATTGTGATTAATCTTGTGTGGGGAAAAAGGAATACATTTCAAAAATTATTGTTAGTCTAATAAGGTCTGAACGGTCTAACCAAATTGCCTACTGTTTATTATTAGTGTACTTGCAATGATACTTTTATAGCTAATAATAAATTCAAAATTTCTATGCACAAGCATCTGTCATTTAATCTTCTCCTCCAGAGTAAATTCACCCTTTAAATGTCTCTCTAAATCTCAAAATAAGCAGCTTCAAGGAGGGGTATGATTTGAACTGCAGCAAGTTATCAACATCCCAAGAGGTTTGTTGGAAGAAATACGGCAGAGATTTCTTCTCCCTCACTATAGGCTCCATGTATGGTCACTGGCTTACAAGGTTGTACTTTATTGATCAGTAACTGGCCACTGTGCATTTGGTTTACAGTTTGGAGTCCCTGGTATCCTCCAGCATCTTTGCAGTGCCTCATCATGTTTTGTTCTAGGTTCATAAATAGCTTGCTCTCCACTGACTAAATACTTGTTATTCTTTTCCAGTAACTAACAAAGTATTAAAACACACAATTTCCCAAAGTTAAGAAAAGTTCAGGCTGTAATATCTTACCACTGCACAGCTGTTGGCAAAAGAAAAATAGAAAGGACTCAGCTCCAGATAAACCAAACAAGTCCTGACACCCTGCTACCAAAGAAAAATCATTTTGCTAGCAATTAGAAGACTATAAGACTATATTTATTGGATTTAACCTGGCATGTTCTACTGACTTTCAGCCTTAACTTCCCCTGGATTGTATGACTCAGCTGGAGAAAATTTACTTTAGTTCCTGGGAAAGAAAGATCACAGGTATGAGAAGCTGTATCCACAGATTGCAAGGGAATTAAAATACAGATAAAAAGTTAACAGCAAATTTCAAAAGTAAGGGCAGTATGGTGTGTTTCTGTCTGCTGCATGATAAGGACACCTCTCTTGCTATGTACATAAAGAAGATCACATTCACTGTGATCTTCTTTATGTACTGATCACTACTAATATTTCACCAGAAATATTAGTAAAGTCACAAAAGGAATTTATTTGGCTTAAAACTTGTCTCACAGAGATATCTTGGTGCTTGTCAGTCCTAAAATTCCACCACTCACAGACACATGATAAAATTTCTATGCTATTATCATTAACATGACAATTGTTCTTCCTCTGTGTCATGGCTTTTGAATTCTTTTGCTATGAGAACTCAAAGTCTAATTCATCTTTCCTTGTGGTAAAATGCACATAATTTCTACATTTTTAAGATTTAGCTACCCCAGAGAGATAAAAAAAGGAAAAAAAAGTACCTCACAGTATTTCCAGATCTTCCAGGTTTATAATCTACAGTAATAAAGAAGCCCATATGGGACTCTAAAAGATGCAGACATTTCTTAACTCAACTGTCTCTACTTTTCTCCACATCACAGAAACATAAGCAACTTCTTCTCCAAAAAATTATCTCAAATTCAAACTGACCTAATAGGAAAGAAATTATTTTTTCTTCTTTCTTGGGAAATGTCAGACTGCTGTGTGTCTAGTGGTATCAAAAAATTGATGCAGGATATCTTGAAACCATTTTAAAAGCCTACCTAATTACAGAATTGTTTCCAATAGTTTAATATAGCCCTAGAAAGTAAGACTAATGTTTAAAAAATTGAACTTACCATTTTTAAAAAATGGATATATGCCAGACAGATGACAATGAAATTTTAAAGAAATATTGTATTTTCATTTACTAGCATTGTTGAAAGAGAAAAGAATACTAGTGTGTATCACAGACCTAAATGTCAAAAAGTCATCAATCAATTGCAGAGAAATTACTCATTTTTGTGGTCTCCTTAATCCTTGGATATTTGGACAGTGGAACAAAGACTTCAAAAGGAACAGGAGAAAAGTAGTTCCAGTAATTTGGCACAATGAGTGACTGAATCACTGGCCTGGACTGACTTTTCTGTGGCTCAAGGAATTTTCCAGATAACATTTTCTCTGAACACAGGTCTATGTGTGTGTTTCTGTCTGCTGCGCTCCATTTCACAGAGTATGGTCCTTTCATGTTAAAGGCACCATTGAGATGTTTTTGTCACATTTTAGAAAGGTGCCAGAGAGTCTGGGGAGTGCCTCTGTGGCAACATAAGAGAATCCCTTTTAAGCTGTAATACATTATATCTCTTTTTTTTTCCTGATGTCTTCACATAGCAAAGAGTAGGAGAATGCCTTGACTATTTGTCATGAACAGTCCAATTTTGATTTCATGGCAGACAATTATTTTGTAGTGTGCATAATTTTTTCTCATCTTTAAAATATTATTACAAATAGCTAAGAACTTAATGAACATGTATTGTTTTCTCCCAATAGTGTATACTGTGATTCAGAGCAAATATTGTTCAATACTGAAGCTTCTCACATGTCATTGTATATGTGTCTATAACATTTCTTACTATGGTAAGAATTCATGAAAAATCTATGGATAGAAAATGAAGATATTGGTTGAAAATAAAGTTATAAAATTACAGAATAAAATATGCCTGTCAAATTGAAATTATTGTCCTTTACATACATGCAATTTTTAAATTTCTGAGCACAAACCAGCATTTTTCCACATAGACTGAACCTCTAAATGTTCAGGATTCAATCATCAATGCAAATCAGATGAGCTGCATTGACCTCCAAGTTTAACAGCATTTTGAATTTATCCTAATATCTGTTCCACTGTCTAGGATGATTATACCTACATGAACTGGAAGAAACTAAAAGTGTTGAGGTGAAATAGTTTCCTGCTCCTTGAGGACCTCTATCATAATAAGCATACTTCTTACATACATTTTTTTTCTTTTTTTGGTCATAGTAATTGCAGGATTGGGTTTGATACATTTAATAAAATGCTGCCCTTTGAGCAGCAGTAATTTAGAGTATCTGTTTTTCATCTACATGGCAAGAAATGATCCTTCTACACAGCCCCACTGATTCCATATGAAGGTAGAAGCCCACCTGTATGTCACTACTTACATGCAATTTAAGAGTTTCAACATGGCATAATCAGGCATTAAACTGCATGAACTGCTTAAAGTGTCTGGCAGATAAAAGTTGTTCCCTTCTCATTCCCTGTACAAGTACAAATATAGAGGCCTAGTTTAAAATTAACTTGCAGATTAGTCTTTGCTGCTTGAAAATGAAAGAAAAAAGCTGATTTTCTTGCTCTGCAGTAAAAAAAAAAAAAAAAAAAAAAGAAACAAACAAAAAGCAGGTGGGAAGCCTTCATTAAAAAAAGCCACTGCAATTAATTAATGATCAAAAAGGGCAGTGCTGCCAGCCAAGCTTTTAACATGTAATTTTCTAGTATGTGAATACACTCTATGATCCTTCTTTTGTGAACCAGAAATTGAGTGCTTAGTAGTGACATGCATCATCCTCCCAGACAATAAGCAGCGTGTGGTTTCACAAGCTGGGGTCACACCAGCTTGTAGTAACCGGATGTCAATTATTTTCCTTGGAAACAACGACTACCTGCAACATTAAACTCCCAGGCTTTTGTGAGAACACAGAATGTTACCTTGTGAAGGTGTCAGTGATACTGCCTATTGCTGCTGCAGATAATGTGTCTGTCTAATGAAGCAGGAACAATACTTCTTTTCATCTGCCGCGTGTGTAACCTTCTCGCTTTGATCGACGGTGTTGTGTGGGCGTAGGAGCCGGGATTAGTGAATCATTCCTGATTAATGGTGACATCATCAGCAGCAATGTTTTAGGCTTTAGAGCATTGGTTAGTGCTTGGTGCCAAGAGGAGCAACATTACATAGGTAGGATCACAGGATGAAAGTCTGACTCAATTTAGCCCGAGACTTATTGGTGTTTCTTAAAGATCTAAGATATGGAGATAGGGTTAATGAGGTGAATCCAGTGGAGAAAAAAATGGTTTGGAACCAATTTTACATGTTTTTGTATATATATTTCTATTATCACTGCATTCTAATGAGTATTTTAGCAGCGTAGCCCTACTTTTTCAAAAAGTTTTGCTCATGAGGAAGCTGAAATGTTTCTATTGTCTTCCTAAATTATTTCCGCCATGAGAGATATTTTCTGTACTCATCATTCTAGTTAATGAAATTTCTGGTGACTAAAATATTGAGACAAGGGACTGCTCTAGACCTTAAGTAATCTGAGTTCCCTTCTTTCAAATTTAAAATTATACTAATATTTAACAACAGTGAGAAATAAGCATCTAAATAGCCACCAATAACTTAGCTTCTTATCGCTACTTTGGATAGAAAACTGTTAAATATTGGTAATATATTTTCGAGGGGTTTTTTGTGCTCTGACAGTAAAATCTTTAGAATATTCTGTTACTTCCTTATCTTTACATATAGGAGAAGGAAATCTCCCATCTCATCTAGGGTAATGCAACAAATGTGAAGAAAGGGAACAAAAATGGAAAATTGTTCAGGGTAGGTTTGGTCTGAAAGTTTTTTTTCAATTCCTACCCAACCCCCTTATAATCAAAAGAGTTACAATGATGTTAAAAAAAAAAGGAGGAGAGCAGAGAATCCAGATGATAAACTCAAGACTGAGTCCTTCATGTCCTTTTCGGAGGAGTTTTCAGAACAAACCCAACAAGTTCTGAAACTTGTCTTGGAAAAGACAAGTGGTAAACAGATGTTAAAGATTACTCAAGTTTCTACACTCACTGAACCACAACATAATTTGATTTTGTTGCTCTTTTGATAAGAGCAGGATTTCTGGAGCGTGCCTGTGTTCAGTAAACACACACCTCTGTTTCTTTTTCTATTAATGAAAGTAACCTCTAGGGAATAAAACTTTTTCTATGGTAATTAGGCTTCTTTTCAATAAAATTTCTGATATATCTAAGCTTATAGATAAATTTTCTTTTATATTTTTGATCAGGTTTTTTTAATGGATTGTGCCTGTGTTTTATCTCACTGCTTTCAGAGATGCTAAACTAAGGAACAACTACTGGGGGCATTATTCTTTTGTAAATCTACTAATATTCCTCACCAACTATCTTTCTATGTTAATGCAATTTTCAGTAGGTTCATAATGTTGGAAATCCCAACATCTCCTAATCACTTACTATTGCCTTGAATTTACATATTTTTGCAGATGAAATGGAGAGATGTGCTGCTGTGCATCAGGTGAAAGGTGAATATAAATGCAGTAGTTTTTGTCTTTTTTTTTAAACAGAAAGTCCAGTGAGTTATTATATGCTTTTTACTTTGTTTTAAACAGCATTTGCAATGCAGACAGGAAAAACATTATTTATTCTAAAGAGCAAGCATACTACCTATAATACCATGAGAACACAGATTTCTCTAATTTCTGGTCATTCACACTTGAGAGGAAACTTTCCATTCTGTTTTAGGCTGGAGTTTAGATAGATATTCTGTTAATATTTCCACTATCACAATATGATCATGGCAATGTTTTCATAGTGGGCAAATAGAGTGAATTAAATTGGTGGTCCTTGCATCATTGGAGTTTGATTTGTGATGGTTTGGATGTAAGGCCACAAAGACACGAAACTTTAACAAGCCTGAGACAACATTTGTTGAAAAGGAATCTAGATTCTGGTGCCTTAGCTGGTCTGTGTGCACATCAGTTATCCGTGGAAGGAGGCACTGGCAACATGAATGAGCAGCTGCTGAGCAGAGGTAAGCAGGATTAGGAAAATTGTGGAGAAAATACTTTCTATTTACTACCAATATTTAATTCCCAGGATAAGACCTGAATTTAGTGAATGATCCAAAACCTGCTGTCTGGACATCATGATTGATCATATTAAATGCTTGCTTGGAAGTAGCTTCATAAACAAACAAACAAACAAACAAACAAATAATGGAGATTATATTTCAACTAATTTGATAAATTTTTATCTCAGTAAATAAGCCATTTAGGCTTTTTTAATAATCTCTATGTTATTGCTACATCACTTCTTTAAGAAACAGGAAAAAGAGGATTTGAGCACTTGTCTTTACATGCTTCTGTAGAGAGAAAACTTGTCTTTATTTTCTTCTACCATAAACTATAACACAATTTTTCAGTTGAGGGCAACCTTACCTGAACACTGGGCAAAATCACAAGTTATGTTAATTTGCTAAATCCAGTAGACATAAACTTCTACTTAAAGCTTGTAAAAGCAAACATTTTTTTCATGGTAGGTCCCAACGTTTAAAACTCTTATAAGGAGGGATCCTCTTCTCCTTTCTCTTCCCCTTCAAGGAGCACTAAATATGCTTCCAGGTAAAAATCATTTTGCTTTACAAGGTGACACTTTTTGATTCTATTTTATTTCTAATAATTTCTTAAAAACATGAGAAGATTGATTTTGTCCTTATATAGGGTATATTTATAAATTTTAATTAATTTTAATCTCTTTTTCATGCCTGATATCATTACAAGAATCCTTAGGTAAAAATACATGTTTCTTAAACTGTCTCTCAAATTCTAAGGGATTTTTTTGTATCTTTTCATGTATTCAAACAGCAGAGAAAATAAAATAACTTGAAAAGTTTACTGTAAAATCTTCCAAATTCATAGCAAGAACTTTTCAAACTACTTAAAAAGATGCAAAGAACAAATAAGAAATTGTTCTAGATTGTCAAATAACACATGTAAGTTTCAGATACACATCTGTTCACTAAAAGTAAAACCATTTATTAGTAAAGATAAGAATTTAGGCAAACAAGTAAACCAATTCAATAACCTACCTGTTTTGCCCTCTTAAATGTGTAGCCAGAACATGGAAGGTGCTCTTATTCAAATGCTTCTTTAAATGTAATAGTAATTTTCTATTTAAGACCTAAAATATCTGGTGTTTTCCCCTAAATATAAATAGACAATAACATAGTAGTAATATATGCTAACCTTCAAAAGTACTTTAAAAAATATTACAGGATGCAGCTTTGAAATGACCAACGCGTTAAGGTAAATGACAAAAAGAAGAAAAATGTTTTTCCATTATCTATAACTTCGGGGCCTTTTGTTTGTCTTTCTTTCTTTCACAGTTGCTTCCCTGTGAGAATATATAAAACCCCTTCTCAAGGGTGTATGATTTGCTAGTTTAAAGAATCCTAAGTAAGTAATTCTAGGTCAGGAAAGACTATTATCTACTTTATGACAGTAGCTGATAGCATTCCTCAAGCAAGAAATATAAAGCATACAGTAATGCTTACCCATCTTTCAGCACTGTGGCTTAGAAGCTTTTCAAGATATTGATATTATCTTTTTGTTTAAAACTTTAAACAGTTTCTACTTCATTACCATGTTTAATTGGTTTTTGTATCTATTTATAATTTGACATTAACTACTTCCTTCAGCTACAAGTTTCTTCCACTCTCTGACTGCAGTGTGGAACAAGCATTTGTTTTTGTTTTAAAGCTCTACATAGTGTTTTCTTTGCTTTAGTTTTAGTGCTTTCATTATCACAAATATTACATAATGACTCAGTTTCTGCACCTCGTGTGTAGTTTTTCCCTTCACTGTTTTTAAAAAGTTGAGGTATATTTTTATTTACTCATGAAAAATGCAACTGTTTCCTCTGCAACTTTTTTGAGCGGTGGGGTCCAAGTTCTCACTCAGCAGTCAAGACATAGCATAGATTTATGCAGTTTTATAATGATGCATAGTGCTTAATTCTCTATTCTTTTTGAATAATTCCTTCATTTTGTCTATTTTTGGGATTAATGCTGTTCACAATGATTGTCACATCTCTTTCCTATTTAAATTAGGTATCTTAAAGCATATCACCCAGTGCATATATTTGGGACTTTTTCATCATGTGTGTAACCTTGAAGTTATCATTCCTAAGTATCGTCTATCATTTTATATCTCTTGATACAACGATAGTCTCTGTAGCTCTGTAGCCAGCTCTGTAGCCAGCTGTTTTAATTGTCCTCAGGAATTTTGAATCACCAGGAAACTTTGTCATCTTACTAATTACCCCTTCTATTATTTTTCAATATGGTGAGCAGATAAAGTCCAGGCAAAAATCCCTGTGAGATGTGTCTGAAAAGTGATAATTTATTTACTCCTCTCTTTCCAAGTGCTTTGTCTGTTAATCCACAAGTTCTTAAGAACCCTTACTGCGTGATGTTGCCCAGTTTTCCATTGTTGACATATGAAGCACTTTTAGATACCTGTATAAAATTTTATTGTGTAAAAATTGATTCATGAAGATACTATATGAGAGTGGGGAATTATTCATGTTTCAGCCTATGTAAAATAGAGATATGTCTAAAAACCACTGTAAGTACACAATATTTTCCTTGCCTATTTGGTTTGATGAATTGCTGCAGTACTGAATGTCTGCCTCCTTGAGAATGCTCTAGCTAGAAGGACACACTCTCTTCTTTATAGGATAAAAGTTGAATTCTCAGTATTTTTGCTGTTGTTTGCTTGCATGTTTGCTCTGTTGTTCTTTTTTTCCTGTCCTTTAAAATTTTCTGTGATCTAGAACTGACCCATTTACAGAAACCAAAATTCCTTTTAAAGTGCAGAATACAGAAGGAAGAAGGAATTATTTTTCTGAACTTAGGCATTTTCATAGCAATGCTACTGGCAGAAGTCACACAGGACTGCCTCTACATTCCTTTGAATATTCAAAAATAACAAAACATGGTCCTTGTTACAGAGCAATCACGGCTGATCTTCCATACTGCACACGTGGTCTTATTCCCACACATTGCATTTTGTACATTACTTATTGCTTACCCTGTGTTTATCTACATTCTAATTTGTGTTTAACAAGAAAGATTCTTCCATTTCCCCAAAAGGCATTTAATTTAAGTGAAGGTGACCAGCAGGTGGTTTGCATAAAATTTCATTAGCCTCTTAGATTGTTTTTGACACCTTTATGAAAGAATGCTTCATTACCATGCAAATGGTCATTGGCCCAGCTTCCAAGCTAATCACCATATAGCATAACATGCATATCACAGTGTTATATTTGGTATGATTTATATGATTGCTTCAGCTAATTTCAGAGTTATAATGGCACACTTAAATAACTGTAGAATGGCAAGCATCTCATATAAGTCATATCCATTTATGCTATTAAGAGTATCCAGTACAATCCAGATAAGAGAAGAACCAAAGAAAAGGCATTTTTGATACTCGTATCCTTCCTAATAAAGAAAATTATTTTTTTCCAGCTTTGAGGTGACATGGAAACTCTGTATGAGAACAAGTATAAATTTTAATTTCTTTGGTTATTTCTCATTAAAATGAATAAATGAAGGTCTATTTTGCATACAAGTTTGTAGTCCAATAATTTATACAGTTTCCTAGTAAAATTTTGAAAATATTTGAAAATAAATTTTAAAAATTACACTTTCTTTTGTTTTGTAGTAATTTTTTTCATATTGCTGATATCTTTAAATATGAGATTTTAGTCCTTATTTTTTGCTATAATTTCTAGCTTCTACATTAGCAATAGAAAATTTCAAGTCAATATCCACAGTTTGATTGTTTTTTTTTAACTTCATGCATAGTTTATATCTTCTGATGTAATATTCTATTTTTTCTGTATGCTGCTCTGAACATAGCTTTTAAACATGGAATCAGTTAATTTCAAGTAATACAAGCTACGTATACAAGGAAATGCTGCAGAAGTAGTGTGATTTTTACTGGAAAATTTCCTCTTGGTAAAATTTATTTAGAGAAGTTATTGGAAGGTAGAAACTGGAAGGTTTTTTTAGTAACTTGAATCTGCTTACAGCAAAGCATAGGAATTTGCATGTTTTTGAGACTTTTCTTTTTATAAATAATTGAAATGGAGCTTGGACCTGCAGGTATCCCATATTAAGGCCACTGAATATTTCAATCCCACTTAGCAAGTATTGAAGTATTAATGCCTGGAAACTGACATTGAAGTCGCATGTAGGAAAAAAACCCCACAATGATATCATGTTTGTTACCCTTTTCCTTCCTTTTCCAGCTTTATAAGTGCACATTTACTGAAACATATTTACCCTTCTTTGGAAAGAGGACTGGTTTTGGTAGGTTCACAACTATGCGTATCTTGGCCCTGTCTTAGTGGCCCAGTAGGGTTTGAAGTGAGAGTAGCAGACTATTAGCATAAAACAAATTGAAAAGTTTCAGCATTAGCAAGCCTTTAAGTGATATTGAATTAGCTAGTTTAAAATATTGCTGTCACAACAATGGTTGCTGAAACTACTCCTATTACAAACAATTTCTGACTTTAACAAGCTGTGTCACTTTTTCTGAAATTCATATATTGTTATGATAAGCAATGAAATTATGTGACTTATTTTGACATATTAATTACTCAATTACTGGCATAATTCTTGCTGTAGATTGTGGAAAAGAAGTCTCAAACCCAAGATTCTGAATTTTTTGACAGCTTAAAAAATACACCATATCTCAAGACTTTTTAAATTAAGTTTAAATATTTATGTCTTTGAGTTGTTTACTTACCATAATAGTGAAGACTAGTTAGACAGTATGAAATAAGCGCAATTAAAATAAATCTCAGTGATACAAATACGACCTGATCCCTATGAACTTCATTTTCCTTAATTCATTATTTATAAAAAGACACTCTTTTTATAAAGAGACACTTTCTAATTTTTTAACATATTTCTTCATGAAGAATCACAGCGTTGGAATATGGTTTAAAAAGGATCACAGTTTCAAAATTCCACAGTGGGAATCATAACACTCCAGCAACTGACTTTTTTCTATTTTATTAAAAAATATAATTTAAAGCATTTCTGCTGGCCCAATGGATGATACAGAATATGAAGAATGAAGTGATTTTTTCTCATATGTCATTTCAACTTTCTATATCTCATAGGCAAATTCATACATTCCATGAAAATATTACTGTGCACTGTTAGACTCTGAATATCTGTTTCTCATTTGGACATCTTCATCTTCTAAATGGGACTAAAATATGGTGCAGTTCTGTCTGAGTTTTAGTGAAAGATATTGACATATTTCAATACTCTGGTGTTCTACTGTTGATTTGTGTTATGTGTGGTAACATAATACGACAAACTATATGACAGACCATATTAGATGCACGATATAATTTGTAAAATTAAGTTGTACAATGAATGGAAAAACACTCCTCATGAAACAATGGATCTGTATCACAAACGGCAGAGGGTAAAAAACTGACGAGCACTTTTACAGCAATTCAAATGCCAGCTGGAAGTTTAAAATCACGCTTTTGTTTAAGTGCCAGTAGATCCTGATGGTAGCTACAGCATGATAGTTAGCTATGAGATAAATGAAAGCAATATTGCTCCCTCCCAGTCTGTTTCTCCAGCCTCAATTTTCTGGCTTCAGTCTTGCCTTTACTGAGCTACTGTTCACCTTAGAGAACTTATCTTACATAACTTCTGCTTGGGCACCACTGCCCAAACCAAGCACAACATACAACCCTCATCTAGTTCTTTTCACCAGAAAAGGCTGCAGTGACATCTGTTACTGCAGCTTCTGTTTTGGTTTTCCCTGTTAGTCCTTGATAGGGAAACTCAGTTAGTTTAGACATGTCATATGGTATGGATCAATACTGTGCCCAGAATCAGATGGTCAGGATAAGCAGGGAAGTACAGACAAAAGGGTAAATTTTGTCAGTTTCCCTAACGTTTCTTTAAAATTGCTAGTTTCCACAAATATTCATTCCAACAAAATCATGAGTTGGACCAGTGGCAGAGATACAAATGAGGATAATGTAGAGCCTCATGTAGAGTGATTGGTTTCAAGATGTAAATGTGTATTTGCAGATTTTTTGAGAGCAGAATTCAGTTTCACCTTAATTGTAAGAAAAATTATTATAATATTTATATATCATATACCTAGCATACTCCTCATTTGCCTGCAGAAACATCACAAGGTACAGATGATACACAGTGTTTTAATCAAACTTCTCTCTTCTTGAGGACCTTGAGGAATACAGAATTCCCACAGTTAGGAGCATAGAAAAAGACAAAAAGTGTTTCAGATGGGCTTAACTAATCTGAAGAAGCCAAGGTCTCATCTCCCTTCAAAACCAGCATAAAGCATCTCAAGAGTGTGTTTGAGAGGAGAAATCCCTCAGTAATGTAGTTCTATATCAGAGGAGTCTGATAAGAAGTTCTAGTGTTATTAGTTATAATTTGACCTTAAACTTTTCTGGGATCACAGCAGCTGTACACAAACCACAAAGTTCTAGCTAAATGCTGCTATGTACCCTTTGATATCCTTCTGTGTCATGATTAATTTAATCTATTAATTAATTAAGCATTTCCATATTTATAATTGAGTGGTTATGCATGGGTAATTATCACTTTACTACTTAAGTACCATAAACTCCCTCATTGAAGATTTTTTTGTCCTTTTTTTCCCCTTTTCAAATGCAGTGTCTGTATGTAGCATTATTCATCAAATAAAAATAGAAAGATAAATATTTATGTCCTAATGTTCCTTAATTTAAATGCCATTTTCTTTTATATGTTTAAATTTGCATTTACTGAGTGATGTTGAGTAGCCATTATTTCCTGATAAACAACACAGTAGTACTCATGATTGATGAGAAAATCCAACTTAATCCTTAATTGCTTTAAATTTTGCAGAAAAGGTTGCAACCTTAGAAGTTAGTCAAGATAACCAAATTTACAAATTGCATGATATATCAGATTTTCTATCACAGCATTGCTCTTATCTTATATTTCCTAGGCTGCATTTTTTTTTCTAGGTTGGGATTCAAGTTTGGTGACACGGCTGCATCAGCATATATCCACCCTATTGCCAGGCAATTTTTCCCATCATCAATCTGCCTTCTGTGTTTGCTGTTACCCACAGTTGCTTCCAGCTGTTTTTATGGTGAGCTGGGGAATTGATCCAGCTGTAAAAGAGCTCAAACTTTTTTTTTCAGAGATAATTTAGGATAAATTAGTTCATCAATCCAATCCATTCTGTGGCTGTATAAACACTTGTGTCAGCAATGAGCAGGGGCTCCTGCAGCTGGAAAACCTGGGGAATGAGGGTGGGCTTGTGAAGCTTATAGCACAGTGGCTGCTGAAGGATCATAGCCACAACGTCCAGTACTCACATTCAACTGCAGCATATCTGGAATTAAGAGTTAGCTCCTTCTGATGAAGGCCAATTATACTCTATACTCTGTATAGAGTATAATTATTTTCATAAATATACTCTATACAGGCATTTTGCAAAGACCCATTTTGTTAGCTTTATTTACTGAAACCTTAAGACTTATTTTTTTCTCCCAAATGAGAAACTGGTAGCTGCAAATCTCACAGGCCCAAGAGGTACCTGCCTTTCTTACTTTTATTTATGAACCACCTTGTGCCCTGATCTTGCCTCTGGATCTGCTAGCTTGGGCTTCTGTGCCTGTCATTTAAATCAGTAGTTTCACAAAGGCCCAAAGTGCATGACAGTAAACAAAAATAAGAAGAGCTTTAAGAAAGACAAAGTTAAAGAAGTAAAAATACTGTCATGCCTTCAGCATCTTTTTTATTTTCAACCACTCAAAATACCTTGCCATACTTACTTCTTTTTAGAATATTCAGTTGGAGCAGTTTATATTGAATGGCATTATGCAGCACTTACAGGATGACCAGGGTAGCAGACTCATCCAGCATGGGTTTAGGAGGTGTTTGACCAACCAGGTCACCATTTATGACCAGGTCACCCACCTGGTGGACACGGGAAAGGTTGTTGATGTTTTCCATTTGACTTCAGCAAGGCCTCTGACACTGTCTCCCACAGCACACTCCAGGAAAAGCTGGCAGCCCGCAGCTGGGACAGGAGCACTCTGTGCTGGGTGAGGAGCTGGCTGCATGGCTGGCCCAGAGAGTGCTGGTGAGCAGCGCTGCATCCAGCTGGGGCCAGGCACCAGGGGTGTCCTCAGGGCTCTGTGCTGGGACCTGCTCTGTTCAATACCTTTATTGATGACATGGATGAGGGAATTGAGTCTTTCATCTATAAACTTGCAGACAGCACTAAGCTGGGAGCGTGTGTCTATCTGTTGGAGGGTAGGAGGGCTCTGAGAGAGACCTGGAACTTACAGATGGGCAGAGTCCAGTGAGATGAAGGTTAGTAAGTGCAAGTGCCAAGTCCTGCATTCTGGCCACAATAACCCCCTGTAACATTATGGGCTGGGGACAGTGTGGTTGGACAGTGCCCAGATGGAAAGGGACCTGGGGGTCCTGGTCCACAGCCAGCTGAACATGAGCCAGAAGTGTGCCCTGGTGGCCAAGAAGGCCAAGGGCATCCTGGCCTGGATCAGGAACAGTGTGGCCAGCAGGAGCAGGGAGGTCATCCTCGCCCTGTACTCAGCACTGGTGAGGTCACACCTCGAGTGCTGTGTCCAGTTCTGGGCCCTCAGTTTGGGAAGGGCATTGAGAGGCTTGAGCGCATCCAAAGGAGGGAAATGAGGATGGTGAGGGGCTTGGAACAACTGAGGGAGCTGGGGCTGTTTAGCCTGGAGAAAAGGAAACTCAGGGGTGACCTTATCACTCTCAACAACTTCCTGAAAGGTGGCTGTAGCCAGATGGGGGTTGGTCTCTTTCACCAGGCAGCAACTGACAGAACCAGAGGACACAGTCTCAAGCTGCATCAAGGGAAATACAGTTTGGGTATTAAAAGAAGTGTTTTCAGAAAGGGTAATAAAGTGTTGGAATGGCTTGCCCAGGGGGGTGGTGGAGTCACCATCTCTGGATGTGTTAAAAAAAAAAAGCCTGGATGTGGCACTCCATGGTCTAATTGAGGTGTTGGGGCATGGGCTGGACTCGATCATCTTGAAGGTCTCTTCCAACCTAGTGATTCTGTGTGATTCTCTGTGATTCTGTTGAAATTAAAAATGATAATTTTAATGGCTGGTCTTTCTGTTATATCTTCTGTCAAACAGCTGAATAGCATGTTTGAATGCTAGATTTATGTTTAGGGAATAAACTTTTAGGAAATCCATTTAGTTGTTCCTTTCTAGTTTTGGAAGCAGTGTAAAACCAGTCTTGTAGATTCATCTTTTGCTGAGAAATATCTAGCTTGTAGCCTTTACTGCTCATTGTCCATATTGCCTATCAACAGTTCAATTTCATTATGCTGTTTTTGAGCAAAACTGAACACCAGCTTGTCACAGTAATGTCAACTGTAAGCAGTAAGGGAACTGGGCTCAGCACTTCAGTGTCTTCCTAAAGCAGAATCAAAGCAATAGCTCTAGAAAGCTGAATTAGAGTTGGTAGTTGAAGCAGAACACATTTCCCATTCTCTCTACATTATTCCTGTAAATGATATTTTTTACAGGCAGTGCTCTCTGGAAGAAAAATAGTGTACTGTTCTTGTGTCTGGGTTATATATTTGTAAAACTACTCAGGCAGAATGAGAAGTTGAATATTTCAGTATCTGTCTAGTTCTACTCCATGGATACAGGGGGAAAAAAAAACCCTACTGAATGAAAGGTGCTACGTTTCTTTCAAACGTACTACTGCAGATTTCTCAGATAATCTTCTAACAGTAGGAAAAGGTGCAGCAGTTGGGTTTGAAAATACCTGCACGTCTGGCAATGCTCTATCAAAACTCCTTGTTTATTAACCCAAATCCTTTGCGCTACAGTTTTTTTAAGAATCAGGGTGCATGACTTTGCTGAAAAATACTTCCCCTGCAGATTTGCAGAGTGCAGTCTGAATAAATCAGCTAGAAGGACCCAGAAATATACAGACATAAAAGCCTGCTCATTAATTGATATTTCAATAGCTACTTCTAAAATTGCAGAGTAAGTTTTTCACACTAAGTAATGATAATAGTAAGTACATCAGGCTGTCTTCCAAAAGCTGAACCAGAAAAGCTAAGGGTAGAAAAGTTTTAACTTATTTGTAAAATCCATCCATGTAGAGTCAGGAGATATGACTTTTCTAATGCATTTTATATTAGATGCATATTTTTTGGATGTAGAAGAAAAAATGTGGGAGAACCCAAGGTCTTCTCTGATGCTTAGCAGAATGGTAGAACTAACATTTATATACAGAATAATTTTTAAATGTGGAATTTTGTCTTGACACAAACATTGTAGAGGTCTTTAATGTAAATAGCAACACAAATGTTTAATATTTTCTCAGTGTACAGAGAAATGATATCTAAGAGGGAGAGAATGTTAATAGTCTAGCTGATTACTATCTTGTGTCAAGATCTTAAAATACCCTTATGCTGGTAGAACTTCTAACATGCCCTCAAAATACTGGCTGTTTTGTGGATAACTTGAGGACCAGTAACTTTTTAACCTGAATCTCTGGGGTTGTCTTACCATGGAGGTCTTTTAATTACTCTTTGTTGGCAGGGGAAATAAGCTTGGGAGGATTGAGGTGCTTCTGCCTTTTGAGCCCTGCTGGCTCTGTAGCCATATGACAGGGACAGCAGGTTCCAGTAGAGAGGCCCCCAAGCTAACAAAAGGGATTTAAACTCCAGAGCTGGAGGATATATAAATGCAGAGATGACTGTGATTGACTCTGAGCTAATAAGCCCTGCTAAAAGGCAAATCTATTTAGCTGAGACACAGCACTGTGGTGATCCTGCCTGCTGTTTCAGAAAAATGTATGTTCAACACCCCAGTTCACTGTGCAGTTGTACCAAGTTGTTCAAAGGTCTCTAATAAGGTTCTGAAGACTTATTTGTTACTGGAATACTCCAAAGAAATGTGCAAGATGAAGCTTGTTTGTTGAAAGGATCATATTCCTCCCAACAGATCCTATCATGCTCTGTGTAAAAATGGGAGTAACTGCCTCAGAAAATGAAAGAAAATGTCTGCCTGAGAAATAAGAGGTGTGTTTTATGTTATTCACTCACTGAAGATTTAGGCAGCCACTTATAGGAATAGCTATGGTTACCTGTAGATTCAGTTCTGTGAAAAGTTCCTTGAGTAGTTCCTAAAGGACAGACTTTGATTCAAATAAATAAATAAACAAACAAATAAATAAATAAATAATTTAAGTATCAGCAGTATCATTCTAAGTCCTCTATTTTTGAAAAAGATTGTTCCCCTTTAATACAAACACACAAGATTTAAAAAAAAAAAATCTGTCATTCTCTTATGTTTATTTTTCACTCTCTATAGCGAGTCCCCATTTGTGGCTTGGGAGCTCTTGCCCTTGCCCTGTATGTCTGTGTTCTAAAAAGGTGTCAATGACACTCTGATTATTAGCATTCAACATTTACAGGCGTTAGGATAAGGAATTCATTTTACCACTATTCAAAGACAACACTGACACAAAATGAAGTTTATTATTTTTATTATCATCATTATTATTATTATTACAATTTTATTGTTATTATCATTGTGATTATTATTGCCCCAAAGTCTGACAACTGAGCTTCAACATCTGAGATGATTTCTTTTTGATTGCTTAGAGGACCTTTTTTCTACTACTCTCCACATTTCAAAACAATAAGTAATTTGGTATCTCTGTTTGAACTAATAATCATCCTCTTCAACTTGTGATAAACAGTTTATGGAGCTTGTCATGTCTTAGATTCAGTTTTGAGATCTGTCTGATACCCAGTACATGTTGCAATCCATCTTCAAAAATCAGTAGGGTTGGTATTTAGGTGCTCTGGGACAGTGCATGTTTACTTCGTGGTGAATGATAGTATGATTACATCAAGTTTCATGTTTTGTACCCCCGTCCCCACTCTAATTTCTTTCTACTCCATGGGAATAATTGGAAAAACAAGCAGCAAAGGAAAGGGTTGTTGTTTTGCTTTTTATTTTTCTTGGGCAATAAGATAAATATATGGTTTGTGTGTCTCAAGAAAACTAAAATATTACTCCATATAAGTGAATTCTTTTCTTGGAATATGACAGAATTTTGGAATATTTTATTATCCTACCACCTAGTTTAAGCATAAATAAAACAACTTCAAAAATTATGCCAGAGTGAAAAACAAATAAATCTAGTTTTACCTCTTAAAAGAATTTACTGTTTTCTGACAGTTCTGATCCGAACAACCTCATGCTGGAGCATGGTTATTAGCCCTTTTAAGTGCTCCCCCATTCTCATTTCTCAGGACCCCATCAACCCAAATTAAACAGTGCAGGTAGATAACATTTGAATTTCTATTTATACATGCATTAGAGAGTAAAAGCAATTAAATAAATAAATGAATAAATAAATTTTTTAAACCCCAAAACTTTAGACATTCTCTTGACATAGATTTCCTTAGAATTTGCTGAATCAAAGTGCTGATAATATTATACTGAAGTGCATAAGTCAGCTTTGTGCAATATGTTTATATAGTAAGGATGAGATCGATATGTATGTATAAATATATATGTAGTCCATCTGGGTATCTAGACTTCATCCTTCTGTGAAATCGTGAAAGGTCACAAAGAGATAAGATTGGACGTAGGAGCTATAATTCTGAGGAACTGGTTATAAAAACTGGGATCCAATAACTTAATTTAGATATGTAAATGTCAAACCAAGTAGTAAAATATTCTTTCTTTTCTTTCCACCCTCCAATCCTTTCATGAGCATTTTTTGCCTTGCATGATTATTAGGTGTTTTGTCTGTATCTAGACTACACGTTATAAAACAATTCCAAAATAATGATGGTATCAACTTTGCCATATTCATTTAGGCATTTTATCAACCCAAAATCGCCTTCTAAGCTTGTTCATATTGGTAACCACCCTATACTTAATCTAATCTCTGAGTAGATTTACAGTGGAGTATTGCTAGCAATTTGGCAGAATTAATCTTGTCCTGTACTTGTCATTAAATACTTCATATTCTTTCCAATTTCAAAGTTTCTGGAGTTTGGTTTATGGTTTCTTTGGGGTTTTTATTTCAACTTTAGAAAATTTTTTCCATGGCTTAATTGTTAGGCTATTTATAAGAAACATTTAGTAATTACAATTATATACTGGGTTTTTTAAAATATTTTTAATGGGTGAATGTGTACAATCTGAGGGAAGAGTGATTTTTTTTTTAATGGCATAGTAGAGTTTTCCTTCATCTCCACAATCTCCACTGCTCATTTACACTACATACCTGATAACTTTTCAACTTACCTGAAGGGTACTTCTGCTGAGTAGAGGCCCTCCAAGGCAAAATCAATCTTCCTAATGGCTGAGAGAATTGTGCCACCTTAGTTGGTATTGCAGGTTATTTAGTATAAACATATGTGTTCCCATTAAGGGCCATCCACATTTAACTAAAATGAGTCACTTGTGTAAGAAGTTTTGTTTATAAATCTGAAAATAATTTCCCTAGTCTATTCTGTACGTGTTATGTGGTATAAAATTGTACAAATGTCAGTGTGTAGCCTCACAATATATTTATCTGAGAGCAAAATTATGCAGTATATTTTTCAGCAGAATTATAAATAAATAGAACATGGAAAATAAAATAAGTTCAAGGTGAAAACTTCCACTACTTGTCTCTCAGTTAAAAATGCAAATATTTCTTCGGTAACAGTAAGCCACTCACATGGTGGGTATACTAATATACAGTTAATGCAGATTACATTAATTATGTGCACAGATATTTAACCTGTTGGTTGAAAGGATCCATTCCCCCTGGCTTTTATAGTTGACTAAATATATGTGACCACATGCACAAGACTCTATGTACCATGGTTGTCTTTGAAAGAAGATTCTTGCACAACACAGTGGGATAGAGTCAGCCAGGTTTTTCAACTTCGTCGGAGGTCCCCTCTTTCAAGCTAGAGTCACTTTCATCTGTAATAGTCAGACAGGAGAGTTTTGCATTTCAGAAAATGTTTGGTCTATATTTTTGGTTGTCTTTTATGTGCTAAAATCTGTGTAAATTTCAGCCTTCCTGAACCTGCCTGAGTATCTTATGGTGTTCAGCCTTAACCCAGCTACAACTGTGCCAGCACTACGTGATGAGAAGGGGAAGGGTGGAGAAGGAAGGAGGAGGGGGATGGAGGGATGATACAGGCATGAAAATCTGGGCTTCCCACATCCACTCACCTGCAGACCCCAGAATGTCTTTTGTGACCTGTCTGCAGCAGCAGTGCCCCAGTGTGCCCATGCACACTCTGGCTGCAGCATACAGGGAGAGACCTCAGCTACAATGCTGGCACATAAATCATTGTGCTGTCTCCACACTTTATGAGCTGTCCCCTGACCCATTAGTGTGGGAGACACCTCAGGACACTGCCTGACTCCTTGCATTAGCAGCACTGCAACCACAGGTTTGCCAGCATCATCTTTGTTAGCACAGGACTGGGGCTTTGGCAGCAGTGACAGCACAGTCTGGAGGGAGTTTTCCTCTTCCTTTTCACCAGATCATTTTCTTCTTGTATTTCTGGTGAAGGAGAGGAGATCCCCATTGCACGTGGGGGCTGTTTGTTGTTAAAATTTAACACATATGGGCTGTTCAGGATGTCCCAGCAGGGAGAGCCTGGGCTTGGACAGTTATCAACAGGGACTGTAAGGTGGCTGCCATGGGTCTCAGTGGTATCTGGCATAGAAACCACAGCATTTGTCTGAGAGGCTGGCTACCCAGTATAGTGGTTTTGATTAGGGCTGTCTGGCAAATTTGAATCTCTCAGTACTTGTGGTTACAAGTGCTGAAGTGTGATGTCAGATCACAGGCTCCAGATGAAAGCACTGCTCAGAAGCCAAACCACTGGGAGAGGAATTGCAAATATTATGGTCTCTGCTGAGGGTATGCATATTACCTTCAGTGGGTCTCATAGAAAAGTTCTGTAGAAAAAAGCTCTAATTGTTGTGACAGCAGAGGCATGTGTACAAAATGGAAACTTCTGAGCATACATGCTTTGCACTGGGGAGCTTCTGATGGCATTGGAAGTTGGCCTTTTGGTAGATAAACCAGGGTCATGTACTAAAAGAAGCTGAAATGTGAAGATGAGCTGCTGTAAACTTCACAAACCTGCTTCTTGGAATAAGTGTCCTGCCCAGGAAAACTCCTACAACTCTCAGTCCCAGCTTGAATGCACCCATGAAGTCTGTGTGTGTGCACAGTCAAGAGGTTTGGGGGGGAGCAGCTTAGATACTGTTGTTACACAGCAAGGTAAGTGGTGTAACAAAACCCAGACTCACTAATCCAATGAGAAAACTTGGCTTCTCTGTGCTGATATAACTATTACAAGAAATCAGTGCGAGAAAATCCAGTGAAATTCTTCTTTATTTCTGGCATTACTGTTTAAATTTGATCATGTCCTACACAGACTGTCTTATATGCTATCAGTTTTGCCAGTCCATACTATTCCTGTAATCCATAAAAAAACTTCATATGGCAATATTTGAAATCACTCTTGAAAGGTGAGTCAAATAAAGATGCTACATATCAGAATAAAGTTGTTAATTGCAGCTCTCAAGGTTATGAAATAACTAAAAAAAATGAAATGTTTCAATTAGGGTTGTACTTTTTGTTGTAAACTGTACGATATAATTTTTACTTTGTCACACTATTTTTTTCCCAAAATATGGTTGTATCGCTGTATAAAGAGGCTTTTATTGCAGATTATTTAGAGTAATGTATTCTAGGCATTTTTTTCCCCACAGTTGGAAAATACTGTAAGGTCATGCTGTAAAGCCCTGCTCAGTGAGTTTATTTAAAAGGAACTTAAGGTACCTCTTTTACTTGAGGTAGTGCAAAGAAGAACTTGAAAAAAGTTCTCAGGTGGTAACAGAACCCAGCTGTAGTAGCAAATTCTAAAAGATCAGGAATTTAGCAAAATGTAAAGCAAATATTCAATCAAAACAAAATATTTCATATAGCATTGACTTAGCAAACTCAACCCATCCAACCATAAATTTCTCAGATCTCAAGAGGAAATTGGGAGAAGAAAAGGAGAGAAAGAGAAAAAAAGAGAGATATAGGTACCACCCCTGGATCCAACACTGTCTCAGCTGCCATAAAATCCAAGGAAAATAGGAACAAACCATCTTTGTGTAATGGTTTTTATCTGCTCTGGTCTCCTGTGGCCTCAGCTTCCCTGCAGATGGGGCTGCTGGTTAGGGTTAGGGTTAGGGTTAGCCACTCTGGGGCTACACTGGGCTCCAGAAGTTGGCTGTGGGGGATTGCATCTGGTTTGCCAGGGACTGAGAGCTGCTCTAGAGGCTCCAAAAGGGACAGGGTGTGGGCCAGAACACCATCTCACTTTTGCAGAACTTGCCTACTTGCCTTGCCCCCTCATAAACACACACACACACACACACACAGTCTTTGGTTGTTTTGAGCCAGTAATTATTTTTTCCAGTTGCTCACACACACAATTAAATACTGTCATAAAACATTTGTTGAAAAGGCAACTTCAATTATGACATTTCTTAACTTTCTATTATTTAATTAAAAGTTCCTGATGTACTCATAGAGTAGCTTTTTCTGTGCACTTCCCACTTTAGCTTTGCTTTTGTTTGGTTTACTTTATTATGTAGTAAAAATGAATTTAGTTTGCCTAATTAGAATACATACAAGCCTATATCATCTTTAGAAATTGAGAATTTTCAGTTTAAATGTGCAGTAATTAAGAGCAAATGGGACTGAGTATTTAAAATAGTGACAGCTCTGTATTTTAAAATGTTAGTACGCAGTTGTTTGGTTATAGAGAACAAGAAAGGAAAGCTGGAAAGGTGCCAATAAAAATATACTGAGAATTTTACTTTCATCTGAAAGATCAAAGGAACCCAGGATCTTCAGCAAGAATTCAGATTGAAAGTGATGAAATTATAATGCACATTGCAGATGATAAGCAAAGTAATTGTTTAGCAATTTGTGGGAAGGTGGAGACCTTTTGTGAGAGAGCAAATGAAGACATAACACGAAGCCCAGCCACATGTTTAGAGTCTGTCAGAGGTTATATCTTGAAATGTGGAAGGGTAACAGCCACTAGATATATGCTTCAACTGAAACCATATTCATATCAAAAATAAGGATGCACTGTTGCATAGCTGGCACTAGTGGGTACATCTAATCTTACTAATGTCTCCATAATTAGAACAGACTGTAAAAACAAAAGAATAAAGAGCACAGTTTGTATAATGAGATAGACCGTTCAACCCTGAAACTTGGCAAGAACTTACCCAAATATTTCCACTGTGTACTCTCTCAGAAATAATTAATGCATAATAGAATGACTTCTTTTTTAATGACAGTTTGACCATTTCTAATATTTATTACACAGCTTAGTCAAGAATGCCTATACGTACAAGAGAGGGTCAGTTTTTTGTGTTTGCTCCCAGTTAGTCCCACGTGAAACTGGAACAAGAAAATGTAATACAAGGGCCAGTAATCCTCTCTCCCCCAGAGCATTATAGCAAGGATGGTGATAATAAAAGGCGCAAATCCATCCTAAAATGTACAGGGGTTTAAGACAGGAAAGATTTCTAAAAGCAAGCCTTCTACACCTCTGTTGAAAAAATGGAGGTTTAAAGTAAATCCAGGGTTCTACATCAGCAAATGTAAATGCTGTACTTCTATTGACTCAGAGAACTGCTCCTACTTATGCCAAAAGTTAATTTGTCTTCAAAGTACAGTTCAAAGGTTTGATCTACTGTTGAATGAAGAAATGGAGTTTAAAGATTGAATTTAATTTCCCTTTACACTGATTTTTGTGTAGCTCAATAATTCTGAAGGATTTGGGGTTTGTTCATAACAGCATGAGCTTTTTTATATTACATAACTTTAATATTATATCCCTAAAACTTCAGAGTCTAGATGAATGACTTAATAGCGGCTACTGTCCTCACAGTAAGAATACACATATTATTTATAAACTGCTCTCACCAGATAGTAATTTTGTTTGTGGTTTGTTTTAAATGAGCTGTTTAAAATTCTGTAATTAATTCGGTAAACACGGCAAAAATGACAGATGGTTATGATAAAGGAACTTAATGCCTTATGGAAGCAAGTCAAACCACAATCACTAACAGATGTTTTCTGCAAAGCCTGATTTTGTGTGTGTGTGTGTGTGTGTACACATTACACATATATATAAGTACATGGTAGAAATAGGGATTTATATATGTTTATTTATGTGCATGTCTATTTGTATGCATTAATGTTACTTGAACACTTTCCCCACATTTTTGCACTAGCACTGTTCCTTAGAGCAGTAATGATCACCTTTATTCCTGTAGTCATACAAAATACTTCTATCAAGGACAATTCCTTAAATTCTCATTAATTTAGAAAGCATTTACAGATAGCACTTTTGGTGACTTGTTCATAAGTTAGAAATATGTGGTTCTCATTGTCAGGACAAAAAAATCAAAGCAATAGTCTTAAAAATTGTTTTAATGCTATATAAAATTGGTTCCTGAAGTGTAGTTACTAGAGGGCAAGAGTGGAACTAAAGAGTAACCAGAGTTATTGTTGCCTTACAGATAAAAAGGCAACACTAACATAGAGTCAGTGAGGTGACAGTATCGGGGGCAATCTTTGTTTTTCAGCATTATCAATTGAAGACCAAAGCACATATTTCATACCATACATAAATAGCCATTTTTAAATCTAACAATCATAATCTCACAGAGCAAACTTGACAGGTAGAACACAGCTAAAGAGGGATTGAGCATTTCATGGCAATTTCTACTGTACTTGGTTTGTAATCTCCACTGTTAGTAATCTTGCGTTCTGACTTGTATTCTGACAAACCCTTTTTCTTGAAGGGGGATGCCATGACAGAAGCAGCCCTTAGTAGATGCTTGGGACCACCTAAGCATGTCATGAACAAGCAACACAGGTATTCAGGGATTGGTGATTTCACCAGTAGGCACTGTCAGTCTCCAAGAGGCTGAGAACATGATCTGGGTATGCACTCTGGACACGACACAGGTCTGTGTCTGTTTAATAGCAGCATGTTTGCCAGGCCTTCTGCTCACACACTGCTGTAAGGAAAGGGTTAAAACTGGAAGATTTGGCAAAGAGGAGGGAAGAGTTTTACTCAAAGTGACCTTGCAGCTGGGAATGCTAAAAGTATTGGTGTGGGAAAACTCCATTTATTACACCTAATGTTGTTCATCCTCTACCTGTTGTGGGAAGTAGAATTCCTGTCTAGAGATTCCACACTCTCACAGATATGCTTGAGCCTCCTGCTCAAGGTAGAGAGTGAGGGCATGAAAGCCCAGCCTTGTGATGAACTGTTTATGTGAAGCCTTTTGTTGTATTGGGGCAGGCAGCGACCCCTCCTAGCCTGCTCTGCTGTAGGGTGAGCTGAGCCTAACGGGGTCTGTGTGCCCATGTCTCTGCCCACAGGGATGATCCTAAAGAAGCCTGTGTTCTCATGTGTCTCTTTTTACTAGGATGGACTAAGCCTACCAGAGGCCACATGCCCATGTGTGTCTGTCCACTGGGATGAGCTGATCCTAACTGAGGCTGTGTTGCCACCCATTGATAGCAAGGAAATGAAATAAATTTACACTTTGCATTTCAGCAGTGGCTTTGTGGGGGGGGCCCTGGTTACCTGTATGTGCCAATTCACACAGACACACAGACACACAGACACACAAACACACACAGACGTGCCCCTGCTTCTCTCTGCAGAAAAGAGTTGGACTAAAGTCCCCTGCAAGAGGTTCCCTGTCTTGGAAGATCAGAATTCCAGATATGTAGTGACTGGCTGTACTTTGCAGACACTGGGTGTTCTGAACTGATATGATTTTGCCTGTGACTCTAGTCTCTTCAGCACAGCCAGAGTTCACTACTACCTATGAAGATCTTTTTATCCACATACATTGACACTGGATATCCATTTGTGATGTTGGAGAGAAGGGAATAGAAATTAATGATTTCATATAAATTCTGACTCTTCTAAATCTGAAGAACTCCTTTGAGCTACAGAACAACCTCCTAGCTATCAGAGAAAAATAAAATCAGGTGGGAAGTACTTCATCAAAAATCCTTTTGAGGACCACAACAACATTTAAGTAAAGAACTCTTTAAAAGTAATTGACAAATATCTAAGTTAAAAATATTCATGTCTGAGTAAGGGTCTTCAGGTATTTTAGATTACAGCCATTTATTTAATTTATTCATGTATCCCTGGAAAGTGTGCAGGGTTTACTTCAGAGAGTAAAAATTATTATTTAGCACCTTTATTTTCCTACAATACTGTCTTTATATGATTTCCCTGCTTTTCATAATTTCTGTGATGCACAGAGTAATCAAACCCCAAAGGAACTGTGGTGGGTTAAATATCTGTAAAGTTATTTGGTGTCCTAAGATAAGAAGCTCACTATTACAGAGACTCAGTGTATAAGAGCACATTGAGGTTATGAAGTTAATACTTTATTCAGGATCTACACGTGCGATAACCTCATCTGCAGTAAACTCACAGGAACTTATGTACAACTTTAAAGAGAAATTTAATGACAATGCTCAAAACCAAGGGCTACAAAATCACAGAATTGCTGTTATAAATTAACGGAAGAAGTGGGATGCTGAAGAGTGAGAGCTCATTGTCTCTGAGCTTGCATAACCAGCTCCTTCTGGCTCTTAGCTTAATCATTAGACCAAACATTATGCTGTTTTGTGATGTGGATCCTATCTGGATTTCTAACTTAGTTTTTGTCATGCAAAAGATGCTGTAAGGCTTGAAGTAATATCACTGAAATGAATAACTCATTTGAAAGTGAATGGAATAGAGACCTGTCTTGGAAACACTTGAAGATTTCAGAAGACTACATTAGAATACCACACAAAGGGTCCTCCCAATTGCACTAGAGGATTTACAAGCATGTAGGCTCTCCAGATGGAATCCACTAGACTCAAGGAGATTTGAATCAGAGATATAATCATTCTTCTAGAGAGTTTCCACAGTAAATAGACAATACTGACAAGAATAACAGTACCTCATATATGTGAATACCCATGAATAAATTTCACAGACATTCACTGATGAGACTGGATTAGAACTCAAGACCTACCTCCAAAAATGTTTGCAAATGCAGTTTTATAGCTTGTGATCATTGTGAAAACACATGTTAGGGTTCCATAATGTACTTTATAGAGGCTCAGGCACAATATAAAAAGCAAAAGCAAACAAAATCACTTTGTACAGGAAAAAGAGTGGGACTAACATCACAAAATAGGAAGCATTATCAATTTAAACATTGAAAATTGTTAAACTAGTAATCTGCAAGTTGCTTCATGTAAATATTTAAACGAACTGCTTCTAAAGTTACAGGATAATGCTGACTTTTCTCTCACTTCACTATTCTCAGAGCATCTCATCTGCAGCACATGCAATAAAGATATCCTAATTTCTCTTCTCTCAACCTGTGAGACCTCAGCACTGGACCATGTGACAGATTATGCATAGGCCTGGAATCCTGCTGTCTTGATCCTCTCCAAGGATCTTTGGACTAAACCTTCCCAAAGAAGAGCAGACCCCTGGCTGCAACCCCTCATTTCTCTCCCATTAAATGGCCTGGCTTTCAGTTGGACCCAGTCAAAGGGTGCCTGGCATTCAGAGTGACCAACTGAGCAATGTCTCAGTGCACCACAGGAGGATATCAGCACACCAGCTCCACTCCCACTTTGTCCACAGAGCTTGGCAGGTGCAAAGTGGGAGTGCAGCTGGTGTACTGATATCTTCAGTGTCTAAGAGCTGACAGGCAGCTGCTTGTCTGATGGCAACCAGGAGGGATTTTTTCTTTTATTTTTTTTTAAGGTTTGCTAATAAAAATTTTTAAAAGTTGGCTAATCAATTTGTCATTTAAAACTGCTCCTACTCCTCCTGCTGGTGCTGCTATCAGTACTGCTCCTACCAATATTAATCTGCATTTTCTGATCACAGACTTGTATGCAGTATTTTTACCACATCAGGGCAGTTATTGTGCTCTGAATTAACATATTTCATCAAGACAATTAATTTTTTAAAATTTGGTTAACATGTGTTTCTCTTTGATTAATAACTGTGCAAACTATGTCTTACATAAAAATTTTAACTTTATAAATGGTGTCAATCCTCTGCTTATCTATCCTGATATGCTAATAGAATACAGAAAAAGTTAATTAAATTTGATATGAAATTTGAATCTGTGTATTTTGGCTTTTGTTCCCTTCAGAATCTTTTAATTCTTCAGATACATTAAGTTTAAAATTGACACAAAGTTTAAAAAATAACAATCAGAACATATTAAATGAAAAAAAAATAAGAAATTAAAAAGCAAAAATTTTCTTTGGAGGATTTGAAATCCCTTGCAATGCTTTTCTTCCTTTCTTATTTCTAAGAATGCTACAAGACGTAGGAAATACCATAATACTCTTTTCTTACAGGTTTTCAAAGTGCTTTTTAGAATTTACCCTCCAGGACAGAAAATCCTCTCTTGTATAAAAAGAATTTTAGAACTCACAGATAGTAGTTTCTCTTTTTCTTTGAATTGCTATCTAAATTTGAAATAAGTCTCTAAATTACAAAGCTCATGTTCTGGGTTTTCAGTTAAATAACTTTTAATAGAGCTATTTTTACTAAGGTAAAATCATTTAAGAAGTCTGAAAATGCCTTCTGTTCCAAGGGTTTTGATATAAAAGTTGAATCATTATCTATATAGCCCAGAAGGCTAGAATTAATTTTACTTTTTCAATGACAAGTTGAGCAAACAGATGAGAGTTTAGATTAAAAAATCTGCATAAATAATGGGCATAATCACATACCTATTCTCACGCATATATATGTGTATAGATAAAATGGAATGCGTAATGATGTGTATTTCTATGTAATGGAGGTTTTTTCAGTTTTCTGCTCTTTAAAATTTAATGACCAGACAGTTGGGATGTCCTTGAGTATCAGAAGATTTCCAGGAAAAGCAACTGTAAATTTGAACACTGGTAGCAGCATACTAGAGATTAATTTGGATTTGAAATTTTAGATGTGAATGCAGCAGGTCTTTATTCAACAGAAGATGTCATTTCTAGAGCAATCTCTTCATCTTCAGCAGAAAGATGAGGATGACATAAATTGACATGGAGTGATTATAGGGGAAAAGGCTGTTCATTACAGTTATGGTTTGTACTCCAGTGGCTGCTGATTCCCACCAGTGCTAAAAGGCAATAAAGATGTCACAGTGACATAGGTTGACCAAAGCTTCAAATCCTCAAAACAACCATACCATGTGAAAAGTGCTGCAGCAGAAACTCTATGAGAACAAGAAAACAAAAACAAAACCAAAAACAAAACAAAAAATCAATGACATGTAAATACAGTTTCAGCAGCCTAAAAAATGGAGACAATATTATTTTTGCTATTGTAATGTCCCTTCTACTGAGTATTCTCTCAATTGGTTCCTAGGCTTTTTCACAGTTTGACTCTTCTTACAGTACATAATCCTTCTGCAAGACAGGTGCTTACAGTACAATAACAAGGATTTTCTACATATTCCTCCAAGTTATTTTTCTTAGCATGTGATCAGACCTTGAAAAACTGTTGTTGTTTTATAGCTGTGTTTGTCATGTAAACTTTTGCATTTAGAAACAGCTGAGTGAGCAGCAGGGGAATTTGTTCCCTGGCTTGGTCTCTGATTAGATTCAACACTTGAGGCAGAGATTCTCCCTGGATGTTTCTGGATGGGCTGAGATTTCTGAAAGACGAGATTACCAGTTGTGATGATCTGTTCCAGAACTGGAAAATTGTGATGGCAAAACAAATAAAACAGTGTTTATCTGAGCTTCCTGACACTGAAACCACTATAGATGGCAAACTGGAGCCAGAATGCCATACTGGTGTGAGAAAAAGGAAACTGTAATTGAATTTCTCTAGAAATAATATTGTACTGCAAGCGGGACAAACTATTCCCTGTCAAGCAAGGAGATAAAAAAGGTTATGTACAAGCATATATGACTGTATATCTAAATGTTTTGAAGTCTACCATCACTGGTAGTTCAGTGTTCACAATATCAAGAATTTAGCTCTAATTAAAAAAAAAAATCAAAAAACCACAAAACCCCCAAACAAACAAACAAAAAACAACAACAACAAAATGAAGAACAAAACCAAACTGACCACAACAACAACAAAAGAAACCAAACAAAGCCAAACCCATTCCAACAAGTGCAACAAAAAACACCAAGAAGAAAAACCCCACCATACCTCCTGGCCCCCTAGACCCCAAAACCAAAAAAACAAAATCCCTAATATGAGAGTAACTTAAGCTTTTTCCTCTTGGTGTTGAAATTCACTTCTTCCTAAGCCAAACACTTAATTTTAAATAGAGAAACATTTCTGTCTAAATAATAAATCTGTTGAAGCATTAGGGGTTGCAAGTAACCAATATGCCAGATAAAGCCCAAAGTTTAGTAATGAAGGTCTCCTATTTAGAAAAATTTAAAGTGTACATTTCATAAAAAATACTGCATGGCTTTTAAGAGCAAGTGCACATGATGGTGTATTTACTTGTGTAAAGGTTTTCTTAAATTCCATTGCACTCACACTGTCTTGAACAACAATATTTTAAAGAGCCTCACTCCCTGCTGATCTTATTTCTGTGTCTATAAGAAACACAGTGTGAATGTTGTCAGTAGTTTCTCTTAACAACAACAATAATAAAATTCCTTCTTAATAAAATGTCAGGTAAGTCTCTTAACCCCTTACCCTCTCTCCAGAGCCTCTGATTAGAAGAATCCGTAGTTTTCTCAAGTTTGAGAAACATAGAACAAAATCCTAAATAATTGCTCTCATCCCAAGCCCCCTATAAATCTATGAATTCTCCTTAAATAATCAAATATTTTGCAGACAAGGTGTGATTGATGCAAAATTTCAACTCCCACCCTTTTTTGGGAGTGTGGGTGGGTAGAGGGGTGGAAAGTGGAATCTTATAAGCATAGTGGCTCTGATTACTGCAGTGTCAAGCTGAGCCCACATAGCTAACCATCAGCCCCAGTCCTGGCACTGGGCTGCGCACCCCTCAGGCATGCTGAGTGACTGTATCTTCCTTTTACCTTTGTGAAGTAGCTTAGATGCAAGCCAGAGCATCTAAAAAGATAAGGCTGAGCGCTACAGAAAGTCAAGGGAGACTGGTGGTTTCTGCCTGAGGGTGACTCAAAGTTGCCTGAACAGAAATGGTACTCACAATCTGCAGAAGATTAAAAGAGGAACTGTGCAAAATAAGACCTACTTCCCTATCAGAGATAGAAGCTTTGCTGTCTGCCTCTTTCAGCTGTCAAACCTCCATCCTATGCTAGATAACTTCTGCACAACTAGTTCAGGGTAACTAGTTGTTAACAAGGCAACAAGGCTCACCTTCAGTCACAGAAAAACACACTGGCCATGGCCATCAGTCTGGAACTCTCAGAGCAGAAAAAAAAAATCACAGTTGAAAGACAGTTCAAGTTCTGCTCTTAACCACCTTTCCACTATTAATTGTGGAAGACTATAAGAGGCATTCATGATTTTATCCTCTGGATTCAGCTAGAAAGTTGCTGCTAAAAGGTGTCAGGATGAAATCAGCTGCTGTTTTTAAATTTTTTTTCCTCCTGTTTTTAAGACAATACCTATTGAGCAGTTGTGCTGGCTTGGTTCCTTTTGCTTGCAGCTCCAGAACTTCCTAAATGTAGCAGCAGTAGACACCCAAGAAATATTTAGCTCTAATATACAACAGAAATTGTATATACATAAATGCCTTGTAAAGCATAAAAATATAAACCACAGATTTTCTGCATCAAAACTTTTCCTCAATAAAAGTATCTTTACATCAATCTTCAAATAGGAGCATCAAGTTAAAAGTAGATGTGGCCCTTTGCATCTACTCTGGACAGCAGATGTACTCATTTGCATCTACACAAACAATGATTCAAGCTCAAAGCCTTTTTTGTCCTACGTGAGAAATGACTATGGAGAATTTGGACTATAAAGAAGACATCTTCATTTTATTAATGGACTCCTTTGACAGCTATTGGTACAAACTGTTGTGTGGTTTGGGGTTTTTACCTTTCCTGAGTAATGACTGGCTGGTCTTCCCTTTTTGAAGTAGTTTTTAAAACAAATGATAACTTGATAAAATAGTAAAAAAAATTACATCATTCTAACAATTCACTAGTGTGCTAATTTCTACTATTGTATTTTGAGAGCAGCTGTTGGAAGAGATGGAATTATTCTGGCATAGAACTGAATTGCAGAATGAGACTCTTCTGACTATAGCTATATGCCAGAACAATCTTAAGGTCGTCTATTGAAAAACAGTTGGCAAAATGCAACAATATTTTTCTTGAAAAATTTAATGGAAATTCAATGCTTCCCTACTTGCTTCTTCTATTAAGATCTTTTAAAAAGTTACTTTTAAATAATCTGTAATTTTTACAGTTTTCTGTTTCTGAGACTGAATTCACAAAAATATCTTTTTAAATGTAGATCAACTTTTATTACTTTTTCTCCCCCTACCACCTCAAAAATGCAGATAATACTTATGCAAGTGACATGTTTATTATAAGTTCAGTAATAGAACACTGGTTCTTTATCACTTCCTGACTTTTTGTTGAGCTTTGTGATGATTTTTTTAAAAAGCTATACAGATGTCATTAAAATCTGCTGCTGAAAAAGAGTGCATCAAAATTTTACTGAGTTTATTTATTTTAAAATGTTAATTTTATGCCTAGTCTGAACCTAACTAAACATGCTGTATTCTTGGATTTGAAAATACACAAATATTTTTTGGGAATAATTCTTGAAGATGTTTATATTTGATGTGCTCTTTTTTAGGCCAAATGTGGTTTTGTCTGGTGTTATATTTGCTTTTAACAAAACTCTCTTCCAGTTTTGGAACTAGTGAAACTTCCAAGGCCATAAGGTGACTGGTAGCTTAACATAGATGTAAAAATATGTAAAATGCAACACAATTTCCTTTTCACATGCAATATTCCTCTAGGCAAACTAAATGGCTTATCTGACTCTGTACCAAAAAACGGAGGGCTGTTGAGTACATGGTTCACTGCTTGTTTCTTGCATCCCTGGATCAGACATACTGCAAAAAGTTATGATATATTGAAGCCTTCTAAATGCAATTTACTATGAGTCAATGTTATTTGTTGTCTTGGGCAAAATGGCACTGACTTACGTAATCAAAAATGTACTATGGTGTATTATGTACTTATTCAGATGCAATAATTGGGGAACATTAATGCAGTGTGCATTTTGGATTTTGTGGGAAAGGTTATTTGAGGCAGCGAATCTGAAAAATATGTTTCTTTTTCTTAGTGCTTCTGGAACATTGCATTTTATCAAATTAGTTTAATAAAACTAATACAATCATAAAACTCGTGCTTACTCTATTCTTTGACCGTGACTTGAAGAACTAGTGGCAGATGCAAGGAATCCTGCAACTCCTCTTAAGATAGACCAATAGTTTTAGATAAAAGAACTTTGATAATTTCCCTAAAAGTGGCAAATATGCTGTGGATCTTCCAGGAAACCTAGTCTTGACTACCTCAAATTTCCCTGCAAATAAGAATGAAAATAACTTGATGAATGGCACTGAGAGGGACAGACAACTTTCAATAACCATTAGAAACATTACATAAGACCTATAGAGGCACTAAATTTTAACAGAGCTCTCTTTTGAGAATACTCATACTTCTGAATATTGTTTATTTCAGCTCCTGTTTTTATGCATCCTGAAAAACTGCATATCACCTCTATGCTATGGAGGTAGTCCCATGACATATGGCATCCCATCTCATGCTTTTTCCTTTCAATTGCTACTCAGTCACCAAGAAAATTTCATTACAGAGAGAACCATTTTCTTAGAGATATGTTCATTTTTTTAATATATGTCTTGGCACAATAATCATCTTCAAAATCAAAACCAAGTAATATGCCATTGCATGATTCACTGGTTAACAGATGCACTATCCACACCTACATCATGCAAGGTACTCCTGCAAATTTGGCAAGTACTGCTAGATTTCTTGGCCTTCTTCCCATTCAAAGACAAGACACACTTGAGACCCTTAATTTTCTTAAAAAATAGACCATAAAGTTCCAAAGAAGTAAAATGCAGACTCGTCATGAGCATTAGCAGGAGTGTTGAATCTCATTTATATGAGAAATAGAATCTCAAAGAAGCTGACTGAACAAAACATGACATTTTAATTTCCTTCTTGAGCTTCAGTACTTGCCTTTATGATAGTCATTTTTTTAGTAGGAGCACAAAACTTTAGCTTCAGAAGCTTTTTATTTTTTTTTAATAGCATATTTGGTTCATTTGGCTGTTTAAAAATTAATCCAGTTTTCATTCGTTTTGGAGGTCTAGAACTCTTCTATTTGGAAAACATTTTTGAATATACAGAAAATTGAATTAGTGGACACTAGCTACTTTATTTTAGTACCATCCTGACCATATCTGAGTAGCCAGAAGCATGAGACATCCCTGAGAAGAAATGGTTTACGTGATCAATCTTTTCTTATCAACAGGCGGTAGCACCTTAGGAAGGACAACATAGAGTTGTCATTGGCAGTTCTCCAAAACCACCATCACAATGTTCAGTGGTAGCCAGAATAACCAACCAAAGTTTGGACAACCTCAGGAAGACTAATGACAGCAATAGAAGAAGCATCTTCTACGTCTTGAGCATCTCAAGTACTGGGGGCTGTTCCTGTGCCTGTATTTCATGAAGGCTTTAACAGTGTTAGTGACTGCACAGAGAAAATGAGATGTCTAGCACAGACATTTCTTATCAGGCTTGTTTAAATTAACTAAAGGGATGGAGCACACACCCATCAAGGGCAAAAATGTTGATAAGCATGAGTTTGGAGTGTGAATGCCATCAAAGGGCACAAAATCATGAAGGTGGTATAAGAGAAGAGTGCAAAATTAATGTTCACAGAATGCTGCCATCACATCAGGTAGTCACAGAAACTAGTAGCAATTTGTCTTAAATAATAACTTGCATCTTTGTAAGGCGTGCTTTTGGGGGAAAAAATCGAAAAAACTGTGTGAGGACAAAATAGGATGTTATTAAAAACCAATCAAACGAAGAAAAAATTCTGTGAATATTTTTAGTGATTGGGAGGCGTGAGAAAACTACAGAGCTTTAAGAATATCTGAGATTCAGAGATAACTGATGATAGAAATGGCACACACATAGTTGATTCTACTTCAAGACAAAGGAACAAGCTGAATGACAAACTGAGGATCTATTATCCTATGATTCCCTATGTAATGAGTTTTGCTAGCACAGACCTTATAATACTTCATTGGGGATCTTTCATTGCAGTTGCACACAGAGAAGTTATTTAGTAAATATTGGCCATCAACAACCAAAGCAAAACTTTGTCTGACTTACCCAGTGTCACAGAAATGGTATTTTTTGAATTAGTAAATGAACACTAGGGTTACCTAAGCCCATTTAATTTGCTAAATATTATGAATAATTTCCATTAAATAAGTAGGACCTTACTGTGTCTAGTTTAATATCTAGCCAAAACTGAAGATTCAGCTCAAGTAACCAGGTAGCTGTTTTCTGAAGGTCCAGCAGAGGGAGGTTTGAATTTCTTCTTTTTATTTTTCAAAGAACTAGTGAAACTTCCAAGGCCATAAGGTGTATAGTCTAACATTAAAAGGTCAAGTCATATAAATAAATTAGATATAGTATTCCTTACATTAGTTAAAGAAGAATAAACTAAAATTACATTAAATTAATTGGTTTGATGCACCTAAATTTTATATGCATGTGGATGCAACAGAATAGCTTTTCTTCTGTTGTTTTGTTTTTAAAGGCTTCTTTTTCTGCATAAGAAAACGCACCGTGTACCTGTAGCAGCCAAGCCTCAAGTTTCATTATGAAAGCTGAAATAATTTGTTGACCATATTTTACTCTTTACATTGTTAACAGTATACTTCACAGATTCTTTTTAAGTATTTCAGCACTGCTAAAATGTTGTTTGAATTTGCTGGGGAATGGTAGTGACTGTTTAATCTTTTGTTCAAAAATCCATCTGATTACTGGCATATTCAGGAATGAGCAGAGGCAGAGAGCGTTATTTCATGGAATAGCAGTGCAGTTACCACAAATTGTATTCTTGTTCTAAGTGTGCGACATGAAAAAATGAGAGATTTCTTTCACATGATGAATACCATGAAATAGCATATTTGAATATTGGTTTGCTGCTGACATTTGTAATAATAAGCAATCAGCTACACAATAGAAAAAAATGCAAACACAGATTTTCTAAACAATAGACACTCAATATACATTTTCTAGCTGGCTGTAATGGATATAAATGAATATTGAATGGTTCCAGGGTTTTCTCGGACACTAGAGTACATAGGAAGAATTTTAGCAAGTTCAGAAGTAGGTAGAAAAGAAACAGATTTTTCACAGCCTGCAAAAGCTTGCTCCAATTTTGTAAGCACGTCAATAGCCCTACTAAAATCACACATGAGACTACTCACACATGTAAAGCTACTTGTAAGTGTAAATATTTGTTCAAAGAGACAGGGAATTGCTGTAGGTAAGTGTTCTTCATGTAAACAAGCCTGATAAGAAATGTCTGTGCTAGGAATCTTCTGTAAATAGCAAAGAGTCTTAGGATGTCTCCACTGCCAATATCAGTAAACCTCCTTTAGCCTTTTCAGTGCTGAAGCATCTGCAAAAAGACAATATTGTGATAGTTCCTTTAACATAATAGAGGCCACTGCTTATTTCCCCAAATCAGAACTTTGTTGCCACTTTCTTCCTCCTTTTTTTGTTTTTTCTTCTTTTTTCTCCTTTGGACTTCCTTTAGTAGTCTAATCAAGAAAAGATTCTAGTTGGCAGTAAAATGTTGATGCTTCCAGAAATTGCTTCTTCATGCCTAAATATGTTGCAGTATAGTGATAGTCTCACCATGCCTCTTAGCCTTTTCTTTTTTTTTAGCTTTCTGACACATGCAACAACATGTGCAAATTCATGAATGATTTTCTCTATGACATCCTTTCAGTTGGCAAATTCACTTAAGAATCACACAGTAGAGCAAAATGTTGTTCTCTGTACTGAGTGTTTTTTTCTCGCCACTGAGAAAATAGGAACTTGCATCTGTCTAGGTTATTCTGCATTATTTTTATCAGCACATATCAAAGGGTTCTTATCAAAACTGAATCTTTACTTCACTATCATTCAAATCAATGAGGATAAAAACATTTGGGTTTTGAAGCTGTCAGATCTCATAAACTAGTTTTCTCTCTGGAGAGCCACATGGAATAATTCCAAGACCAAATATGCCTCTTTTTAATTAGGTTAGGTCCCAGATACTATATTTCTATCATATTTTGTCAGAATGCTGCCTTCTGTGCCTGAATTTCCTTGCCACAAAAAATATAACTTTTGTGTAGAAAGGATTGTCAGTAGGGACTGCTTTAGCTGCAAAATGAAGAATGGCCTTAGCCAGTCCTCTTGAGAATGAATAATGTACTCTCCAAGAGGCTACTTGCTCTTCCAAGAAGGCAAAAATTCGGAGAAAATATTAAAACTGAATAGCTGCTTCCATGACTTGCTTTATTTATATAACAGAATTAGAGTTAGTTATGAATGAAAGAGGTATCAATAATTCTTCAGGGTCTTGCTTATTATTTTTGAAAGATGGTTATGCTTCTGTACATAAGACCATGAAAAAGATCCAGTTGGATCCTGGGACTGCCCTATAACCCTTCTCCCTGAGGGGAAAGGTCTAAGGCAGAGAAAAATTAGGATAAGCCTACATGATATTTTCCATCATGTTCTCACAGTCTCCAGAAATTTCACCTTAAGGATCTTGCTGTGTCACATATGGCAGTATTTGTTAATTCTCAATAGATTCTCTGCCATGTAAATACCAGTTTCCTCTCTAAGACACATTTTTTTAAACATCTGTAGTATCTTTTTATGTAGGGTTCCATAGATCTGGTATGTGTTAAGTACATATTTCAGTGTTCATAATGGAATACAGAGATAAAATATTAACTGTCTCTCAGAACATCTAAACAACAAAAGGGAAATAAAAGAGTTTTTTAACATCTTTACAGATCCCTGAACTAACAGCAGTATCATAGCACCTGTAGCATCCTGTTTAAGGAATTTTAATTTGCCTGTCTTCCAGTCAGGAAATTTAGTAAATGTTTCTGCAGCTATAACTGAATTTATAATCTTAAGCAAAAAGGTAACATCTTCTTCACTAGTCCTTTACTGGTACCAGATTACTCCTTTGGAAAGCCTCAAGGCATTTATATTAAGCATAGTGTATTGAAAGTTTACTTGAGTCAAATTGATGCCTTACTTTGTGTTTACTATTTGTATATGAATCTACAGTCATTACGGAAATGTCCGTGTTATTAAAATAAAGAACTTGGGCACAGAGAAAAGATTCCATAGAAAAACTGGACTAAGTTGACTAAGCAGAAAGAGTCAGAAGAGATTTGAAATCATCCTGAATGTCTCCATTTAGCATCATATGGAAAACAGATAAAATCATACACAAGCATGATTGAATCCAACTCTTGTCGCAGTACTGATACTGAAGGAACTTCATAAATTCTTGCTGTACATGCTGTGGCATATCAACATGCTATTTTAGAATTTTTATGCATGTGTGTTTTTGTGTATGTTTATGGTTAAACAACATCTGGCAGCAAGGGTTTGGCATAAACAGACAACTTAGATGTTGAGTAACTACTCACAGATAACTAGGTACTCTTGAAAGTCTTCTGGTTGTATTTATAGATTTTTGGCCCAAAGACACCATTGCAGCCTGCATTGTGAGCATTGGAGGCTGTGGAGCTGCTCAAGTTATTCTTAGAGAAAAGGAAGTGAATAACATCTGAAAGGTAATTAAAAGAAATTCAGAAGGTGTTCCACCTCCAGCTTAAAAGCTCACATTACAGAGAGTCCACACAGACCTTTGCAAATTATTTCAAGGAGTACTATGTTTTCAGTCAAACCAACACTTTTTCTAATCCTAAATTTGCTCAGCATTTACTCCTATTTTTTGTCTTGTTATTTCTTTGCCTGAAAAAATGGAGGAACATTTCACACACAAATATTGTGTTGGCTTAAGACTGGGAGCAGAGGGAAATAACTGCATCTTTTTTGGCTTAAAAAGATTAAGAATTTTTCTAAAGAATATAACCACATTAGTTATTATGTAGAAAGGTGTTAGAGACTTTAAACATGGTACATTTGTGATTGTGATTAAAATGTTCAAAAGTAAAACAAAGAAACATTTATTTCTCTTCTTTGTATGTATTTAGAGCTTTTTCATACAGCATGAGGCAGACTACCTGACAATAAGGTACAGTCTGTCTCTCATTCTACTCCCAGGTGAAAGAAGTTCCTCTGGGAACAGGAACCTCCTTCCCTACTTCAGGGTAATGAGTTCTAATTAAACTCAGCTTCAGAAAATATTTTTTCTGAACCTGAAGTATATAGGGGTAGAACTTGCTTATCTGCATTATCTCTGCATTGAAGATTTCAGATAAGAGCATAAAAATCAGCTGTAGAGGTGAAAAAACCTGACCACTCTTGGAGAAAGGCGAAGATACAAAAGTTTAACTAAGCTTGGTTTTGGACTTTGGTAGTCTTTGAATTAATAAACTAAAAGCAGAAACAGATCAAAGATACATGTTAATATTAATACCTAATCAGAAAGAACTGACTTCAGTCATCATACAAGGGTGAATTGGGAAGACCTTTACCAAAACATGTGACTTGGCCTTCAGGCCCTTCTACAGCACTTCTGCCATCATTGCTGGGGAGAGGAGGAGTGTCTTTCAGGCTCTTTTAGAACATCAGCAGCATTTGCATGCTATTATTTCTTCATGCCCTGCTTTTGCAATGATCCCCTTCTTCATTAGGAATGCTCTGCAGTATTGAACCTCTACCAGCTACACAGTGATAATAGCATCAGCTTGGAGTGGCATGAAAATAGATGACCTCTAGTATCAGTGATTACAATGAACACATGCATGGTTTGAAATTACTCCCATCATATTTCACGTCCTATTATATACATTGAAATTGGAACAGGCTCAGGATGGCAATGTTTATGTAATCAAACTCAGTGAATAGGAATAGAGTGCAGAATTGAATTCAGGAAATGTTGGCAGGCATCCTCAAACCTCACCTATCTTTGTGTGTCCTTTGTCCTTAGAGACGTACGAGATTGGATGCCTGTCGTTCGCTGTTGAGAGTATTTATCTGCACAGCTGATGATAAGCTGTAATTTTCATGGCTAAGACAATCTGAACCACAACATTCTTTTGCATATCATTGTCAAAAACTACATATTATTTTCTCTCCTAAGAATTCAATTTGTTTCTTTAGTACTGAGGTCTGTGTGTATCAAAATTATTTTTTCAGTAAATGATTTCATTTAAAATTTAGATAAATTGGATTTTACTGTAAATTTAATTTCAAATCTACTTATATTTATGCAATAGATGTAGATTTTTAGGTTCACAGTAGGTGTTCTACAGTAAATCAGAGAAATAAGATGCAATAGTTTTATGGATTTATATTGTTTTCTTTATGCCACCATTACATTTTTTTTTTTAACAATAAACGTGACATAGTTTCAGCAAGGAAAGCATATCCAAGGAAGACTGAGAAGTTCTGTTTGAGGCATTTTCAAAGGATGCTTCCTTGGTGAGAGATTTGAAGGAGCAAGGATATAAAGAAATGTCATGAGTACCTGGAAAATAGGCAGATCTAAGGGACAGAAAAATCTCTACCTAAATGTAGGTTATTTAGAGAATTGGGCACTTGCTGACAGAGGTGAGTGACTGCCAGAGAATGGGGTTGTAACTTAGAGAATGGGGCCTTCTGTTTACCTCTGCCAAAAGTCTTTGCCCCTTGTTCATCCTTTCATGGTCTCATTGCTCAGTGAAGAGCAGAGCTGTAGATGTATTAGCCACAGTGCTTCCTTAAAAGATGGTTTTTGTTTGAGGAACAGTCCTTAGTTCATCTGAAGAACACAGTTTTTAAACCCACCACGTTCAAGTATTTGAATTAATTGTTTCTCAGCTTGACAAAGAAATGTTGTTTGATACTTCATAAACATTTCCAGCACAAGCCACTTTTCAAGTTACTTCCTTGTCAGGCTTTTGCATGTGTCCCAAAAGGTCATGTATGTGTCTATGTCTGTGTCTGTGTCTGTGTGCATGTGTTTAATCATTAAAAAAAAAATAAAAAGGCAGCTGCTGTCTTTATGATAATATCAGCCTTAGTGCTATCCTTTGAAATAAAACTTGTGCTTTTGAGCACTTAGATACATAGACATATATTTGAGATAAAAAATATCCTAGTCATATGTAGTGGCCATAAACACTCCTTTGCTCTCAGTCTCTACCTGTTCACCCTTCCTTGTATGAAGTATGAATTAATCCTCTCCTCATTTGTCAGGGGGTTTCTCCCCTTTTCCAACTCACAAGGTCTATCAGGTCACCTTTTGAAACAACAATGAATCTTTTTAAGTAACAATCTACCTTCCTCTAAAAATCACATCTGCTGTCTGATGCTAGATGGCATTCCACTGTCTTTATGATTTCCATAAAGGATTCTGCTATCATAACTGTTTTAAGCTGGTATAACTATGCTAACATAAATGGAGTTGCCCCTGGTTTATGCTTGAGTATGTAACAATACACATAGACCCAATTTATTTAAAAGACAAAGAAAACAGAGAGCAGTTTATACTATTTTTTTTACCAAATGCTAATTTAAGTGGTCAAACCAGGATTATTCATTAATATATGGCAATTTTAGACCAGTGTAACTAACTTGAATCGAAAGTTATCTCCTTCCTTAGAAGGTACTCAATGAACTGAAGACTCAAAAATCAAGTTTACAGTTCAGATTTATTAAGTATACTCAGAAATCTAACAGGAGAAGATGAACAACCATTTTAAAATAACATAACTGTATTTAAAACAGTGGAACTTTTTCTGTTAAACTAAGTAAAACAGATTCCATAAAAGAGTTTTGTATTTTCTATTAAACACATATGAATGCTTAAAGTATACAGAAGGATTGTTTTTTAAATTCTATACTGTTAGGTTTTTTGGTATCAGGAAAAAATGTCATTGTAATTCACATAGACAGAATTTCTCCAGAGCTTTCTTGCAGAGACTACCTATAGTTAGTGCAAAATACAAACTGTTTTGCTCATCCAGATCTTAGAAATTGCCAATAAGGATTTTTTTCCCTAATACTGTGATGCTTGTTATGAAGTTTGGGTTTGATTCAAGATTATAAAAGGAAATTAAAAAGCTCCAACATAAGGGGTACATGAGGAGAAACGAAAGAGTAACAAAATAGACTCAATTTTCTTCTGTTAACTGATACAGAGATAGAGCTTCAGATAACCACAGCAACAGCAAAAACTTATCAGAACTATTCCTTGAATTCTCTGCAACTGTGTATGAAAATCCCCAGACTGCTTTAAGGTTTCAATTCAGGCAATGCCCATGAAGGTTAGAGATTTGTGGGGAAATATCTCTGTGTGGTGTACTGGCATTAAGAAGCTATCTAACAAAGACAAGCTGATGCTGCATGTTCCAATTATTGAGAGCTGTTATATGGACTGTTTGCAAAGCTCTTAGATTTCTTGATAAATAAAAGACACACAGTGCTATATTTTATTGTTATGGTTAATGACAGCGATTTATTGGCATGACAGCCAGGGAGATATGAAGACAAACTGAACTCTATACAATAACTGCTTTTTTTCCTAGTGCTAACATTTTGAACTATTCCAGATTTTTTATAGAAAGAATCAAATGAAGCAGCTTCTGAATTATCACTATCTTTTAACCAAGCTGAAGCTTCCAAAAATGATGGGCATTTCTTATCACAAGAGTTTGTGTGGTTTAAGGAAAATCTCTTTACTGCTTGGATATTTAACTCTCTTGCTTGTTCAAATAATATTCTGGTATGAAAATTTCTTTAACTGTCAGGAAAAGCCCAGAGAATTTCTGCCTACTGCCTAAATAAAACAAATTCTTTGTGTCTGGACTCAGTGATGTTTTGGTCAGTTCAAAATAATCTGATCTTACCTCAGTCCTGTTTAGGCAAAGTTTGAATGCACTGACTTCCATATACCATCCAGAAGTGACATCTGCTTAGCAATGGCTGTTAAATAGAGCACTGAAAACATTACCAGAAAATGAATGTCAGTGTAAAGATTTCTCCATAACTAGCTGCTTTTTCTTCTTCTTTAGATGTTCCTTATTCTTCCAGATGCATTGTTCCTGTCTCTGCATTCAGTGCCCAGAATGCAGTTTGGACTTGTTCAGCTATGTGCTCGTTATTGTCTTTTGACTTCTGAAGAAATTCTATTAAGGTGGAGAGTATGGAAATAAATAAAATAGGATTCTAGAAGGCTACATCCCAAAATCCTCTTATGGATTATGGATTCTTATTTCCTAAACACAATAGCTGAGATTCTATACTGCGTGTTGCTAAAAAAAACCCCACGTCACAGCCTTGGGGAACAAAAGAAAGCCACAATGATGTTAAGCTTGTCTTACTATTTTCTCTGGGTTAGATATTTGTCATGCTAGTATTTTAAAAAGCCCCAGGAGACAAGTAGCCTTTCTGTCTGTCTGGCCAGATATGGTACCACACTGAACCTTTGCTGCCCCACATAACCTAGTCCTGGTTTCACTCTGTGTTCTCACCCTCAGCAGGTTGTTAACATCAAGTTTGCAAAAGTATTACTTTTTTTCTGAGCTAAAATTAGACTTGACAAAGAAACCTGGAAAATTAGAGAATACGTAGATCATACAAACATTCTGTCTGACAAAAAAGAGAAACATGGGATAAAAATTTCACTTAATTTTTTAAAGAAAGGGCTATTTGTTAGCACAGGGGTTTTTTAATATTATCATTAGCTCCTCTGTTCTCAATATATTTAGGATCTAGAGACCTTTAAGAGTTCCTTGATTTCATTTTTTTGGCACAGTCCTACTGCACAGATTGATTTGATTCAGCAAAACTAAACCATTGGCCCACCCAACTAATAAAAGCTTAAACAAATAAAGAGACCTTATAATATAACTTGAAGGAAGCAGGTGTAGTCAGACTTCAGAAAAGCAGATTACGGTGATGGAGGTTTTTCAGAGACATTATAAAATTACAGCTGAAATAAATAAATATGGAAACTGTCAGTCTGAGAAACCCAATTTATACTGTCTATCTATCTGTAGAAAATAAGCTTTTAAAGAAATTAAAATTTAGACCATAAACAGCAAAAAATTCTACAAACTTCCAATTTGTAATGAATTCCCTTCCCTGTAGAATGTGTATATGTCATGTACCAGTCAATTAAAAAAAAGTAGGAAAGACAGTTAAAACTGCTGGATAACAGTTGACTAAAGAACTCCATCATTACACTCAAAAAATATTAAATTAGCAGAAGTAAAATATCATTACATTCCAAAAATGTATTGATCTTCCTATCTATTTGTATGTATTCAAAGATCCAGTTTTGTCCTGAAAACACTGAAAAATCAAGTTCAGCATGAAAGCTATGATATTTCTTTGATCACCTATGAAAGACTTCAACAGAACCAGAATACTGTGATTTTTTTTATTGGCTCAATGATGTTTTACAGATAATTGACTTACTCAACATCTGTCACTATTTACTCTGCCAATAGAGACAAACCGAATAAAACCAGTTTAAAAGAGTTCCCAACTACATGCAGTTATGATAGAATTAGGGGCTTTTGCACACTCATTTAGCTACTTGCTTTCTTTTCAAAACAGAAATTCTGGAAAGTTGACAAAACCTAGAATAAAGAATTTTTCCTTCTCATTTTACATGGTTAATTCCTTTCCAGCAGAGATATTAACTACCTGCCTAAAACTTATTAAGCCTTATTCCCCAGCTAATTTTCAGCTGATGTGCATTATTTCTTCAATGCAGATGTAAGCTCAGTTTAAGGGATCCTTTGAGCATCCAAAATATACTGATATTTATAGTGTGAAATTAATGCAAACCAGCAAAACATACCAGTTTATCTGCACTACTACTGAACTGTAAAAAATATCTGTTTATTTGCACTTTCTGAATATTTGGGGACTCTGCCCATATCTACAGGAACATACAGCCAGGAACCTAGACAATGAAGAGTCTGCCTTGGAGAATGTAAAACCTTGACAAGTAAATATCCTTATTATTATGTATTTCTGAAAGCTAAAATGATTCAAACTTCTTTCCCATTACATTGTGTTCCTCCGATTGTTTTTTTTTTTTTTTTTTATTCTCCAAGCTTATTGACAATGAATGCAAGAAGTAATAGTCTCAGTTTATTTAACATCACCTTTCTTTTACAATTAAGTTTCTGTTAGAAGTGCCTCCTCTATTTTTTTTTTCCCACAGGCAAGCTATTTATTTTTACAGTACTTGTGCATTTCATTATTTTCTGTGAAATTAAAACCAAGGACATGATCTCAGGATGCTCTACTTCACCCTCAAAATTGATGTTCCTGACTCTTTTGCTGCAAGTGGCTTTGAGAAATTTATTATCAATTTTATTTGTTATTTTTACTATTCGCTTCTCTAATAGACGTAATGTCCTTTGCAGTCCTATTTAAACAAGTAAACAAACAAATCTCAAACCTCCTTTCTCCTGTTTCTTCCTCTGGACCTCTTCTATAAAGTCATAATTGGTTCTTCCCTGTATAACAAATGTGCTAAAGTGCAAAGTCACAGAAATGGGCAAACTATGCTAGTAGCTATGTTTCCAATCAAATCAGACGGAAGCTGCTGTGTTCATACCCAGCACCCTGATGGCTCAGAAATGAAGTGTTTACTTCAAAAAATGTTCTTCAAGAATCTTTTCCAGATTAGATCCTGAGAGAATTTAATTTCAGATGTGTCATGCTTTTAACTGCTTGAAAAGAGCCTTCCAGGACACTTTTCTCACTCCTTTAGAAGAAAAGATGTTTTCCATAGCAGAGGGGTTGGGAATAGATTTGTTTTTCTTACACACTGAATAAACACACACTCAGAAATATTTATTCCTGAGTTTTTCACACTTCAGAATGCCAATAATGTGAATACTGCAAGGGTTTCTTGCTTTATATTGCCAGTGATACCTACTTTGTATTTTGGAATAATAAGGAATATGAAGCATCTGGACTTGTTTAGATCATGAATGCACAATTAATCAAAATACAAAATAACAGCACAGGATAGGAGGCATAATCTCTAGTCTGAATGTTTTTCTTGAAGAATATGATGTTAAGTGCTAATTATGGCACATCTGCTCATGCTCTATGGTGTTAGCCTGAGTAAGAAGTCCAAAGAATATCAAAAAGTAGTGGAATAACATATTACTGCTGCATACTATCACTGAGTAAGATAGCAGAATCTGTTCCTTATGTTTTTAAAATATTTGTCTTGCTAAAGGGTAAACATTTATCAAACTACCTTATTACTCCAGCTCTTTTAACCTGAGATTTATATCTTGTACATGCCAATTATTCCATTTCATTTTATCCTCAATTGAAATTCTGCTGGTTTATGAATTATTATATATATTACTGAAAATCCATCTGAGCAGAACTGTTTTGTAATTCAAACACCCTGCAAGGCAGGTGTGATATTTAATAAACTTTCTTGGATTCTATGATAATAATCTAAGCTTTTACCCTGAATCTGAAAAAGAATAAAAACACATTTTCAGACTACAAGAGACATCTTTTATTGTTGCTATAAATACCTTGTTGTCTTTGTATTAAGGAAATGGTGCCCAGCTTCAAAGCACCTCAAAATGTTTGATCTCATAAATAAATCAATGAGACTTTTCTATTTGTCACCACACAAATGTCACACACCCCAGAACCTCTTTTCACTTATATGGCTCTAGCAGATATTGTACCTAATATTTATTTTTTATTATGACCATAGAAAGAATAAAATATATGAAACCTTCATACCAACTCTTACTTCCTGTAGGAAGAACTGTGATGTACATCATGTTGAGTTATAATAATAATAAGCATAAAAAAGTCTACATTTCAGAAGATTATTCAAAAAGTTTCAGTTTATTAACATTACTTCATACAGACAAAAAAATTGTTCTCAGGATGGATTGGGAAAAACTGGAAAGGAGATGAGTTTCTAGCATAGAGACAATTAGTAGCATTTTAAAAAAGTAATTTAACTCAGCACTCAGTAGTGTAGACACAGAGCATAAGCAATCAGTTTCTAAACAAAAACTAAAACAAAAAGAAAAAAACTTTAAAAACCCCCCAAAAACCAAACAAAAATCAAACAGAATAGAGAAGCTCCTGACCTAGTGGAATATACAGATTGCATGTTAAAATATTCACCCTCAAATTTTAAGTCACTCTTGCTACTTTAACTACTGTTTGGCTTACAGTTTACCTTTGATGCTACAAATACTTACTGTAACATAAACACAACATCAAATATAATAACAACAATTAAAGGAAGGAGTGTATTCCTGTGGGAACGTAAAAACCATGTGGCAACCTGTTCAGAAAGGTCACAGTGAAAAAGCATTTGGAAATGTGTGCAAGCTAGGGAAGTATCAGTGAATGTGCTGATGGTGGAAATACCTAAAAATATTGTTAAGCAGGTAAATATGAGACTACTGAAAACAAGGCAGGTTGCAAGTATGCCTGCTTCATCATAACCAAAGTTCCCCCCTTTTCTGGATTTTAATAGTATTTAATTATGTGTTACTAGATCAAATAAGAGATGGGATTTTTAAAATGTCATATTCTATCGTGTTATAGACCACTTGGAGCCATTAAGGTCTATATGAGTTCAATAATATCCATTCTGAAACTCAGCAAATAAATATTTATAAATTATAAAGAAACATTGCTCCTTGGAGCCTATCAATAATTCATATTTTAGAAGTCCTTAAATATATGATAAACCATAATGGCTCCAATGGAACAGTCAGCTCTCATAAACTTCTAGGAGGAATTATTTTTTTCTTATTTCATGTAAGTCTCCATTACAATTCTATAGCAGAGGAACCATGCATTAAAATAGCTCTGTAAAAGTGATACTATAGATGTGCTTGGTTTATAGTAATACTCTTTGTGGCTAGGGATAAGTTGCTATTTGTGGTAGACACTGTGGGTTTTTATGCTTTTTATGCAGTATTACAAATACAAAATGCTTAGCAATTCCCTTTATTCCTAATACTAATTATTCTTTGTTGCCTTGCAGCTGCATTGAAGAGGTCCCCAGTGCATTAAATACCATAGAAAATATTGAAAAACTTAACACACATGCAAAAGTTTTGTTGTTTAAACTGAATAATATAAACCCAATGAGCTGCATGGCATTGTTACATTAAATGGACATAAAAATGCTTAGACAAAGCTATCTGAATCCTGCACAAAAACAATTATATATGCTAATTTCACTCCTCCCTGAAGTAGTTACCTGGGCAAATTACTTGTGGACAGTGATTGAGAGGTGTTTCCTATGCTGTTTACAATTTTGCCAAGTAAGACAAACATAAGGTGATGCCAAGAAAATGAGAGACTCATGAGGAGGTGAAATGACTTCCACATATTAACGCAGCAGGTTAATAATGACAGCCATGAATCTTTAATAACCAGGGAAAATATGTGAGATCCTTGCTGCCATGTCTGCATCATCCCCCTCTTACACTCTTCACTTAACAACATGCAGTGAATTAATAATCTTCAGCCTTTAACTCTGCATTTTCCTTCTATACTAATGATTTAAGCTGACTTAATGAAGCATGATACTGTGATACTTCCTTTGCAACTATATCCAGTGTCTCCAGTGTCACTAGAGAATAATTCAGGTGAGGAGACCCCCTTGTGAAGAAGATCAGGGCAGCAGCAGCACTGAATCATAACCAGAGGGAAAAAATGTTTTTATTATGAGGCACTGCCTGAAGTTCATGTCTGGTTCTTTCTCTTTAGAAAGCTTCCAGTAGAATGAGACCTCTCAAGATGTCTCTGTGTGAGAGATTTGGCTGCTACTACATTTTATTTAATAAAGAAATTACTAAAACAATGAAGTAAAATCTAAACTGTTGGATGTACTCAGTGTAGAAGAAGATTAAAGCAATTCCCCTAATTTACTTTAGTAGCAGACTGGGATTTTGCCAGCTTTGGGAAGTTCTTCCATACTTCAACTTGTATTAACAAATTTTACTTTAGGTAGTCCCATAGTGAAGGGAAGGTGTACACATACACTGAAAGAAAAGCCAACATGTTTGCTTAAAGGAAGAATGAAATCTTTGTTCACAGGGCTCAACAGGCCAGGAAATTGGTGACAGAGCAATTTGCATGCAGCCTTACTTCAAAATTCTTCCAGGCTTTTCTTCCACATCTGCCAGTGTGCCTACAGGAGATAGCACCCGAGAAGCACATGAAGCACTTAATTTTTTTCCTACCAAAAAGGTATTTTTTCTGAAATAGCAATCAGCTCAGCCACAGGAACTTGAGCCCTCAGAGCACCGTTGGTCCTTGTTTTTACTGACCACCTCTCCTGGTACCTCCACCCCTGTGCCCCCGAGGAGAAGCCCCACAGTACCTCAGGCCTGAGCTCACAGACTCAGCAGAGTTAAGATGTGGGCAGGTGGGGACCAGCACTGACCCAGGCTGCTGTGTTCCTGCCTGCTGGTCATGGGCTGGCGGTGGGTTCTGCTATTGCCCTGCCCTGCCCTGCTGCTCCTCTGCATGTGCCAGAGGGTGCTGCTGGTTTTGGAGGCAGCATCAGCCCCGTTTGTGCTGTGGTCACCCTTGGCTCTAGCTTGTCTTTCCTCAAAAAGCTCAACCCTGACCGGTGCCAGCCAACCTTACCTGCCTGCAGACTTGCTCTCGAAGGGGAAGGAAAGAAGCAGAATATTGAGGGTACTACTGACACTCCAAGTGCAAGAATCTCAAGACTAAAAAGAGGTGTCCAAATTTTTTTGGTGTCCTTTGAGCCTTGCTCCACGTCACTCCACTTCATCTGCCTGACAATAAGGTGCATGCAGGTACCAGTCATTGTATATTGAGAACATTGTATATTGACAACTTTACTCTCTTTCACTGGCTTTTAGAGTAGAAAGAGCCAATATTAAGAGTTGCCTTAATATTTCCTGGTTTTAAGGATATCTGTTGACTTTACTTAACCTTCCCTCAGGCTCACAATCATAACAAATGCTACTCCTAAAAACAAACAAAATTGATTGCGTTCCATGGGGTTTTCAGGGATTTCTAGCTCCTAAAGATACAAATAAGAATTTTAATAGGCAGCTTTTGAAGAGATCTGGCTATTTCTACATATCACTAATAGTTCATTGATCTGACTGGCTAATAATTCAACGCCATTATTATCCATGTCATATGCATGTTATAAAATTATAAAATTAATTAAACCAGCATGACTTTCACAGAAAAATTATATTGTATTTTCCTTGATCTTTTATGTTCTGTTTACCGAATTATGGCCTTCAAATAGGACATTTTGAATTTAAGAAAGTAATCTGCACTAGATAGGTGAAAACCTAATTGGTGGTACAATTTGCCAGCCTAAAAATACTACAATGTTGCTGATCACAGAATGTTTCCAACAGTCTAACTCCAGTAGAATCAGGCTTCTGGTTTTGGAAGTAATTCAAGAGGAAAAATGAATAAAGTATAGGGATATGAGTCTTCTCTGAAAGCCTAGTCTGCATATAGACAGATTAAACATCTTCTGTAGCAAAAAAAAATCTTGATAAAATTAAGTTGCAGTGCCATATACTAGCATTACATCTACATATTCTTAAAATCAGTCTTTCCCAAAATGTTACTACCAGGCATCAATAAAACATTAGTTTACAGTATTCATCTATTTTTTTTTTGACATGGCTTTAGTGTTACATGGCTCTTGTATTAAAATTATTCTAAATTGAAGTTTATGCCATTCAGCAATGGAAAAGCAATAAGAAATAAAGTAAATCAGGGACTTTAGTTTTACTACTGATTGCTGTAACAAAATAATCCCTGTTCTGTCACGTGTAGTGTAAATGAGGCTACTTGAGACATAACTCACACTGATTTTCTGTGTTCTGAACTAATATATATAGATATAGCAGTATATCCAGAAGGAAAAAAAAAAAAAAAAAAAAGAAAAAGAAATTTAATATCTGACCACCCTTTAGTAGTTCTGGGAAAGCAGCTGGGTAATTGTACTAAACTTCTTTGTATGCCACTGTATGTCTGGATTATACATGACGATTCTTTAAGGATAAATTATTCAAGTAAGATCATAGGTTTTGCTCAGTATTACATTGTAAGGCAAAATTTCAGAGATCCCTAAAACACTGGCTGTACACACCATCCTTCTCAGAGAAGTTAAACTTGAGTGCTCACACTGTAGTGTTTTTCTCTGATGTATTTAGACAACCTGTGGTTTTTTCTTAAGCTGTAGTTCAACAGATAACCCTCCTGAGTTTTTTGCTTCTCATTTACTGGTTCTCCTGCAACAGCTGTCAGTGTACTAATAAAGTATCTCTACTGATGCTGAACAACTGTGAATATCAGTGTAAAATATGGTTGCTCCACCCCATCTTTTATTTATCTGCTCTCAGAATTGTTTGAGCGTGAAGGCAGAATAGTCTCTGAAGATTGCTCCTGTTTTTCTATTTCAAAGGACAGGGCTACCAAGCTGGATGCTTCTCATGTACTGGCAAAAAGCTGCATGAAATACTTATTCTTTCTCAGTCTGTAGCACTCCTATCTGGATGACATTCAAACTGAAAGCACTGTTAATCTGAATTATTCCTCTTTGTACTTCAGCTTCAGGGACAGCACAAAACATGGAGCTTAATGTAAAACTCCCAGACCCCTTGACTAGAACTATCTGCTTATCTACCCAATCTATAAGTTTGACCTCTGTAACTGGCTGTTACAGCTAATGGAGAGGACTTGCAAAAATCATATGTTCTTTGTATGTCCCATGGATGAGTCTGGTGTGAAAAAGACTCCATTTCTATGCACTGTTGTTCCTCACACTCTAGGATTCTTTGGTGTGCCATTCTTTTAGTGTATCTTTTTCATATTCCTTGAATAATTTTATTGACATCATATATTGAAAGTTGTAAAGACAATAATAAAACTTCTGAAATGCACACACAGAGAGCAGTACTGAAAAGGTTAACATTCACAGTTAAAGCAATTAAATGTTTTATTTATATTTTGAGGATTAAGCGAGCAATTCAGGCATTGTAACAAATCAAGCTGACAAGTCCTATTCACATAAATGACAACGTGCAGACAAAAATTAGATTAATTTCCAAAATAACAATAATTCCTTTACCCAGAATGCCACATTTATGGAAAGTCTTCAGAGCATTGCTTCCAATTATTTTCAACTCTGAAACAAATTATTACAGAACAACCTTTTCTTTATAAAATTACTTTATTTAGGTGACTCATTGCAGCTTTTCATTCTTTGTATAAATGGACCTTCTTTATTATGTAGACACAGAAGGGATGAAATTGCAAAACAAAAGCAAGACAAAGGGGAAAGAAATAGCTTCCTTGTTAATGTAGACACACATCTATGAAAACTTTACTAAATTAATGTAGCTGCAGGGTTCATAATAACCTGTGTGCACTTAGCCTTGCCAGATGATGCATAGGTTATTTCCCTGGAATTAAGCAGTCATGCGTATTTACCTCACAGTAATATCTTCTGACAGACACATCTGCATATATAGAAATACACTTACAATCATGCATGAAAAGGTATGAAAATTGATTAAGCTAGAGCTTTTCAATAAGAAGAAAAGAAATTAAAGAAAATAATTGTGTTATATAGTAGGCAAACGTGGTCAGCACAGAAATAGTCAGGAAAGAGCAAGGCAAGATCCAGCTTTTTCCTCATAAACATCTCTTTAGTGGTTGGTTGTTTTTTCAGTTTTTAATAGGTTAGGTTGTTGGTACTCTGTTACCAGCTGATGATGATCACACTGAAAACTGAAAGAGTTAGTTTTGTATCACTGATATTTAATTGCTTCAGAGTTACATCAGCTTCGCTTTTAGATCTGGCCCCTGCTGTCCAGAGCCTTTTAAACATTAGGTTACTACAATGCATAATTTATCGCTACAGATTAAAGTCAGTCATGCATAGAAGACAAAAGACCAAGCAGGGTGCTTGTCTAGGGGGATCTATGCTGAATATTCATACTTGCTAGTCATTGTCTCTCTAGTCCTAAATCAGAGACCTGATTATCTAAGAGCTTCTCTGTCACCTACCAGGATACATGCTGCCAGCAGGATATGCTTTGAAAGTACTCCTGGTTCTATATGACTTGATTGTATTCAGGAATAATCCAGGAACAGGGCCAAAGCCATTTGTGTATAAGGATTTTTCAGAGAGAGGTGTGCTACTTTTTAGGAGACAACTGTTAGTGAAAATACTGGGGTTTATGCCTTTCACTGGCTGACTAACCTGAGCTGATTTGTTCATGCTGAATGTTTGGGGTTTTTTAAGCCTGCTGGATGTAGAATACCACTGAAAGATTAAGCAGGAGAGCCTAGAGCTTTATGTACAATTTTTATTTTCATTATGCAAATCTAACCAAATAAAGAACAAAACCTGGAATGAATAGCTAGAGCACCATTTGCCTTTGTCATCTTCCTGCAGTCTATGCTTTTTTCTTTACTTGCTCTAATATAAATTCTTACCAAGCTTGATAAGCTTAGCTGAAATAAAGGAAAATCCTCCCCATAAACTATCGCATGAAGACAATACTCAGATGCTGTTCTAAATGCTTTGCCCTATGCATAAATGTTTTTCATTTTTTTTCCTAAAAAAACCTGACAGACTTTTTTTCCCTACTTATTTTAACAAATATGTCCCTTCTTCATAAAAATAACAATACAGGAATAGTAATTATCCATTTGCTTATTGTGTTGGCCATTTTCTCAGAATAAGGTATTCTGAGTGAACAGAAGTGCTTCTCCCTCTACTTCCTCTTTCCAGAGACTTCTATGCCCTCTCTGTGATTAATTCCTATGTGATAGCTCTTTCATTTTAGTTAATGTTATCATATTGTGTACAGAGCTTTTTGCATTTCTGTTACTTTTCAGGAACACAGAGCCTTTGCTGAATGATTCATAAAATAGACCATCATTCCACTTTCCCTATCATAACACTTTATCATATCAATGTGAGTGTAGTGTGACTGTATAAGCAAGAAAAAGAAAGACTGTACTGGGAAGGCTTCAATGCAATTTCTGAAGCACCTGACCATATGCCACAGAAAAAGTATGTCCTTCATCCCCATAAAGCCAAAGGGCAAAAGAAGACCACACAGCTGACAAAAGTTTAAAAAAGTACCTTGCAAAAAATGGCAACTGCAGTTGTTGAGGTACATTACTAAAAGTGACAGATTTTGGATCTGCTCTTTTTTGCAAGTCCCCTGTGAGTCACACTACCATCATTTCTTTATCTGTAGGAGACAAACTCTGTCCCTTCTGTGAATTATGCCAGCAATCTTCCATCAGACATATGCAATATTGCTAGGTGACACCTTGCGGCAGGTGTTCACTTCTTCCATATGGTGCTTCACACATTTACTTGAACTATCATATCTGCAGCATATTGAATTTGTTCAGCCTACAGAAGTTATCAAGCTAGATGGATGACTTTCTTTTAAGTATGCACATTCATCTTGGCTTGACAAGTGTCCATTTGACACTGAGTGAAAATTCTTTTCCTGAGAAGGCTCCAGAATACCGTATTACCTGTACCATAATTGTTGTGCTGCCAGAACTTTACAAGAAATGTTTGCAGATTCCTACAGGCAAATTAATTTTAGCTGGACATGTCAAAGTATAAAGTAACTCTTCTGAATTGGATAAGTGAGCACAGTTTATGAACAATAGACAAGCCCACACTTCCTTTTAAGCTTTCATTTCATTAATGAGAGTCTCGGGTCTGTTTTACTGGCTGCTTCATTCAGTAGTGGTGATGCTATCTAAAATTGACTCCAATGAAAAGTTGAGTTTTTTATTTTTGTAGAACACATCCTATTGACAAGCAAAGTAATCATTCTCCGTTCTCTTGTCCAGCACAATGCCACCTACAACATGAATCTTTAACTACTCTTGTATTTTCTGAAAGAATCCAGCCACGACATGTGGTTTATATTTGGCATCCTGATTTAACTGAGGCTGAAAATTCCTAGACAGTTTAGTAAGAATACTTACTGACTTCAACAAAACAGGGAAGGATGACACAGTTCCTGTGAAGTGGGATTCAAAATAACCAGCCAACACCAGCACTTGTAATTTAACTTTGTTAAAGTGAGATATGTTTTTGGCTTTTTTGTTTGGTGTGATTTTTAACCTGATGCCATAAGAGCAAAAATAATAATAAAAAAAAAATCTTGGTCAAGCTATGTTAGGATGGCACATATGAAAAGGCTGGTATACATACAGAAGAAAAGGTGTCAATCTCCCATTTATACAGCGCTTAAAATCCCCTAACCTATTTCCTAATATTTTTCTACACTGAACAGATTCTTGGTAGTAGCCCCAAAATTAATGAAGCATGCATGCATATTCTACAAAATCTCTTCCTAAGTTATATTTTTCTAGAACAGATTTCACTCCAAAACTGGTGTCATTTGATACACAAAGTGAAGTGAAAACATCCACAGAAAATAACATTTTTTTAATCAAAACTTAAGTGAGAGAAAGGAGGACTCAACTGTTTAGGTAATGAAAAAATGAGGGTTATTATCTCTGTAATGAATCAGATTTAGGGCAATTGCTCAAAAAGCATGTTAGCCCTAGATTCATTGGCTAGTGACATGTAGGTAGTGAACTTATGAACAGATATTCCTTCTTGTGTTTGCTTTGACTTCAGTAGAAATCAGGTTCATAAACAAGGCAATCATGCAGTCACTGGATCTTTCACCCAAAGGCACGGCTATTCAAAAAATTAATGTTCCATTTTTTCAGGACTTTTGGCCTGCTTGAAGAGACTGGGTTTGTGTGAATCACCTGATTTGTCCCACTAATGTGCTAAAAGGAGTCTGTGAGCACTGTCTGAAGAGCCCATATGCATTCCATTTGTATATCCTGATCCTAGCAAACTGTTAGAAGCCAGTGTTTGTGTAGAGCTAGATCAAAATTCCACATAACTCATTTTCTTGTCCCTAATGGTGAACAAGAATAAATATATTTTGCTTCGTCATAATGTCATTCAGCCAGATGGTATCTCTGAGATCTTTCTGTAAGGACTTTCTATCTCTTTTAGATCAACTCCAAATATTTCACTCTTGTTATAAGCTCTGTATGACAGTTCATCCCTTGACTGACCACTTCTGAATATCTTTATCTGTCCTAGTACCTAGTACCTAGTACCTATTTTCAAAGAATCACAGAATAGTTGAGGCTGGAAGAGGTATCTCAAGTTCATCTTGTCCAACCTCCCTGCTCAAGCATGGCTGTTTAGGGCTAGCGAGAAGACTCTGGAATCCTCCTTAGGTTCCAGAGTCTCTAATGGTAGAAACTCTGGAATCTCCAAGGGCAACCTGTACCAGTGCTCAGTCACCCAGTAAAAAAGTGTTTTCTGATGTTCAGATGGAACCTCCTGTGTTTCATTCTGTGTCCACTGCTTCTGGTCCTGTTACTGTGCACCTCTAAAAGAGTCTGGCTCTGTTCTTTTTTCCTTACCCTGCCTTCAGGTGTTTATGTACTTTGACAATGTTCCTCTGAGCCATCTGTTCTCCAGACTGAACAGTCCGTTCTCCCAGTTTTTTCTCATGAATTAGATACTTCAGTCTTCTGTGTTCCTTCATTGCACTTTATCCAGTATCTCCCTGACTCTCTTGTACAAAGGACTGGACATAGCACTCTGGATGTGGCCTCAACAGCATTGAGTAGAGGGAAAGGATCACCTCCCTTGACTTGCTCACAACACTACTTCTAATGCAGCACAGAATACCTTTTTGGCCATGAGAGCACATTGCTGACCCATGTTCAACATGGGGGCTACCAGGACCCTGAGATCCTACTCTGCCAAGTTTCTTTCCAGATGGGTAGGTGCCAGCAGGTATTGGCACATGTGTTTGTTCTTTCCTGGGGGCATAACTTGGCTCTACTCCCTGTTGAACTTATGAGGTTCTTGTTGACTTATTTCTCCAGCCTGTTGAGGTCCCTCTGGATGGCAGCACGGCCCTCTGGCATATTAGCTACTGATACTATTTTTGTGGCAAATTTTGGAGGTCACATTCTGCCCAGGTCACTAATGAAGGTGTTAAGCAGAACTGGATCCAGTATGGACCCCTGGGGTACAGTGTTCGTCTCTCGCCTCCAACCAGACTTTCTGCTTCTGATCACCACCCTCTGAGCCTAGCCTTTCAGCCAGTTTTCAATCCATGTCACTGTTTGCTCATCCAGGCTGTACATCAACAGCTTCACTCTGTGGACCTTATGGGGCTGACTGAAGTGCTGGTGGACAATGTCCACTGCTTTCTTCTTACATGCCAGACCACTCATTTCCTTGTAGAAAATTATCCAGTTAGTTGAGCATGACTTCTGTTTGGTGGAGCAATGCTGAGTACTCCTGATGATTTTCTTGCTGCTCGAATGGCTTCCAGGATTACCTGCTCCATCACTTTTCCAGGAACTATGATGCTAGTTAAGACTGAAGCAAAAAAGGCATTACAGTACTTCCTCCATTTCTACTTTCTGTGCAACCAGGTCCTCTGTTTTCAGCAATGGGCCCACATTTTCCCTATTTATCCTTTTGTTGCTTATGTACTTAGAGAAGCCTTTCTTCTAGTATTTGATATGCCTATCGAGATTCAATTCCATTTGAACTTTAGTTTTAATAACTTCATCCCTGGATGCTTCTATATTCCTCCCAGGTTACCTGTCCTTGCTTCCTACTCTGCAGGCTTTGTTTTTGCACTTGAGTTTGTCTGGGGAGCCCCTTGTTCACTCATGCAGGCTTCCTAGCATTTTTAACTGATACCATATTCCCTGGGATGGAGCTCTCTTGGGCTTGGAGGAGGCGTTATTTGAATATTAATCAGCTTTCTTGGGCTCCCCTTCCCTCCGTGGCCTTATCCCATGAGTATCTTCCAATCAGATCTTTGAAGAAACCAAGTTTTCTCTCCTGACATCCAGGGCTGCAAAGCTTGTTTTTCACTCTCATCCCTGTCCCCAGTATCCTGAACTCCACAAACTCATAGTCATGCAGCCAAATCACCTTTGATATTCACATCCCCAAAAAATCTCACTGTTTGGTGAGTAGGGAGTCCAACAGAACACTTCTCATTGGCTTCTTAGTCCTCAGTTGGAGATGGAATTTGCCATCAATGCAGTGCAAGAACCTTCAGAATTCCTAATGCTCTGCTGTGTTTACCCTCCAACAGATATCAGATGGTGGATCAGGACCAGGTGCTGTGAATGTGATGCTGCTCCTACATTCTTGCTTTATCCTTTTGTTCTTTCTGGTCATGTAGCCTCCAGCAGACACCCACTATGATGTCACCTTTGCCTGTCTTCTCTTTAATCCTAACCCATATTCTCCCTTGTCTACCCTCAAGGAGAGCTCCATGCACTCCAGTTGCACTATCACATTAAGGACAACCCTCACTTATTTTCTTCCCTTCCTGTACTTCCTACAGACCCTGTATCCTTCCCTTGCAACACTCCACTCCTGGGAGCCACCCACCATGCCTCTATGACCCCAAAATGATAATAGGTCTGCAAACTCAATTCAGATCTCTCACTCACTGTTTTTGTTGCCCATACAAAGTGTACTAGCACACAGGCAGCACCAGTTCTGCAACCAATTATTAATTTGTCCTATTAATGCCCTTCTCTTCCCCTCAGTGGCAGGATTGAGGAGACCATCTGGATCCTCATGCCCTTGACAGCTACAGAGTTTTGTGGTCATTTTTGGTACTTTTATGATTATCAATAATTTTGTGGTCATTATTTTCATCCTTCCAACTTTCCTTCTATGAGGACCTCACTCGTCTGTTGTGTTGTGTATGGCCATCTTTGTAAAAGTAACTTATTTTTAAAAACTAATGTCTTTTCCCTTGATGACAAATCCAAGGTAAACAGCAGATTATGATCTATAGAGAGCTCTTTTTTAATCTTAAATTGGAGTTTCTTGAAAATCCTTCTTGCTTTAAAGTTTAGCAATTTGTCGCAAAGCCATTTCTACCAATGGCTTTGCATTTCAACTTTACACAGTTCATCATAGTAAGTACAAGGAGAAATCATCAGTGTGACAACCTCCCAAAATCCTTCTGTGTAAACCAATGAAAATTTTAATTAGTTTTGCAAAGTCTAATTCCTTTTATAGTACCATCATTTACAAGGTTCACAACCTAGTGGTTTATAGTTTCAACTTACACTTCTGTGGTATTTTAAAGTATGTTGGGATAAGGATGCTGCCTATAAAAATCTTTTCTCATGCACCCTATTATACTTCTACTTTTAACTTTTCCAATTTAGTTCTTTTCAGTTCTCTCCATTAAGAAACAGATTTTTCTTTCTGAGAGATGTCTGTGGTTGTAATAATTTTCTTATACTTCCATTTGATCCCATTAACTTTTATTGAATTATATAAATTCATGCTTAATTTTTGGTTTATACCAAAGATTCTCTATGGAAACAATGATAATTTTCACGTGCCAAACATGTCTTTTCCTATTTGACCATGACTTATGATTTCCTTCTTCCTCATTTTGTTTGCTCCATTTTAGTAATAGATATTTATTACATTGTAATCTGTTGGGGTTTCTTCCCTGTTTTAAGGCTTAGTAATACCACTGCTTTATTGTACTTCCATTTGTCAATTTTGTTTGGAATAATGCTTTCAACACTTCTCAAGATGTAATCAAAGACTCTCTCAGACCTTGAGGTCTCTAACTGTTTCAAGAAATGTCTGTCAATGATCCCAAGAATGTTATTGTTGCACCTTTATCTGTATTATTTTCATTTTAATCCAGGGAATTTCATGACCACATGTGTTTGAAGCCCCTTCTTAATAGCATGACCAATTTTCAGAAATTACAGGGAGACAAGAAGCCTGGAAGTCATGGTTTTTTCTGACTCCTGCACATTCTGTCTTCCCCTGTGAAGAGTCAAAGCTCTGCAGGGGAGATCTTGCATGTCCCAGAAGGAAAGTTATCATGGTCCTGAGAAAATCTACTCTAACACTGTGCTGCAGTTTCCATCATGGGAAAAAAAAAAAAGTTGCTGTCCTAAGAATATTATAGCAGTATAAGGAAAAAGTGATGGAGAGAAATCAAAGAGAAGCAAGAATTTTCTATCAGCTGCTGTGACAATGAAAATTAGTATTATTATAGAAACTGATACTACAGTGAAAGATTTCAACAGATGTTGTTACTTGTGGAAACATAGAAGATGTAACTTCCAACTATTGCAATCCTCAGTCACTCTTCAGCAAATATGGCAGCATCTACTCCATTCCTCGAGCTTGTCAAGCTTACCTTCCTGTATGCACCCATTCTTCTCTGCTCCAAGTTATAAAAATAAGCCCGTTCACAATTCTGCTGCAATCTTTTGTTGTTTTTTTTTCCTTTTTGTATTATTAGTATTCACACAACACTTGTAAAAAAACTGAAAATTTAGCAAACTTTTGTTGTTTTTTTTCCTTTTTGTATTATTAGTAATCACAGAGCACTTGTAAAAAATGCGAAAATTTAGGAAATTAATCTATATTGTACATACAGACTTGTCCGCCACTAACTGGAATTGATGAGTTCATTAAAAAAAAAAAGAAAAACGCATGACAAAAGGAATGAACTGTTTAGTAACAACTTCTTTATATGGCTAAATACATCAAATCCCCTTCCTGCGTATCCCTTAGAGGAAGAAGGATATATGTTGAAGCAAGATTACTAGGAGAAACTCTTTTGTAACTGGTTTGATAACAGTGATTATAATGTTGATGGTAATTAAGTACATGTGTTGTGCTCAGTGTTTCTTATTTTGATAAGATAGAGACAAATTTATTTGTACTTTGTAGAAGGAATACCAACACCAGGTGTGAGCTCAATCCTTAGCTTCTTCTTCCATGTGTCATGTGCATACAGTGCAATCTACATTGTGATTGATAACTGGGAAATCATTCCTTACTTCAAGAAAAGACAGAAAAAGATAATAAAAACTATAAAACATTGAAAAAGGTAGAAGAACAGATGTAGCTCCCTTGTTACCAGAAAGGCACAGCAGTGTTCATAATGAGATATTTTAATCTGGTAGTAACGCAAAGTTTTAAGCGCCATCAAGGGAAATGTAGACAGAAATCAGAACAGGTGGACAGAAAGAAGAGAACTTAAACCACCCTTAAACTTCTTGTGACCTCAGAATCTAAAGACAGAAGTGTAAAAGACATTTAATGATATTAGTGTTATTTGATGAGCAGGGAATCAAATAGCAATTTGTGCAATAGAAATTTAACCAAAGAAGATTGTAATGATTTGTTGAGTTTCATTTTTTTGTTGTAAAAATAAATGCATTCATATGAAATATTATACATCTAAATATATATACAGACAAGTGATTGATCACTTTGCAAGCCAATCTGAAAAGCAATTTTCTTTACATGGCATACAAAGATGGAGTTATGCAAAGCAATTGTGTTTTTAAACCAGTTTTCAAAATGCAATCTAGAACCCCTCTAGTCCAAATGAGTAAATCAAGATTAGAAACAAATTATTTAAAAAAAACCATTCTTATGTCAAGTTCTGAAAAAAGAAGCAAGAATATCCTTTCAACTACTTGGGGTGCTATGGTCTGCGTGAGTAGCCCAGTGGATAGGTGAAAAATGGCTGGATCTAAGAAAAAATGGCTAATATTTCATATCTTGCCTCCCAAGATAAATCCTCAAGGATCTATCTGGGAACCTATCCTGCACAATATCTCTCTCTGTAAAAAAAAGTGAAAAAACCCAAAACCAAACCAAACAAAAAATAAAAAAAAACACACAAAAAACCAAAACCTAAAACAAACCCTAAAACAAACAGAAGAGACAGAGTGCATCTTCATCAAGTTTCTAAATTGTGTCAGGCTGGGAATGCAGATGATAAACCCAAGAGCAGGTCTGGAACAGACAGACTGGAGGATGGGGCAAAGGGCAACTTAATGATAAAGAATTATTTCCCCACAGGAAGTCTGTGCTATTAACTTCCACACAAAATTTTTCTTTCTTTTGCCTGGAAGCTGGAAATGACTTCTATGAGGATATGATTTCCAGGAGCTGAGTAAGGTTGTCTAGCCTGTAATTCCCCAGATCTTTCTTCTGGCATTTGTTGAACACCGGGGCTACATTTGTTCTTTTGTGCAAAACCAAGGACCCTCTGTCATTGCTACAACCTCTTCAAGATTTTGGAGATTGGTTTCCAGATGACATCATCTAAATCCTAATTTTACAAACACATTAAAAGAGCTTTAATGGAATGCTAAATAATTTTAAGAACCTGGAGTATAGTGCTGTGCATCCTACAAGATCTGTGATTCATAGGATCTACCATATTTTAACACAGTTACATGTAGATGAAAAGGAAGAATCTTGCAGTTGGTTCACATGCACACCTTTTCACAAATGTAGCTTAAATTAGAGCCTTCATAGTTTTAGAGATTGAAGTAAAAGTGTGTGAACAAAATGACATGAGAATGTCACTCAATTTAAGCATATATATTGTACAAAAGCCAATTATCACTACATTTTTTGCAAGACATTTAAGGTCTTCCAGGCTTTGTCAAGGAGGGCTACAGAAGGTAGTTTGTCCCCTAATAGCATCAGCAAAGATTCACTTTAGGCTTGGAACTTTACTTCTGAATGTGCTTTCTGTCACCAACTATCTTATGTGCACACCAAAGGAAATCAGTCAAGACTGTCAGCAGCACTGATCCCACTTCTCTCTGCCAGATGTTATTCTTGTCCATCTGCTCACACTTGCTTTGCCCAACATGAAAAAGAACTGGAGGCTGTGAAGTGACACTGCAATTAACCTTGTAAATGATTTCCCCCTTTGCAAATGAAACGAGCCACAGGGTCCATAACTTACACAATTAAGAGCAATGCATCTTAGTCATTTTCTGTGATCCTCTGTTTAATATTTGATCGTTGATTTAATGTTTAATACTGTGGAATCATTGTTCTGGGTCCCTCATTTCTTGAATGCCCTTGATTTTAAAGATAGTCATCAAGATAGGAGCTTGATCTTGCAAAGACTTACTTGTGCAAGTACCTTGATGAAGGCCAATGTGATTAATTACATGCGTGAAGGTTTGTGTCAGTAAATGCTTCAGATACCTCATGTTTATCTTGGTAGCTGCCTTTAATTTGGGATTTTTTTGTGGAAGGGGTTTGTTTAAAATTAATTGAATGTTTAGTGGGGTCCATAGGTACTAAATGTATTTTCAAAACCTGGATTTCTGTGCACCATGACTTAAAATTTTGCCTTTTCTTTTAACAGTTATTAACAATCTCTTTTAACCATGGAAAATTGAAGCTGTCTGTCAATATTGTTTGCCATCATGTGAATAAGAACATGCATAAAAAAGTTAGCATAAGTATATTTGATACATAGTAAAGTGAAAGGCTTGGAACAGTGCACAATTCAGACAGATTTTGCTAATCTATCTGGATATTCAAATACCTTAATACTTAAGGGTGTTTCTTCTATTCCAAGCTTTTGATTCTGCTATGGAAAGGCTTTCAGTAGGTTGCAATTTTTTGAAGAAAACTGCTATTCGCTGGAAAGTACATGAAATAAATGACCAGAGGCTTGTTACAATGGATGATTTAGATGACCGGTTCAGAACCTGAAGTTAAGCTTCCGGAGGTGAACATTACATTAAATTATTATGTAGTAAACAAGATTAAATAGCTTTACCATGGGAGGATTAGATTAGACATAGGAAAAATTTCCTCACTGAAAGGGTAGTCAGGCACTGGAATAGGCTATCCAGGGAAATGTCAAAGAAACATGTGGCTATTACCTACAGAGTGATTTAGTGGTGAACATGGCAGTGCTGGGTTTACAGCTGATCTCAGTGATCTTGGAGATCTTCTCCAACCTTACCAATTCTGTGATATCGCATATCTTTGCTGTTATTTCATTTCATGCCCCATAAATATTTCGTAATTCAGATGAAAACCACTAGGTTATAATAATAGACAGTTGCATTATGTGACCAAGCTGCCATCTCAGCCATGATCTGGAATCAAAAATTGATGAAAGTGTTATGTACTGCAGCTGGAGCTACAGGACCTACCACTATTTTTTATGGTAAAATAATTCTGCACACAAGGCAAGATGTACCATTCACTGCAACCTATGTTGTTACAGCTGAACCCAAAAATGTAAGAAACCACCATTTTGCTAAGTTTTAGTAGATGAGGCAGAAACATCCAGGTTGCTTTAAGTGGCAGCTCCGTGGTTTGTTGAAAAAGAAAAATCATCTATGTCATGCATGCTATAAGTAAGTTGGGAAATGTATGCTTTTTTCACAATTTCTGGGGAAACTTCTTAAAATTTAATACCTATAATAAGTTTCAGTGAATTTCCTTAGACTTTCCTCATAAATATAAAATTTTAAACAGAATAAATTTAAGAGAAATAGGACCTTCCATTAACATACATAATTTGTTGTTGGCTGCTTATCTGCTTTCTAGCTTTTGTGGAACCTCTTTTAAATCAGCTGTGAGCATTCATTACTTGTCAACTATAATAATAACTATGTATTTTCCTCTTGTGCATATAAGCCTTCATCTTAAGAGTTCATTGAATTAGTATTTTTTGTAGTCATGTCATCTTCAGAGTTCTTAGTCATGAGGCTCTTTTATATGCTGCTACTTTTATAATGGAGGACTGGAGAAATTCTTAAAATAGATTAAAATTAAGAGTTCCAGATTGTTCAAATTCTAGTTCCTCTTCTTGGAGAAGATGAAATTAAGAGCAAAATCTAAGGCTGAATCTATCATGATTTTAAGTGCTAATAAATAAAACAGTTTTGTCTTTTCTCAATAACCAATTATAAAAAACTCAGCAATTCTTGTCATATTGTTTACAAATAATTGACAGATTTGCTCGTGCTGTATGCTTATGCATACATGGGCCTATTCTTCAAACAGAACATTATCCTAAGAATGATCATAAAGTAAGGTACAGTGCACTCTGAACAAGCACATACTACTTTTTTGTGTCCTTGGATAATGAAAGTTCGAGAAATAAACTTATACCAAGCACACTGGTGTATTTTTTTTCTTCATATCACCTTCAGATATCATCAACATTTTCTCATTATGTATCTTTTCTAGTATTTAGAAAATGGGAGGTATGAAGAAGATGGATATTATTATCCTGCCATATTGTGACACAAGGGAAGTGACATTCAGGACAAGCGAAGCCAAAGCTTCTCTACTGTTCATTAGCATTCAACAGCAAGTAAACCAGTTCTCTAGAGAGTAAAAACCAGCACACCTTCAAAATACATGCTGATCCACTGTGAACAATCCTCTCCTCTCCTCTCCTCTCCTCTCCTCTCCTCTCCTCTCCTCTCCTCTCCTCTCCTCTCCTCTCCTCTCCTCTCCTCTCCTCTCCTCTCCTCTCCTCTCCTCTCCTCTCCTCTCCTCTCCTCTCCTCTCCTCTCCTCTCCTCTCCTCTCCTCTCCTCTCCTCTCCTCTCCTCTCCTCTCCTCTCCTCTCCTCTCCTCTCCTCTCCTCTCCTCTCCTCTCCTCTCCTCTCCTCTCCTCTCCTCTCCTCTCCTCTCCTCTCCTCTCCTCTCCTCTCCTCTCCTCTCCTCTCCTCTCCTCTCCTCTCCTCTCCTCTCCTCTCCTCTCCTCTCCTCTCCTCTCCTCTCCTCTCCTCTCCTCTCCTCTCCTCTCCTCTCCTCTCCTCTCCTCTCCTCTCCTCTCCTCTCCTCTCCTCTCCTCTCCTCTCCTCTCCTCTCCTCCTTTACTTTCTTCCTTTCCTAATTATGGAAATCCAGATTTACATTGCTGTTTAGTCAATAAAGCAGAAATTTTTTTTCTATCAAACAGTGGTCATCATCATGTTTTGCCTTATCAACGTAAAAGAGAAAAAGCAATCTGTAAAATATCCCATTGCTCACTGTCCCTTTTCCACTTCACAGACTTATCTACCAAGTCAGTACAAGCTGCTACTTTTTGCACAAGTTTGTTTATCTTTCTGTCTTTGTGCTGTCTATTTAATTAAAGGTCAGGATTTATGCCTATAATCTTCCTCTGAGATAATAGCTAAACTTAATAGGGTATCTTCTTTATAGCACTGACAGTCTATCACTGGTGATTCCTCATGGTAGCTATTCTGTGTACCTCATCATTCTGCTGGATCTTTCAGTAGACACTGTCTTTAAAATCCCATTTGTACCATTTGGGTCAGGTCAGGAAGACTAATGGCTCTAATCTCGTTGGAATGATATTATTAATCTTGAAGCAAGTGAGGAGCAAGATGCTTTCTCCTGGAAAAGAACTCAAGACTTCAGTTCTGCAGAGGGTAATCCCTGGTTTACTGCACGTGGCAGAATGACTCAAAGATTAAGATGTCATCTTTTGTCATTTTAAACCTGTATTCTATTTTTGAATCAATTTCAGAAACCTGTGATGAAGGATTAAAGTTTCTATTTCCAGTTTCATACAACTTGATTTAATTTTTCTTAATGTGATTTTTAACAAATAAAGCAAAAGTAAATAGGGGTAGCTGTGAATCACAACAGTATTCCTCTATGCTGAGCTCTTTGCTTCTGGGCATAACAGGTGCATACTTGCTGATTTCTAGAAATTTGAGAAATTAAATTCACATTTAACACTAGATTCAGCAATACGACATGTTTAAATTGCAGGAACTGTTTTTTCTAAAATTCATAAACAACACTTGCAGTCACTGTCACTTCTGAACATTCAAACAGGATTTTTTAGAATCTAGGTTTCCAAAATGTTCTATATCTGTGTCTGTTTTGTGTACCCATTTCAATGGGTACTGATTTGGAGGTACGCTTCACTGCTTTGTGAACAAGAATGTTAGCAAAGAACGTGGAGGAATATCAGGCTTTTGTTTGCTCTCTGTTTGGGTCACCATGCACATTCACCTGGAAAATGGATTGGCTCAGACTACTGTGCCTGGCCAAGGTGTTCCTATAAATTATACCACCATATGAGAAATATTGATAAAATTCCACAGTGCAACACCATTCCTAGAAACGCCTCAAAACTGCCTTCTGCAAAGACAGATAGGTTTGTGGCCACTAAGCCTTTCACATTTCCAGATGTCTTTTGTTCTTCTATTGCAGTTTCCTGCATAATGTAGCTCCTTACTTTTAGTCCACAGAGTCCTGCATTAAGTCCTGCGTTAAGCTGGCACAGACTGAGTGCTTGTAACCCCAAACGGGTTTCAAAGCACCAGCTGGAGGATGGTGCACATGGTGGATACTCCTTAATACTCAAGACATGGACCCCAACTCTTGCTTCAGAGCACTGGGTTGCTCTCAGCCATGTGAAATATTACAGCTTTGCTGAGATTTCCTTGGCTACAAACAGAAACTCAGATGTCAGTGACCATGCCACATAAATTAAGCAGAGGGAATTGAGGAAAATTCAGCTTAACATATACTTTATGTTAACCTGTCCGATAGATAGAATCGTGATATTTGGAGAAATCAGATGGAGATGGGGAACCAGTTGTTTCCCTTCCTGGCTTGAACAGGTCCATCTTAAAATGTTACTAATATATTTCCATCAGATCGCTTAAAAAATAAGCAGTTGCAGTGCACAAAACATCTGTCATCCAGTTTAAGTCAAATGAACCTTAACAAGATTTTCTGGAATAAAAGCCAAAATACTAAAACACATGTGTACTTTAAGAAAAACTACTTTTTAAAATTATTATTATGCATTTCCATTTTTCACTTTTAAAATTTGGGCATTTGGTGATCTTTTTCACACTCAATATTACTTCTGTTCTCACCTGTATTACTCAGAAGCTTTTCAATGTCAGAAAATCTTTTTTTTAGTAAATAAAATGCTTTGTATAACAATGCTTGGCATAAATTGATATTTTTCAAGAAAAGAAAAGCAATTTAAACTGAGAAACACAATTTTCCTTCCAAGAGTTTAGATATAAAATGATTTCTAAGTATCAGTACAATGAAATTACCATGCTATAAAGCTGATCAAAGGGGTAGTAAACTTCTAACATCCTTTATGCCTAGATGACCTTCACATTACTATGAAGAAAAGGCAATTATCAAGAATAAAAATCAAGTTCAGTGTCATTTCATGAGCTTAGGAAATATTTTTTGATTCCTCCTTCACCCTAACATATAGATCACCTTGATTCCACCTTCCGGGGATGCTGGCATTTTTGGGATTTTCAGTGAAACCTCAGAAGGACAGGCTAAATGCATTACACAAAGCTCACAAATGAGCACAAAGTTGCATATTGCATCAGAACACTGAGGAGCACTCCATGTTTCCATTGATGGAATTTAGTTTTCCCTCTTTGTGGGTAGGAAGAGGCTCCTTCTTACTTCCCACAAAGATCTTCAGAAATGAGGAAGCATCCTGAGGTGGTAAAATTCTCCCTAAATATCACCGACAAGTTCTTGTTAATATTTGACTTCCACTTAACACTCTTCAAAAACTTTCAGTAATCTCTAGCCCTACACTGATGGAGGGTTAAGGGCATGAAAGGAATTCAGGTGTCTTGGACTTTGCAAAAAGTTCTCAGTGCTGCACAGAGCTGTATTCTTTCTTTAGGCTGCACCTGCATAAGGGAAGGACCTACCTCACATTTCATTTCAGTAATGCTTATTCCAATAAGAAAGGGTGAGACCTGACCTACTTGAGAAGTAAAGACTGCACATTTAGGTCCTCAGTTTCTTACTCAGTTTCAGAATCCCCAGTGGTCTTTGTCCATCTGTACAATAAAAAAAAAAAAGTAGGTTTAATAGCAGCACACAGTTTAGTACTGTTTCCTCCCTTTTGGTTAACCACATAAATAGGTTGCATATCAGGTACTAATTGATCAGAAACCAAATTTTATGTCTTGAAACCAGGTGAGATGTGGGCTAAACTGTGCAACACACATGCATTTTCTTTCTAGGCCCAGTTCAATTTGAAGGAGTTAGATTTAAATTTGAACAACGAAGCAATCTCTAATATTCCCCATTGTAACGTGAAACTTGTAAGGCATAGAAAATAAGAGCAAACTGTTCCCTATTCTGGCCACTGCTTCTTTGTCAGAATTATTTTGAAAGACTCAAGGCAGAATTTTTACTAAGGATAAAAGAAACTTATTGCAAGTAAGGAAAAATTCCTCTTTCTATACTTATACTGCCAGTGAAGAAAAACAAACAAGCAAACAGCTATTCCCTACAATCCATTTGTACAGACAGTATTTTTTGCAGCTAAATCCATAGGGAAAAAAGCCCAAAACCATCCATGTTTAGCATTATTTTAGCTAATAACATTTATTTCAGTGTAAAGCCATGGTTTAAAAAGTAAGCAAGCATGCTTTCAGGGCTTTTCATTTCCAGATAACACCATATGGTTCTCACTTGTCAAATGGAGACACAAAACACCCCATGGACTCCATTGAATGCTTTCTTTCTTTCTGACTTGAGACATGTTTATAACAGAAATAGAACCCTCTTGCTTCTCTGTTGTTGCCTCTCCACAACCTGGAAGTATAGTTGGAAGCTTTTCCTGGTTCAATCATTCTTTCTGTGTCCTGCGTGGTTTGTTCTCTTGTGCTTGGCAAATTTACATATGGTTTGGAAATCACCAGGCTCCTGGAATTTTTTGAGTAATGTAAGAGTGAACAAAATTGCCTGCAGCTCTTCTTCCATTTGCTTGGTAATGTCATTCTTCATTGTAAAGCCTCAGTGCTTATTAAGCTCTTGAGTGAATCAAGCCTTTGCAATAATGGCCAAAAACATGTCGTCAAGCCATCAGGAAATTTGATCTGCTGTGTGCAAAGGAACTATTAGGAGATGCTAAAGCAAGAAGTGATACTATGTAGATCACTGAAATGTGGGCATCTTCTTAGACTTTTGGAAAATGTGATGAAAGTTCAAAGTCATGCTGACACAATTTTGTAAAAGTAGTTGGGCTATTTCGTTTTTTCTTCATATAAGCCTAATTTCTTTTGCAGAAATATGTGCATTCAGAGATTTGAATCCAACCAGAAGAGAAACAGGCGGACATGTGATTAGGAAAATGGAATTTTTATATAAAGTGTTCTGAAAATATAAATTATATTGATATTTAAAGGGAACCTTTTTCTGATCTTGAAAAGAGTTGCCATCTGTGTAAAATTTCAAGAGGTTTCAAATTCACCTCCCAAAATTATTAGAGGGATATTGTTTGTTTGGGAAAAATTATGAATCTTCTTACAAGGAAACAATACTTCCTTTCACAGAGGAAAATATCCTCTCAAAGGAAGCACCCCAACAGATGTGCCGATGTAGCAATAAGAAACTCCAAAATGAGGTTCAGCAGAACATCTTCAGCATAAGTGAAGTTACAATCAAAACCTTGCCTTTCAGAGATGTCACCCAAGTAGTCAAGATAAGCAGAAAAGCTTTGTCAGAAAAGTAAAGAAGAAACAAAAATGAGTTTTAGCAACAAATGAATAAGTTGTTTGGGTATTTTGGGTTTTTTTTACTTTTTAGGAGAAAGTTTTGTTTAGGTGCATGTTAAATTGTCCTCATTTGATAACCTAGATACCCATAGAAGGTGATGCAATTTTTTCAGGCAGTGTTTCATGCCTAAAGATATGGTTTAAGCTTATCTATTTTTTTTAATCAGCTCAGTGTTGTGACCATAGAAATCAATAGCCAAAGCTATAAATATCACATGTTTTTTAAACAAATAGTAAATGGGTTTTGGTCTCTGTGTGACTATAAACAGGTATCAAATTTATTTTCAGGCAGTAGAGCATCCCCAAAATTTCTAAGTCTTCTAAGATCAAAACCTTGTTTGTTTATTTTCCCTCATTTGTGACCATTTGTAGGTCATGATTCGACATCACATAAAATTTAACAATCTCCTGTGTGTTCCAGGCAAACAAAATATGATTTTTATCAATTGCAGCATCTATTTTCTTCCTCCTTTTAATGAAATTTAGAGGAAGAAAGGCAGGCAGACTCCATTGTCCAAACACGTCACTTCAGCTTCAAACAAGCAACATGGCATTTTAAAATATAGATAGAAAATAGAAACTGAGCTCAATAGAAATTAGGGGAGAGGGAGAAAGAAGCATGAAATTAAATCACTGGCTTACCGTGACCTAAGAATATAGTTAAAAATAAGAGCCTTAATATGTCTTTCCTATGGGTACGTGAAGTGCAATAGTTATTAAGAGAGATAGTGATGACTCATACTAGATTGCAAAATGATAACTACAGAGGAAATGAGACCAAATCCCATGGTTCTTACACCCTTTTTACTCAGGCGAGTTGCCACTGGCACAAAGAAACCAGCCTATGAAGGATTCATAGGAGTTAGGTTTCAAAATCGTTCTCTTCTTCCAATGCTAAGCTGCTCCCTGCAATATATGCTGAATTGTTTTGTCCTACGGTGCCTAAGTGACACATGCAGTGAAACTGAAACCCTCAAGCAGTCTCTATATGCTGCTTAATTAGTCCATTGGTTTAATGTTTAAAATAAAAAGCCGAAACCTTTTAATGTTCTGGCTATTAGGCATTTACTGCTGATATTCAAGCTCCATACACTTTTCTTCCTTTCATCTCTTATAAGCCTATTATTACACACTGTCTCAAGAGTAATCAAAATCACAGGCAGTGCAGTGGACTACCTTAATTTAACAACACTGCCCTCATTGCATTCCACCTCCAAGAAAGAGAAGTATTTGTCTCTCCTATAGGTTGTCCTGTTGTGTTGGGAAGCATAAAATCTCTGATTCATTTTGTTCATCCTCAAAGAGCAGCCTGGTCAGTTTTGATGCTGAATGACACCACTAAGCAATCACCCTTCTAGAGAACTACACAAACTTATGTCACATAGGTAAGGCTGACAGCTCTTTGGAGATTTGGTGGAAATTTTTATAAAGACATGACGGTTGTACTGGGGTTATTAAAATTGCAGAGTGGGCTGACCCTGGCTGAATGCCAGGTGCCTACCAAGCCATTCCATCTCTTCCCTCCTCAGCTGGACAGGGGGAAGAAAAGACAACAAAAGGCTCATTGGTTAAGTTAAGGACAGGGAGAGATCACTTGCCAATTACCATAATGGGCAAAACAGACCCAGCTTTGGGAAACTGATTGAATTAAAAACAGGGATAATGAGAAATAACTCCAAATCTTAACACCACCTTCCTTCCATGTCTTCCTCCTTCCTTAACTTAGCTTCATCTCTGGTCTTCTCTCCATCCCCAGTAGTGCAGGGAGCTGGGAACAGAGTCAGTTCATCATACTGTTTTTTCTGCTGATACTTTCTCCAGCATGGGATTCTTCCCAGAGGATACAGTCCTCCATGAAATTCTCCAGTGTGAGTCCTCCCCACTGCGCTACACTTCTTCACACCCCGCTCCAGTGTGCCTCTTCCTCGGGCTTCAGTCCTTCAAGGGGAGGGTGCTCCAGTGCATCCCCCTGACAGGATCATAAGTCCTGCCCACAAACCTGATGCTCTGGGCTCCTCTCTCCATGGTCCACAGGTCCTACCAGGAAGCCTCCCTCAGGCATCCATCTCCTCTGGTGTGGTGTCCTGAACAGGCTGCAGAGGGACATAAATTCCTTGAAATTTTCAAATCCCTTGGCTTTCCATATTCAATACAGAGAACTTACGCAGTATACTTTCTAAGAATACCAGTTGTAGCAAGTGTTTGGACTAAATTGCATAGAATAGCCAATTCAATTTACTTTTTATAAAGAAAAGTCATTGTCATTAGTACTTCTAAAAATCAGTGCTTGAATGGTTAACCTTTGGCCCTCTGAGACAGGAATTTAGGGAAATTAGTACACAATAAGTTTAAATTATACTAGAATCCGCACTTTGCTTGCAAATGTTCTTAGGTGTCTACAAGATGAAGACTGAAAAACCAACTCCTAGAGTTGCTGTGCCAAAGAAGTAACACACAATCTGCAATTGAAGGTTGAATATGAAAAGGTAGCATAAGCCCACCATGTTTGAAAATACTCCCAAACACATCCAAAGAAAATATAGAATACTTAAAATTCGACTATAAGATTGGGCAGGATTTTTTTTGCACAGTAAATTTAAGCAAGACTGAACAGTCCTGCTTAGAGTTTATATCAATAAATTATACAATGAATTATTTTACCATGTAATGAGTTTCATGTATTTGAAGTAAGTAAAGAAATTTAATGTATTAGAAAGGTTAATGCCTTTTAATTTAAAGAAATTGAAAAATGCAAGTAATGCGATCTAAATGAGATATTCAACTGAAAGTTAAAATACATTAAGTAAGGGATCTCTCATAATTCAGTTGTGAACTTGGTACCACTATAAGTATTTAAGCACTGTGTATTTTTAGTAACTTTCTTCACATAATTACTGCCAAATTAACTGATGTACACAGGATCAACAACAAATGAATATTTCATAACTGATTACAAGCATAATAGAATTTACTCCTGCAAGGTTGCTGTGATAGTGTTTTTAATGAATACTTGACATTATTAATATTGTAATTATTTATTTATTTCACATTGGAGTTGTATTTGGCATTTGGCAGCGATATAAAAATAGATGATCTCTGACTTGAGTACCTTATATAAAATGACAATAGGGCAAAGTGGAAAAAGGATAAGAACAGATAAGTTGATAAAGCTCTTTGGAAGTATAAGATGACTGTCTTTAGCTGACAGCCCAAAAATAACCATTAATCCTGAGAACAAAAGAGGGAAATATTTCTTTGCACTGGGCTTTGCTTCTTATTTCTGACAGGAGAGATGAAGGAGTCTTTTTTTATCACTCTTTTTTTTTCAATGTTGCAGGTGATTTAAATTATGCTATCAGTAGTCAGCTGCATGAAATGATCCTTAGACTCCACTTCCCCTCTGCAGTTTTATCATCCCCTTTTTTGAGCTCTAGCCATGTTTCTTACCATCAGACTTTTGAAAACACAGTTTTTCAGGGAGACTTGGTATTCTGACAGCTGGTATTTCAAGGATAATACCAAATATTAGGAAACTTATGATAAAAATCATGAGAGTTGACAATGCTGCCATCTAGCCTTAGAAAGGTAATCAACAGGAGCAATCTATTACAAAGCCACGAGTCTCTGACTCTCCCCATTAACTTCCCAAACAGCAGGAATCTGAGGCTCCTTTCCATGAAGTCTTAGCAGCTTCACCATGAGCAATGATCATGAACAAAGACTCCTCTGATATCATTCTCAAGAGCAAGACTGTGTTTATTTTGAGCTAGTGACATCGTATAGTCAGATGTACAGAGGCTGTGTACATGGGACATTGCTCTAAGACCCCTTATTATAAAAATTAAAAAGCCAGCAAGCTTCTGTGTGCTGTCCTTTAAGGAAGAATTAGGATCCCTGCAGCACATCATACATTTTCATGACTGGCTTCCTCTGTTTGCAAGTTGGGCTGCTGCGCTGCGAAGCTAAAATTAAAAGACTTACAAGATAAAGAAACATTTTTTTTCTTTGTCTAATTAGTATTTCTTTGATTTAGGTCACAAATTTGAGGTCTTTTTTAGTACCTAAGAAGATCAAAGAGAAGTCATCTTCAAATGTATAGGGGTAGAATTGTTTGTGGGTTTTGTTTTAAATGCTGTATTTTAAGATGTGGTTCTTTTTATGCACATATAAATCTTTGGATAAGATCTATCACTCCAATATGTTTTAATACGTGTAGCCTGTTAATACTTATGTTTGAAATGCTAATATGTTGGTTTGTTTCCGTTCTTGCTTTAAAACTTGCATTTGTCATTGTTTTGTTCTAGCTTGTTTCACAATAATTGATTTTGTGTTCACTTTTTAATTGGTTTATTTGTAACTTTATTGAAATTCATGGATTTGCTGATGTCCTGAGGAGGGTGTGTTTTCACTGGTAGTCATTAATTGCACAGTGTTAAGGATTCATAAGCTTGCAACTTCTTCATAAAGCAATCAACACATTTTATTAACTTCCTGAGTCTCTGCTCTGCTCCCTGAATCACAGCATTTGTGATCCTGCTCTTAGCTGAAAACAGGTGCAGTATTTGTATGATAAGAAACTCTTTGAAATGAACACATATTTTACTTTTAAAAGAGTAGTTGCTTGGAGACAAATGCTTGTAATTATTATTATTTATTTCTACAACAGAAGGATTGAGAGCATCAGAATCAGAGATATATTGTGTTAAATGCAGAACAAGAGAATGAAAGACACTCAAAAAACAAAAAGCCCAGAGAGCAAGCATTAGATGGTTGCTGAACATATTAGACGTATGAGAATCTTAGAAATGGACCAAGAAGAAGTACCGTGCTCTTTGCAAAAGCAATACATACCTTTTGCTCAGAAGCTCCTCTTCTGGATGCTTCTTTCTGAGACAAACAGGAGAAACAAAGAGAGACATGAAAGATGCTGGGTACCTCATCTGGTGACCGCCAAAGACAGGCAGAAACAGTGAGCACCATCTGTCAGCCCTTGAGGACAGTGGGTGAGTTGGAGCAGTGATGTGTCCTATTACCTCACAGATTCTATTACCCTGTCAGCCAGACCATGCTGAGGGTCTGAGCCAAACCTGGACAGCACCCTCCTCTCCTCATAGCCTGAAAAACAGGAAAAAAATGAAACCTAGCTTGCTTTGAAGTCTTAAAGCTTTTACATTTCTACAGCTGTGCTGTAAAAAGAAATACGCAATCAGGAGATTAGTCACAGATTTTTTAGCCTTGGTTTCCTCTCTTTGCAATTTTTTAAGTTTTCATCATTACACCTTTGACCTTTTCTTGTCTTCTGTTATTTTGTAATCCACTTCACAAGAGAAAATTTAGGTTAAATCATCTTATAAAGTTACTTCTAGATTTCCCAAATCCTTGTCCTGCGTCAGTGGAATCTTACATTGTTCTCCACTGCTTTCTCTGTCTTAATAAAATCAGAGGGGTCTATATGGCTGTATCCTTCCAGCTTCTCTCTCCAATTTTCTTGGGGAAAATTTCACAAATAACTTCCATATAGTTAGTTATTTCTAACCTAGGATTATCACAGGTAATATACACAGTAGAATAAACATATTTATATCATGTATAGGAGAGAGCACAACCCAGGACACCTGGCTCAAGGTCTCTTTTACCGCCACCAGCCATTCCCTTGAAAGATGAGCAGTTGTTTGTATGTTGGTGCTCACTGTACCTCAGGTCTGGAGAGATCCTTTTTCTTGCACAGACTTGGTGGGGGAAATAAGTGGAATGGGCTGCTGAGAGCTCAGACCTATCCCTGGCAGGTTCATTGGTATGTGGTGGGGCATAGCTGACAAAACCAGGATGAAATTCTGTGTCTGCCTGAATCCAGATAATTCAGACTCATATTACTAGCAAGTATTTTTTGTCTTATCAATGGTTTACATAGGTGTATGTCATGCCCCCATCCAGACAGACACCTGAGCTGGAAGATAGGCAAACAAGCATACTCAAAGATGGCTGTAAAGAATAGCCCAAATTCAATCACTGCATTGATTGCATATGAAAAGATTCTCTTGACTCCAGTATATCTTCTCATTTATATCCCACTTCAAAATACTTTCTGAAAAGAAAATGACATTGCTTGTCCACCACTGAAAGGAAAGGGTTGGTTAGACCAAATGTAACACTGACACTAAAGATTACATTTTTATAACTTTTTATTTTTGTAAAGGATTTCTGAGGAGAAATAAAAAAAAAGGTTTTGTTATCATTCATAATCATCACCATAGTCTGATTGACCGGTTTTCGTGTTGTCTGGATTAAATAATACACTGCTGGCATGGAGACAGTTATTCTTTTTTTTATTCACATACTGACAAACCCAGCCGAAAAATCAAGGTAATTTATACCCTTCAATCCATACTGTGCATTATAAACCCTGTGTTCAAACAGCCATATGTATATATTTTTAATTGTACTTCCAACCTGAATAAGAAGCTGTATATCTTTGTTGTCACTGGGATAGGAAAATGCAGCAGTTGACTGTTCTTCCTGGGAAGAATCCCTGATGCATTTGAATATGGCTAAGAGAGCATGATGTGGACAAAAGGATGTTCCTGCAAAGCAAGGATATTTTTTCTCAGGACAATGATAGGAAACTGAATTTGTAGTTATTACACTCTTTGTGGCAACATGTCTAAGAACTTTGTACAGGTGCTCATGATCATGTCCATTTTAAATTCATTAACAAATGCTTTACCTCTTAATTTAAAAATATTTTATATTAAGAAATAGCTATTGTCTTCCTATCTGGTATAGTTTTATGCATGAAAAAATTGCTTCATGCTCTTTATTTAACTTATACATTTATTGTGATTGTTAATTAGTGAATATACATGAGGCACCTTGAGATCTGAAAGTAAAAGATCTTCTTTATCATATTATCTACATAGGCATTAATACCTTTAAATAAATTATTTTGTATAGCCAAAACAGCCATCTACTTTCACCTCATGCTATTTCACAGGCTGCTTAAATCAATGATTCAGTTAGAAAATGAAAGTAGAAGAGATTTCAGCCAAAGATTGGAAGCCTCACCTTACATATTTTTTCTCTCTTTCATACAAACAACTAATTCAACATACAACTAATCTCACCAAAACAACTATTTATCCTCTCATCATCTGAGTTCTGCAAGGTTGATGAGTTTTGGTAGCATTTGGTTTTTAATGGTTTATAGACACTCACTATGAATAATTTTAGCTAAGGCATAGAAAAAATTCACTTTAAGAACCATGTGGAAATACTAGAAAACTACTCTTGACAGAACAGAGATTTTTGGGGTTTTTTGTTTGGTTTTGATTTTTTTTTTGTTTGTTTAGTTACTTGGTTGGTTTGTTTTACTTTTTCAAAATAAAATAATGAATGGACAGTTGCAAATTACATCTGAAATAAACTTTAAGGCAGTGAAATGCAAAAATAAATTTTAAAAGAGAAAAGAAATGAAATGTAGGAATACGAGCATCGCAAAGATAAACAAAGATTTTCTTACAAGTAAATCATACCATGTTTTCTAGTTCCAGTTTCTTATTTTCTCTCTGTGGATCAGGAGTTTCCCTTAAACAGTGCAGCATGTTCCTTAAAAGGGATATTTTTTTCTTGTATTTTGTCTCATGGTTAAAGTTGTGCAAGACCACATGGCAACTATAGACAACGTTTATCTGTAAAATGAGCACTGGGCAGACTCTGAAATCTGGCTTACCAACCCCATTCCATCTTTTGAACACCCCAGTCTATCTTGTTTAAGGGCATTTAAAGGAATTTCAAATAAGTGAAAGGCAGTCTATGACAAGGCAAGACAGTTGTCCATGAGCATGCTAAATTTCCATGAATTCAAGAATGGGAGGGGATAGAATACAAAAATCACACAGATTGTTTGGAAAAATGGATATTGGCCGTGACATTTTATACCAACCACTGCATTAAGGAATTCTGTTGGACTGATAAAAATGTTCCTGTGCAAAGTCAACATTAGAATCTTGATTTGGCTGAGATCGAGTACAATCCTATCCTGATAGTCTGCTAGAAAACCCACTTGGTGTCCTGGAAAATATTTTAATAGGGTTTTGATGATAGGGTGTAGAAATGGGTAGGGGGAAAAATGTTTAAGTAATTTATTTTTTAATTTCTCTTTAAATCTTTTCATAACCTCACCAATTCCCCCAAGACAGCTAAAAAACCAATGAGCCATTGACTCCACAGACCATTGGCAAGTGCCTGTCATTACTCAGAACTTCAGAAAAAGGAGGGTGATTAATCCATTTAAATTTACTGTACAGGAAATATCAGAGGTGGCAGATGCTTTCCTCAATTGTGATTTACATAGAAAAGAAAATTAAAACCCTCACCGTAACAATTAACTGACTGCTTCACTAGATCCACTGTCACCTCTGGGTTTTTTTCTTGTGGAGAATGTAACTATAAATGCTTCCAGCTTTCCTGACATAAAGATATGAGGGGCTGGGGGGTTTGTTCTGGTTTTTCCCTGTTGTTGGTGGTTTTTTTGTTCTTTTTTTGATTTTTTGGGTTTTTAATATTTTCAAAGACATTCTATTGCTTGTTTTTGGTTATGATTTTTGGGGTGGGGAACCACTGGGGAATGCTGCTTTGGAAAATGACTAATCTGTAGTCATTAGAACACTTCACACTGCAGCAAAACTGTCAGTATCTCTTCATTAGCTTCAAGATAAGGAGTTTTATGTAAGTAGATCTAAACCTCAGCTGTAACATCCTCCTCAGGGTATATTAACAGTGCAGGATTTCACAATATTTCAGGACTAATTTCCTGCTTATTCAGATACTTTTTCATCACAGAGAATTTATACAGCTACAGACATCTGTCTTAATAACATTCAGCATGTTAATATGGGTCTTGAGGACATTAGGTGATTGAAACTGTAGCTACTAGATTCTTCCCATAAATTTGGAATGATCAAAAGAGAATCTTTCATGGCTTTAGAAATTTATTGTCTTAATTAGTTTTTACTCTGTAAATTATACTCTTCTGGGTTTTTTTGGGAGGAGTTTTGTGTTTTGTTTTGGAATGTTGTTTTTTGTTTGTTTGTTTTGCTTGTTTTGTTTTACTTTCTTTGCTTTGTTTTTTGGTTGGTTGGTTTTGTTGTTGGGGTTTTTTCCTCTTAGAACTATGGGTTGTATATAATGCTTTCAAAATCTGTAGTGAGAGTTTGAGGAGGAAGACCCATTACGTGAAATGATGTGTATTTATAATGCTGAACTTCGAGAAATTTCTCTTCTGCTACTATAAACCTCACAAAGCTTCACATTAATGGCATTTGCTAGCAAGTGACCAGACTAGGCTGTATGCTCTCATAATCTGTACAACTTTAACAATGAATAAAACCAAAGGGTTTCTCAACATTGCCAGTATTTTTCATAAAACATTCTTAAGCCACGGGAGTCTCAAATTTCCATAACATGGACTATAGATATTTTATGAGAAATAAAGTTCTTTATTCAGAAGAAACATGGCTTTCCTCAGAGGAGGAAAAAAGGACTTTGCACCCAACTTTTCTATATGCATGCACATCAGCAGGTAGCAGGAGTTTGGGAGGCAAAAACAGTGTGTGTAGCTGAACATATGCTCTAAGGGGAACAGCCTGATTTATGTGGAAGAATGAAGTGACTAGCACCTCCACTAGAGCAAAGAGAAATCCAGGAAGTCTCTGACCTCCAAGCCAGAGCTCTTTCTCTGATCTGCTGAGGTATTGTTCCTTTGAACTCCTGCTGTTCAGAGCAACTAGCTGAGCCACAATCCAACTTACATCCTTACTGACAAATGTGACGGTGTCTCCCTGTCATCTAAGAGAGGTAATGCGTTCACCCACCAAAAAAGCTAGTCCCATATGTTGTGCATATTTTATCCAGGCTTACTGTAGTTATGCAGATTTGGATTTTATATTACTATTCAATCTGGTTTATACTGTGTTTTATCTTCCTTCTCTTTTATGTATATGGAAACCTGTGGGTCCTTCAGAATACATTGTCACCTTAGAGGGTTTGGGTTTTTTTTCCTGAATAACAATGGATTGCTCTCCATAAAAAGCATTTAGATATTTCAACTTCTTTGTTGAACAGTAAGAATTGTTTTTTAATTATGTCCACAGTTAGTGGAATGATTCTTAATTTCAACACTCTTTAAACACAGCACTTTTTTAATGCCAATTGTGGTATTGAGGCCTATTCTATTCATCAGTTTAGCTGAGATTTAAAAGGATATGGGGCTTTTTTGTGAAGTAGTGTGTCAGGAGTTGGACTTGGATGATCCTTCTGAGTCCTTTTCAACTCAGGATATTCTATGATATTCCATGAAGACCATTAAAAGTGTGACACCTAGAATGCAGAGCTTGAAAGATAAGAAGGCTACAGCAAATCTGTAGTGAGAGAGAAGGTGAGGGCAGGATCCATAAAAAGATTATAGTAATTTTAACAAAGGTTATCTATGATGGTATTTTTTAACCTGATCATTTTACATCATTGTAAACATTAAAAATAGGGATCAGCAGTCCCCACTGACCTTTTTTCTTGCCATTATCAGTTGGCCATTTCCAAATCCTGTGGGTCTCAAGATGGCAATTGAAAGACGAGAGGTTAATGGCTTTATGCACTAATTCAAGGAGTGTGCTCTATTTGTGAAAGTGCTAAGACTCCTGTGGCAGAAACTGTCAAGTGAATAGTTTAGGCTACTATCACTGATGGAGTGGAAATGTCAAAGAGCAACTCATTAGAGTCAGAGAACAAATAGGCAGGGATACTCAGAGCTTCGAAAAGCGTGAAAGGTAAGAGCAAGTAGATGAACTAGACATGATGAAAAAAAGAAGAATCAGTGAAAGAATGTAAGAGAGAGTAATCAGTGAAAAGGAAAATGACCTTGTACATAGCAAAGGGCAAAAAGATATTGTACACCATCTCGTTCTGCTCATGCTACTGTGACTAATTTTGATTCTGAAAGTCTTCAAATAGATTTGTATGCACACACATTTTCAGAATCATACAAATATTTGCTGGAAGGACATTTAACTGTCATCTAGGCACACTCCTGCTTGGATCAGGACTATATTCAATATTAGATTGGGTCAGTTGTTTCTTTGTTTAGTTGAATCTTGAAAAGACCTTTATGGACAATCTATTTCTCTTCTGCCCTAACTTTATAATGATGAAGTTTTCCTAAGGTCAGTCTTCATATCCTAAACCCTAACTTGGAACTGTTGCCTTTTGTTTAATCACCAGACATTTATGAAAATACCTTGGTTCAGTTCAGCTCAGCTTTGGCTTTCCCATGTTCACACCTGAACATCCAAGGAATTCTCTTCCACTTCTATTTTGTTTCCTGTCCTTGATTACATTTAATGGATGCTGTCTTTGAAATTTAGTACTTTAGGAATTTTTTGCTTAGCCTCTTACAAAATATCTTATCTTTTTGTAGAACAGGATACTTTGTTCCTGAATGGTAAAAATTACTGTACTACTCTTCCCCTCTTTATGGTTCCCCAGGGAAACCTGGCCATCAATTTACTAAACTCTGAAGTCTTAAAGTCTAGAGTCCCAACAGTTGCTTAAACTCACAATCCCAGAATCTTTGTTACAGTTTTATCTGTCATCATCTGGTGGATGCTGTCAAAGTGAACCATAGGCTCTGTGGTAGAAAAATTTAATTCCCAGTTCTGTTTTTAAGTGACAGTAAATGAAAAAGGAAGTATCTAAATTCTGATGAACAGAACAAAATCTATGAATTTCTTTTTATCGAGGGAATTATACTTATTTACAACTCTTATTTAATTGAAATATTCTTATTACTATGATGCATTCGGGCACAAAACTCGTACCTATGAAGTCCATGTTGATTGGCAACAATAAAGATTTTTACTTTCTTGAAAAGGGAATTAATTTTTAAAATCTTTAAACATGCAGTAGTGAATGAAAATAGTACATTCACTTTTATGTGGAATTTAATTACTACTACTTTAACAAAGTTCACTTCTCATTGAACCATGAAATACCAGGAATGTTTAAGAGAGTACCTGTCAGAAGTGATCCCAGCATGTGATCCTTTTGAGACATATATACAATAGCTAGACCAGTATCTACTGGTCTAGACTTCTTATACCAGCTGAAACTCTAAAATCTTTCATTTTGATCAAACATGTTTTGATATGTCAATAGAGTTACTCTCCATCTTCTTGTGTTCAGTAATATCAAATATTTACACTATTGTGAAAAAGAATAAACACTCTTTTATGCCCTTGGTCTTTTCAAAAAGTGTTTAAATCATTTAAACTAGTTCTACACTTACAAAAAAGTACAAAGACAAGCTCCAAAAGGATATGGACACTGCAAAGTGAAATTTAGATTGGATGAGGGGTACAAAATTACTCTAAGAAGAAAAATTTTTTTTTTGCCTGCAACTTCTAATCGTGAAATTTCTTCAAATAAACTTAGCATAGGCCAGACACTAATACAGCCACAGTTCTTGAGTCTGCATAGGCCATCTTCTTCCTCTACTAGGGCAAGATTTTTCCTTCTTACTCTTGTCCTGTGGTTCCTGCATTCATATCTGGACAGCATCCAAGCTCGAGTCCAAATCCAAATAGGACTTGTAGTCTATAACTTGCTGCTTAGACTTCTTTCATTGGAATTGGAAGGTCTCTTGGGGTGACAAAATGAACCTATTTCTATCTTCTTGGGCAAATGTTCTAACTATTAAGTTATTACACAGATGGGAAGGAAGATATCAGCGTCCTTTCAATGAAAGGAGTGCCATGTATCCAGCCACTTATCATGTTCCTCAAGGCAAAGTGTCAGGCTGGTAATGCACAACGTCTGTAAAGCTGCCACACTAAAGGCTGCACTGAGGAGATCCAGAGTCCAAGGAAAGGGGTTCATCGTGGGGTTCATTTGTCCTGAGAGTCCCAGTCATAGGAACAAACAACTGGTTTGTGACTGTCCCATCCAGTTGGGTGCTGAATTTGGAATAAATTGTTTCACATCATCTCAGTCCTGTTCTTAAACCGGTGCTAAGTGAATACTTCAGTGAATTACTATATGATGGAGAGATACTGCAAGGCTATAAGAATTTCATAAGCATCCTTAAGCATGTTACAAACTTGTTCTAATGTTTGAAATTCAAAATATTACTTTCTAAATTTAAAGTCATTCTATCAAAGAGCCAAGGGAGTTTTTTTTGTTTATAATAAGCCATAGCAACTCTTTCAGAGCAATTACATTGAATGTTATAAATGTACATAAGGAACATTAGGCTTTATGCAGCATAGTAAAAATCCTTATAAATGTTGAAAGAAATTACCAGAGGAGATTAGTGGATATTGCAAACTAATCACTTGACATTTAGATTTTGAAAAAATTAAAGCTGCCTTTGAACTATACTCTTATAAAAAGCCACTTCAAATATGAAAATATTCTGGTATTTTTTCAGTTAAGTTTTAACACATCTGAAATATTCCAAATTAAGGGCTGCAGTAAGGCCACTCTTACGTTTTCTGGCATCAATTACATCTATGTGCATTTCAAAGCCCACTTGTGAAGAGATTTAAAGAGGACTTAATGTAAATGAAAATTCAGTCATAATCTTTTGGGGTGAATTGAACTGTTCATTTATAAATGAGAATAATTAACAGAAACACACCTTTTCCTTATTCATGTCAATCCTTTCATTCTAAAATATGGATCAGCTCCAGTTAATTTTGCTTATTTAAATAAGTCTTTCCATGTAAGCATCCTCTTCAAATTTGGATTTTTATGGAATTATTTTCTAAAGCAATAAGGAGCAATTTCCATTTTGCCATTTAATCTATCAATAATCTGTGAGTAGAGTGGTGTCTCTGATTTCAGAGAGCACTTGTCTTTGAAATCTGAAAGAAAAATAGAACTCCTTTGCAGTCAGAACTACAATGGTTGCCTAAAGCCTTTCGAGTAGTTTGGAACTTCTCCAGTAATTCTCAAGGCCTTCCTAGAATACCACTTGGATATGAAGAAACAGTTTTCTGCTTGCACTGAATTTGATGAAATGATTTTCACTGATTTTAAGGAGAAAAAGGGTTTTAAGTCCTGTGCCAGTATTTTCCTCACGTTGCTTTGCAGACAATGCAGAAAGACAGGTAAGGTGACTCTTATGTTAAAGGGCTTTATGTTGGAAGTGCATTTCTGTGTTCATTGATTACTTGAACTCTTTAAATACAAGAAAACCATCACTTCCTCTGATACCTGAGCCTCCTTCTGAATGTCAGGGTCAAACTTCTGTAATTATTTCTTCAAGTATATTCAAGGTACAAAGTCATCTGTCCTGAAATAAAAGTACATTCTTATTGTGTTAATTATGAAGTGGTGAGATAAATAAATTAGGTGGCAGATAGATAAAATATAGCTCATATTGGTATGGCTAAAGACTGACCAGAATGGAAAATTGGCATTAGAGATTGAAATATTATTTAAGTCATACCATAAAATATACTTTTTCCTATTTAGAGATTACCATGAAGTAGAAAATATGTTATTGTGATGGGTATACTGGGTGTCCAGTAAAAAAGAGTGGAAATGCCCTAGTCAAGCAAGCCCAGTCAGAAGTTCAGAACAATAGGGACAATCTTACAAAGAGAAAAAATGAGACCCCTGAGAAGACTGAATTTTGAGAAAAAAGACTCAGAAGCAAATTCTTTATGGCATAAGTTAATGCAATACTCTTACTATCATTCAAAAAATTATATTAGCATGAAGGCCTAGTACAAAAAGCAACAGCCAAAATCATAAAGCTGGTGAAGTTAAAGAGATTGGGTAGATAGGTCAGGTATATTTTATCTCTCCTAAATAGATTTTCAGATACAGTGAAAAACAAAACAAAACAAAACCAAAAAAAAAAAAAAAACCAAACAAAAAAAAGCCACCAAAAACCAAAAACAAACAAAACAAAACACAAAAAAATACCCCACCACCAAAATCCAACTTTATCATCTTCCTAGCCAATGCTTTGTCATAATACTTTAAGGAGAAAACAGAAAACAAGGATGAAAGATTTTTCTTTTTTTCTATGACCTTCTGTCTGACATAATCTGATTATCATATAATGGGATTTGGTAAATCAAATAGATCCATTGCTCAAAAGAAACTCACCATGGTATGTCTATTCAAGTAAACAAAATGGTATGGCTCTAGCAAGACAAAAAGGCAGAATAAGTGAAAATTCATGTCATACCACTTCTGAAGCCAGTATTGTGTGATTCTATTTTTCTTGGAATACAGACAAGAACTAACATATCTGTAAATATCACATTTTATATTCTTAGCATAAGCCTTTGTAAAACTTCAGTTGGGTGGATTTTTCCCCCAAAGGCAATGCATGGGACTTTTGCATGTACATGAGTAATTTTTTTTCTTTCTATTGCTAAACATATACAATTCACTGAATACTTAATTACCATGCAGAAATCAGTGGGATGCCTCCAAGATGGATAGGGTGTGAAACATTAGTCCTGGTAGGACAAACTGAAGAACTGGGGCTTGTCCAGCAAGATGGTTTTAAACAGACCCTTGCAGCAGCCTTCCCTGTATCTATGAGGAGAAGGAGCCAGTCTCTTCACAGAGCTACATTGTTGGAAGACAAAAGGAAAAACTCATATACTGTAAGAAGAGAGTTTCAGATTTGGTATCAGGAGAAATCTTTCACCAATGAACAGTGATGTAGTGTCACAGGAAGAACAGGGAGGCTGTGGTGTCTCCATCCTTGGGTATTTTCATATTGGGCAAAGCCCTGGTTTCAACTCCAGAATTGCCTCACTTGATTTTATAGCTGATCTTGCTTTGAACCAGGAGTAGAGATACTGGTGTCCCTTTCAAGCTGAATTATCATATAAAACTGCAACAAGCTACATGTTTTATAAATCGACATAAAAATCTATGATAAAACCTGACTGTAAAATACTGAACAGCAAAACCATTCATCCCCATACGACATATAGCATTCATATTTCATGGAATAAAGCATTACCAACTTAGCAAAATATTATCCCACATTCTTTCTACTGTGTAAACTTAGAGCTTTGTTTCTATTCTTCATGTGCCTACTGTGAAAGTAAAAGAAATTTGGAGGTTTGTGTTCTGATCTGCCATTACAAATTGTCATGAACTCTACCACCTGTACCAGGTGAAGGGCTTGGCAATGCCCAGTTGCAGTATTAATGTTTGCCTATGTTTATTGACACTTAAAAAATTACATTCTGATGGAAACCTGGCTCAGAGAGTTCTTCAAATTATGAATTGCTACAGTGCAAAAACATTGGTCCCATTTTAATTCTTTTTGTCTTTTTTTTCTGTTCAAGCCACAAATTGTCTCTTTAAGAAAAGTTGCACATACAATGAATTCATTTGGAACTCATACATAAAATAGCTTCAGAGAAAAAACTGCAATATTTTACCATAAATTACCAGTTACACCCAAATATTTGTGTACAGATAAGACTTTATGTGCAGTCATATATCTAATATTTATTGTTTGTATACATAGATATCTATTAAACAGAAAATTCTTATATTGACACATTGAATCATTTGATGCATAGTTTTTGACTATGTATCCTCATTCCCTTGAAGCAGAAAACAGAACTTTTATACTTTTACTGCTTATTAATGTTCAGTTAAGCTGACGAGAAAATCTGTTGTGTATAATTCCAATATTCAACTTCATCGAAACAAAATCCTCCTTCAGAATCATTACAGTTTACCACACAGGTAGAGAGATTATCAAAAGGTAAAATTAATTCATGAGACCGAAATTACGGTCTCTTTACCTCACTTTTCATAACTTCTCCTTTACGCAACTCATCGGTTGGTTTATTTCAAAGGCAATGCCTTCAAGCAAACTAAGATAGTTGCTATATTTTAAACAGGAAATCACCCAAATATTTGTTTTTCTCTTCCCTAAAAGATGAAAATTCCCGTCTCATTAATGTGTCTACAACTGACCAAGTGGAAGAGATTTAGTTCTATGTCTAACTTTAGATCTAAAAAGTACTTTAAACTGGATGCAGAACCCCTGCTGTGCTTGGGAAGATTTATCCATTTCAGAAATTGAGCTTAATTGCTCATTTGTTATGTCTTTTGTATCTCATGAGGATGGACTTTAAGACTATGACATAATTAAGAACAGAAAATATGTTTTCCTTTTATGAGTTTTGTGCAGGGGTCCCAAGTTTACTAAAATTCTTGGCTTTACAAATTTATGCCAATAAAAGAAGACTTTCAATTTAAAAGTTAAAAACTCTCTCAAGAATTTCTAAATTCTTTTTTTTGTATTATAGGTAGTATATTCAGACATGACGCTTTGCGATTGCAAAATTCTCTTGTCATTTTTTTAATGACCTGCATACGTAATTCAAAGCTTTCCTATTCAAGAACAGAGCAATATTCCTGGATTTCTATTCTAGAAATTTCCACTGAAATTAGGCAGACACTTCTTTGATATTTAGGGTGGGCACACTATGATGTTTAAAAAGATCAGGTCGTTCAGTACTTTTGCTGTATGCAAATATAACTCTGGGATCTCTTCAGAGTAATTTTGACTGACAGGAGAATGGAACAGACAACCACGTCCAGATGAAGTTTCTGAGATTGAAAGACATCATTTTTATATAGGCTGCATCAAAAGAGAAATTTAAGGGTGAGTGACTATCTTAGCTTCAGAACAAATATTGTAAACAGTGTGATTGCAGTCCTTTTGAAATTCTGTTTTCATTCTACAAGAAACTTTAAAAAGCCAAGATTTAAATTAATAAAAATTGAAGGTTATAAAAATGAAAATACTTTAATGACAGTGAATTTAGTATGCACAACCATGATAAAAAATGCTTCTACTCTGACGTTATGAAGAGTCTTCCTGCTCTTCCCCTGCTCCACTTAAAAAAGGAACAAACAACTACTTGAAAAACGTAGGCAGAGACAGAGTATTAAAATTTAGGTGAATAACAATCAAGAAACTGTTGACCAGTTTGGATTTCCTCTTAGAAACCTTTGCCTCTTCTGTCTTACCCAATGCATGCTGAAAGAGCGAGCTGCTTAAGTCTTCTGCAGAACCATTATCGTCTGTTCATTTTATTTCCATTGCCAATTATCCTTAATTATTGGAAACTTTTTCCAACGTATAATGACTGCTGAAATGCATGCTCATTAAATTGACTCTAGCTCAAGAAATAGATTTTGATAAGCTGTGTTATGTTATAGACCTGATTTTCAAGAAATCCATTTTCAGTTAACTTCAAGTCTATCTTTGCACATTTTCCAAGTTCTATTTATGAATTTATTTATGAATTTATTTACTTTCACAGGAGAAAGAGACAAAAGGCCAGATTTCTCTGTTGAAAACTGGCATAATTAGTATAAAAAGACAGCCATTATGTGAATTTCTAGTAGCTAAGGAATAACTATCGACCAAAATTGTTTCTGAGGGATGGGTGATGTCACTTGAGCAAAGACATTAAGAGGTTGCAGTTCATTTTGGAGCCCATGGAAAAACAGAAAGAAATTTCTTCAGAATCTGCTCATTTATAAGACTCATTGCAGTCCACTGTACAGCCTGGTTGTTATTCAAGGGATCCTCTTGAAACCTGTTTGTAAGAGCTGTAGAAAGAATGAGGACATATGTTTTCTTTTGGTCACATCCACAGGGTAAAATCTTTCCTGATTCCTGATTTCATATTTTCACTGCTGCATGCCCTAAAAAAAACCAAAACAATACAAAAAACCTGAGGAAATTCTGTCTCAGAGTGGATCCATTTTAGGCATAGAAAAGTCTTTACAAATTAGGGAGTTTGAATGAACTCCCAGGAAAATGAAAGCCTGTGCAAAGAAACAGTCAGTGAGGTATTTCTCTGTGTTATTTCATGTGGGTCACACTGCTGACACCACTATCAGGCCCAGGACTGTGCTGTTCTCACCTTATCTTGCTGCCTTCTTCCTAAAGGCAACCTCATCCTGACTTCCACATCAGAAATATCTCTTACTGCACTGAGTTTGCCCTGGCCTTCTTTTCTGGCTTCCCCCTTGTCTTCTGACAGCGCACATGATTTCCATCTCTTCTTACAACAGAATATTTTACAAAAAAGTCTAATTAAAATAAAAGCAAATAACTGTCAGGATGTGAATGTAACTGTGCATATCAATGTTTTTGAGCACATAGCTCTTTCCTTTCTCTTTCCCTATCAATCTATTTTTTGTCATATTTTCTCTTTCATAGTTACAAGATCTTAGAAAGAAAAAAGAACTGGGTTATATTTTTGTTGTTGTTGCTTTGGTTTTTGGAGATTTTTTTTGTGTGTAACTCTTTCAAACAAACTCTCTGCCCTTACTTCACACACTTATAACATCATAAAATCAAGAACAAATGTTAAGATGACGATTCTAATTTCTTTTAGATGCTGTAGCTGCGTTGTCAGCTCTTTATTTCCTTGTTAGACATCACAACTCTCATGGGAGACATATGCTTAAAGTGCATTCTGATCTTTAAGGTTGATTTTTTAAGGTAGTCTTCCTGTTCTAGACATTCTGTTGCACTATCTAGTAGCAATGTAAAAAAGCAAGAAGTACAAACTTCAAAATGAGACAGAGAAACTAACTGTCTATATAATTTATTGTTCTTAATTTTTGATGTGGTTTGAAATCTGTCTTGGTAAAATTGGGTCAATACTAGTTTTTTCTCATCACACTTTTATGGAGGATATGTGTGTAAATGCTTTGATATTTAACGCATTCAGACAAACTCCCTCAAAATGTTTTTGTTTTGTTTTGGTTTGTTTTTTTGAATTTTTTTTGTTTGTTTTCAGCAACATGTAAGGTACCAGCAAGAAAGCTGTCACCCTAGTGCTACTTCCAGAGAGTACTGTTGGCAGAAGAAATTCAGTTACTGCTTTAGTACTGAACTCCAGAAAAACCACCTTTATGGATTTGAATGATGAGATAGAGGTAAAAGACGTTCTACTAAGTTAAAAAAAAAAAATCTAATGAGGATTGGATTGGAGGATGTCCTTTATAACCCTCTAGTTGTCCCACAGAATCGTTACTTCTTTATAGTAGGGAAGGCTTAAAGAAAGACGTTGTTAGGTCCTTTTGCATTGGCACCCACACCCTTCCCATGAATTGAGTATGTTCTTTCTGCTTCTGAGGAATCTTTCTGTGGCTTTTCTAAGGAAAATGCTCGCATTGCAGTTCATATGACGTTAATTTTTTCATGAATAAGTATTACATATACATGTTTTAATACATAGCCCATGCTTGTGAACCTTGTCAAATCTTTGTTGAAAATAGCACTGATAGAAGAGTCAGAATGTTTCTGATAAAAGTAATTTTCACAGTGTTTTCCAAATGACCTGCAGCATGAAGTGCTCGTGAACTTGTAATGTGCCTGGCAGCACAGTGCTCTCAAGAATACCAGCTCAGTTTTGCTGAAACATGGGATTTTGAAAGAGGTTCAGAGAACCTTTTGAACTTTTGGGGCCTCTTCCAGAGCAAACTAAGCTGCCTGGCCATTTAGCTGTGCACAATACTAATCATTGCTAGCAGTAAAATCTCTGGAATCAAAATCTGGCTGACAATTTTGTTGACAATATGCAAGGCAAAGTGCAATTCAGTTTGCTCTTTAACAGTTACATTAGCTGTGCTGAACTGACAGTAATAACAACTTGTTTTTTGTCAGTATACTAAGCAGATAGAATTAGGATTTTTATAGATGCATAGGGTTTTAGCTATGTTTTTGTCATTACAGTCAATAGAAACTGAGCAGCTAAAACCCTGGGTAACTTTTCAACAATTTCTACCACAGGGAGAAGATAAGTGAAGTAATAAACTGCTATTTTTTCCTTTGAAATGTGGTGCTAAGTAAAGTTGCTAGACTGGCAGACTTGTGAAACAGAAGTTCTTTGCTGTATTTATCCACACAACAGGTACAGCATAAGTGACAGCAATACGGATTTCTTTCTCTTGATGTACCAATGTGTTGCACGTGTTTTTTCAGTGGCAGTCAGTATTACCACCACGATCTGGGGCACTATTTGAAAAGTTTAAAAGTTTAGTCTTCCTTCCTGCTCATTAACAGTATTCCTGTATCAAGCTCCCACTGAAATAAACAGGATTTCTTTCTGCTTTTATAGCCATTTGTTCAGCCTTTATGCAAACTATTGATCTGTTATCATATGAATTGACTCATAAAAGCATCAGTTGTTTATTTTCAAGGTCAGAATATGTTTCCTTCTCATGATACACTAGCTGTTCCTTGCTCTATATAACTGAGGATGCAAAGGACTAAAGGAAATATTATTATAACTCTTCTTGTTCAAGCAAGAATCATCTCCAGGTTATATCTTTTCCTGTCCTTTTCCTTAGAGTTGTTATTTATAGTTCCTCTCCAAGTACACAGCTAAGCAGAAGAAATAAATTAAAATTTCTAAGCCTAGCTTTAGGGGAAAAGAAAGAACAAACGTGGTTTTTTACATTGAATTTCCTTAATCTTTTACATATTGTCTCCACCAAACAGTGTTCCTCTCTCTGTCTGCAAAGATTGCTAGCTTACATTTTAAGAGATACTTGTCCAAATATAAAGGTAATTTGTAGCTTTACAGCGAGCTCTGACCCAGGAGAAAGTGCTGATTAGAAAAAATATGCCCCAGATCTTCTGAACTGCAGTTTTGCTCAGATTGGTTAGCCTCATGTAACGCTAGAAGAAAGTAGCTTAATACATCAATTACCTAGACAATTGCAAAAGACCTCCACAGGAAACAGCTTTCCCTATATTCTAATTAGGGTAGGTCATGATCTAGAGATTCATGGGATGAAAAGCTGGAGTGATGTTGCTACTCCTACAACAATGCCTAGCTTAATGAAATAGATATTAATTTTAGATTTTCAGCCTGGAAAATTTATAACAGTGAAAATGGGGGAGGAAAGGAAAAGGAAATGTATCCACATATAAGACATTATCTACTTAAAAGACTTTTAAAAATGTATTTTTTACATTTACAGAAGATCAATTTTCAGCAATTCTCTTCTGCATTTTGACCACCTCTTTGATGCACAATTGAGCTGGAGCTTGAAAAAACAAGGCTTGTCATTGAGCCAGTCATTGAGACCATCATAGTTTGAAGCAGAATGAGGGTAACCAAGCAGTGCCCAAGTTGCAGACAGGTTATGGAGGCTTACTCCTTGAAGGTATTCAAAAGACATCTAGAGATGGTCCTGGGCAATTGTCTGGTGGTGACTCTGCTTAGGCAGGACGATTGGACCACATGATCTCAAGATGTCATTTCTGACCTCAGCCGCTGTGAGTTTATGACAACAAAAATGTTCTGTTGAAGGGTTTGCAATTCCAAGCACTGCTGCTTGTTGTGGGAGAAGAAGGATCCAGAATAAAGAAAACTGGCTAATGAAATCTCTATTTGCCATTCTAGTGATTGCTAATTCATGCTATGTTTTTTAAATCACACACTTTGTTGCGCTGTAGGTGCATGGCTGTAATGGCCACTAAGGATTCATCCTCTATTTTATTTGATGTTGATCTTGATCTTGAATGTATTCTTTCCATTTGACAGGAAAAATTTCTCAAAGGTGAGGTGTTGTTTACAATTAAAAACAGTTGTTAGTTATCTGCATCAACACAAATGACACAGAGGTAAAATAATTATTACTTTGTTATTTAGGATGCTTTCTCTCTCTCCCATTTCTCATTGATTTTGCTAGTTCCATATGTCATAGGAATGCCTTCCTTAAGCTAAGAATATAACTAGAAAATTTCAATTAGCAGGCCCAATGAAGGTAAAATTTGGCTCTTATGAAATAGAGATATGTGCATGTGTAGTTATACAAATTCATATAAATTCATACAAATTCAGCTAAACCATATTTTCCATAATTATTTCCAAAATCTCTACATTTTATCACTGCGTTGCAGTGAAATGCCGGAAATTCCTTTAAAAATTCAGCTACTGAAAATATGCTAGAGCATTTAATAGAAGCCTATGTCCATTCTGAAGGTATCTTCTCTGATTTGTAACAGCTACCTATGCAGTAAGATAACACAGAGAGACCATGTAAGTAGCAGGGACACAGAAATTTTATTTCTGTACAGTAGATAGATGGATATGGTGTAGAGCAATGTTTTATAAATGTGAAATTATATTAAATGAGTTATTAATGGTCTTAATTGGGATGGGATGAAGAGGGAAACAAAGCTCCTCAAGGTTCCTTTGTGTTACCATCCTGCTGCCAAGGAATATAATGGTATGTCTTAGTCTCTGGGGGAAACTTTGGTCATGCAAAAGAAGCTCCCAACCTCATCCCCAGTGTCACCCTTTCAACATCTTGGAAATACTTTTTGTGATGCTGGGCACTGCAATAATACTGAACTGCAGCCTGAAAGGTCATTATCTCCATTGAGAGGGCACTAACATCTGTGTTCAAACATTTGCTCAGGGTTTGTTAAAGTCTATTCAAATTTAGGTAATCCCCTTCAGTGCTACTTCTTTGCCATGAAAGTATAAAGAAATAGTGCTGATATTTTGACAATCCTCAGCTCTTTGGAAACACGTGTTAAGCACATTCAGATATTTCATATGCCTAGTGAAATAGTTGGCAAATCAGTAGACCAGTGAGAAAACTTTCTGCTGCTGAGGCACCACACAAATATGAGTGGGATACTCTTACACATGTTGAAGTTGATATTTCACAAAAACAAGGATAATAGTGATGTTGCATATTGAACTCAAGCATGAACATATTATTTATTAATATACATGGCTCATCATTAAGATAATTCAGAAAAGTTAACCAAATATAGTGCAACAAGAAGATATTTTAGATTGGATGATTCTACTCATGCCTCTGAAAAATGATGAGAAAAGGGCATAAAATGTTTCAAGTTGAAAAGAAAAATATTTGTGCTTTTTTATTTTCTTCACAGGCTTGCCTTCATTCCATAGTTTGAGTCAGGGTACTGGCATTCACTTCTGGAACACTAAAAGATTTGGAATTTTCTAGATATATTAAAGATCACTTGTTTGTTTTCTTTTTCATATGTACAAAAGGAGAGGAAGATTTCTTTTCTTTTTTTCCCCCTCTGAATTCACCTATGAAAACAACTGTCATCATCTCACATTTTACACTGAGATTCACTTCCTTCCTGTCTTCTGGAGCTTCTACAGATTGATATACATGTAATGCAGCAAAGCCTGTCTACACTCAGCAGCTTTTTCCAAGGAGAATAGCATTAAAAAAGTATATGAATAAGTAAAAAATGTAATGATTGGCATGTTAGTGAGCGTGGTGTATAGCACAGAAATAAATGTTTGCAGTAAATATTACATTTTAAAATAGTTTTTGTATTAAAAACATGAATGAAATTATGAACTATACATGTGTTGGTGGTTATATATATATTTTGTGATTTTTTGGCTAAAACTGAGAAGAAAAGTATAAAAAACAGTCTTAAGATAAACAAGTTGCATTGAGATTTACCAGTAACTAAAATGACAAGGACACCAGGATGGTGTCTTTATTGTGATCATGAATAGAAGTGCTCTCTGTGCTTAAATATGTTACATATACATACAAAATATATTTTCATAATATACATGTAATTGTAGATTACTTGTCTCAATTGCAGGTTTCCCAGCATTTTATTGGAGAAAAGCGTTGCAAACTGCAGGCAAAATATAACCCCTGTTTTCTTTTCCTGAAGGGGAAAGGTTTATTTTCCATTCATATTTAAAATGTGAAATTTATGGCTGTGAAGACAAGTTTTGTCTGGCTGTCTGCTGAGAAGGCACATACATTTGCAATCAGCACAGTATAATCTATAACATAAATACATGGACAGGACAGCAGAGAAAGCAGTCGTGGGGTTTCTTTAGTAAACAGTGGAGGCACTTGTCAGGAATCCAGACAGGAGCTTGCAAAGGTTTCCTTCTTGTGCCCTGAGAGGGCACTTGGCTGCCAATGTGAAGAATGGAGGCTGTCTGAAGAAATCAAATTGGTCTGCTTTATCCACCTCAGCCAATTACTCCCTTGAGCATAATCATACTCTGCTGTGGAAGGAAAAAGGATAATGTCTTAATGTCTTAATAATCTTCTAACCTGAGACCTCTGTCGTAGAATTGGGCTATTTCATGCCATCTGAGAACATATTAAAATGCCTTCTAAATATTTAAGACCCAAGCTCTCTAATCAGAAACAAATTTCAAAAGAAAGTTTTTCAATTCATCATAGATTTTTTTTCTTCCCCTCATACATTAATTCAAGATGCATTAATCACATCAAAAAGCTTTGAGGTTCTGTGACATGAAAATTCAGCATTCCAAATCAGTACATCTCAGTTAAATCACAGAACTGAGTGTAGAGGCCATGTCTGATATTTTCCTCTCCTCGTGCCCACAAGCCGAGCTAAGGTTTTACACCTAAAGAAGGAAGCTGCACAAGAAGCTACTGTATGCATGGTGCTCATCCTGGTTTTTTAGGGTTCTCTGAACAGACAATCCTGAGGCATATGCCAGTGTATCACTCATGCTGGTGCTCCATAGCCCATGTTAAATATAGACACCCAGTCTGAGCTTAGAACAGCTATGATGTCTTCTTGCCTTTAAATTAATACATTTCAGGACAGAAACAGTGAAATTGAGAAGAATTCAACACTTTTCATGGAATTCTTAGTAAGATACTATTGCACCAAGGAAATAATTTTATTGTTTATTTTATTTTAAACTGTCTGATTTGTTCAGTCTTTATTAAATATCACATTACAATAGTAAGAATTAATACCAGAGCATGTTCTGATGATTTAAATTCTTCCTGTCAGTTATTTTCATTATGTTAATCTTTAATTGTAGTGTATTATGCAATGCCATTAAATAACCCTGTAGCTATCCTTGAGTTCATGAAAATATAGTTTATCTTACTCTTGAAGCAAATAATGTATATGAAAGATATTTAACTGCATTCCATGACCTATACTCCTGTCTAGTATTTGCACTAAATAAGTGTAATGCATTCAATGTTCTTGATCAGAATATGTGTCAGTATTTTTTCTCTTACAGAAAGTATTATGCTTAAATAGAAATGTCAAATATATAAAAATGCCGTAAGGCTTATCTAGTTTATCTTCTTTGTGGGATGCATGGTCCAGAATAACACACTCAGAGAAGACAGAATATAGTGTACCACAGTGATTTTAAAAAGAAGGAATGGTTGTAGCAATTCTGCAATCAAGCACTTCCAGAATAGGAGAATATTTTCCTCTCAATCACTGAATTATTGTGTATTTTTATTTACATAGAACTGTCTCAGGCCTTGCATTTCATTGTTCCAAGAATAAGCTATCAGAGTTCACCTGCCCAGCCCCCCAATAGAAAAAATGCTCTTGGGAGTGATTAATATGAGTGGAGGAAATGATACCAGGAAGAAATTTCAGCAGAGGTGGACTTGTGGCTACTTATTTCTATTCATGCAGCTGCTGGGGCCATCTTAAGCAGGGTCTGTGGCCTGTGTCTGTTTTCAGAAGCAGCAAAAGTGGCAGTCAACCCAATGTTTAGTTTGTTAGCCAGAGCAGGTAGTGAAACAAGAGCTGTATTTGTCTCCCATGGGAAAGGACATAGTTCACCTATAATTAGAGCCAGGCATTGCTGCATAGGCACAGACAGAGGAAATGCCAGCTAGGCAAAGCCCATCTGAGCATTTGGCTCAAAATGTTTTACACAAAGGTCTAAGTGTAAGATTTCTTCATAGGAAGGATTGTACATAAAGACAAGAAGCCTGAATTTCTTGCTGTTCATGTAGAAGAGCAGAAGAAACTTTAGCAATAAAATTACTTCCCTGTCAGCCTTAAAAAAAAAATCCGTAAAATCTACTACTCACTTGTGAAACTGTGAAGTTGAAGATTGATTTTCTTACAGCCATAATCACAAGAGTAGAAGGTATTATGGTGTAGAATGGAAAGGAAAAACATAAATCAACAATTGATCCTTTTCAAATGACAGCAGGATGAATGTAAACTATCTAAGAGGCAAATGTGGCATGATTAAGACTATTTTATGTACAGAAAAGTGGAGCTTGAAAAAACAGAATCATAGGAAAGAATTTGAGACTATTGAAATTTTCTTCTGGTGTTCAAAAGACATGAATAATAAATAATACTTTCTGAGTTTTTTCCTAGAATTTTTGAAGAAAAGAGTCTGATTGAAGCTCTCCACAACTGAAAACAAAACAAATCAAAATAAACCTTGAAGATTATAAAATACATCAATTCCAAAAAGACTGACAAATGTGAAAGTTAGCTAACAACTCTTAAAAGTTTCTATTGTAATTAACACAGTAATTTCATTTAATATCTTTATTCAATCAAGTAGCAACTGGCATTGGAAAAGAAATTAATCTTTCCTGGGAATAAGAGTTCTTTCCCTTTATAAATAATATAAGCTATGTTTTCTATTTAATTTTAAAAGCTATAATGCAGGTAGGACTGCAGCTCTATTTCTTTGAACAAATACACCTATTTCAAGGATGTAGGCACAACTGATTTTTTTTTCTTTTTACAGTAATATTTGTGTTCTTTTAAACAAGCATTTAAAGGACAATGTATATCCTCTGCATCCAGAAAAAATGGTCTTTGATTCTGCACAGTAGTGTGGAAGTTTATATTTGCTAAGCCAGTTTTTCAAAGAAGGGAGAATTGAAGAATGAATTTTTCTCTGTAAAGCTATCAAGGTCATTAAAGAACAGCACAGTATTTAAAGTACATTTAAAGTCTTTAAAGTACAAAAATGGTCATGCGGCTTTTAAAAAGAATATATTGAAAAATCATTATCAAATTTTGATATCATCGATGTTTTAACAGATGGTGATTGGTGCTGCAGGTCTTTCTAGCAGATATTTTGAAAGAATGTGATGAAATGTCATATGTTTCTGACATTTGGGTTTCATTAGAGAAGTATTTCTCACCTGGTGCTGTTTGTCTTTTCAGATGCCTTGGGTGATTTGATGGCAATATTGACTGCAGCATTTTATTTCTTTCACCAACTTGAATTCTCTTCCATTTTATTCTCATATTTCAAGTCAGTCTGTGTTTTAACCCCTTCTCCTTGAGTTAGTATCATGGAACTTTTATTGGTCATTCCACAGTTGAAGATGCATTGAGATAAAAAAATATGTAAGTATGGCATGGTGTTACAATTATCCTGGAACATCCATAAACAACCAAAATGGTGCAGGACATGCATAAATCCTTAATTTGATAAGACTGATGGGATATTTGCTTACAAGGGTCTTGGTAACCACTTGGTGATCTTACTGTGGTGGGTTGGCTCCAGCCAGGTCACACAGCTGCTCACTTCTCCACCTGCAGAGGAATGAGGGAGATAACCAGAGGAACAGGAGACAGAAATTTGTGGGGCAAAACAAAGACAGGAAGATCACGTGGTAACTGTTGTTTTGGACAAAATAATCTGAACTTGGGAAATTTAATTTGCCAGTTAACATAACTATTAAATTATTGATTCGTGCCCTAGGAAAAAAACAAAAAACCAAAAAAAATCTCCAAAAAACAAAAAAGCAAAGAAAAAAACCCAAAACAAAACAAAACAAAAAAAAACCACCAAAAAAGCCCCAAAAAATCCCAACCCAACAAAAGCCACCAACAACAAAAAACCCCACAAAAACAAAAAAAACCCACCAAACTAAAGCTAAATAAAATAAACAAACCAAAACAAAAAACCAAAACCAACAAAAAAAACCACCCCAAAATATTTAGGTACTTTCCTTCCCCTTGCCAGGCTCAATTTCAGACACCCATCTTTTTCCCCTGTTATTGCCACAGGTTGCACTTGGTCTCTCAGTGTTCAGTAGTTTCCCTCTGCACCCTTTCCTTATCCCCCTTTTCCTGTGCTCCAGTATAACTCCTCCAGGGACATCAGCCACCCCAGGTGTGTGTCAGTTCTGCCAGGGAGCCCTCCTCCTCTGACACCCCCATTCCTTCTGATGTCTCTCACCATTTTTCTCCTTCCTTCCTCACTGAGAATTTCTTACTTATGCTAACAGAGGTGACATCAGCTTTCCTGGTGGGATTGGCTGTGTCCTGTGGTGGATCCATTTTGGAGCCATCTGGAACCATCTGTGCTAGATGGTTCCTGACCTCCTTCTAGAGAGGTCACCCATGAAGAGCACCCTGCAAAATCTTGCAATTAATACCTAATATATTAGTATTTTTTCAATCTGAAAGTAAAAAGTGTTGCATGATAGTTATAACAGATGTCAATGACAGTTATTCTTCTTTGTACTCCTGCAGCAACTATCCAAGAAAATTATATGTAAATTAGATACTCATAGAATAATTTAGGATGGAAAAGACCTCTGACACTATCAGGTCCGACCATTAAGCCAGGACTGTCAAGTCTACCACTAAACCTGCAAAAAGAATCAAAATAGATAGTGTCTTAGAACACTTCTCACATTGGAAAAAGCAGGTTGATAAAATAATTAGTTACAGACCTTATAAACTTTGTACCTCACATATTTATCGCAAGGACAGAGCCAGCATTTTCTGGTAAGCCGCTGAAAGTTATTTTTCTTCATTTGGAATGCTTTATTCCACTACTTAAAAGAAAATGGTAGTCAGATAAGCAGGCGTCTTTCCCCTCCTGTCTCATAAATTTAATTTAACATACATGCTTACTGCTACTGACTAATGAAATGGAGAGATACGGTACTAAACCCACTGAGAGCAGAGATGAAGATGATAGTTATGTAGCATTGAAATATGAGATGAGTCAGAAAAAACATAGAATTCAAGCCAAGATGATTTTCTTCAGGGTGAGAGTGCAACTAGGTAGCAAGGAGCACTTTGAAAATATGGATACTGAATTTGAATCGTGGTTTTGGATTTGTAGCGACTTCTTTGGGGTACCTGAGTGTGTAGGCATGAACAGGGGATGTGAACAAGAAAAGTAAACCATCCAAGACAATGCTCCTAAGAGTCTATTTGTTGTCACAGCTCCAGGAAATCACATCACCATAAATGAACAGATAATCTGTCAGTACTTAATCTCACACACATGGATTCTGTATGGGAATTGTTCTATCATTGAACAAAACCAGATCAGAGTGTTCCTGTTTTTCTGATTTAAAAGGAACACAACAAAAGCAGATTTTCATATCTTGTGATGTCTGGAACATCTTCTATTTTCCAGAACATAACAAAAACCATTAAAAATATATTAACAGTAGCCATGTACTTTGAAAATATATTGCAAACATCTACTCAACATCATTACCAAAACTGGTGCATTTGATACTTTGTTTTCTTTCTGAGAATTGGGGAAACACAATTTTCAGTCCTTTAAGAATTATAGTTCCAATTCATTGTTCTGTGAAGAAATCAGCAGTGATGGTTCTTATGGCATAGATTCAGTATAATTAAGTAGCAATTTTTGTTAAACCATGGAATATATGAAATATAATAATTTGTAAAAGTCTACACAAGTTTCTCAGCTAATCAAGTTTGTATTACTCATACACAGCACAGGAGATGACAAAGAAGAATGCCTATGCACGTTCATTGATGTATAGTTTTATCTACTTGATAGATGATGAGACTCCATCTATTTTCTTAATCTGTATTTAACTAGTTTCAAAGGAAAGGTTTTAAATTATAGATTGCAATGCTATGTTGGCATGATACAGTACTGTACATCAATTCACTTTATGGAGCTGTTATGAAGTTAACCTACATACCACTCTGACTGTGTGAATATTAAAATTCTGATTAAAAAGTGTTGACCTGATTCTTTCTTTCTAGCTCATATTCTACCAGTCTCACACTAACGTAAATCAACTTAAATTAATAGATTTCAACTAGCATTAGACTGAGATAAGAGTTTAAAACTGGCTCTCATACAAGGGGTGACTTTTCTACTTTGGCTTACTTTGGAAAATATTACAAGGGAATAATTCATGAAATACAGAACATAGGCAACTTTTTGATTATATGTATGCAAAAAATACATATATGTATATAAATTATATATAAACTTTGACTTGCCTTGTAAACCAGCATGAAACATTTCCATGAATATATTACATTGATTTAATTATTGAAAAAATACATATCAATATCTGCATTTGTAAGTATTAAATAGGTATAAAGAGGGGAGGAAGTGTATTTCTATACAGTTTTTGAGAGGAGAATGGGATTTGCTGCTCTTCAAAGAAAGATGTTCTTATGAACCCTTTAGATATTCATAAATCTCCAGTTTACAATCTCACTGCGAACAGCAAGGTGTCTGTGCAGCTACAGTGCCTGTAGTCAGCCTTATGAGAGCCATTTCAGAGGATAAAAAGCTCCAGGTGATTCCACAACAGCAGGGCTGAATATCACCCTTCTGTGCTACCTCAGCTGCAGATGACTTCAATTTCCACCTGCCCTTGGGGCAGATAGCTTCAGAGCTCTTCTAGCAATGACCCTGGGCTGCCTTTTCTGTTCAGAATCCCCATTATGATGCCATATTATGGACAGATGGAAACAGTTTGGGCAGTCAGACTCTGCTGATAAATGTTCTGTCCAAGGCTTCAGGCATCATATAGCCCAACAGTTTCCTATGCAGCCTGCTCCAAACTTCAAATGTTTGTTACATTTAAGCATAAATCCAATTTTTATGCCATTCAATGAATGAATTATGCATTGGAATGCTACTTCAGATTGGAATCCACAGATTATTATTTCATTCCCCTTACAAGACTGGCACAAAACTGTAGTACAAAAAACGGAGTTAAACAATGATCTTGGCAAGCAGTGATCATAAACTGAATATCTGTCAAAACTCTATTTTCCTCCTTCCATCATTGAAACTTTAGAAAATTTATTATATCAAAAGAAATGCAGAAGAACCAATGATATTACTCTTCATTAAACTAAAATGCCCTTGTATAGTGATAGATAACTTTCCATTCATGATTATCATTCCAAATTTGTAAAAGTTAAAAAATAGAGATAGCAGAATTGCCATGTCAGTACATGCAAATTATATTTATGTATACAAATATACATATTTATATTTGTGTGTGCTTCTTTATATAATTTTATGTGAGCACTAAAATATATGAATATTTATGAATAGCTGATATTGCACCTAGGAAAGACTTAAAGAATGTTTTAAAATATTTGCATATTCTTTTTTATGCACTATATATTTGTATATATTTGTGTATGTCTACCATGTGTGCGATATGTATGGGTATCATGTATCATTCATTTATACACTTTGGAAATGAAATGACTACATGACTGGAAACTGCTGTTTTGTTTTTTGACCCTGGCACTGCAGGGGTATCTGGAACTACACTAATCAGAGAGAACTATGGGTTTTGTTATTCCTAGTTGCCTTTGAAACAGAAATTCATTAACGTGCAGATCCAGAAAATTGAAAGTTCTATCCAGAGAATAACATGGCATAGGTTGAAAATGAAAAACAAATTAAAAATATTTTTCTGGTTGTCTTTCACTATAAATTTATATTTCTTTACTTTTAATTTATTCTTGACCATGGGCTATATTTTTTTATAAAATAAACCTTCATATCTATCGACAAACCACAAGGAAAATTGTCTCCATCTTAGACTGAAATGCATTTGAATCTACACCTCTAAAGACCTTGATCTTGTTTGCCTACTGCAACCAAATCTTTATATTTTGTAAGGTCAAATTCTTCAGAATTGTCTTTTTCCCACCGACTGACAACACAGGAAAATCCATGGTGGCTTTACAACAACATATTCTTTCCATTGATAGAAAAGTATGAGGGAGGAGAGAGAACATAGGAAACTGCTTGTTGTTGTTAGTTCAATATTGTCATTAAATCTGCATTTTAAAGAATTTAAGGGGCTAGTATGAGCTGAGGTAAGGAGGAGAAAGGCTCTTTTAATTATGAATACCTTGATCTTTTTAAAAATCTTAACTTCTGTTGCTGAACTTTTTTCCACCATATTTGGGATTTTGATTCTATGCTATATTTTAACAGTCCTCCCTTGTGGCCGTGTTTCTACCTCTGACTGACATTTGTACAGTACACAGTGCAAATTGCGTGACATGTATTTTGAAAATCAGTGTCAAAAGAATGTCCATACTTATGTGGGTATTCTTATACCCTGTGGCTGTAGGAGATATTTAGAAAAAGAGCCAGTCTCCAAATAACAATTTGATGGTTCTTAACTTTGATAAAATTTGCATGTTTCATTTCTGCCGCTTTTACTGATGTTTCCTTACTCGGCCTGATTTGGTTTTGAATGGCATTTATGTAAACATTCCCTCCATACAAGGTAGTAAAAGGTTAACAGAAATAAAGCATAAGAAAACCTCACATATTATTTACAGTCCGTAGATTTTCTGCTGTTTATATTAAACAGGTATCTCAACAGGGAAATAGATTATTTTGGAAGGAAGGGGGAATGTAAACATTGATCTATTCTTGAAATGTGGCTATTTTGCTCTAATGTTTAGAGTTGTGATTCGCCATTGTAATAAAAATAGAGAAAAGCATAGTTTATGTGCTTCATTAGTCCTTCAGCAGACCTTAATTTCAATTTTAGATCTATAAGGATTCAGGTTCCACAATTTTCTCTGTGGTCTGTCCCAGGTTTCATTTTTTGACTGTGTTGCATAAGAGAAGATCATTAGGGAACATTTTAAAAAGACACAAGTGGCAATTTTAATAAAGGCAAACTCTTTGCCAGCCTTCCCTATATCAGGCAGCATTTACAAAAACTGGAGACTAAATTTAAGTTTTAAAATCATATCTCAACACTTGCTTGCTTTCTAAACAATGCTTAATAAATGTATTTTTGGCCTTTTCTGATCAATTCATTTGCCAGACTTAATCTGCATAACATGCCAAATAATTTCTAAGAATAATGTTTGAAGAATCCTATAAATCAGGATTATTCTTATGTTGTGATCTGTTCTCTAATGGCTGAATTGGGAACTACTGTGCAGATTTTTTTCTCACTTTGAGAGTTGTGAATAGTTACAAATACAGAAAAAAAAATATTTTTCTTTATCTAGTCAACCTAAATTTTGTGATCTTGAACTGTTCTATAGCAGTGGAAAATAGTAGGTACCAATTCCTATATTGGTTAATGCTGAAATATTTTCTCATTTCCCTACAATCTCATCATCTATGAAGACAGTGAAGCTGTCTGAAAAACTTTGGTGTAGAGCCTCATCGATATTGCTGTAGAGAGCTAATGACAACATTTTATAAAAGATAAACTTTGTACAGTTATTTCCATATGCTTCCATTTTTTTGTCTCATGAGAACCCTCAGAGGGAATATGTGAATACTTCTTAGTTGGTTTTTTTGTTAGTTTGTTTTGATAAGAAATTTATCTCACAAAGTAATTTTTTTAAGCGAGTGAATCATGACAACACTTAATACATGAGTTTACTACATTTACTTCCAATTTGAAGTTCAAAGTATATACCAAGTATTACAGAATCCTTTCTTATGAATACATTTATGTGTTATGTTAACACACCTACATTTTGAATCCCAAAAGCCTTAAGCTTATAATTTTCCATATACTAAGAATTTTATAAAATTTTTTTTTGACAAGCTGGATTTTTTAATTCATTAGTACCAACACCACCAAGTAGAATTTCTTCATTAGGCCTAAAATATTTTTTTTTTCCTTTGTCAGTTACACATCCTGTTTTATCAGAATCAGTGAGAAATCATCCCTCAGAGAACAATACTTTTCTGTAAAGAGACCTAATTCATATTTATAAAACAAAACAAAATACATCATGTTCCTAACTCCAACATTTGATATAACTTAATTTGCAGTACCAAGATACACTGAGGTTTTTTTTTAAAGTTATTTACCTAAAGGGAGCATAAGAATATAGAATTCATTACAGCAATTACAGTCAGTAGTTGCCTACAAATGTATGGGGTTGATGTCAGGAGAAAAAGGTTTGGTCTCACTAATATTGCTTTAATACCAGATATCCACCACTTTATTATTATACATTACTTTGTTGTTAAGGGAATATTAAGGTCTATGGAATCTAGAATATGAAAACAAATTCATTTAGTTTGAAAAACTTTTGCAAATAAAAACAGATCGCTTGCTCCGTTACACTGAAAAAGATCTGTATGGGTCAACACTTCTCCAATACATATACATTGTCATTTGAGAGTGAAAACCATTTTATTGGAAATGCAAGAGAGGAAGTTATTGTCCATTTATTTGAAAAAATAATAAGCCACAAAAATAAAAGGAATTAAATTCTTCCAAGAACAGTGATGTTTTTTAGATGTGTAAAATAAATATAAGAATTTTTTTTACAGTAAGAGCAACTTGACTGCAAGTAAAATTAATAGCCTAAAACGAATTAATTACAAATAAAAATGATAACTTGGGTAACATTACTGAAGCAGAAGAAGAGATCAAATTTATTTGAACAGCAAGAAAATAGAAAACTATTGGGGCATTAAAACCAGTGAAAAAATCATATAAAATCTCTCATTAAAAGCATACAAATGTTGTTAAGATAAACAGTTATCACCAGTATTAGCCTCATTAACTGTAAATGCTGTGGGGTACAGTGGACTGTAGAAAGCTCTTTGGATATTTTAGTCTCAGTCTGAACTTGTAGAGATTATTAATTTCTTGAAGAGAGCTACAGAAATAAACTAACAACAAGGATTAAAGAGCCGAAATTGCTACATAAAATGAGATTTTATATATAAGCTTTTGTGTCATCGCACCCCATGGAACAAAGCCCAAAACATTCAGTGCAATTCCAAATCCCTTGAGGATTTTGAAGCTTAAATTCTCTATTCTGGCCTGCTGTGGAAAATCTTGTAACAATTAAAAGGTTCCAGTTCTCAATTCTTCTGCACAGATTATGAAAATATTGCTAGAAAACAGCTTTATGAATTTAAAGAGAGAAAACACAAACCGCTCCTAACATGGGAAATGAAGTAATGGATACTTGCAAGCACAGTGATAAAGCTCATCAAAGATACAGTGCATGCATTTAATCACAAAATCTCTTACACCTGTGCTGTGTGGTCCTAATAATGTAATTGTATATGAACATTTAATGATCTAAAGCCTTTATATTGATATGTAACAGAAAAGTTGATTAGAAGAGTATGTCAATTTTAAGCATCCTTGTTGTTACCTTTTCTGTAGCACATTTTTCAAGGTCATCTGCCAAGAACATGAGGTAGATGGACACTCTAACCAGGGCTGTTAAGTTCTTCCTCAAAGATCTCAAGAGAGATTGAACAGAGGGTGTTGCTAATGCTCATAAACTAAACTTTCAGGTTGCTCTAACCAGAGTGTTACAGTCTGGAAGGCATCTCCAAGAACATGCATTATCTTCTACATACATGACAAAGTTAAGAAATCCGTTCTCTACACAGATAAAGATCTAAATTAGTGAGATTTTAAATGGAAGATCAGCATCAATCATGCTTGAACAAAGGGAGAGCCTTCTGTGATGGATGGGATGAAGAGGGGAGAGCAGTGGATGTTGTCTACCTTGACTTAGGCAAGACTTTTGACACTGTCACTCATTAAAGCCTCTCAGAAAGCTCAGGAAATGCGGGGTAGATGAAAAGACAGTGAGGTGGATCAAGAACTGTGTGAATGGCAGAGCCCAGAGGTTTGTGATCCGCAGAGCAGAATCCAGATGGAGGCCCATAGCCAGTGGCATTCCCCCGGGATCCATGCTGGCTCCAGGCTTACTCCAGCTGTTTATCGATGACCTGGTTGAAGGGATACAAAGAGCCCTGATCATCAACATCAGGAAGTGGCTGATACACCTGAAGGCTGTGCTGCCATTCAGAAGAACCTTGATGGGCTGGGGAGTTGGGCAGAGAGAAACATAGTGAGGTTCAACAAAGGCAGGGTCTTGCACATGGGGAGAAATAACCCCAAGTACCAACGCAGACTAGGGGGTGACGTCCCAGAGAGCAGCTCTGTGGAGAAGGACCTGGGAGTCTTGGGGAATGACAGGTTGACCATGACCCAACAGTGTGCCCTTGTGGCTAGGAGGGCAAATGGAATCCTGGCATAAACAGGGAAGTGCTGCCCGCAGGTCATAGAAGGTGATCCTTGTCCTCTACTTAGCCCTTCTGCGGCTACATATCATGTCCTGTGTCCAGTTCTGAGCTTCTCAGTACAAGAAAAAAAAGGAGTTACTGGAGAGGGTCCAGTGAGGGTGACAAAGATGATTTGTGGTCTGGAGCATCTCTCTTATGAGGACAGACTGTAGGAGTTAGGCCTGTTCAGTCTAGAGAAGACTGAGAGGGGATCTCAGTGCTTAGGAATAGCTCAAAGGCAGGCGTCAAGAAGATGGTGCTCAGTGACAGGATGAGGAGCAACGCATAAACCAAAACACAACAAATTTCACCTAAACATGAGGAAGAACCTCTTTCTGTTGAGGGTGGCAGAGCACTGGGACAGGCAGCTCAGGGAGGTCATGGACTCCTCCCCTCTGGAGACGCTAAAAACCCACCTGCACGTGTTCCTGCATAACCTGCTTTATTTGACAGAGCCTTTGCAGGAGGTTTGGACCAAAATATCAGCAGAAGTCACTTCTAATCTTAAATATTCTGTGGTTCTGTCATTCTGTCATCAATATTACTGTACTCATTAGACCTGGATAAAAACTCTTGGAGTTTTCCATAGCAGAATGGACAAAGTTAGCAGAAGTAATAGTAGTAGTAGCGGTAGTCATAGTAGTAGTAGTAGTAATAGAGAACCTCCAAATTATTTTCAGAGAATCACAGAATATGCTGAGTTGAAAGGGACGCACAAGGTATTCTTGGGTTTTGCTTTTATTTTAATACATATCTGCAACAGGTCAGTATTTCAACAGGTTGAAATACTTCTGTCAAGCCTGTTGGTGTCCCTTTAATTTCAAGAAAAATAGACAAATTTTATAAGTACACATTTGGATACCTGTAGTAGGGACAATAATGCTCTACCAAAGCAATGGATTTTTGTCCCCGACAATGGTTTTATTGACTTCTAAATTAGTATGTCAAGCAGTGAGCTAGGAAGAAGAATACACAATTGGGATTATATACATATATATGTATATATGAATCTCTGTGTGTTTGTATACATATGCATACACATTTACTTGTTCACAATGGTTAAATGTTCTTATTCTTCATTTATATAAATGGTCTTCATTTTTCATAGAACACAGAAGAATAGATTATCTTAATTTTTGCAGAACTCAGTGTTTGAAAGGTCACTCGGAAAACTGAAAACAAGTGTCTCTAATTAATTAGAAAGTTTTGTGAACATTTGATTAATGTTAGAAGTTAAAAACATTTGGAGTCAGCTCCTTTTTGTTCTGAAATGCTAGGAAGGGACTAGATGTTGATGGTCTACTGAATTACATTCTTCGTAATTCTCACATGGAGAATAATTTTTTTCTGCAGGTCACACTTTTATGTCACTCTAAAGTCATGATAATTACCTTCCATCTGAAAGAGAATTAGGAGAAAGATACAGAAAAAAATGGAGTTTGCAAAAGGAAAAAATTCAGATTTTTTTGTAAGTGAGCCTTTTGAAGACAAACTTGGAAAAGACACTGATCAAAAAATCATAAAATTTGGTCCTGACAAAATCTGAAACAAGAGTTGATGCTCCGTGGATGCAACCTGAGGAGACAATTTGCACTGGCATACATAAATGACCATAGAGGAAACTGATAATTCCAAAAGGCTTTTGAAGTCTAGAAACTCCCCAAGATTTTTGAAAACAAGAATAATTGTGCATAGTGAAAGTTATTGTTAGCAATCTATAGACCCTTTCCATAGCTGTAAAGAATTTTTTTGCTGTAAAGAATTATCAGTTACAAGTACCACCTCTTGTTTCTTTTAACTACTAAGGAAAACAGCATATATCACAAAACATTATGCCCAGTTCTAAAAGCATATATTTCTCATTACCACAGGTTCTTCAGTTAAGACAAAGGAAAAAAAAAAGAAAAAATAATTACAAAATACATCAGGGTATCAAATGCATAAGTGGGTGAAAAACAGAGAGAATATCTGCAATGAGGATTTCAAATAAACTGTCAGTGGCTTTACCGTGAAGTTGTGATCCAGTGTGGGGAAGGAGATACATGGTGCAGCTTATGCCATTTTATCTGTTATATGCAACACAGTGCCTGTCTGATAATTCCCTGCAGAAAGCCTGTACTAATATGATATACAAAGCGTGCATTAATATGATATACAAAGTTATTCACTAATTTGTTCTGATAGGGGCCTGTGATATTTCTTATTGGTCCTCAAAGGTGTAGAAGAATAAACAAGTTGGGAAAAGGCTAAATCAGAGGAACACTAAATAGACTTAGTTGCATTCTTGACCAGCTTGTTTTATTACTGATTCCTGAGGAACGATGATGGGTGCCTCTCACTGATTGAACTTTCAGTGAGAGGGCAGAAAGGAATTAGACTTTTCATCAGGTTAAATATCATTCTTCCTTACATGGATTTCTGTAAAATAAAAAGAATTTTTTTTAAAAAAAGTGCTATGATTTTTTTTTTGGTTGGTTGGCTTTTTTTCACTACAAGTAAGTTTATCTACAACACATATATATATATATATATATATATATATATATATATATATATATATATATATATGCAAAGTCAGAACCAATTATAATGACATAACATTTTGTGCAACCATCTCTCTGCCAAATGATTAGAAACACTCTTACTATACTGATGGACTAATACAGGAGTAAAGGCTGCCTGGGCTCTCTTTTAAATCCAAGCAGTTCTTGGCTTCTATAATCCAATGTAGCAAGGCATTTCAGTTTGCACTGTGCAAACAGTTTTGACACTGAAATATTGCATTTTTTGTTATCGGGTTTTTTTACATCCTATAAAAAATGAATATAGGGTAAATTGAAATAATGCTTCAAGAGCTAGAGGGAAAAACAAAACATCCTAAAAATAGACAAAAAAAAAAAAAGAACGAAAGGAAAAAAAAAAGAGGGGAGAAGGATAAGGAAAATTGGAGAATAATGTCCTGCAATTCTAAGTTCTCCTACCTAAGCCTACCTAAGAGAATACTATAGAATTGTGCCAAAGCAGCACTTGCTCTTGAAGTGAGGAATGTGGGGGCAAAAACTGGCAGACAATCTCACGCTATCAAGGTACTGTGATTTCTACTGCATCTTTTACTGCAGGAAGAAACAGGCCATTTTAAAGATGAAGATGAAAAATAGGTGGAGATAATGTACACCAGTTTCTAAGATCTGATTCACAAAAGGCCTTTCATGGGAAGGTGCTTCTAATGTTTGCTGAAAATAGATGGGATAAGTGTCATAAAGATGGAAAATTTGAACTGATGACAACATGACTCCAAGTAAACCTCAGCTTTTGAAAGAGCTCAGGTGATTTCATCTTTTGAGTTGAAATAAAAACCCTTTGAAGACCATGGTTCCCCCTAATTATACATTGGTGGTTGAAAGTAATGCTGAATCAAGGTCAGGGATTTCCAAGTCTACAGAATTTTTCCTGCAAGATATAGTATTTCCTTGCAAAGAATATTTTGACATGGCAGGTCCTGTTTTGCTGAGAACACTCAGCAAGGTGTAATTGAATCTATAAGGTACTTATTGTAGTTATTAGAAACTTTGTTCTTCTGATGGTGTAAGAGCAAAGACTTCGCTTGTAACAAGACAGAAGTGTACAACAATAAAGAGACATTGTAACTCCAGTATAGCATGTTTTGAAAAATTCCAAGGAGTTAAAATATCTGTTATTGAAAGTAATGGATTTTATTTGCTTTTAAGCTCGGTTCTAGAGAATCAATAATGATCCTCTCCATTAAATTAAGAATCTTTCTACTTCCTGGTTTTCCTTGCAGTATGTCCCATAATTTTATTACTCCATGTATTTCTCTCAGGCTTCAGTAACAAAAGGCAAAACTACAGCATTTAGGCAAATTTTTTTGCCTTTGGTATCAGGAGAGAAGTTCCTAAGCTTGTTTCACTTGTGACTCTTGAAAACTTGCAGAGAAGTCATGTATCTCCAGCATGAAACTCGAAGGAATTGCACAGAGAAAATTTGAAGAGCAGAGGAAAACTTAAAGAGAAATAGAACAAGAAAAGAGGACTAGAGGTAACACACAAGAAATAGACACCATAAGATTCAAAAGGGAAGATGGAATCTTGTGATAAACAGAAAAAAATAAAAATAGAAAACAAAAGGTAACATTTTGGTGCTCACTTAACCTTCAAAAGGCAGCCTACAGAGGCACAGAAGAGAGCTTATAGCTATGACTGCCTCTGAGATTTCATCTTCTGAAAGGTGAAGATTGAGATGAATAATAAGATTGGCCTTTCAGGACCAAGACTCTATCTATCAGTCAATTACAAAAAAAACAAGCACTGCAAAGGAAAACAAAACCTACACAACAATAAAGAAGTCTCAGCAATCCCATGTTTATCATTGATTCAGTTAAACATGTAATTAGCTTTTTTTCTTTAATGTTTCAGGCAGTTTTGTTCATCTGACTGCTCCTGCTTTGCTGTCAGACATTCAGCTCTGTTTAATACAAAGTGTTCCCACGACACCTATCCTTTACCCAGAGTATGCCCAAGATGCTTGTCCTTTGGAACATTTAGCCTTTACAGTGTATCTTCCTTTCTGTTGTGGAAAATGAAGCTTGCTCCTTTCTGCGTGTTGCCATAATATGTTCTGATCAGTAGAATTCATATGTCATTTTCGTTTTCAGCAGAAGCAGGGCACAATAAGGTACACAGCTGGTGCCAGGAAACCAGTTTCCCATTACTGTTCTCTGAAGGGAGCTTATTAGTGACACTGTGCACTCTTGAACTGAGCCACTGAATTACAATGAGCACGTAGAGCCCAGTTCTTCTCCCAGTGTCATCAATGACAAAATGCTCACAGGCTGTACTGAAACCTACGTAAAACCATTTGGCAGTATCAGGACCTTGCCTTTTTACATTTATTTTTTCTATTTCTGAATCACCCATATAATGTAAAAGAAAAATATTAGACAAAACCTAGACAAGATGAATGTGAAGGAAGTAGTGGAATGATTTTTACTGGACAAGAATGGATAATTGAAGCTTCACATGAGGTTATAGTCAAGAGCTAGAACCATTAAGGCTGCCATTAGATGTCTCTTTAAATGTGCTTGGAGCCAGACTGTCCCTCTGAAATCATGAGTCAAGAACTGCCCTGTTAATAAATATGAGCTTTCAGAGCATTTTGGATCAAAATAGGAAAGAAATTAAGGGGAGAAAAAAGGAAGAAAGGCATGAAAGTAACCAGGGAATGGGAGTTATAGAGACAACTTCTAAGAAATCTCATAAATGTTAGATTAACATTGATTTCTTGTTATATTTTCCTTAAATAGAACTGAACTACAAAATAGCCCCCCAGGCTCTTTACCCTGTCTTCTTCTTAATACTGTGAAAGTCTTTCTAGTACATGTTATAGCTCAGCAGTGTTAAAATGTTTCAAACAACGTGACTAGGCCCCAGCTTGAAATAGAAATCTATTTCAAACATGTGGACAGACACTCATTCTGTCATAAGGAGACATAAGAACCTGTACTGGCAGAAAACAATTGTTACCACTAGATGGTCAAATCTCCATTTTCAACTATGTCATATGAGTTTATGGATTCTCTCAATACCAGGTCTTGCTCTAAAATACAAGAGTGTGAGTAATAAGTTATGGGAAATAGAATTTATAACTAAACATCCCGTACAAGGAGCACACTGGCAGAATAAAAGAAATTCTAAAAGGGATTGGCCAAAGATTACTTATACTGCTCAGAAATGAGTACATTCATCAAAAGCCTGTGTAAACCACACAAAAAAGTCAAATAAAAGAACTTACAATGATAGTGGGATTGGTAGGAAAGTGGTGGTAAAAGAAGGGTTTTTTACTTATAGACTATAATACTCACTTCCTTGAGGTAGTCTCACTTGAAAATGTTTTGCTGAAAAAGTTAGCATCTACCAAACTATCATGCAAAAATCTTAGGAAAAAACAACATTCTGACATACTAAAAATTTGTGCACAACTCATACTTCAAAAAAAAAAAATCAATTAATATAATTTCAGGAGAAATAGGAGTTCAAAAACATCACCTATCACACCTAGTCTCTCACGTATTTGAAAACCTCAGTCACAGAGAGAATTTTCTAACAAATCTGTGGACTGAAGCTCTGATTAATTTTGAACAGATGAAGAAACAGAATCACTGCACTAAGAGCAGTTAGTCATCAAGACATTTTTCAACACAGCTAAAAATACGAATGGTTTCAGTGTTAGAAATCTGATGTTGCCATGATTGGGTTCTTTTAGGTAATAACATAATGCAAGACAAAACATTAATCTGTTTTGGTTTTGAAGGTTCTTCTACTTGTCCATGTAAATAATGACATTATGGCTACAAGAAGAAGAAAAACCACACAGAACAGTCCCACAGTCAAATAAGAATTTCATCAAAAAGAAAGCACTGTTTATGGGGATATAGAATTCCTTTTCCCAAGAGATAATTAAAGAAGAAGAGGAAGATAGATAATTTCAGGGAATTGTTTCAGCAATCTGGAGCACCTCAAGCCCACAAAATACACTAAATGAGAATTACATACTTCCTAATGCTTTACAGCAGCACCAGGGTCTTATGAATTAACTGTGGACTTGAGAATTGGAGAGCTATTCTGGTCAAAAGGGGCCCCAGTAAGTCCCTGGTTCAGCCTCCCCCTCCAAGCAGGTCAACAGTGACCAGATGAATTTGGTTCAGTTTATCAAAAACCTTACTGCCCTGCAGCTGAACTAGTCAATACTTCTGAGAGAAGACTAATCATGTGTTTCAAAATACAGGCTGCAGTTTTCTGCTGACACCATTCCTTTCTACAGCTTCAGTCCTTTTGAATGGCCCTTGTGTACCTCCCAGTCTAGAATTATCCCCAGGTTTGATTGGGCTGCACCCCATCTCCTTCTCTAGGCTAAAGGTATTGAGCAGAATAAAAGATATTGAAGGGTGCCCACATTAATCCCTGAGGAACTCTTCTAACTGGCAATATAAAAACCATTTACCACCATACTATGTATCTGAAAACTCACACAGATTTTCACCCATCCAGTAGTTCACATATTTAAGATCTTAATATCCTAACTGGGATACAGGGAGGCTGTGGAAGATCACAAAGAAATACCTATTATAGGAGAGATAAGCAACATTCACTGCTCCTCTCTTTTCCAGAGTAATTTCGACATAAATAGTTTGACCAGGTTTGTCTGGCAAGGTTTGCCTTTGATCAGCCTATATTTGCTATTTTCAAGCACCTTTTTCTTCTTCATGTACTCAAAAATGGTCTTCAAAATAGGCAAAAGGCAAAAAAAAAAAAAAAAAAAAAAAAAGAAAAGGAAAAATATACCTCCATATACAAAATCTTATAGTGATAAATTACAGCACATCATGCTTTTAAAGACTAGTTGAAATTAAGAATGGGAGAGATGGAAAGACAAAGAATATTTTAATGCACAAAAAATTAATCCATAATCCTTCTCTTAGAATAAGCGACTTTGCAGTGGTTGTGGTTGTGATGTGGTTGTGCAGTTCTCAAGGGAGTAAGAAATGGGGAGAAATTATAAAAGCTACTAAAAATCCCTGTCCATCTTTTCTCCCTTTCTATTTCTTACTTATTTTTCTTTTCTTCTCTGAGTATTCGGTCTGAAGGAGACTATTAAGTTCTTTAGACCCAGGAAGCTGGGGACAGGAGAGACAAGTCCAAAGCAAGATCTCAAGCCTGAGGGCAGACTGAGAAATGTTAAGGTTGGAAAAAACATAATTTTGCAAGGTAATTTTCTGTGCACTTGGAGTTGCCTCCAGGACTGAAGGAAGTCATTGACGCGCCATGTGCAGGCACAGATGGGATTTCTTACCAAGGCTTCATAGAGCAATCTAGGCACAGGAAATCAGGGTAAGAATTTTGGCACTAAGTTTAATTTGGTCATAGTTAGGGTCACTTTTCCAAAGCTTACTGAAGGGAGACTGATGGAAATGTAAGTATGGGAATTTTTTGTTGGTGGAAGGCAGTGGGTCTATGTGAGTGGATGTATGTGTGCATATAAGCATGAGTGAAGCAAACAGCTACAAATAATGAAATCTCTATAGAGAAAATTGCTTATTTAAGAGTCACACATATATTATTTAACTTTTGAATTAACAAATGTAAAACTGGAAAAATTTTCACTATTTGTTAGCTAAAATTTTAAATTTTAAAATCACATTTTATCTGTGAATGCTTGCACTAAAATTTTGATTCTTTGCCATCCCTTTAGTAGCTGAGAGGGTCAGGTTCCAAAAAAATCTTAATAGGTTATGCTTTTAAGCAATTCACAGACACAATTTTTTGTCGGTATTTTTATTGGCAGACGCACTCCGTGGGGCACAGGCAGTCATGGAGGAGCTGTCACAGACTTTGCTATGAGAGACTGGGGAGATGGTGACACCCTCTGATGGGTCAGGATGGTCCTGAGACTCCCTATACACTGTCCTTACATCTTTCCCGATAACCTTGAGAGGCAGTGATGAGTGACACCAGCCCAATCTGGCTTCCCTTGTGCTGAAACAGACTGTGTTTTTCACTCTGACTTTAACATGCTCCATTGAATTTCAGTAAACAAGTCTGTTTATGAACCTGGTAAGCCTAGAGAAGAATTTAAAACTACGGTCAAATAAATTTATTCCCAGTCAACCTATCATATGTCAGGGAGTCCCATATATTGCTCCCAAGTCACCATTTAATTCTTGTCTCTTGAGGCCACATATCTCAGAAGAACTCTCCTCTGTAGTCTGGACCATTTTGCTGAGAAAATGATTTTTTAAAAAAGAGGTTTATTGATGTGTTTTATCCTCCCAGTGCTCCTTTCAGTTATGAATTTTTCTTTCCCTCTTTTTATGCTACTGTTATCCAGCCATGTAGCTGATAGTCCAGTTTCTCCCTACAACCTCTCCAGTGCTGCCTGTATCTTTTTTCCTCAAGGCTCTTCTGTTTCTATCACTTGTTGCTCTCCTGCATTGTTCTTCTGCCCGTAACATCCTCTGTTTGCAGCAGGTTTGGCCTTGCTCAGCATATGCTTATGTACCCACTGGAGTTGTATAATTGCAGGACTGAGCAGTTCAAATGTGCCCAGTGCTTCAGACTGAATCCTTATCAAACATGCTGTTTCCACACATGCTGTCTACAGGAAAGGAAAGTCAGCAGAGCAGCAGGAGCAATGCCAAAGAAAGGTTTCTCCAACTGAATCAACTCTGACCACATCCTAAAAAATTCTAAGTTTATGTTTGGGATATTTTTATAGTCACAGGAATATTATTGCCACAACTCTACTGCAGTTGCCTTGAAATTATTACTTTTATTGTTAATATATTGCAACATAAGAAAATGCAAACTCTAACTGCATAGATCAATACACTAACAAATGTTTACACTTCCCCATACTTGGGCAAGTGGTTTTCTGAAAATATTTTTGAGAAATTTCTCGTTTTCAATACCTGATTTCTACCTGGAGAGTGATTGAGATAAGGCATAACACTGCTACAGATATGCACTGAATAACGTCAAAATGAGTTCCCAAATATCCCTTTGTTGCTTAGAAACAACTTTTCTTAATGTCAACGAGAACACATTGGCTATACCTGGATTCAAAGATGTGTCACATTTTAAAATCTGTCTTCAAAAATTCCATTGTGGAACAGACTCTTACATTTACCTTCAGCTTTTGCTTCTTTCATATTTGCGCCTATGTCAGGAATAGTACATCCTTTTCAGTAATGTAAATACACACAAAAATAAAATTAATTCAAATAGAGAAGTTATGGCTTGTGTCTGACTGTATGGTTGTTGGTTGTTTTTTTTTCCTTTCTCTTAAGACATAAAAATAAGCAGCTCAATAAATAAAAATTTGAACAGTATAAGAAAAGTAATATGAAAAATGCATATTGATGGCACTGAGGAGACAGACTAACTGAACTGTAGGAAGGTTTATATCTTTATTGTGAAAAGAAACAATAAAGCTAGCTGGCTAGCTGTTCTAAGCAGACAGGATGTTTGACCCATCTGTTGACTGGCAAATGTATCTTCTGAAATCAGTGAATACTAATTTACATTATGAGACAAAGATATGACATCATTATATAAGAGTCAGTCATGTCTCCAGCTAAAGAAAATATTTTACCAGCATACTCTAATGCACAATATCAGAGATAGCAAAGGCAGTAACTGGCTAAAGTGAGCCCCAAACATCTCTGAGTGCACAGGAGGACAAGACAAAAAGTATCTGAAGAATTTCTAAATATTGAAATTTTCAGCTGGAGCACTAAAGGGACTGAAATATACTAGGCAGAAAAATACTAATTTTATATGCTACTAAAATATAAACATGTTATGTTGTGAGAAGTGAAAAGAGAAGGAAAAGAGCACAAGAAATTATGGTGTGATTCTTGAGACTATCTTGCTAAGGCCAGGACTTGGACTCAGTGATCCTGATGTGTTCCTTCCAACTCCACATACTCTATAATCCCACAACTATGAAAAGAATTACAGCAGTGCATAAATTCTTGTCTTAGAGGTATTTGATGCTGCTCTTAGTTAAAAATGGTGATGAATCTTGAAACTAATGAAATGTTTCAGACATAGCCTAAAATAATAACAATGACAACAGCAACAACAACAACAGCAACAACAACAACAGCAACAACAACAACAACAACAACAACAACAACAAAATAATAATAATAATAATAATAATAATAATAATAATAATAATAATAATAATAATAATAATAATAATAATAATATTAATATTAATAATAATATTTTTATCTTGCATAGCTAGATCCTGGAATTTTTTCATGTCTTTGGAGTGTCATTAAAGGACATCAGGTTTTGCACATCCAGATATCCATGAAGAGTGATTCCACAAAACAGAATTGATATTATTTTCTGCAATTTAGAATTTTTTCCCCTCTTACAGAGTGTCAGGTATATGATTTCATAAAGAATGTCAACAATATATTTTCATTTGGGTAAATGCTGCAGTAGGTAAGCTGCATATACCTTGGCTGCTGAGTTTGCAGAATTTGAAAAGGTCTAAATGAGAAGGCAACAGAGCAGCAAAATCATGCATTTAAAATAACAAGATAGGGAGGGAAATTATTAATAGATATTTCCTATCACTGCTTTATTCTGGTATGTCAAAATATTGAAGTATCTTGAAAAAATCTGATATGATGTAGTAAATTTCCTATTTTATAAAGCTATTTAAATAGATCCACCAAATATAAATATTGTAGCATGCTATGAATTAATACTTTTAGAATGTAAAGAAGAAATGATGATACAATAATTTACAGAAAATAAAAATATTTTTCAACTGTAAATGGTATAAAAATGCAAATCTATATTTTTGTAATTTTTGAAATATGGAAATTTCAGCAGATTGAAAAGAAAAGGTATGACAACAAGCAATGACTTTTCATGTGACTGCAAAATGAGTTAATACTTTAGTGCAGAGATGTCATGAGAAGTTCAAATATCTCCCAGAAGAATAATTTCATCAAAACAAAGATCATCTCTGACCCTGCAAATTCAGGATATAGAAAGACGAAACTAAGGAGCATTAAAATATGATGGCTTGTTCAAATTTTTTATATGTAAATATATGTGTGCATGTGTGTGCAATTTCTATTGATTTTCAGGTTTAAATAAGTTAATGGTCAAATAATAATTATTTCCCTTCTAAATACATAGCTTAAAGTTGCTTCTGGAAGAGAAAATGATTAGACAAGACTAGACAACAGTTCACACATTTCTGTTTTCTATAGAGATGTTTATTCCATCGTATTCAATTGTGCTTTCACAGCAGCAGAAAAACTGGAGCTAGAAATTTATGGCCTTTGTCATAGAAGCTTATGTTATAAGTAGAAGCAAAGATATGGATAAAGAAGGGCACTAAACTCTAGAGGATGGGACAACATTGCATCCCTGGAAAGATATCTGCAGGGAAACAGAGCATTTCATCAGAGTACTCCATCAGTATTACTGATGCCACATTCGTCTGCCCTCCTTGTTTTTCATACGTCCAACAGATGAAACAAGTAATTTGCCATGTTTTTATTAATGGTGTCAACATGAAGAGCTGATATTTTAGATAGCATTACACACTTGGCTAAAAACTCGCTCCTACACTTGAAAGTAGTTTTTGCTGTCTTTTAGCAGGGTTGATTAAGTGTGCCTTTGTAAAGTAGATAAAATTCCTCTTTATTGTCCTCAGTTCATGAACCAGCAAAGTTTAATTCTGCAGTAACTTCAGGGCAGGTCAAAACAAATGAATTCCTTCACTTAAATACTAGATGCCTTTGATCCTATTAGCTCTCCACAGAACACCAGTCTGGCTCATTCTGTCACTGATGCTGCCAACCAGGGAAAAAACCCAACCATGCTCTCTCTCTGTTTCCTGCATTGCTGTCTATTCTTACAGGGTCTGGGGAGCAGAGCTTGGGGGAGTAGATCAGTGGAGATTCTGGGTACTTAAATGCATGCCCAGAACATGTTCAAAAAACGCATGTCTGTCAATCTCTAATGCATTCACATGCTTTCAGACATCTTGTGAAATGAACACAAGGCTGTTTCGAAGTGGCCAAACAAGTAAAGACAAAACCTTGCTCACACATACTGACTCACCATGTTTATGGGTGGTGTGAGCTGGTATGTTGCACAACATTGTTTTTATCTCTGAGTCCTGCAGACCTAAGAGACAAATAGTAATTCTTTGTATTCTTTCTCACTTTAAAATGCCTGCAAAAATATGCCAGACTAGTGCTTTATAGAACTAGTTTGATAAGGTGGCATCATTCAAAATGAAAACAGTGACAAAGCCTGCTGGAATACTGCTAGAAAGCCCTTGGAATGGCCCATTACAGTGCAAGATCACTACACTGCCTCTTGGAAGAAGTTCTTACAAGGTGCCACAACTGACAAGGGTCATGCTTGAGTCTTTTTACAAAAAATACACCATTGAGGTGATATGAAAATGAGCCTTGGAGCAAAAATGTAAGTGGTTTGGATGAGCTAGTGCCCCAAGTTTACTCCACTGTCCTTTTAAACTTTTTGTCCCCTTTTTTATTTAGAGAGATAAATGTGTACATAGGATCCATTTTCTGTACTTGGGAATGCAATTCTTCCGCTGATTTCCTGCCCAGAGCACTTAGCTGTTTTACCCGTGCTTGATGAAGGTTGTGGCTTCCAGAACTGTGCTGTAGTGTAGCAGTCTCTGGACGTGTTAGCTGTAAAATGTTTCAGTTTCCACAAAGAATTTGGAATTAAAATTAATTGTGGCATAGCAAATCTACATAATTGCACTGATTGCACTATCTGAAGAGCTGATACCTCGCTATGGGGTACACAAAGAATCAAGGAGTTAGTGTTGCATTTTTGTTTTAAACTTAAATTTAGAATTTATCTTTAAACTCAGAAGATAACCACCCAGAGCTACAATGAAGTGAAAAGTTGAGTGGATATTTTTGGAGTGAGGTACATAGCATTTTGTGATAGCAGTTTCCTGAAAATCTTGAAGGCTAAAACTAGATCAGTGGAAACTTCAGTTAATTTTCTGGTTTGAGAATCTGCTTTTCAGTATTCTAGTGTACCCTAACTTACCCTTCATATATTTAAAACTTTACCCTCTTTCACATTTCCCTCACTCCTCTCACTCTCACAGCTACTGCACAGCATTTTTTACCCTTTCTTAAATATGTTATCACAGTGGCACCACCAGTGTTGCTGAGGGGCTCAGTTTTGGGCAGCAGTAGGTCCTGTTTGGAGCCAGCTGGAAAAGTCACTGTCAGACACAGGGAAACTCTTGGTCTGTTCTCACAGAGCCACTTCTCCAGCACACCTGCTACCAAACCCATGCCATGCAAACCAAGCATGCATTTATGAGAAAAAGGGAAAAAATTATAATATTAATATTGTATTTTCAGTACTGGCTGATGCTATTCCACAAATAAGTTTATATTTTTTTTGCCAGTCTTAAAACTGTAAAATTATTTCTTTCCTGTCAGTCTTGCTCTCATAACTTATTATTGCACTTGGATGTGCTGCATTACAAATTGCTCCCACAGCTGTAAAAGTAAGATATTTCACTCACTTTGACTCCATATTTTTTATTAAACTTGAATCACTTACTTTTATTGTTGAAGAAATAAAAAATTAAACTGCATTATGAAAATGCAATAACATAATCTGTGTGTTATTTGTTCATATTGGTTTTATTTTTAGCCACTGCTGGATAACAATTGCCAGTAGTCTTTATTAACCTTTGAGAAATACTATTTTCCACTGAGATTCCAAATGTTTGATAGCAACACTTGGTTTTAATTTAGTTTATTTGTAAAACAACTGAGTTAGTGGCAATGGTCAAGTGTTGTAGACTAAGAGTCATTTGCTGTTTTATTTCTACTTCCACTTTCAGTTTTTAATATGTTGGTTTAGCACAGAGAAAGAGGAGATCTCATGTGACAGCCGGATAATTTAAGTTTCAGTAGGTGTCTGATCCTTTTGACACCAGTATCAGTTGAAACACTGTAGTTCACATCAGTGTGAAAGGAGAAAGGCAGGTATGCGTACACATCTTTGAGTCAAACTGAAAATCAAATGTCCTCAAGACTGATTTTAAACATAAATAGTTTTTAAACAGTTTTTAAACCGTTTATATCTGAGAATCTACTTATACTTCTGTGTTCATCACGCTGGGCCATGAGTTAAACAAATGAAAAAACTAAGTTTGGCAAGTGTCAACTCCAACAGAAGTCACAAAATTACCATAAATCCCCACAGGTGTTGCATATTTGAAGTTAAAGAGATGAGAAGTGTGAAATGCTTTGACCAAATATAAATATAATCTTACCACAAGTATAGTACTGGGCTTGCCAAAAGCCCCTCAATTTACATAAACATTTTAATTGGAAATTCAATTTGCTTAATGACATTTTATCATTATAAGCATCTTTAGGCTGCATCAGAGTTAAGCAAAGGTGCAAAGAGATATATTACATCCTAATATGAATAATTATGGCTTACTTTATGCACTGTGTTCCTTTTCTTAAATATTAGGCACCGTGAATCTCTCTGTAGTCTGGGAAAAGACTTAGAAAAATCTTGCCATTCCTTTTTCTATTTTCAGGTGCTTTTGAACATTTAAATCCCAATACTTCTAAATTCCATAGCAAAATCTGAGCTTCTTAATCAGCAAGTCAATACACTTACCATTTTATGAAAATCAAATTACATTCTGGTTTTAGTCCATAAGCCTCAGGAATCACTTCCATATGTGTTGGGAGAACATCTGTAAGTTTGATTGTCTGAATTAAAATATTAGGGACCAACTTCAGTGAAACATCAGGAAAAACTCAGAGTGAGCAAAGGATGTGGGCAATTATCATTCTTTACTTTCTCTGACAAACCGGACAAGGAAACATTAAGAGCTGCCCATGGTCTAGTATAGCACAAAAGGTTTTCTTTAGCAGTAGGGTGTGAGTGGACCAGAAAAGAAGAAAAACCTTCTGGTAGTTCATGAAGATACCTTGAAATAACCTAATCTCAAATTACTCATTCTTCTCAAGACATCTCAAAAGCAACAGAATGGGGAAATATGTCCTTTCCCAGTGTCTTTCTGTGTCTGAGCAAAACTAGTTTACAAGTTAACCTTTCAGTTAAATTAAACGGGATGAAATATACACATAGCAAGAACAAATAGCACTCCTGTGGCAGGTCATTCACTCATTTGAAATATATATATTGGTTCTATTCCTCTATTGCCAAAGAAAGGTGGCTGTGCTACTCTCATATTACAGGAAGAGTATTATTCAAAAAGGAAAGCAAAATTTCTCTTAGGAAGAAATTTTTTTGCCCTTATTGAAAATTTTCTGCTGCACATATAAGTGTCTATATTTATATATTTCTCCCATACTAGAGAGAGTAAATAATAATAAATTTACTTTTTCCATTTTGAGAAAGTAAGGTATTTTTCCCAGACTTCATATGTCATAGTTAAAAAAAGAAGTTAATTTAGTCACCAATAAAATCAAAAATGAGTGAAATTTCTACCATGTTTTAAGCACCAAATATTTTTCTATCTTTTATTTTTTTTAATAATGGTTGAAATATCTGTGATTGGATGAAATCTGAAATTTCATTCTTTTCCAAATTAAATGTCTAGGTAAGAAAACTTTTCTCATATAGCCATAACTTTATAAACTGGAGGTTTATTACAGCAGAGCAAGGGAGGAGGAAAGTGGGGAATAGAATAAAAAGAATTTGTCATAAGGGGGCTGTGTAACTGAAAAATTAATGAAAGAATTATAGCCTTTTTAAAAACCTATCTGGCACCTTGCAGGACAGCACATTGTAGAATCAAAATGAAAAAAAGGAAATGGAAACCAAGGCTGAGAGCAGTATGACTGAAAATATGATTAATTAGTGAACTAAATGACAGCGCATTTTTGTCAGCTATTGACAAATTAGTCAGTTTTCCAGTTGTTACCACCAATTCTAGAGTGCTTCTGGAAATCCCAGCTTGATTTAATTTGATTCCTGAAACTGTTAATCTTTTTGCAGTCACAATGGCCATATCTTATTTTAAGAAGTATGTTATGAAAGAGGAATGGATGGTATTTGACAAGAAATTGGGGATTTTTTAAAATTTTGTTTGGAGAAAGGAAGCAAAATAAAACTTGAGCATAAGAGGAACTGTTCTTTTTAATAATTTCAATTTAAAATATTTATATATTATGTTATATAATATTTTCAATTTACAGAGAGGAGCTCAGTTGAAATTATTCTAATTTTACTAATAAAACTAAATTTAGATTTGCGTTCGTAAACTAGTGAAAATGCAAGATGATTTTATCTGTATGTACTGTAACTCTTTTTTAAAGTAGCTCTGGGCTGCTGCATGCCACCTACTATCAGTACATAAGAAAGCAGAAGACACTAGATAGAAATATATTTAATTTGTCCATTAGTTCCTTTTTTCCTTACCCCACAGTCCTGGAAGCTTTCAGGAGGGCAAATTAAGTTATTAAGCAACAGTAGGAAGCAAAACAATAATAAAGAAATATCTAATAACTCTGAGAAATTTTTATTAGAAAGAATGTTTTTCTAGGTAAAAGGTTAACTCCTCTCATGATGAAAGAAATCATCACCTGACACAATTTAATTTATCCTGTGGGTCAAATTAACATCCAAGAAAAAAAGCCTTGAGCACTGATTGATTAACTAAAGTAATGATAAATTATAATAATAGATGTTATTTTGCTATATCCATTCCTGGTATGATAATGGCTACTTAATAATAGTGAAATATTTTAAAAGTTAGAATTCATAATGTGATCTTCATAATCACTGGTTTGCCAGTGGCAATGGGTTAGTTGCTTTCATTCCTAATAAAAGAAAAATGACTAGAAAACAGTATTCCTAAAAAATAAGGTAGGCTGGGTGATTTTCATGCTGTCAGACAAACAACTTTTTTTTTTTTTTTTTTTCATCTAAATATCAAGCAGCTCTTAGAACTTCTGCAGGCTACTCTCCAGCAGAGCTGATTCATGAAACCACAGCTCACTTCAGCACATCACACTGACCCATGAGCTCTATGCTGATGGGTCATGTTTAAAGGACAAGTGAGCAGCACTCAGCTACCTGCCCTTTCATTCTGAATATCCTCAGTCATGCTAGTCCTCCTGAATTTAAAAAAATGACACCCAGAAAAAATTGTATTGAGAAATCACAGAGCAAGCTGCAGTTAGTTTATTATTGTGGACATGTCCTGAAATGAACTTTCTTACAGCAAATCTCATCTTTTAATGAAAAATTTCATCTGTGCTAATTCATTGAGTGGAAAGCTAAAAGTAATTATCTACTGATTATTACAGCAGTAGCTGGCACATCTATAGCCACAGCAGCATAAGTATTTTCATTATAAGCCCTGTTATCCTAGGTCCTAAAAAATTGCAGGCTATTGAAACTTGGCTCAAAAAGTTAGAAGGTTAGAAGGAACCTCTCTAAAAGGAATTTTGGTGTCCAGCCAGTAGCAGATTAGATGAAGTAGAAGAATAGTTCGCCATTTGAACATCTACTACACAGACTTTTCAGACTTCACTGAAAATTATGGTATTTATCTTACACTCAAGACACTATTCAAAACATAGCAACATGACTTTTTTAAAGATACATATTATATATAAGGATTATATGAACATCACACAGTAGTTCCAGTAACACTCTGGATGACATAATGGAGAATTAAATTTTTCTTCTACTGTAAGAAATGTAATTTCTGATTGCTGGTAGTCTTGACTCCTGTTCTGTACTGTCAGCACTCATTAGGAGAAGTGGTTTTGTGAAGAATGTGTTTCTGAAACTTTGGGCTTTAGATATTTTGAAGCCAACTGGATAAATATATGCAGATGTGTGTCATGTATCACCAACTTGTCAAACATGAGAGGTATAAATCTTCCAGATACACCTTCTCTGATTTATTACATCCTCAATTTCATCCTGAATTTGAAGATATTCTCCTAAACCAATGGAGATATTCTCAGTTTATAAAATCAACCAGTCTTGTTCCATAGATGGACAGAAACATGTCACATGCTTTCTAAAAACCTAAAGTAACAGATAACAAGCCAGTTAAAATCTGCATCTTTTTTTTTTACCAATTTTTTTACAAAGTCATCAAGTTGGGAAAGCTCACTCTGTCTGTTTCACATCATGCTTATAATAAAAATGTTGGGAGAGAAAGGAAAAACAGTCTTGGAGTCAGGGGCACACTAAGTAAAGACAAGAATGATGCATCAGCAGAAAAAGGTGTAGAAATGGTGCTACCCAAGGTACTATCACATCTGCAGCCAAACATGTTGAAATTGCCATATTGTTCACTGAAGTACTTCCTCCTTAAAAGCTAATACGTGGGGAAACAATCCATGAAAACCAAAACTACATTCAAGGAGTTAAAGCTGATAAAGGTCTAAGCCATTTGAAGGCCATAGAGTCTTGGAACCATAATAACCAATTTGCCCCAAACAGTGATAAACCTATGTGTCTTGCATGCCAGGAAGTATAGGGGTTTTTGCATTCAAGTTTTTTTCCTCCTAGGTTATTTAAAAATACTGAGATTACAGTCAAACCAGTTTTAGGAATATCATTCACAAGAAGTAGGAAATTTCTGAGGGAAAATTTAAGTATTTTTCATTATTTTTAGATTCAGTGTTTCTGTTTTAAAAATGTTAACATGCTATCCAAACAGACAAGGTAAGCAACAGTCAGATGAAATAGTCTATCTGAAATGAAAATAAAACGAAAACTGTGAAGAAACAAAATTTGACAGCAGTGAGAAAGAACAATCCTGCACTTCTGAAAGAAATTTCTGGTTCAGGAGCTAAATATTAAGCTAAATTTCAGGTTCAGGAGCTAAATATTGAGTTCCTCTGTTAGCATTATCTTCTTCTTCTGCATTCATCTTTGAGACTATTTTTTTCTTTATATCATCAAGTTTTAAGAATTCTGTAGAATGGGGTCTGCATACATGAGATGTAGTATGATTTTCAAAGAAGAAACAACGGCATGGTTACTAGGAAAAGTAAATATATATTTAGGACTTTGTGTCCCATAATCCTTTTTTTTCCCGTTGAATTAGATTGCCACATGATGAAAACAGCTTACTGTTTGACAGATTAACTTAAAATGAAAGAGCAATTCATTCTTGTTTTTCCAGTGACATTTTTTCTACTTGCATTCAATTCCAACAGACATTTTTAGAACAATTCAGAGAAAAGCTAGCAATCTTGCTAGTAGTGTGTGCAACATGCTAAATCTTGTTGCAGAGGAAAGCAATGTTAGGATGTTATATTACATCTACTGCTGATTGGAAGCTGTGGTCACTCAGCTCCCTGCAGGCATAACAAATACTCCACAAAACATCTGTCTCATGCACAAATTGACCATACCACATTGTTTTGCTTATTGAGTTTGGCAGACACAGCTGATGGAGGTTGCAATGAATTTCCAGTAAGCACTGACAAATGCATGCTCAGAGGATTCATTTTAACTCCTTTACTTATCTGTTTTTGATAAAGCCTAAGTGCTTATACAGCAGAAGGGATTTTTATTATGGCAGAAATGTTTAACAGGGTAACATTATATCATCCCATATAGTCTCAATCATCTTGTTGTCACAATATTAGTGCACATTCTTGTATTGCAAATTCCATGATCAATTGTCCATGTTTTTCTTTTGAGTCCTTTGTAGAATGTGTGTGATCAAACTTGCTGAAAGTATTTGATAATTCAGAAGGTGGTTGGAAAAACACCAGTCAAAATATTGGAGATTGTCAAGAGAATGCAGGGTTGATTATGTACTACTGATTTTATGCTTCAAATGCAATCTTATGCCTTAAAATTGAACTTTTACTGACCCAACAACAGTGTTATAAGCACTAATTGTTTCCAAATCAGACAATTTTAACTATGCTTTTACTAATATAAGTGCTGGCCTAGTTTTGCAGGAAAAAAAATCAGATCTAGAGACAGGTTCAGTTTTTCACATCTTCATCCTGATGTTACATAGATGTAAATGAGTAGTTATTGAGGAAAATGAAATTAATGTAGTAGGATACCCTTTGGAAATGTAGAAGAATTTTTTTTCCTTGGAATATTGTTGACTCAGATATGTGTTTTGTATTTTCAGAAGGTAAATAAAAGCTATATAGATAACTATTACTGAAAAGCATCATTTGGAATTACAAATTGACTATCTATATACCAGCAAATCCAAAGAGAAAATCTTCTTTTAACATTGAAGTAAACCATGTCAAATTTCCTCTCTAGGGACTGGCAGACTGTGACTTATTTATCTGATTTTGGCAAACATGGAAGAGACACACACAACAAATCTACAGTTGTCCAACTATTGCAAACAAAACTTACCAGGACAGAAATTAACTGGAATCATATAATAATATCTGACAATGGATGTAGAGTGATGAGTCTTAGAAAAAATTAATTAAAATGTGAACCCACATTTCTCATTCTAAATCACCTGTTCACTGACAGAAAGAAGACTTGGATGGCATTTCAGCTGAGACCTTTCTTCCACCCATGTTGTTGTTGCAAAACAGTAAAAATTTTAATGTTCTGAAAGTAGTCCTGAAGGTATTACAAAGTCATCAAATAAATGGATAGTACAGAATCATTCTAGAGACACCAGCTAGAGAGAATAGATGGGTAATGTTGCCAGGTTGCTCCTTGTTGTGGTTTAGGTGGTTTGGGATTTTACTTCAAGGAATAATGTGACTGCTATGTCTGGTCTGATTCCCCTATTCCCCTTCCCAACATTCCTCTCATTTCATCTGTGTTGGGGAAATTATCACCTTTTACAATTAGAAAGTTTAAGGGGCCTTCTTCAGTGTCTATACTGGACTGACTGTCTTCCTCCATGCCATCGCAAAACTGAACTTCTGCACTATGAAAGCATGGTCAGAGCCTGATGGAAATGTTGACACTGAAACCTGGAGGGGAATATACATAACCTGCATCCCCTGAAAAGTGAAGCAACAAAGACTGTTTATAAAGAACAGGGAAAATAATTTGGATGTGTATTTGGATAAGCACTGTTAGTTAAGGATAGAAGGCAAATATCTTTGGATTGATATTTTGAGACAATTGAAGTGCACAAGTAAACAAAAAGCAAACAAACAATCCCAAAAAACCAATCAAACAACCAACTAACCAACCCACCAAAACCCTCTGGATTTATCAAATACAAAATTGCCAAATTTGATCTTTAAGGATAAAATTTATAAAATATAACATAGACAAAATAAAACTATCTGCTGTAAAATGTAAAGAACATAAACTTCCATTGAAGTGTTTTCCTGTAGAGTAGTAATCCATATTTGTTTTGTAAGTGCATTCTTCTAGAATCCTTGAGAGAATATTTACTATGAAATTTGAAAGAGGTGGATGTTTGATCTGTTTGAGAAGTCCTGTGATTTTTTTTTTAAATTTAATTTTTTTTTATTTGTCAGCACTTTATATATAAAGAGATATCTCCTACGCTTCTATGCATATTTTACCCTTAAGAACCTTATACCATTTTAGCAGGCATTCTGTAACTATCTTCGGTCATAGATTTCATCTTCTATAATCCAAAAATTGCCAGGGAATATATTCCTTGAAAACAGAACCAAAACCAGGTACATGAGCACCAGAATGAGTAAAACACAGTGTCCTAAAATTTGGAATCTTAGCATTGAATGAAAGCTTCTGCTCACTTTTTTCTGTATTTATTTTCCTCCAGTGGTTGATATGCTTACGTGGGCTTCTTCTCAGTTGGATTTTATTGGTATTACATCGGTATTTAAAATATTTGGAGGGATGCTAGACCTGGTTGTTCATGTCTAGTATGCACATATTTTTTATACAATACATTGTTCTTGCTGTTCCCCTTCAGTTTCTTTAAAACACTTAGGAATATGTTAAGGTACAGTTGAAATCCCTGAGATTTAGGTCCTTAATAATTTTAGCACTTGCTAATGCACTCCTTAATTAGAATAGATAAGGTTACACAGCTGCTACTCTTATAAAGAAGGTCTCCAGAAAAAAAAAAACAAACCAAAAACCATTGCAGATGGTGGTGTTGCGATCATCACAGCTATTACAGTCTGGGTTTATTCATTTGATGTGTGTTGGCTGATAAAATACATGCACCTGGCAGTGCACATTTCAGATGGGCCTTTCAGGGACACAAACAAGTGTAAATCTAATAAAAAGAAGAAGCCATTAGTACATATATTTGATCTACTTACTCTAGTAGCTTCAGTTCTAGAGTTAGGCATTGCTTTTTTGTGAGCGTTTATATTTTAATTTTAAAAATGCCTAATTTAATGAGAAAATTCTATAAAATCTACTCATAACAATTTCAATTACTCATTTGATCTATCCTTGTCTGTGCAAATTGCCATTTTGCTTACTTGCTGAAGATTGATCAAACTCTTGTAATAGCATCATAATCTCTGTGGATTGCATTAGAACTTCTTGCAGTGATTATTCTTTATGAAACTTATATTTTTATAATTTGCTCTGTTTTGTATGAATCTTATACAATTCAGTGGTCAGGTTTTTTTTCTCCAAGATAAGAAAATTTTTAAATCAATTAAAAAATTTAGAAAAGCCATCTTAATATTTTGACAGACTTCTAAAACAATGTTTGTTTCCATATTAACAATGTTGTTTGTCACGTCTTGTTTTTGCTTATCTTGCTGATTGTTTTCATTCAAAAATGATTTTAGGAAAATTGGAAAATACCATAGCATCAGATGGACAGCTCTTCAGACAAATGTTTACAAACACTATTTTCCTGTTACATGCCTATTTCTTGCAATAGGAAAATACAGAATTAAAAAGTCAAATCTCTGTCTCTTTCTTCCCATAATTTAATTTTAAGTAATACTTTTTTAAAAATATAGTTTCTTTTTACTGCCATAGCCAAAAAGAATGTATTTCTCAGCAGGCTGAAATCACAGGCTGTACAGTTACAGATATTATTTGATCAAGAATATATTTAGTGGGCACAGTTGTATATTGTTTCAGAGCATTGGAATAATTAGATATAAATATATGTTTTCCATTCCTGCTGTGGAAGTTACAAAAGTAAGACTAGTATTTTGCTCTTTCTCTGACCTACATTATGAACCTATGGAAAATGTTGCTATGTTGCAGGATATATATATAACATAAAAAGATAAAAAAATTCCAAATAAGACACTAAATAGGAAGTAATTAAAACATTAAATCTTATACCATTAATGCTAAAAACTATTTAAGAACATATGTAAACCAGGGGGTTTTTTTAATGTTTTTTGAGAACAGTTGAATGCAATAATTTTTACACCAGAATTAGATTTTCTTATTTTAAATTTTAGTTTGGATCATGTTGTCTTTGCTCTGAAGGCAGTTTTTTTAATATGGCTCAGTTTTTTTCATTGCTTTTAAAATTATATTTTGAGACTGTAGGAGATAATAACTACTTTTTATCAATGTCTTCCATCAGTTATGATAGGCACTGCCACCTTTATTGATTACATAGCATATACAAAACAAAATGAAAAAATATTAGGCCAAAGCAAATTTTCATCCATGTTTCAGAATTTTTCATTCATTAACATCAATAACAATAATTCAGTGAAATTTATAAAAATTTATTTTATTTAGAGTAGATTGATTCAATTGTGGGGGGGCTGTTTGTTTTTGGTTTTTTTTTTTTGTTGTTGTTGCTGTTGGGGTTTTTTGAGTATTCTGTGGGGTTTTTAGGGTATTGGTTTTTATTGTTTGGTTTTTTGGTCTGGTGTTTTTTTGGTTTTGTATTTTGGTTTTTTTCACAGCTTTGTATTTTTTTTTTTCCCTTTAGTTAAGGCAATGACTTTATCTGGGAGAAAAAAAATGAGGAAAAAATGAAACCATTAAATAAATAAATAAATTGGAAAAAAATTTCAAACCCTTGATTCATTGGACCAGATGATGAAAACACTAATAATCACAGGCTTTTCCAAGCATAGACAAGTGTGAATACATAGGACCAGAATGTATTGGAAGCAGTTTTGAAAACAGACTTATTACTGTCACAAAGCTTCCAGAATAGCCTTTTGATACATTTCAAAGGAGTTTTTGAAGTAGGCGTGTACCTTCATCCCCATTTACACAGCTGATGCTTGGCCATCATTTCACACTTTTGGTGTTTTGTTCCTCTAATAGAAACTCCCACTCCATTGCATGTGACAGTATGCAGCAAAGGATCAGGATCACCAGCACCCATAACTCTCTCTCTCTAAATCATTCCACATTGCATAGGAGACATTATTTGTCCATTCCTTCAGCAAACACACCTGAAAAACCTTCAGGACTAAAGGACAGAAATAACAGACAAGTACTGAAGAAATGGTTTGGGAACAAATCTGAACAGGAGCTTTCTTCTTCATTCTCATTTGTTCCAGACAGATCCAAGGACCTTTGGTATGGATATATCTAAATGCAAGAAGGTGATCAGAAAGTTAGTCTGAATTATTATTTAAAGCCTAGAGCTGAAATGATTTTACAGTCTCCGATTCCAGTCCAAGGTCTTAACCTTTAGTCTGGAGGGTTAGTTCCAGCTGTATTTTATCCACAGGAGGAACTGCTCAGCAGTGAAAAGTATAAATTATTAAAAAGCTCCTTGATCCCATTGCATAGATTCGATTCTTCTTTTTTTTTAACAAAAGTCAGGAACATAGACCAGAATTGGGGCACACTCCAGCCCAGCTACACTGCCTACCAATCTGAAAATGAGGATCCAAATCCCTTTAGACACCTACTATTTTACTTATTCTGGAGTACAAATGAAATCATGACCCAAGTGGTGTAGCACTGGTCAAAGAAAATCAGCAGAGAGACCCCTACATTTTTTTATTGTGTGTGTCTGAATTCCAAAAATGTTGGATACATGAAAGTAAACTAAATTGTCACTCTTTGTAATGTTTTTTGTTTGTTTGTGAAATATGATTGGTATGAAATATACTGCAAAATAATAAACCCTAAATACATTCAACTGTCAAGATGACAATGTAAAACTTATCATGCCTTAATTTGCTGGAAAACTCTGAGGATACTTGTTAGCACAGAATAAAAGAACTGTCAAGGACACAAGAAAAATCAAACAGCTTTCTCCATCTCACTCACGAATCTACAGCTCTGCAGATGCACAATATTTTCTGGAGCAAATGAAAATTGTTAAAATATCCACATTAATTATCCCAACATTTTTGTTAATACAAAAGAAAGTTAGCTTTAGAACACTATGCTACATCCACAGTCAGGCTACATCACATTTTATTAATCTGTTCAATATTATTCTACAAGAAGAAAGATCTAATCATATATTTAATAGCAGTTTCTTTGTTTCATACAATTAGAATGAATTCTGAATAAAAGCAAACAGTGAAGTTATTAATTCATCTTGGGAATACCCTTTCAGGTATCTGATTTATAACAGTTTGTACGAACCAGTATTCTCAAAATTCTAGTTGCAAAGGCTTTTAAAAGGGCAAAAAAACCTTCTGTATTTTAAACTACTGCTCTTTTTATTCTTATGCTTAACTGTAATTTAATGGGAGTTCCTATGATTAAAAATAATGCTGGGAAGCATTTTGGTAAAACTAGTATTTGTTTTCTCTCCAGTGCATACCACTGCAGAAACTGGAAACTAATATCTTATTTTCTCTAGACAATATTTCAAGCTGATATTTGGGGCTTTCAAAGCCTACAGTTTCCAGGTCCCCTTATTTTTGAGGATATTTTAAGCAGCAAGACATTAATTTTCTATAAGAAATGCTTCCCAGATTTTTGCATGGAAAGATTTATTTTATATTCTTTAAAAAAACATTGTAAGATTTCAGAGCTCAGCATTGACAGCTACCAGAAAAAATGGTGGAAAGAGTCATTATGAAAGTGTAACAATTAACACCTTTAAAAATGGGGAAAGGGAGAAGATGGAAGAATTACTTGTTTTAAGAAAAAGAAACGTCCACATTCATCACTCACATGGGATATTATAAATCAGAACACTGTATACAAGTGGTGTAATACATTATTTTTGATCCACATCCTCTTCTACCAAAATATAAAAATTCAACTAAACTCATGCTTTCAGATAGTTTTGTTTCTTTAAAGCAGCACCTGAAATTCAGACCAGTCTCCATGGGTTGGCAAATTCTTTGCCAGCAGTATTCTGCTTCTTTGTTTCTGCTTCTGAATACGATCAAAAATATCATACCTGACCGCAATATAACATTTGCATTAGTCTGAATAAGAAGTATAATCAGAGCAAACTGGTAAAGGCAGGATCTAGGACAAGAGGCTTCAAGTAAACTGCTCTTCATTTGATTTAATGTTATGAAAAGAAATTGTTGCATTAATTAATATTTGCTCCCTGTGTCCAGCAATGATTCACGCTTTAGTAAGTTGTTAGCTTTAGCTCTCTGCGCGTATTTTTGCCAGAGAGAGAACAGCAGTCTTGTCATCTGCATCCTTGCAACCACAATTTCCTTCTAAGGCTAGGAACTTGCAAAGAACATCACATTTTAAATTAGGATTCAAAACTCAACAGCAGATTGATGCCTGTTTTTCCATAATCCATAGAAAGGTTAGTTTATCTTACTACTTTTTTCTTAAAAGCCAAATATTTTCCCTCTTCTTTTTTTAACACTTAGCAACAAATCAATTTTTTAATCTTTTTTTTATGATTCTTTTAAAACCAAGGTCAACATAAATTGTCATTCACAAGCTTAAGTTTATATAATTAGTGCTGAAATTAGTTTTACTAGCAGATACTAGAACTGTGATAATTTGTATTCCCTCAGTGGATATAAATGTACATGATAGACCTCTTGGTGGAAAGGCAGCAGAAGGCAAAAAAACTTGAGATAGAAATGTGCTTAAATAAGTCACAAAAAGCAGGTAAATTCTTTAATTATCAGGCAATTATAGTAGGCAAATGTTTTAAAGCAATTGATACTGGACTTCTTTTAAAAGGTTCCTTTAACAAGGAAATGGATATGAATGTGTGATTTTGCCCCTACTTAAAGAGATTTATTCTGTATATAAACTAGTAGAGCCTTAGCTGAAGTTAGTTCTTAAAATGTAATCAAATGTGGTAGGAAGAGGCCTTTTCTATTAATCTAGATGTTCTTACCCTAAATCTTTAGTTTTGTTATTTTTTTTTGTTTGGTTGGGGTTTTCTTTAACAGTCTATTAGAACAGTAATGTTTTTACACTCTGAATCAAAAGATTAGTGCTGAGAAAATTAATACATTTTATAACCTTTGTCAAGTCTGGAAATATATTGAAAATCTATGAAATTTTACATGAATACTCTTACTAAATGCCTGAACAGGTTCTGCGGCTACTCTTTTGGAAATACGAAAATATCTCTCAGGGATGTTATAGATGTGTGCCTATGAACCAGAAGTAGATTTAGAAGTGCAGAGAAATCTGAGCAGAAGAACAAACAAAATAGAAATTAAAAATAATTTTATACAAGTTTGGAAATCACCTTTATGGTAAGGAAAGCCAGGTTCCATCTTGCGTAGTGGTGCATAGCTCAGTGTGAGTCAAGGGGGAAAAAAAACACCAAAAAAACAGCATCACTCTAGAGTGGGTGTTCACCTTAAGTGCATGGCAAGCCTCCACATGGACAGCCAGTGGGGTTTCTTAAGCCCCAGCATGAAGCTTAAGAGAGTTTTTCTAAAAAAAAATCCATATTTTAAAAGGAAATTACCTGATCTTAGAAATCACCATGCTGATTTTCAGCCCTGAAACTTCTTTCTAAAAGCAGAGTGGGTGACTTTATCCATGGCTAAGCAATGGATATAATTTTCTGCTCTGTCTCGATTGTTGTTACAAGGGATGGTGATTATTATAAAATCTTAGTGGTTGTGTGAACAAAGAATTGATTTTTATATTTTGTCTGTCTGTGATGGACTTAACTTTTTCTATAGTGTCTTTTTTACCACTGTGCTTTGTCATTGGAAGGATCTTTGTAACATACCAATGTTTTGGATAAAGCTGAGCAGTGCTCAAACAGCATCAAGGCTGTCTCTCCAATCCCACCACCAAAGGCCAATAGGCTGGGGCTGGGCAAGAGTTTGTGAGGAGACACAGCCACCACAGCTGACCCAAAATGACCAAAGGGATATTCCATACCATATGACATTGTGCTCAGCAATAAAAAGCTAAGAGAAAGGAGCAGGGAGGGGGCATTTGAGATTAACGTTTATCTTCCAAAGTAACCACCAAGCATACTGAGGCCCTACTTCTCTGGAAGCGATTGGGCATTGCCTCCTGGTGGTCAGGAAAAATAAGGATTTTTTTGTTCCCTTTACTTTAGTACATGGCTGTTGCCTTTATTAGGGGCCATGTGCAGCCTTTATTAGACTGCCTTCATCTTAACCCATGAGTTTTACACCTAGTGTTCTCTCCATTTTGTTAAGGACTGGGTGGTTTTATTAACCTACCACACCAGTGCAATCCATGTTATTCAAAACTGCTTTGCATGATGAAGTAACTAAACAGTATTTCTGCTTGGAGAAGAGGATTAAGAAAACAAAGCAAATCATACAGTTATAAAGAAAATGTTCTTTCAAATTTCCTCTAAAGCAGTAGAGACAGAGACACAAACAAAACAACCAAAAAAAACCCCAACCAACCACCAAATTGCATCAATAATGGAACAACAAACAAAAACCCTAAGAAAGCCCCAAGCATAAAAGAGAAAAAAAACCCCAAGACCTGATGAAAGAGCAGACAGTGATAGATGAGATGGAAAATAGAAAAGCATTACTTTGGACTTTATTAAGAAATCTAATTTGAGCAGAAAAAGCCAGTGGGGATGATGAGGTAGCAGAGGTATTGATATGTGGACTGGTGTTCTGTTTTTCCACCTATTCTTTTATGTGTCCTGTGCTCTATGATGTGCAATTGTTTGATGAGCAGAAGTTTAAGCGCTGTATCCATCAGCTTCCATGAGAACTTGAGCAATAAACCGTGAAAATAAAGCTGACTTTCTAAAACCAATGTCTGGGTTTTTTAGAGGATATTCAGATTGTTATAAATGATCAATCGAAAAGCCAAATTATCAAAATGCAAAAAGTTTTTTTTTTCTGCGACCAAAATATGGTCCTCAAAAACCCACAGCCAAAGAGACAGCGTCAAGCCCGGGACCGGCGCTGGGTGAACCTAGACCCAACCTCTATCGCATCGGATCTCCCTCTGTTCATGAATGCCATTTCCAGCGAGGCTATTTTGTACAGTTTTTTATGCCTCAGGCAGAGGTGCCCTGATTTCTTTTGTAACCCTGCATAGGCATTAAAGTTTCTTTCACTGTGCAGGGCTGGACAATTGCTGTTTCCTGAGTAGAGGCAGGCGTTGATGGTGTCAGGGGAAGTCACACATTCAGATGTATCTTTCTGGCAACTTCTGCTATCTCGATGGATGGTATCAGTTGGGTGATGATCACTCTTGGGCATCTCTTGATTACTCTGGAGAATGGTGATCATCACACTAGCCATGTCTATTCGTAAATAAATGGGGTATTGTTCTCCTGCAGTCTTCAGGAATTTCGACATTCTGAAGTAGACATCTGTTTCTGGACTGCTTGTGGTCAGACACTCATTTGGATTTTACAATCTTATAAAATACATTCTTTCTTTAAGCATGAATTATTTCATAACATATATTACATGATTTTAGACCAGACTAAAATAACTGAATACTGGTTTGTTCCATTTTTATAAAGCCTTTAAAGTATTCCTTTAAATGTCCTGATTGACTATAGTTACATAATCTTTTGTATTCTGTACCTGTGGGTTCTCGCGTCTTTTCAGTTTTCCCTTCTAAAAATCAGTTACTACTTCTCACTCTTTTACAACACTTTCTTTTCAGTAGCTTGCTGACTTAAAATGGCATCAATACAGCACACTGTTATCTTCACTTAAATCCCCACTGTCCTTTACAGAATTACTTTTCAGTTCAGTTCTAATGCAGAGATGTCCACTTCCTTTGTAAATTTTTTTATATAACTTTGCCATGCTGAGCTTTGAGAAGCATATCTGGATGTGCATGAGGAGGCTTCACTGCAATATGTCCATCCTAGCATAATTCTTAGATTCTACTCAGTTTAAAGTATCTTTGGGAAATCTTATAGCCACATTGTGCTGCTCAACTTTGGCACCTCTTTAGGCTGAGAAACTTTATGAAGCTTAGAAGTTGTTTTTTATTTTTAATTTTTGCACTTTATGGAAGTCTGACAAAGAATATTTTCTCCCAGTCAGTGGGTGCACATTTGGTTTTCTTTACATCACTTTTTTGTTTGTACTTTTAGCAATTGACAGCCACTTGACTAAAATGATCCTTTTTCATATTCTTATTTGGATTTATCATTTAATCTATAAATTACAATGTACTTTGTATTTATTTATTTATGAGAATTTTTACTATATTTTTTTAGCAAACAGTAGAAACACTATCCTGCTGTTGGTGGATATGACCCACTGAAACATCAAAATTCTTCTTTTATTTTTAATTTTTAATCAAATATTTCTAATTGAGGTATGAATTTCTGTAAGAAAAGCTTGCCTGTTGCTAGTCCTTTTATTGTGAGTTTATTTTCTATGTTCTTTAATTTGACAGCTAAATCTTTCATATCTCTATCCTATCTAGTGTATGGAGTATGACTGATGTCAGTCAAGCTCAGTTAAGGACATTTTCAGGAGCTTCAATGATGATAAATATTCGTATTTTTTGCATCTTTGTCTTACAATGAAGGCAATCAACTGTTTGGTGATTTTGGTTCTTGTGTTCTAGATTAAGTGTTGGTCTGTTTATTTCCATAGGATTATTGCAACCAATGCTTTATGCAATGAACTACACCTCTGTGGAAAACAGCGGTTTATCTTGATTTTGATTTAAGTTTTCTTTTGTGGTAAAGAATGATTTGGGCTTTTCAAATATTTGGGCTTCTCAAACAGACCTACATTCTTCAGTTTCCTTTTCCATTCTTACTATCACTGTCTTCCACCTTCAAATGAAACATTTTCAAGAATTTTTTTTCTGGTTTTGTTCATATCTCTTCAATAAGTGGATAATATTGCTATTTTCAAAACGTACCTTTAAAACACAGTTCATCAGATTTTTAGTTACATTTTGTCTTGCACTTGAGATAGTTCCTTTCCACTTACCAGACATTGACTGCAAACCAGAATTGCTTCAGGTGCCCTGAAGTAGCTTGGCATGAGTAGAATTTTTAGAAGAAAGATAGATTAAAACCCCAAGAGAACTCATGCTTGTCAGAAAAAGATAAAAAGAAATAGATGCAGCTGAGAACAAGCTTTAATGCAGGAATTACTAAATCTTCCAACAAAATGCAAAAGTATCAATTTAGCTTTACCATAATTTGTCATTTTCCTAAGATTCTATTATGCTTAGAAATCTAATATTTAACTACACCTCAGTCCCTATTAGTTGATGTAAGGTATTTCAGTCATGGTGGAAATGGGAAGAGTTGTCAGTGCATAATTAAGAAGTTTATTTCAACTGCAGTGTTGCATCCCTCTCACCACATTTCTCTCTTGCTCTTTTTCACTCTTTCTATTCAACCTTTTCTTTAATTTGTCATCTTTTTACAATTTAGAGAAATTGTGTTTAAATAAGATAGAAGGATTGGATAAAAGAATTTGTCTACATCTCCCAAGTGGTAATTTCAAATTTTTATATTAATATAAGACTGCATCCAAAATGTTGCCTGGTAGATTTATTTTAACCCTCATTGCATAGAAAGTACAGAACAAGATATATGACTATTCTAATGAGAATTTAGAGGAAATATTTGAATTCTCAGTACTTAAAAATGCAACCACAGAAATAGCTGAAGAATAAATGCAGGTACAACACAGTGGCATATATTTATTCACATGACCAAACTTTTAGGTGATGGTTAATGATAGTTCAAAGTTTCTATTGAGCTGTTGATCAAATTCAGCATGGGGGGCAGGGCTTATTATTTCAGGGCACAGCACTGAAATAATAAATTCACAGATTTAGGCAGGATAATGAACAGAAATTCTCCCCAACTTCAGAGATTGTTAATGCTGTCCAGTTAATGACAAAGACTACTTTATGATTCTGCCTGTTGTCTCATGTGATAAAAATTGATGCTAAGTTAGTCCTTGCTTCTATCCACTGTCCAGAAGTCACTCAAGCAGGGAAGAGGCACAACATTTAATGTACTGCTTTATTCTATGGCTAAGATGTTATTTTCAGGAATATTTCAACTCCCCCTACTTTCACCCCACACTACACCACTGTCCCTTTTCCACTTAGTTGACCAGAATTAACTTAAAGCAGATAAAAATTAATATAAAAATGGTATTTTAGCAGTATATTTATATTTATCAGTGCATTTTCTTGATATACTTTTAGAATAGTGCATAAATAGTTGTGGTGAAAATGAGCAGGAAAAAAATTGAGAAAACAAATACATGAAAAATTTTATTTTAGAAAAAAGTCAGTGGAATGTGCACTGATGAGAATAACCACCAGTATAGTTTAAGAGAGATGGCATTTTCAATTTTGTGGCTTGTACGTGAAGATAACACTGCTTTTTAAGTCAGATGCAATTTTCTTTATAAAGAATGGGCTGCTTTAAATTAAAAAGGTTTTAGCAGCTTACAGGCTTGAAGCAACTCATAAAATCTAGCACATATTTAACATATCATCTTTTCAATGTCTTTTGGTAAAGACCACTTTTTGCACACTGATTTTTGCTTCCAATGTTTTATCTTGGAGGAACACTAGCTGTGCACGGTGTGTTTGAGTTTAGACACTAAAGAACTGAAAATCCAGCTCCCTGACTTTCGTGGGTGTTTTATGTGCAGATGACTAAGAAATGAATGGTGCACATCTTGGTACGCAAAACTTTGATTTTAAGATTTAATATAGCAGAGAAATGTCTTCTTTCTTAGTCTGTTCTTGCACATCCACTGATGTTTGAAGTCTGTAATCTTTGACCCTTATCTTCTCAATTTCACTTCTTTAAAGAAATTCTTCAGTAAAGCACTCTAAAGTCAGGCAGGGAGAAGCCTTCTGCTCATCATGTTATATATATAAGGAGGTTCTGAAAGATTAATCAACCAGTTAATGCCATCATTTGTTAATCATTAATCCAGGAAATCTCTCTTCCCTTAAACCTGAATGACACTTCGTTCAATATGTGTCAGATGTTTCTATTATCTGTTAAGCAGAAGGTTTGCAATAAATGCAGAATTTGTGAAGGCATATAAAAATTGGTTTCTGTTAATCTGAGATATGTGCTTCTAGAAAGTGTACTCTGGCATTCTTTAATAAACAGCCCATGTGTGGTATTTTTTCCAGAGGGATCAGCAGAAGGAAGAGGCTCCTGCTATATCTAGTAAATAGGATAGTCCAAAGAAACTCATCAAACAACACAAGGGAACTCACTGTATTTCACATATGCAGTCCAGATTGTTTACCATGGGTAAACATACCACCTGGTATGTCCCAGCATCACCAAGACAAAAGGCTAGCACTAAACCTAACGTGGACATTTAAAGATACTTGAAAATATACAACGTAAACTTCGCATCCCAACTGATCTGTCACATTGTCCCAACTGTGGGATTGTATTCTAAATTTCAGCTTGCACTGTGTGAGCTGAAAGTTTCTTAGCTTTGTGAATCGATATTAATATTAAAGAAGGTGAAGACAAGCAGAGAAGAGAAACCTCTGTCTCAGTTATGTCATGAGCTGTTGCTCATTAGCTGACTATGTCTGGAATTAGTTTGCAGAATAAAGGGGTAAATCCTTTGGAACTGATGTCACATGTACCATGTGTTTGTCTGTCTGTGATAATCTTTACTTCGTTCTCTGCAAGTCTTTATCTGAAGCTGCTCTTCAGCAGGCTCCTTAATTTTAATGACTATCAGGGATTTAATCATTTCATGATGAATCTTTGCCTCTTAAATGTGGATGGCTTTTTACAAAGTGTTCCCAATTTCAACAAGTAGTCTACTGCAGAATGACATTTATAAATTGAATACTTTTCAATTCTCCAGCTGCATTATATGATGCTTAATATATTTTTTGCCACTAGAAATATCTTTAGAAATGAACATTTTTGATCTTTTTGAATAGACAGTAAATTAGGTGAGAGAAAGGGATAAATTCAAGAAGGATATCACTGGAAAAAAAAAGATATCACTGTTTGCAAAATATTGGAATCTTATAACTTTAGGATTTTGGCTTTTTTTTTTTTAAGAAATTTTGTAATCAAAATAATTACTTAGGTTTTTTTTATTTTTGCAAGCTTATGTACATCAAAAGTTTGGATCTGAGAAACTTTTGCTGCTAGTAACTAGTCTAATTATGTTTCCTTCTGAAATAACTCTTTTGAAGAGCTGAAATAGCCATTTATAATTAATAACAATAGTTTATATCAACACAGACTTGATTGCTCACCCAATCTGAATCTTATTTGTTTCAACATTTGCCATTTTTAAATGATCATTGAAATTTTGTCCAAATAATTTGCCATCTACAGATTGTACAAAGTTAATTCCAATTCATCCGTATTCTCTGTTAAAAGAAAGTTTAAGATCACTCTGCAGAAGTCTATTTCTGGTTCCAGTAAAGTTATTTTAATTTGAAAATCCCAGAGCAATGGAATTGGATACCTGGCTCAAGTGACAGCTTTTCCTTCTTGATTTGCTGACTATAATTTTTTCAGTGTTCATGGATGAATAATATTTTTAGACACTTGTAATGAGTAAGCGCACTCTTAGAATTTTTTGATGAATGTTGACTGCCGTGACTCTCAGAAGCTCAGTGACTCAGTTATCATTGTTCTGGCAGCATAAATGGGCTTTAAAGTCAACATAAATTACTTTTGCAAGTATTTTCAAACCTCTCTGAGGTAGTAGAATAGCATAAAACTGCCTAGTAAAAATTAGAATTAGACTACTGCATTTTGCTTATTTCAGTTTGGCCTTGATTTTTTGGGAATTTTTTTTTCCTTAACTATGAAAATTTTGTTCACAATCTAAATTTCCTTAAAAAAATTGGCAATAAGAATTCAGTTTAAAAGTTTAAAAATTTCTTACAATCAGTCATCAGAACATATAGCTTTTCCTTCCTCATTTCTATGCTTTAGCCCCAATGTAATCCAAAGTTAATAAATCAGAACTGTAAGATTTATTTCTCCTATTGAGGTACACCCTCATCTTTTCTTTTAAAGTTAATTGAACTGCAAAGTGGACTCAATGGATTCAAACAACCAGGATTCTCTTTACATGCAGGTTCCTCCCTAGATTATGGATCTGGGAAATACTGTTGTGCATCACAGTCCCTGAGTATCAGACATCTCTTGTTCTGGCTGCCAGATCCGTCCCTTTGGGTTGTCTGCTGCAGGAAACAAAGTAGAGTTTCAAGTTGTGAACAGGCATAATTTAGCTCCAAAAGCTGAGAAGATGTAAGGACAGTTGAGAACTGTCATATTCCACATCCCCCAGTATCCCTACATCCCAGCAATAAGTCCCTGATAGACCAGAATCTTTTCCCTAAAAGAGCCATTAGTTTTGCATTGCTGTTAAAATGTGGCCTAGACAAATTTGTGTCCTAAAGGCATGAAATTCAGGATGCAATTTGAAACACTTTATGTGTCAAAGTTCTAAGAGTAGCTATTTATTGCCTGAAGTTATAGAATTACTGTAGATTCATAAATTAATTTTTAAGCACCAAATACAATTGTTGTATGATTCTTCTTTGGTATTATAGATTGAAAATTATTTTTTAAATGGATTACATTTTCCCATGGTGTTGCCAACAGATTGATCTTTTGATGACAGTTGAAAAAAAACCCACCAAAATAACAGCAAGAGAAAATTGGTGTACTGACATGAAATAAATTGCTCTATATGAACAAGAATAATTACATATTTGAATAATTTAATATGTGGTAAGAATGTGTCTTAAAACTCAATCAAAACAAGATGTATAAGAAAGAAGCATGTTAGGTCACTAGAGATCTTTTGTGGGGAGAAGCAGTACAACAGATCAGAGCAATATTTTACAAAGATTTTTTGTTTCTGCTTGTCCACAAAGCTCTTTGATGTACCATTTTTTCTTTTATCAGTATTTTGAAATCAGTAAATATATATAACGAAAAATATTATCAGTCTAAATGGGCTTAACTTTGCCCTCCTCTCTGAATGCATGGCTAACACATGCAGTACATACAGGGTTAAGTTTGTGTTACTGCCTAATAGGTAACATTCCTCAAACCTTTCCTCTCTTAATCTTTTTGTAAAAACTTCCTTTGCCATAGATCTAGGATTTCTTTGGCTTTACTTGCATCAAATCCTGTCTTAATTGTTCTTGACTTGATACTCCTCAAAATTACTTATTCCAGTGGATAATGCCTCAAGAAAGGAATGAACAGAAATATTTTAAATCAAGGGATTATGCCAAACAAAAAGGAAAAGAAAATGTTTCATTTTTTTTAAGTATCTATATCCGAGACCTGGATTACTGGTTCATAGTATCTGTAGCTCTAATGAGACTACTGAAGTGAATCAATTGTTGATTATTTGAAATTGATGGATGGGATATTGAAGCCTTCTCAGAAGAATCTAAATTTCAAATTAAACTTGAAGACCGTTGCTTTGTCTCTGGCTATGAAAAGCCCTCAGGATTTATATATTTGCACAAATTCCTCAAAATTTGCTAGTTCACTGCATTTAATGACCACCCTCATTCCCCAAGTTGTGCTAAAAGTCTTACTGTGCAACAAGCTCGTCTGCACTTTTTAAAGAGAATTAAATTACTTCAAATTCTTCAACATCTTCCCTCCATTTTTTCTTTAGTATGCCAACAAATACATGGGGGGAAAAAAATCAATCAATAACACTTACTTCTGGGTATCTTCTTACCTATTAAAGTACTGGTTTAGGTTATATTTTTATTTTTACACACAAGAGACACATTTACTCTTCCATGTCCCACTTTTCCTCCAGCTGCTAGTTCAGAAGAGGACAAGTTTTCTGTAGATTCAACACATTCTGTAGATCCACAACATTGTGCTGGAGTAACACAGAATCACAGATTCACAGAATTTTTAGGGTTGGAAGAGACATCTGGAGATCATCTAGTCCAACCTCATTTAGTTCAACATCCCTGAGAAATCTTAAATATGGTAGAACATCTCATAATGGGTTCATGCAACTCACTCTATACCTGTCTACCTGATTCTGGAGAGATCTATTACTCTCCAGATTGCATTAACTATTTTTGATTCACTCTCTTCTGCATTTCTTGGAAGCTTAGACATCCATCTTGTACACTGCCACCTACACTGTAGAAACTTTAAGAGAAGAGTTCAATCCTATCTGGAGACAAACTGTCTCCTTTCTCACTTTTTTCACTGCCTGGCACAGAGTAGAACTTGAATGCCAAGTGCAATTACACTGCTAATTCAGAAGTTACAACAGATATGGTGCATTACATGCAGGATCTCTATGACACTGGAAGAGCTAGACAAGAAAGATGAGTTCACTTAGTGCTGAAAGTACACAAATTATTCGTTTCTGGGAGTTTGAACTTATCTCCTTAATGATTCAAGAGACTTGGTGTTGATTGTGAGAAAGTGCTGCAGTTTTTATTAATCGACTTGGATCATCATTTTCCACAAAGAGGATACAAAAAGTTTAGTTTTTTAAAGAAATGTATCTCTTTCCCCTCTGAGCACAGGAACATTTCTTGGTTTAAATGATCGTATTACTAAAGACAGAGTATTTCTGGACATGTCTGTTTGATGTACAGGTTTTTAATCCACATATCTCTTCAGTGCCTAGAGCTGTTCTGTGAAGTCATATCCTGAGCTGGTAGTTCTTTACTAGAGGTCATGACCCAAGTGGAGTCGTGTTGGTTATAAATTGGATTTCTCATCTAACAGAAACTTACTTACTCATGCCAGCATTTAATGTAATAATACTGATGAAAATAGAACCCATTTTGCAAATGTGACTCCATAATTAAAAATTCTGTAAACCATTACTCGTGGTTATTGTAAATAACTGCAAATGATCAGCTACACAAGTAAATAGAGACAATTTTTACCAACTTATGAGGAAATAAAATCTATATTTTAAAACTGAGCCACCAAAAGCAAGCAAGGGTTTTTTGGAGGTAGTGGTACACATGTGTGTCTTCACCATTTTTTGCTGGCTTTAGTTGCTCAGCATTTTTCTTTTTTTGTTGATGCTGTTTATGCTCAAAAGTGACTACAAACTTTTTCAGTGGGGAACTTTTATTCCTTCATATTTTCAACCCATGCACAAAATGCAGTCAGTACCACAGAGATCAGTATGATTACTGTGAATAGCTATGCCTGCACAAATCTAGCAATCTTAAATCTGCAGTTATGAATAATACTCCTCTCCTCAGAGCTGCTTTTTTAAGAACTCTGTTTTACTTAAGCAGCTAATGAGTGAAGGTTAAAGTTTTTATAGGTCATTGAGAGCACAGAAGATACCAGTACATTGGGTGTCAGTTCTCTCATACTGGACTCTCTTAATTTTTGAAAAATTATACTAGTATTTGAATATATTTAACCTTCAACATTCCATAAATAAAAGCTACAGTTTTTAAAATTTTTGGTTAGTTCAATTATTCTCTGCTTTTGGAAAACCAACTTTAAAAACACCCAAACCCCAAAAAACTACTGCCTAAAAAAATCCCCCAAAACATTGTTTTGTGGTAATTAACAGTATAGTTTCATCTTTTTGATATTTTGTTATATCTCTTCTACCAACTTAACTTTTTTCTTTCTGCCCTTTGACAAATTGCTGGAAAATTTGCTAAAAACTCCCAGAATGGAGTAAAAAAAGCAGCATAATATTTAAACAGTGAATAATATTACAATATTACTTTCTCTTGTGTAATTTCATTTGAATTATTTACAGGAAAAAAAATAGAGAGATATCTACAGTATAGATGTCTGTCTACATCTTGACTAGTTAGACTGCTGTCAATTTGTAGCTAGCCAAGAGAAACAGGCACTTCAATTAAAGTAGATACTTAACAGATAGATAAATGATAGATAGGTAGATGATAGATAGATGGATAGATGGATAGATGGATAGATAGATAGATAGATAGATAGATAGATAGATAGATGATCTAAAAAATAGAGAAAAATTTGGCTCCTTGTTACAAACAAACCTGCATGGAAGATGTCCTCTTTATTAACAGATTTTCTGTATCTCACCTTAAGTATTTTTAAACTATTTGCAAGGAGATAAGTTAGAAAATTAGATAAAATCTTTCCCTCATTATTTGAAAGCAGCCATAAGATCATAAAATATCACAAAACATCATGTAAGACATGAGATAAGTTTGAGCTCAAATGCATATAATTAGTACATGCCCAGAGCTTTTTTCATTGTCATTGTGAGAAGGTTGTTTTTATCATAGTGAAGACCTCAGCCTTACCCTTACCTGCAGCATAAAATGACCTGGCCTGACATTAGTCTGTATCTTACCTAACCTACTGGCAATGATACAGGTCTATAAATTTGGTCACAGACAATTGCTTATAACTTACCAAAAAAAAAAAAAAATTATCATTAGGTAATCTGAGTCTTGACTGGTATTCAGTGAAAAGTAGAAGCCAGATCCTCTGCCCTTTACCTACAAGTCAAGGAAGCACAAATACAGATCTGAGAAAGTATGAAATGTTAGACTTCTTCCTGAACCAAGACAGTGCAAGTATAATCACTAGATACAATCACTAGAAAATCGTCCTTGCTGGTGCATTCTTACAAAATGCAGTGAAAATCTAGAAGAAAAATCTGGAACGAGGTCTGCAATACAGAGAACTGCAAAGATTTTCAGCAGGTACATATTTCCTCAGGAAGGGTTTGTGCTGGTTCCAATAATGAAAAACAGTCCTTGCTGCTAAAGATAAAGCTAAATTCTAAATTCTGCTAAAGGTAATGTCTGACAAGAGCAAGGTAAATCAAATACCCCTTTCTCCTGAGTTCTGAATTTTCTGCTATGTGATAAAGAAGCGCAACACAGAAACCACAGATCTGTTAGGCTAACCTCAGTAACTGGAAAAAATTACAGAGAAGGTCACGCTGGGTGCTACTGAAAGGCATGTAAAGGGCAATGCACTCATCAGGCACAGTCAACACAAATTCATGAAGGGAAATTCCTGTCTAACTGATTTGATATCCTTCTGTGATAAGGTCACTTGGCTAGTGGATGAGCAGAAGGCAGTGAATGAAGTTTTTCTGGATTTTAGTCAAGTCTTTGATGCTCTCCCTCACAGCATCCTTCTGGACAAGCTGTCCAGATGTCAGATAAGCAGATCCACAGCATGCTTGGTGAAGAACTGGCTGAAGGGCAGGGCTCAAAGTGTTTTGATGAATGGGCCTACATCTGGCTTGCAACTGGTCACCAGCAGTGCTCCTCATGGCCCAGGACAGTTCTGTTCAGTATGCCTACCAACAGCCTGGATGCAAATTTGTTGATGATAACAAACCGGGAGGTGTTCTCACAAGGGACAAGTATAGCTTTGAGGTTGCCATGGTTTGGATTTGTTATGAACACAGTGTTAATAACCCCTACGTTTTAGTTACTGCTGAACAGCTCTTGTGCATCATCAACAGCATGAACTTCAACAACAAATGCTGGATTCTGAACCTGGGATGGAATAATGCCAGACATGAGTATAAACCGGGAGAGGAGCGGCTGGAAATATTCTCAAAGGACCTTCTTGACTTTCATATTTAATTTACCCATCAGTAGAAAACACATTTCAATTAGATAAAATGTTCCTTTTTTTCTTTTTTTCCCTTGAAAAAAACATTTGCACCAATGAACACTAATATAAATGGAGAGGAAAGAAGAGAAATGACATCAAGACGCTTTAAAGACAGAAATTTACCACAAAGTGAAATACAACATTTTCTTCTTACAAATATAAGAAGTAATTGTATTCTTTCTTGGATTCTGCACCTAGAATGGAGTAATGAGATCAACCCTGAGAAAAGTGATCTGGGAGTATTGGCCAGCAGGAGGCTCAGTGGGAGCCAGCATTGCCCTGGCAGCCCAGAGGACAAACCTCAGCCCGAGGCACATCAAACACCACATGACCAACCAGCCAAAAGAGGCAATTATCCTGCTGTGTTCAGTGTTGGCATGGCCTCACCTGGAGCACTGTGTGCAGTTCTGAGCTCCATGAGTCAGAGGATCTGAAGGTCCTTGAATGAGTCCAGAGGAGAGAAACAAAGCTTTAAGATTTTTCTGCTTCTCTGTATTTGCCCTAATGACATTCATATCATTTTTTCCATGCAGTAATATAATTATACTATCCTTCGTATGAATCCATGTCAAATATGTACCCTGGTCTCCCTAGACTTTTGTCCAATGATTAAAAATATGCATTCTATAGATTCCTAAAATTGTACAAAGTTATCTATATTTAAAAGAGGTTAAAACATTATTCTCATCAAATGTTCTCCTTTTTTAAAATTTTCTCATTCTTCTTGCTCTTCAGCCTCCCTCTCCTGACATGTCTTTCATTTTTTCAAATTAAAATAAATGACAGAGATCATAAGGAAAGGGAGAGAAATAACAAATTCTTCCTTCAACTTTCTCCAGAATATTTTTAAAATCAAGCTTTTAACACATACAGAAACCTTCTCAGCTTTTGAAAATAGATCCTTTGATAATCAGATTCACTATTACTCTATGATCCCTCTATATGCTTCTTCAAGTTAAAATTAACTAAAATGCAAAATTCTACTCCTGGCTACTTCTCTATCCTCCTTTCTCTCACGTTTCCAAAAACAATATCACAAACTGACCTTCAAAATAATCCTGTTCACAAAAATTTGTTCATGGGCACATGCAAAATTCTCTGAATCTATAGTTGCCATGGGAGATAGCAGAAAGGCATCATGTTATTCTTTGCCTGTTCTAACAGTGTTTTAATGAAGAAAAACCATATGCAATCTTCCATACTTATTTTCTTGTCTCTTTTGTTTTTTTTTTCCCTGAAACTGAATCTGAGATGGGTACCTCCATATCTATTTGCAATTCAGTGCACAAGGTCTCTTATAAATTCATAGCCAAACAGTTTTATCCACTATACAGCAGCAAAACAGGAAAACATCACTTACTTGTTCATCATTTACTCTTTTCTGAAGCCTTGTTTCAAATTTATTTTCTCCCTTCACAAAGGTGAAGGAAAATCTTAATTTATTAAGCAGGCTCAAATCCTGACAACAAGAAAATAGTCACATTAAGCTGGAAAGTAGCTCACATGTGTCTGAAAAAAAAAAAAAAAGAAGTCTGAATGGGAATGTATATTAAGCTGAAACAAATTAAGTAATACACAATACACACAAGTGTCTGTCAAGCAGGGTTGCATGCTAAAACTTTCCCCTTAGAATTACATTTAATGTATTTTACTTTCTTTTCTTTTTGCACTGCAGGAGATATAATTTAAATTTGAGTTATGGTAACCTAAAAAGTCATTTTACTGGAAATGAGCAATTGATCAACATCGAGTATGAGAGAAGCAAAGGTAGAGAGCATTGATTTTTAAAATATTTTTTTCCTTTTTCCTCAGCTTGGTATTAATCAGAGTGATTTAATACTAGAGGTTTTTATAGTTTTCATCTAATCTCACATTACTTGCCTATCCCTTGTGGATATTACCACATTTTAATCAAAATGCACTAGATGTACTTATGTCAGTGTTGAGCATCATTTTGCTTTGTTAATTAGCTACAACTGTGCAAAGACGCATACCTATTTTAGGAATTTTATTTCTTTTATATTTTTAAATGTAACAAGGACCAGAATTCATTAAAAACATGTATGATCAATGTATTTTTCTCAGGTATTTTATTTCCATCAATTCTGCCCTTCTGTAAACTCTGTTTGTGGATTCAGTCAGGAGGTTTAGAAAAAACATTCTTCCAGACCAATATGTGCAGCTTTGATTCTGTAAAGTCTACCTTGTAAATGGAATTATTTTGGTTACAGTAACTATTACCACATACTTCCAATTGTGATGCTGATGTGATCAATTTACAGCAGAAATAAAGCTGGCTTGAACACATCTACACACATCTATGAGTATGAGCAGTGCATTTCAAGAGAACAGAGGTTCAGGCAGAGCAGTGAAGGTAAGTCCTGGGGTTGCAGGAAATTTAACAGAAAGAGATAAAATACATGAAACATATCCTTTCACTTCATTAGGTCAGAGAAAAAATAAAGAATATTAATCACTGATATCATCTGCTCATTTCTAAAGAAGTTTGCAGTGATAATAATAGTTCATTTTGGTTTCACTCTAAACATGATGAATATTAGTGCAGAATGTGTTCTCACAGATTAAGCCTGAATTAATGGAATCTCCAAATTCAGCCATTCATATTTGTCTGATAATTACCTAATTAAATTAAGAAATTCCTTGAATCAGAAGTGTCAGAATATTACATCTACTTGAAAGCTGTTTGGTGGTGACTCCTGTGAAATAAGTCATGTTGTTATACCTGCTATAATGTAAAAGTAATGACATTTGTCCTAGTTCTTTCTTCTATCAATTGAATCCTGAGGACAAGTTCATAGCTTGTAACACAGCACAAGGTGAGCAGCCCTGAATAGGGTCCTAAGAAATAGTTGGTTCATGGAATATGTTTCAAAGTTGTGGATGAAAACTATGGTAAATCCCAGAAAACATAAATTTCTATGCTGGGCACTATCTACTGAGCCGTGCCTTTGAAAACCTATTTACCTGAGATGTGCTGTACTGATTTATGTATCTCCCATTTTCAGACTTATTTTAACTATACCGTTGTCATGAAATCTTCCTTCTGCAGAGAAGACACTGAAGCCACAACGAAGAGGTTTAGGTTCTTTGTTCAGCAAAAATATATTTCTTTGAGAGGTGAAAGATGGAGAAATTTAAACCACCTCTTACACCATCCCTGTTTTGATATAAGTTAGTACATTTAAGATCTATCGTTTCCCAAGTTATCCATTAGGAATGTGTGCTGGTGAAGAAATTAATAAAAAATTAAATTAAGTACTTCAAAATAGAAAGTTGAACTTAGAACAAAAGGAGTTTTCAAAAGAAAAATGCACAAAGGGAATGCATGCTAGAACAACTGCCCTACAAGATGTATGGTGGCACACATACTTCATTCTGGCATACAATTTGTTTACCCGAAATATTTTTTAGCTTGAGGGGTTTCAGAATTTTAATGAAAAATTTCTTGATGTACTTTTTACTATTTAAAAAGAAGATGCTGTTGAAAACATCACAAGCATTGTAAATTATTGTTTATGTGTCATGATGCAGGTGCCACTGTCAAACCTTTTTACAAACTTCAATGTTTCTTATTAGAACTAAAAAATATTTGGATAATCAGAATACATTACAGAACGCTGTATTAAACATGCACTACATTAGAAATTACAGAAGTACCTCACTGGATAGGTAGTTGTACAGAACATAAACTAAAATTGGGGCTTAAGATTAAGAACTGCTTGGAATCTCAGTTATTTTAGAAGCTTGATGGCATGACAGAATGCTTTTCTTTTGTATTTAAAGAAATCTTGTACCTAAAAGAAGGAATAAATTATATAACTTTAATCCCTGGCCACCATTTATCCTATGGAAATTAATGGCAGAAAAAAAAGGACTGTTTCTGCACAGTGATGTGGTATCAGTGTGCATTCCTGTAATTGAAACTTCTGTATACTCTCAAATGCAGAAGAAAATGAGCATGGTGAAATAGATATTTCAGTAAGTGAGCAATGAACAAAGTTAAAAATATTGTGATGGACAAATGACTTGCCAATATCTTCTATCACTGGTTCAAAAGCTCTCACATAAGACCTCCACAAAACCTCTGATGGCAAACTCTACTGTGCTCACATACAGTAGTTTGGCAAAATAGCAGTGACAGCCAGAAGGTGTGGTTTTTACAAAAGAGATGACACAGCTATCCTGGGAAAGCTTTCCCTTTTTGGGGGGGAACTATGCCTAAAGATAACCATGTGTTTAGTCAGTTTATTTTCAGCTTTTTAGACGGATAGATGGAGGAATTAAAGGCACAAAAATTTATGGCAATCACAAAAAGGACAAGATCATGTTTTAAGCTGGTTTCTAATACGTATGGAAAAATCTCACTGAAAATGGAAGCATTTACTGGCTAATGGTGGTAATGTAACTATTAAGTAATAGATTGGTCTCATCCTCATTTAGGCCTTCTGAATATAACAAAAATTTAAGTTAAGTAGTCATTAGGACAAACTAAAAAGAGGGGTGCAAATTATATTATCTGTGTTATACATAAAATGTGCTTTGAATTAATAATTATACAATATTTTGACTATATATCCAGGAATATATATCTAACAAATTCTTATCGCTGAATTAATGAGTTTTGCCATTAATTCACATGCAATAACACTTTATCCAGAGTTGGTTTTTTTTTTAATTTTTGCCAATCAGCATAAAAGAATTAGTTCTTGCATTAACAATTCATTATTTAAAGGGACATTACTGTTTTTCTAAAACTACATATAGCAGCAATCAGAAATAAATGGGAAGGTAAAAGGTTAAGGCGACTGTTAAGAATTGTTTTTAACATTCACAGATCTCTTTCCTGCTTTGAAGTATTAACCTAAGTGTTTATAAAGAAGATACAGCCTTAAACTCTGGTTATTTAACAGAATAAAGACCAGATGTTATAATTCCAGGTTTGGGCGCAGATGACATTTCTCTTTAAGAAGTAATGCATTTTGTCATAGCAATTTGTGTTAAGATAAGAAGTCATGAGGTAGGCTGCCAAGTTCTCTCTGGTTCATTTGTTATGATTTTTGCACCTGACACAATGTCATGGGTTCAAGTCTCAAAGTGGCATTCTCTAGTGCTCTACTGATAGAAGAGCTATCTGTACTTTAGGTGACATTTTAAAACAAGCTTTCTGGCAGTTATCCAAATGTATGCTAAAAATCATAAGAGACATTTTTAGATAAGAGCTGGAGATAATAGCACTCTTGTGGGCAGCATCTCTTCTCTATAAAACTCACTCTCTTACCTAAGATTGCCTGTGAGCTATTGCTGAGCACATCTGTAATGGCTGCTGCACTTTCTTCAATGTCATTTTATAAAAAATAACTCAGTATCCTTCAGAGGTGTTCAGTGCCTGGGATTGGAGGACCACTTTAAAATCAAATTCTATTCAGAGGGAAGCAGGGGTTTTGTCACTTATTATGAATTAATTCCTTGATTCTGGCAATTTTTTCACTATTTGTGTACTCAGGAAACATAGTCAGATTCTCTGAAGAATATTCTGTTCAGTGATGAGTTACTAGGCAGTAGAAAAGGACAATACCTGTGCATATGCAGGTGGGATGATGATGTTACCAAGAGGGTAAGTGTTCCCTTAGGAGTCTGTCAAGCTGCAGGTTTCTCCTACAGGTCTGGTTAGTCCTGTCAAGAAGAGTAGTTTGCTCACCCAAAGTAACAAGGATAAATAAGACCAGTGGTTTAGGCTGTTTGATATTGATCTTTCTGTAAAATGCTTTTTTGCAGGATTTGGTCACAGTAATTTTTTCTTTCAAGTAATTTTTTTCCTTGGTTTTCAGCTCATGTTGCAATGACATATTCGCCATATTACTGTCATTATAGATTATATTTTTGTGGTGAGAATTATATAGCCTATGCTTATCTCACAAAAAACTTTTTTGTAGATGAAGTACGAACAACTCAGAATGTTCCCATAACATTTTTTCATATTTTGGAGATTAATAAGGGTAGAAAAACTTCATGAAATCTTCATTATTATCCTAGACATATTTAAACTACCTTAATGTGTACAATAAATGTATACAAGATACACATGGATGCTGATAAACTCTTCATTAGGCTTTCTACTGCAAAAGAGACCAGAAAAATAAAATTTCTGCTTTCTGACCCTCAAATATCTTATATGTGAGCATGTCCTTGTCCCTCTTGTGATAAGAAAATAAATTATTTTGACTGATGGGAACTACTGACCTATCTATCTTCAAATACATGTTGTACCCTCTGTTAACACTTTCTGATTTTATAGATAATTCCCTGATAAAATATTTTTGAGTAGCTGTGTTTTGATATCTGATGGAATGGTATTTTTGATCTTACACCAAGGCATTTGTGTATTTTTCTTTTCAGTTTCTGGGATAAGAGTGTGTTAAGTAATGTCCAGTAAAGCAATAGAATTTGAGTCAAAAAATATTATTAAAATCAGTAAATTTTGTGTCTAATTAATCTGAACCTGTGTAACAGGTTCTGGTGCCACAGAGTGAATAGGTACCGCTATGAATTACCTAATGCACACACAATAAGTAATCTGAAGTTGAAGGAAAGAGGGGTAATTTATCTTTATCAAACTACAGTTACAGCTGTGTTTGAGAGAGTCTATGAGATTGGAGAGCTCTAAATGGATTTGCTGTTTTATTGACCGAATTCTTCAAGAAGAGTTTTTTCAAAAAAAGAAAGTTCCAAGAAAAAAATAAAGGTATGGGAGGGTGGTATAAAAGAAACACTACACAAAACAAACTCCTTAACTTGAATTAACATCAAGAACAGATTTTCATGTGTTTTTAATTTACTGCTAAATGTCATATTTGCAAAGAATTTTACCCTTTTAGAATCAGGTTAGCAACACTTTTTTTTTTTAAAGTATTGCAAATTTTTAAAAATTAGGCACCACCTGAAAGAGAAATTATCATGAGTCTCACGCCACAGGATCCTACAATCAGAGCCCAAAGATTTGATAGCTATGAGAAATGATTGAAAATTTCTTTACTACATATGCTTTCAATTTGTGATACTGAAAATAAGATGCCTAAGTGAAGATATATATTCATACTGTGCAATACCTGACATAGGGAGAAGCTGTGCTTTCACTCACCATCTCATGACTGCTGGTGTTCAGCAGCACAGATAAAATGTGTAATCCAGTTTTTAACCTTCGCTTCCCTTCCTGCCACTAACATAAATTGTTTCATTGACATTATGGGAATGAGAGTTATGCAACTGAATGAGGTGGTCTTGAAGAAGGTTTTGAATGAAAATGAGTGTGAGGGGATAGCCATGTGTCAAGGACAACTGATTGGGCATGACATAGTGGCAGCTGCTTGATAGGTAGCTTTCTGTGATAAACAGGAGCTCAGCTTGTCTTATTAAGAAACAGATATGAAAAGAAGTAAAATAATGCTACACAGGCAGGTGTTAATGAGGTGTTAATGAAAAAAAATACTACAACAAAAAAGGCATTAGTAAAAGGATGAATTTTCCTAATTCCTGGTGGAATAGCTATGTAATATTTCTAAGATGAAGACCATAAGCTTGATTTTTTTCCCTTTTTTTTGAAAAAGGTGGAGAATCAATAAGTAACAGATTTTGATTAATATATTTTGTAAAAAATGAAAAGACCTGCTTAGAAAAGGCTCATTGCAGAGGATAGTCACCCAGCAAACAGTACTGTGACTTCTATTATAATCTGAACCTTGTTGAAACATTTCTTCTGTATCTCATTTATGTATCTTTCGTTCCTTTTTTCTTTAAATTTCAGGATAAGTTAAACAAATTAAGAACACTTTATGTTTCTCGAGTGCATTTCATTAATACATGCAAGGGGTCTATAATTTAGGTGACAAGTAATTTAGTTACACATCAGGACATTTCTCTACTCCATGTTTATATAATATATACAGAGTTATATATTATATATATATAACTTTCAGTGCTACTGTTGCAGCATCATGAAGCTCGATGGATATGGGTAAGTCAGCTATTTAGACTTCATCACCAATTATATGGATTCAAATCAGCAGAATGTTATACAAACCCCCTGTATTTCGAACATTTACATTTCTCTTTCTAATACTTACACACATGCCATATGTGATCTACTTTTTTTCCTACAGAAGAGTTATTTGGAGAAAAGTGAAGTAGTTCTAGAGAAGAATCAGTGCCATTTTCTGAAGAGTTTGTGGGTTTTGGTTTTTGGATATTTTTTCTTCCCTTAGGATGTGATATTCATAATACAATGAATAAATGAACAGATATTCAGAACATAGCATGAGGCTAACAAACCTGCTTTGCTGAGACCACATGCAAATCCATTGAATGAATGGACCTGCACAGATTTATAATTTCTTATTTCATTACATATTACTTTAAAATTAAGTTCAGCACTACTGACTATATTTTGATTATACTTTGTTTTAGACAAACAAACACATTCAATACAAAATGTTGCTCGGAAAAGTTTTCCAGAATTAAAAGATTTGCATTAGATGCCCTGATGACAAGGAAAAGGTGTTGTCTGAGCAAATTTCTAGACTCTGCAAGCAAAGGTTTTTTGTAGTGTCATTCTTCTAACAATGTTGGAATAGACAAACTATTATGATAGAGTGGCTCTTCATAGAAACATTTATATCTCACTGACTATATAAAATAGGAACACCAAATATAAAATATAGGAAAGCAAAAATTCTGAAGGCAAATGGTTTTAAACTGTTCCTTTATGTCTTGGCTGCAGCTAGTATTTGATTGTATCACATGCAATAGCATCAGAAGATAATCTACAGACATCTTAGATGACAAGATTGCAAGTCATAGATAATATGATTAAAATATTTCACTCAATAGTTGCAGAAATAATCTCTGATTCTAACTTGGTTGACGGGCATGATAGGCAGCGGTACAAATGACATCTAAGAAGTTTCTGACAAAACTGAGCTAACAGTTCTAGGCAACATGCTGTAAAATTCTAGTGACTCAGGGCCGTGGTGTAATTAAGGACACATTTATGTCTCTTCCTATTCTTCTTAACTCCGAAGCTTTGAAAGCTTACTAGACAACCAAAGATGGAAAGAGAAGGACAGATTGATAGTGGGAACGGAGATCATTTGTGGCAGATGCCAGACTTTGAAAGAGCTTTTATTTTTTTTTAATATGTATATACATTTTTTCAAAGCCAAACTATCAGACTGCATCTGATTTCCATTTTTGGTGTAAATATGTAGGCAAACAAGGGGAAGGCCCCAGTTTGATCCCAGTTACTTTTTGTCATTTTGGTCAGACAGCTTGTTTGCTGCTTTTGTGGTCCAAGGAAATGCTTCAGCCCCCAGCAGTGGGTTGCTTAGAATGGACTCTGCTCTGCTAAATTGCATGCATAGAATCAACCTTTACTTTCATCTTTCCTTTTATCAAGCTTTTCTCTGTGTTTAGGGAATGAAAAGGATGCATAGGTTGTTGCTTAATTTATTTTGTCAGCATGACTTTTGCATTTAGATTTCCAAAGCTGATTAGGGGATTGAGCTGCTCAACTGCCATTAAAGTCAACCTCCTTTTAGTTAGTTTAAGAATTAAAACATGTATCTGTGGGGTTTACAATTTAATGATAGTACAAGATTTATACACAAATCACAGGATTCTCTAACAAGGAAAACTTAAACCCAACATTTTCTCAGCTAGTTCTACAAGAAACTTTAGCAGGGCAACTGACGGGAAAAAAAAATAGGAGAAGAAAGTAAAACATGCCCTCAAATAATAAAGGAATTAATTCCATTTTCTGAATTTTATCAAAATATACCTAAAAATCAGAAGTAAAATTTTCTTAACATATCAGTAACAATCCAAAACTGAGAACTCATACGATGAAAACTTTTGTTTAAGAAAGCATTGAAATAATGGTGACCAGAAAGAAAAATAGTACTAATAAAATATTACAAATTATAAACCAAATTTTACAGATTTTAGTCCAAATGAAATAGAAAAAATGGTTGCGTCATTTGTCGTGAATCAATACTTGTTTAATATTTTTTTTCTTTTTTTTTGCATTGATCATGATTACAAATGTCAGACTTGAATCTATATTTCCAACTTCCATAAGAAAGGTGCATAAGACAAGCACTGCATGATCTGACAGCACAATATTCTTTTGTTCCTAAAGAACAAAAGAATAATTAACTACACAGATGTCTGAAATGTCTGACTTCTCATTTGAGATGTTGTTCCTAATATTTCAATAGCATTCTTATTATTTATCCTCCAGACAGCCATTGGGCTTGACTGCAAAAACTGAATATTCTGTTTTGCTTTCCTGGACATCATTCATCCAAATTATTTGAATTGTTGTCATCATATGTTTTCAAATTATATTAATTTCCTTTGAGCCTGCTTAGCAAAACAGAGACCTTAATTGTATTGAAATGTACATTAATTTCCTTTCACCTTCCCACTTCTCATAACAAGTTACTGCCAATACTGATGAAATAGTAAATGGGGCAATGTTTTGACCTTACAACTGCCATTTAGGAAAGGCAATTTATCATTGACAGCTTATAGATTATCACATTTTTATATTGATATGTGTCAAGCATTAGGCTGATCTTTTTTTATTAAATGTCCAGAATACTTCAGAAAGCTCTTCTAAGGAAACAAAATAATGAGAATGTTTTAGCATTGTGGTGGAACCAAGTGTATATGAGGGAAAGCCAGCCTTTTGAAACATGACATCCACTTTAGCCTGTAGGAATGTGTATAATCTACAGATGTGCAAAACTGAACAGCTTAAATTTTGAAATCAGGCTTTCAGAATGGAAATACGCTGTAACAAATCTCTGTGTCAGGGTGTTCTTTCATTTCTAAGTGGTGAAAGAGGTTTTTTTTAATTTGTATTTGTTTTGCACTCAACAAAATAATCTGGAAGTTGGTTTCAGTGTGAATGGGGGTCTTTGAATTTGCCTTAGTTGAGGCTTCAGATCTATATTCTAGGAGCATACTTGGACTCATGGTGTTTCATTTTTATTCTTATGCTATTGATCTACAATAAGCTCCTTCAAACTATTGTTTTATAAATTATCCCATTTTTTAATAAAATAAAATTTCTAATATGCCAATCTGGCCACCAAATGTACTAAATTTCAGACCAGTGAAATTATGAATACAGCTGTTTTGATTGCTAATACAAAAAGATTTCTGATTTCAATGCCTGGAATTCTTGCATTAATTCTGTAAATTTTGTCGTCACCAACACTTGTATTGTCAATTTCATAAGTAGAAATTGAACAATTGTTTTTAATTAGGAAATAATACATTTTTCATTAAACCAGAGGAACTTGAATTAACAACCCCACCCCCCCCCCAATTTTATGCATTACCTTAACCTTAATGCATTATGTTCATCTTGATTTTGTCTCTGATGTCAAAAACATCTTTTTGTACACTCTGTTGTGGAAAATCATTTGTAATAAGTATCACTAATATAATAATGGATTTTGTAGTGTATTAGATTACATTATTATATATTACACATGGCAAACTAAACCAAGTTGTAATCTAAGTCTATAGATAAAAATTTTTGAATATACTTTTATACCAAGATATTGCTTTCTCAGAACATTGCTGTTCATATAAATTAAATCATGCTTTCACAATATTTTGAAGAATAATAAAAAATAAGAGGAAAGAATAAAAATAAGAGATCAAGTATGAAGCTCTTTTACAGTACATGTATTTACTTTGTGGTAAATAATATTCACAACTATATGAGCACAAAAATACCATTTGCAATTTCTTGATTCTAAACCTGACCTGAGGTCTTGGATTTACTGTAAATTACTCAAGATGACAATGCCCCCAGGAAGACTATTCCTTACCCCAGTGTCATGGATGTCTAGAAAACCACTGCCACCCTAAGGGAGGCAGCAATATCTCTGGAACCAGAAGTAGAGCAGCATGGTCCGAGTGCTGAAGCTCCCATATCTGTGAAGACCTGCAGGCCACTGAACATGTATGGCTAGACTTCCAGACCTTGGGCTTGAGCAATCATGTCAAATCCCCCCTGGCAGCTGGTGCCTCCCACTGCTTTCTGTTGCTCTGGTTTTTTCAAGTTCTTCTAAGCCTTCTGATGTTTACACTCTTACAATGAACTTTCTCAGGCACTTTTCTGTAAATACTTATTGTTTTGCATTCTTTTATGGAGGAGGAAAAATTTGACGGACTGTTGGTTTGTCCAGTGTCATTGGAGAGGGGGCACTGTCACCCTCCAATGTACTGTCACTTTTGAAAATCTATAAATATTAAAGTCAGAAATTAAACTTTCTTCTTTTACCTTGGAGATTCAAGTCTGCATAGTTTTATTTCATGTCCTATAGCAACAGCTTTCCACCACTCCTGACCTCATGCATGCCTGCTCTGCTTGGCAATTACAGGGCTTGTTTTGTGAAGAGCTTCACCAACCTTTTTATTCTACTGCTGTCTTGGTTGTGTGGGAAAATGAAACAAGTGGTGGAGCTTTCTGTCATACCCAACAATTTTTTAATCTGTGTTTGAAGTTATGCATGGTGAGACTGGCAAACATGACACAAAATTGCTTTTACTGGGTTGTGGCCATCAATGAATAAACATTTTAATATATTTTTATTTAAAATATATGAAAATGAAAAATAACAGTCTATGTTGCAATGTAAGAGTGGATATTATCAAGACAGAAGGTTTTGGAAGTTTTTTTATATTTAAAATTAAATTGAATCTCAGCAGTAAGTTAAAATCGGCATTTTTCCTCAGGATTTTATCTTGTACAGAAGGTGTATTTTTCTTACATGAATTATTTTGTATCAGCTTTAGTTGATTATTCTATTTTTTATATTTTAAAATCTCTAATTGTGCAATGAGTTGTATCTTGCAGAGAAAAAAATTAAAAATCCATATGTTCTTTGTTTTGATGCTTGAAGCATTTTGAACTCAAAAGCAAATGCAAACAAAATTGTACTAAGTGAATATTTCTCATACTTTCTTGCAGCCTGAAATTTTTTTCTTGGTTGAAAAAAAGAAGATAGGTGAGTAGCATTTTCTGTAGATGAAAACCTACAGATTTTATCCCTGCCTGGAACTCCAAAACATACATTTTCTCTTCAAAATAAAAATCCATGTCTTCTCACCCATTGCAGAAAAAGGCTGTACCTTTCATTTTGTTACTTAAAGAAAGAGTTCATGGGATGTCACAATTCATGATATAACAGAGATAAAGAGCACCATAGCCATTCATAACATGACATACAAAACTCTCCTTCAGGACTTTTTTGTTTTGGTTGTTCTCCCTTAAGATAATATACTAGTAATATCTTACGAAAAAATATTAATCTTATATATTTAAGACCACCTAAAAAAAGGCTGTGTTTGAAAAAATAAAATGGGTACTGCCTAATTAGTACAGTTTCTAAAGAAAAGTAAAGGCCAATCACATTATGGGTTTTGTTTACAGACTCAACAGTCTTAACTTTTTTTTTCCCAATTATAATTTTGGGGGAAAAAAATCCAACCAATAAATCATAGTTGTTTAGGAAGTCCTCTACACTTCACCTGTTGTAACAAGTGATCACTCCTATAAAAAATTCCTCACAGATTTTCAGGGTGCTCTTACACCCTCTTACAGCCTACTAAACTGGCGTATAATTCTTTTGAAACTGCATTGTGATTTTCAGAGTACATTAATATTATGCTCTGGGAAAATTATTTACAGAAAGAATAAAAATCAGGGGTTTGGTACACACAGTTCCAAGTTACACAGCTGCAAATCCAATTGTGCCAGTATTATGTGATCTCTTTTTCCTAAAAAGGCCATCTGTGGTAACTGACTTGCTCTGGACATACAAACAAGTTTTGCATCACAGAACAAACAGTATCTGCTACAAGTACTGTGTGAATTAGTACTTTGTGACCTTTGTCAGATTTAACTTTCTGTAAGTCACAGCTGTGCATGAGACTTCCCAGGTACTCTTTTAAATACTTTTTATTCCATGCATTCCATTACAGCACCTGCCCTTCTGAGGAATACAAAGCAGTACAGAGTTGGTTTTTTTTCCCCTCTCAGTAGTGCCAGTTGGCACATCAACCTGCATCTAGACCAGTACACAAAAAATGTCTAAGTTGCTTCTTTGTCCAGGGACCATTCCACAGTGCCATCATATGGCTCAACCCCTCTTTTCTCTCCCACCTTCATTCACCCAGGCAGGCTGGAATCATCCATTTTACCCTCCAGGAACTGTGTTTCTTCCTTGCTGTTCCCAAGCAGTGCCTTGTTTGCGAAAGTGCTAACCTGCCCAGGCTAAAATTAAATTCAAATAATTAAATAAGAAAAAACAGTAGAACACCATATCGTAGACACATTGTTCACCACTCCACACATAGCTTATCTTCCCAGAATTCTTCCTGCCTGGCTTAAAGCTTTGCCCTACTTTACATTTAAGCTTTTGTTTTCAGGCATCCTTTTTTGTTTTTCTCCATTTTTTCCCCCTCAACAGAGTATATTTGCCAAAATCCATCCTATTCTCTCAACATCATGTTTGTTACCACTATTCCCTAAGTCCTAATTCTCCAGAAAGCCTGAGAAAAATAGCCTAACCTCCTTGTTACTCTCCCTTGGTGTTTCTTTCATTCCTCCTCCAATCTTTTCAGAGTATTTTGTCATCCTGTGGATATACAGCATCTCTGGGAGAAAAGGTACCTGATTTGACAAGCAGCTTCCCAAAACTCGACTGGATTATAATAGGCAACAGATTGTGGAGTCATACAAGAAAGTAATTTGGAACTACTGTTTTCTTTACTTCTGCATAATATGATTAAGACCTAGGATCGGTGACTCATTTGAATTACCCTGAGGAAAGACAGCATTATGCTCAAAATCTTGTTTACAGGCAAAGTAGAAGCATACCTGATAGACAAGTAAAGCCAAGAATTTGTTGTTAGTCTAAAATGAAGTCTGAAGAGTTTAATCATTATTAGTGCAGATTTAATTACTGAAGATAAAGAAAAGTAAATGCAGTTTGCATGCTTAGTTTCCTCCACTTTTCCTGGTTCTATGCCCACTCTCATCCTGCTCCCTGTAGGATCCACTTGTAATTATTTTTTAACATTTGCTAATATGTTTTCACACCTTTACTCATTCTTTGATTTGCAGCTCCACACTACATCTAAATTTCATATATACAATGCCTCTTAAGTGTAGGGGATGTTATTCCTTTGTTAGCCCTAAAACTAGCTGTGCCCAACTCCAGGTCTGCATTCTTTGATTAATTATTGAGCTGTTCATAGCTGTGGAATCTCCAGTGTCAAGCTTGTGCCCCTCTCAATGCCTACACTTCTCTACCCTCTGTCCTGTGTCTTTTCTTCTCTAGTGCTAGCCCTGTATTTTTCCACACTGCATTGTAAGGTAGAGTCATAAATATTTCATTCTACATTGAATACCTACTTTTACTGCAATCTATACAAAACATTGCTGGGACCACACAAAGGTAAACAAAAGGAAAACAAATCAACCACAGGTCAATTAGAGAAACTGTTGTCACAACTAAGCTGAGTAAAATAAAATTACAGGCATTTTAGGAGAAGTTCAAGTAGAGCAAGTATGACTAACTTCATTCCCAGAGACTTGCAAATTCTGAACAAAACTATGGACTGCAAATATCAGTGGGAATACTGTATTATGGGGCTATTTGGTTTTAATAGTTCTATCAAAACAGTATTTCTGTATTAAAAGCAAACAAATTAATTTGGGGGAATAATAAACAATATCAGAATAAATTTCTATATTTCTTTACAAGGCAGTTACAAAAGTATAAGATCTATGGCTAGAATTTCAACTTATGGTTGTAGTAAGTGAGCAAGGAAGATGACAGTACATAAGCTAGAAGCATGAAGGTAATTAAACTGAAATCTTGTTTGTTGATGAGTGGGGCAAGCTGACAGATTGCAGATTGTCAGCAGGGACTTTGCAGTTATGAAGCACTAACTTGTAGTTCAATTACTTTTGATTCCATCACTTTTTTTTCTTTTTTCTTTTTTTTTCCCCCACCACAGGCAAATACAAGACTAAGGAACTCTTCTGGCGGTTCTGCCACCACCTAAAGGCAGGGTGGGAACAGACTTCAGTGATTTGGATACTGATATTGGGTCTCTTGGTACAAGAGATTTTCCCCTGTTGTTACCTTGTGACAATCCTGCCACTGGCTGGAAATACAAACAAAAAAATGGAAGATAGATGGAAGGACTTGGTTTTGTTTCTGCTTATAATACCTGGCCTAGGAAGACTTTCTGGCACAAAATTTCTTCCTAAGAGATACTTACTGTATGCAATGGACACTGGTCAAGGCTGTGTGCGCCCAAATGGTGACCTCACTGCTCTTGTTTTCAGACCTGGATGCTGTTGCTGTTATTGCCTCTGCAGAGACATGGAAAGAAGGTGAGAAGGCTGTATAACAGCCACCCACCTCATTAATTTCTGTCTATTTTATTCAGCTCTGACTGCAGGTATCCATACACATAAGTTGGCCTTATAACACTTTTTTTCTGCCAGTACCTGGCATACTAAATGTTTGGAAAGTTTCCTGTTTATCTTAGCTTACTTTGTATCAACTCCTTGATGCTTCTTAATTTCTCATAGTCTGTAACTCCTTATACTTATGTAACTCCCTATTTCTTATGTGAGACAGATGGATTTAATTTCTCTTATGTTTGAGATCTCTCTAATAGATTATACAAAATTTACCTACCCTGCCTCTGAACTGAAAGTATTTTTATTCAATCTGCTATTATCTGTGGTTTCTTAAAAAAAAAACCACCAAAAAATCTACAATTTGAGAAAACAAAACCTGCAGAAGAGACTGTAGAACTTTACTAGAAGAAGATCATAACTTTCAAGAAGGAAGCACATTTTGAATTGCAAACATGAAGTGATAGGGAATCTTCCACTCTTTTTTCAAAATGAAACTGTTTTCTTCAATCAGTCTATACTTCCACTTCTTATTTCTCCTTTTACATACCTCAAAGAAGGGTACTCAGACCAATGTTCCCTCCCCAGCTGTGCCTTCACAATGTACTTCCTAAATATGCTTGGAACACGGAATAAAAATAGAAAGGACCACTCTTTCCTCAGTGCAGAAACAACAGAAAGGCTAGGGAACAGTTCTGGAAAGTACCTCTTGAAAAGGTACCATTTACCCAATTTACTAGAAATGGTGAGTGTCTCTGTTTTGGAATATGACATTCCAAATCCCTGATGCATGTTAAGCAATTGACCCAGCTTTTACTTGTCTGTCCTGCAAAGGTTAAGGAGTTTCGATCATCCTTAAAGGCCATAATATATGTCCTTTACAGGCATTAATAGTACAACTGAGAAGCTAAAGTTTGATATGGTGAATTTCTGGATGTTCACTCATGTGGAAAGTGTCCTCACCCACTGTGAGTATTTCAGAACCATGTCGTGTCTTGTAGTGTAGATGTACATAGTGTGAAACAATGGTAGAATTTTAAATATTACAGTCTGTTTTTCACACTAAAAGATATTTATGTACTCACTTTCAGTTGATACAGAGAATAAAGCCCAATGAACTTTCTAGGTTTTAGGCGTCTGGGAAGTGTTTACTTTACATTGATATAAAAAGGCTGATCTTGTTCTGAATTTATGTCAATACTTTTGCTTGTAATTTTCTAGTTACAAAACACTCCCTCCATGGAGAAAAATATGAAAGAAGAGCAAAATAACATATACTAAAAAACCCTTAAACATCTTATAGAACTGAAAATTACATCCAAATGTAGTTTTGAAACAAATGTTCAGTATTTGGGATGGAAATGAAATGCTTATGAGAAGTAGCAAAAAATATGTTATTTTATATTCTTTGGATATGGATATATATTGGAAGGCATAAAAATATATATGCCACAAGAGCACATGCCAAGGAAATACAACAGCAAGAATATTTTGTTGTCATGTTCAACGGTAAAGGTTTTATACAAACTCATCACTGCATCTCTGTTTTCTCAATATAAATCCATGTGCAAAGCCCGAAAAGAAAATTTTATGCCTGCCCTTGTGCCATCAAAAGTAACTTTGATCTCTTAACACAGAGTTATTAAACATTGAGATAAAATGAAATCTACACAGAATCCATGTTCTGAAGTGTCTCTGGTGCCACTACACAGTAAATTTGCTTCCACAAATATTTCACTTGGCCTCCACCTTTCCAAAAGCAGTAATAGCTACTTCATCAGAACTTGCAAGCAGCTGGGTAATATCTTTATTTTTATCCATACAGCTTCTTATTTCAGCCTGTAAATTTTATTATCACTCGTAAGCCACAAGTGATAGTTGTATCACATTTTAAGAGCTGCTGGAGTGTCCAACCACTTACCCTCTGTTGGTTATTGCATTGCCAGGGAACTTTTTTGAACACACCCTGTTATTTTCTCTAAGTCTCTCATTTTCTCAAGAACATCCTGTGACTGATCATTCCTGATCACTGCACAGCATCACCAACTCTCTCCCTTCACCCCAGTGGTCCATTCAGGGTGACAAGTGATGTCTGCCAGCAAATCCACAGCTTGCTCCAAAGCTGCCACCAGTGTGCTATAAATGGCACTGGCATAAGCAGACCCACCACTGAATCCAGAGAGAAACCTGTGATGCTGCCCCAAAACTGACAAATGCACAACAGGTTGGAAAACTTAGAATATCTCTTTAAAAAAACACTTAGAATATGCTCCTTCCTAATGTTATTTCAATACTTAACTCTATTTCTGACTTGAGTGTTGAGAGAACAGCAAAATTCCACAGGGATATATCAGTGTATGAGAATTTTGGACTCTTTATTTGGAACGCCTCTAATTCTAGTGGAAAACCTAGAATGATTTAATAATTTTTTGTTTTCCCCTGTGTATCTTATGGAAGAGAAATAGTTGTCTCTTAAATGGAAGGAATTTGAATAAGAGATATAAATTTTTTGGTTTTATTCTAATATTACATAGTGAACCTGAAAATATGAATATGAGGCTTCAATTTGATAGTTTCATTATCTGTAGTCATTCTTAGATTTTCCAGTGAAATTTCAGTTGACTGTGATAGTCACAGATACAAAAATCTAGAGATAGACTTATCAAGTTATATGGTCAGTTTATCTTCCTGACACTGTATTTTTAAGCATTTTATAGTGGATTTTGCAGACTAGTATATAATTATTCAGACATTAAAAATCCACTGTGCTGGAAATGAGTAAGTGTATAGGCAATATATATATATATATTTATTTGTGTTCTTTTTATAATTTACAGTTTCAATATAGTTATATACTTCAGGTGTTGTTTAGGTAATCTTTATAATTTAGTTTGTTGTCTTTTCTTTAAAAAACAGACAATGCAGTTTCTGTTGCCTATGTTACACTATTACTCTTAAGAATGAAACATTTTTGCAGTTAAGGCTTGATGTGTCTTCAAAATCATGGAATACTGAGAGAAAATGTGCATGTGGTCAGCTACCATAAGTCAGATAGTAAGAGAGGATTTAAAAGAAAAAAAAATAATGCTTCTGATTGCTTCTTCACTCCTTTTTTTGTAGAGATGTCTCAGTGATACAAATCCATGACCACTGATGAAAAACATGAAGCCAGATATGAGCTTAAATTTTTGCTGGAAATATACATGAAAAAATTATGAGTTTTCTTTGTTTCTATTCATAGCATATTTATAATATTTAATGGACAAAGCTGTTATATTGATTATAACTAATGGCACTTTTAAAAACCGTGAAGTTTGATTATACTCTAATTATATTTTTTACCTCTGAACAGTTACAAAGATATTAGACTAATGGTGAATTTGACAGGCTTGACAAATAAATTCTGTTAAAATCCAGATTCATTTTACTGTAATAAATATGAGATCACATTAAATGAAAGATTTTTATTTTGTATATCGCCATGTATTGACTCTGGAAGCCAGGAACAACTGGTTTGCTCATTTTCTTTTATGAGATGAGCGAAATTTGTGTGGAAAATTTATGCATATTTATAGAGTTAACAACCCAGCGTGTTTCCTCTGGAAATTCAGTGATTTCCCTGTAGTGAAGGTTGTGCTGCTCTTACATGAAGGTGGCCAGTATGAAAAAGGAATAATAATTAAATGGGAGATCATTTTCAATGCAGAATGATGATGGAAACAGCATTAGGTATTCCACAAGAAATATGTTTTCTGTTTATAAAAACTTGCTGCTCTCTACTGTGCAATAAAATTTATACTGAACACATGCATTGCAAGGCTGTTATTTCTTCATAAGTATGTAGGGATGGGGTAAGTGATAAGATATTCTCACATTAGCCAAAAGAAGAATAACTGCAAAAGTTTAGTTTCCTTTCATTAAAATAATTTAAATATCCTTTCCCAAATTTATATAAGAAGTTTCAAGAAGAAATCTCCCTTTAGTACCATGTTTCCAGAGGACTGCAGTGATATCCAGCTTATCTTCTGTGGCTGTTAGGCATGACTTAAACTGACTTCTCTCATCACGTCCACTCTATCTCTCTCATCAGTTAGTCTTAAAAAGTAGCAATAAATCCAGCAACCTTCCTGAAGGTTTCACAGCTTATATAAAGGGGTAAAAACTTGGTACCCTTTCTTTTGGACTTGAAACAAGGTACAGAAGCTCAAAGCAACTGTTTCCAAGTTTACAAATAAGAAAGGAAGGGATGTCTAAAATAGCTCACTAAAACCTATTTGTACGTCTTTCCAAGTGAAAGATAACAGAAGTTTTAACAGAAGTTTTATTAGCAGAAGTTTATCCCTCCACAATAATGAAATGTAGGGCTATGTTGGTGTATACTCTTAGGTAGGAGGCATATTCCAGGACAAAACACGGGCACTCACAAAGAGCCTAGATGAACACAAAGTTTATCTGCTCAAGCATCCCCTGGCCAGATATGGACTTTTTAAAGCATAGCAGTACCAGGGCAAACAAAAATTACAGCATTTCCCCAGACTTCCCTATCATCTCCTGCCAATCTTCAGTGGAATGAAGATGGCCATATAAAACCCTCTGGGCTCGAGTTACACCACACAGCTGCATCTTTAATTTAGGAACTGGAAATGAATGCAGCAGAATGAATGGAGGGAAACATTATGTGTCAGTATCTTGGGAAAAGAAAACAGAGGAACAAATTGCAGTAGGAAGAGGAACACACAATAGGATTTCAGCTTCTGTGTGCTTTATCAATTTGTTTGCTAATATTCTATTGTTATTTTGTTATTGTTAATGTGCAACTTTTATTAAGATTTGATGCTCCTGTGCCTCTTTATTTCCCAAAAGTCAAACACTTGTCCAGCAAGGGATTAAAAAGTAGAAAAAAGACTCCTAAAAATAACACAGTTACATTGTCTACCAAAAGAAAACTTGCAGTAGTGTGGAAAAAAACTAGTATCAAAGTGTAAAAATGAAGGATAGGGAAGACAACAAGCCTCCAAAAGTTCAGTATATCATCTAATGAAAATGAAATGTACCAACTTTTATCTCCTTCACAGAGCTGAAGAATCAGACTGGCACATTTATATGAAATTTCACCATAGGTTACAATGCGTGATTAAATTTTAAATTTGGATTACCTGGGAACTACAGAAAAGCTGGTGTGGAGAGAAAAGGCTTAAACACCCAAACTGGAGCTGAGGAAGGGTGTGTCTTTCTTGCTGGAGTCAACAAGTAGATCCTTCTGCACTCATTGCCCTGAAGGTAAATCGTATGTCTCTGCCTTTCACAGCATGATCTGTACTACAGCTCTTTCTAGTGAAAGGATTGATCATACTCTATTAATTTCCTTCCTAGTTAATCCATATGTTCTTGCAAAGGTGATGAACAGCCTTTTAATAAAATTCAGAGTAAAAATCTTTACAATGTACAGGATACACAGTCTGTAATACCAAGTTAAAATGACGTCAGGGTTGTGTTTTGTCATTCTGTTCTTTTTGGTTTTAGTGAAGGTGAAGCATTTAATTTTTATGCATATGGCTGCAAGATGTCTAATGTCTTTCTTCTGGGACCAAATCCAAGGGAAATCTGAGGTAGAGAAATTCCCCACCTGTACAATGTTTTGTGGTTTAACACTAAGCAAATAATTTGTCAACCTAATTATTTATTTTTCAGGTGTAAGAGCTGTCAAAGACATGGATGTTGTGGTCTGGGAGTAAACATTGACTTAAATATATTTTTTCTTTCAGTCATAAATTGTTTGAACATTTTAAAGCGTTTCCTTAAAAGATAAGATTTTTAACGCACAGAAAATGAAGATGAAAGGCCACATTTTCAGGAAATACTCGATGTCTACAGATTTTATAGACGTACCAGATCAATTTGTGTGCCTACAAAACCTCCTGGCATGCACTTAGATGCAAGTATACAAGCAGGCCAGGAATGTATTTTTCTTATTTAGCTTGCTGTTCAAATGTAAGATACTGATATAAATTCTGACCAAAGTAATTGAGAACCTGTACTTCTGTGATTATTTTATAACAGAGAATTGACATTCACTCATAAGAAGTAATATTATGAATAGGCTCTTTGCCTAGCAAAATATGATGCTAAGATATTTCAGGGTTACTTTTACTTTCCAGTCTATAAAAATAATTCCAATATTTTTTTCTTGAAAATTTTTGAATTTTTGAACAATTTTTTTTCCTTATTATCATCTAAACAGTTTTGCACAGGTCAAGGTGATAGAAATTTTGAACCATGAACAAGAATCATAAACTCTTAACTGAAATGAGATTTCAAATTCCTAAGCTATACTTTACAAAAATTTTGCTTGAATTAGCTTAATTTACTTTAAAAAATAAGCATGCCACAAATCATGTGCTAAATTATAAGCATTATAAATGCATCCAATGAACCATAAATATAATTTATAAATTCATTAATGCAGTAGCTACCAATCAGAAATTTAAAAATATTCTTTTTTATTGTTTTCCTATTTTATTTTATTTTATTTTATTTTATTTTATTTTATTTTATTTTATTTTATTTTATTTTATTGGAAAGGATGTGTCCTTTTAGGAAAGACATAGCATTGGATAAAGTGGCATAAATGACCAGAACGGACAGCAAAGGTTTGCAATATTTATGGCAGTAGCATCTACTAGGGCAATATAATTAGTGAAAATCTGTTTCCAACTGGCAAGGTATTTAAGAAAGTCAACGAGAAACAAATGGCACATTTGTATTCTAATTCAAGGATCTTTAGCATCAAAGTGATACAAAACCTAACAGCATCACTGGGAAAATAAGACATTATAGGAAGGAGAGAGAATAAGTTAAAGAAGCAATCATGACCTGTACTATCTACAGGTCTGACAAGAATATTGTTAGAAAAGTTTTGTAAATTAGCTATTCAATAGAATTTAGAACTAAAAAACAATAATGAGAGATTTAACATTTAGGATTTTGAAGAATGAAAATGCACCTGAATGTGGAATGCAAAATTATTTTATGAGAGCTAAAGACTTCCTGATAGCTGCTGAATTCTGATAAAGGCAAATCAAATGTGATGATAGTGTCAGACTCTTAGTCCAATATTCATTGAAGTATCCTAGCTGCTGCTATTTTTCACTTGAATTTAGAAACAGCAAAGGTCATTTTGAGACTTTCATCATACAAGAAAGCATAAGATTAAAGAAAGCATGAATTCCTTTATTTTAAAGGAAATAGAAGGATGGTTACCAGGGCAAATAACATTTTCAAATGGGAAACACCAAAAAATACTGTAATGCTAATAAAGTCCACTGGACAAAGGTGACATAACTATGAGAAGATTTGGAGTCTCTTTTTTCAGTCTATACAAGTGACACGAGGGATAAACAAGATTTCAAAGGACTGGGGAGGATGGAGTTCAGGTCTGACTTAAGGTTATCTGGATTAAGCAGTCAAATGAGGTCTATTGGTGAAAAATATCTAATTTTTTAACAAAGTACGCTTTGAACATGCAAGTTTATGTGTTACTTTTTTAATGTATTTTAATTGGCTTAATATTATTAGAAGTACCAGAGTGGATTTATATTCCTTGAGACATTGTAGCCTTCTGTTAATAATCACAGTCAGAGGAGAAAGAGGCTACTTTTGTGACAACAGAAAAAGGTATATAAAGATTCTGCATATTTAATGTTCAATTTAGATTATCGTTCCAAAAGATGGATGTAAAGCTAAATTTGAACTTCTGTGCCGACCATTAAAACTCTGGAGAAAACAAAACAAGAGAATTCAAGCTTTTTTTCCAGCCAGGCAATCTGTCATCACTGTAAGCACTGCTGTCTGCTCTGTGGTTTTCCACTGCCAGTCCTGTGCTCAGCTGCCATCTGCCAGTCCTCCCTAATTGCTATCCAGTTTATACCACTAGTCACTCACCCCTCTTTCAGGTAGCCATCAGTCAAACTTGCTGATGATTGTGAAATTATGAGGTTTGAAAACCCCTCATAAAGAGAAACTGGAATCTATTAAATTTAGGCTTCTGGAATAATGGTCAGGGGTTTTTGTGTTTCATAGTATGAGGAAAAATGGGCTCTAAGATTTCTATAATTTCAAGGCATTTGAACATATAGTGTATAGAACAGACTTGAGATCCTGACTCTTGCTGTGCATGTGTTATATTTGCTTCCCAGAACAGTCAACTAGCTACTCCCAATGTATGAGGAAACCCTCACAGGCCAGCAGTAAACACCTGACAACTTGTTTTAGCCAATATGAACAGGCTTAGCATGAGTTTTTGTAAGGAATCTATTTGTATGTTTAAGAGTTCCTCTGTTGCTGAAATTCCAGTTTGAGAGACCATCCCTTAATGTGCTGTTGTTGCTTACTTGGCAAAACATGAGGAAGCCCATAGGTTTGTTTTATTTGTCCCAAAAGCCAGAAACAGACTTGGTTCACCTGCCAGGTACTCTGAAATTCAGACTGTGTGCCTTGATTACAGAGCTGGATTTTCTATTTCAATTGTGTTTATGATTTTGACAACTTGAGGTCAACTGAAATAATTTTGCAGTCACTTGTCTCTACTTTTCATATCCAGCAATTGCAGAAGAGAAAGTATTTTAAGTCTCTTAAGTTTTATTTCCTTTGTAATATTTGAATTAGGTTTCAAATAGTTTACAGCAAAAAGCACACATTTTATATTTCTTCTGCGTAAGAGGCATACCAATACATGCTTGATCAGGACTGTGCTGCATATAATAAACACAGTTTAAGTTAGGCAGTCCAAGAGCTCTAAAATAGAAATTGAACTTTCTGCATAACTAGTTCTTTAATTTTTATGCATGGATAGTATAATATTATGAGCTTATATACAATTATTTTGCTTTAAACTAGAATCAAATTAAACTTGCACTTCACAGTAGGAATTGCTTTTGTTAATGTGCCCTTCAGCTGTCCAAGCAGAAGTGAAGACCTAGTTGCAGAGCTCAGCACATCAGCCTCCAGTGAGAATGCCCTTTACTATCTCTATCATGATTAAGCCAACAGTCCATGGTAAATAAAGGCCCTTTCCTGCTCTCTGTTGTGGGAATTGAGTATTTTCTTGTCTTTTAAACACAGATTATTAATATATCCGAAAGTTAAATTAGACTGAAACAGTGGAGTTAAACACTTAAGTGAAATTTTCACTTTTGCAGCAAAGTTTTTTCCTAACCTGATAGATTTTTAGGCAGAATTAAAAAAAAAAAAAGGAAAAAAAAAAAAGGAAAAAAACAAAAGGGCTTGCAGTTTTTAAGCAAGGCAATATCAGAAAAAATGTTGGCATTCACTTTTCCTCTGCATGTTAACTGAGATGGGGTAAGGTATCTTTGATATTCTTTGGCATCTGGAGATGAACACTCGCCTAAACTCTCAGAAAAGTTTGACTCAATTTCACTCTTACCAGCTTAGTTTAACAAACGTTTGCGACTAACCTTGTGGTACAGCCCCAGCTCTTTCCTCTTTCCAGAGACCACTAGGCTGAAAACTCCAGCCTTATTTTCCTATCACTATACTAAGAAAAGTAAATTGGTCATCAGTTCATATAAGCGTTACTTGGGGCATTCCATCAATAGCTCTTAACCTCTGCTATATTGTCAGTGCATTAATTAATTACAAAATGTATAAACTAAAGGAATTTTGTAAGCTTTTGTAAGACCAAGGGCGGTAATAATGTCCATGTATGAGATAAGCCTTCACAATCTAACTCAAGGCCTTTAATTTTTAAAAGAAATTGAAAATCTAGTAGCACCTTTACAATGTCATCCCTCACACGGTATAGAAACTGAGCCCAGGTACTTCTGTGAGGCAAAATATAATGCTGACAAATTGCATCCCCATGAACTTAAAGCTATCAAAAGGTAAAGAATTTGAAATTTCCCTTGGCAGATGTTGCAACAATTACCCGCCTGCATGATCAAAAATATGTATCTTGTCTTAAAATTTGAATCTGTCTCAGTTTAGTTTCTACCAACTTGGTTTAATTTTCTCCAACTAGCATCTTTTAAATTTCTTTAGCCATAGTTGAGATATCAATGAAGTTACTAATTTAAAACATATGAGAGTTTATTTTACTTTCTCTTTGATGATGTCAAGGTTTTTATAGCTTTCAGTGTAAAGATTTTCTTTAAGCCAGTACGCTACCAGTGCATTTTGTCCATTGACTTTAATCTTTTGTCGTGCTTCTAAAGTAAAATGAGTGCAACTAGTAGTAAAGTGCTAAGCGACTACTTCACTACTTCTAAAAACATTTTCAAGCATTCAGAATATTTTATTGAATCTCTCTTCCTATTCATTGTCCTTTTTCTGCAAGTCTGCAGGATCCTGCTTTGTGAAGTCATCCAGTTCTCTATTTATAATCACCTCTCTGAAGGATATCCTATAATCTTCTGCATCACATGGTTTGTCCTTTTGCAAGATATTAATCTAGTGATTGAAGTAAAAAAAGGTATAAAGCAGATAACAATGAATTAGGTAAATACTTCTTATTGGATTTGAAAATTAATATCTCCAAATAGGATAGGAGATTTGAAAATATATATAGCCCCTAATTGTCTGAGAGATGCACTCAGTTTGCTTAGAGCTATCTGTAAAAGATTACTCAGAGAGAACCTTTGAAATATTTTACAGAATTTAGCAGAAAAACAAAGAAGAATTATTTTAGTTTTCTGGGCTCATGTGCTTTAAAAATTGTACTTATAAGTAACCTCAAAAAGAGCTTATTGCCTGTCTTTTCCACCTTGCAGTACAATTTTTTCCACGCAAGATGCTACAATGGAAACAGTAACAGACCAAGCGTTTAAACAAAGCCCTTGCTATCTTGTAAAACTTGCTATTATGTGGGACAATAGGGCACTGAGGCATTTAAACACCCTCTGGATTAGTTCCTTCATGCACTTCCTAAATGGTTTGGAATGACCAATCTTTTAAAATTGTGGATACTATGGTAACTGGATATTTCAAGGTGTCATGGAGACAGATTAATCTTCTCCTGAGATGCCAGTCTATTTGAGCCTGCTGTGAAAAAACACAGGAGAGGCTTTTTTGTTATCTTCTAAATTCAACTTATAAAATGTAACTCGTAAAAGGGTTGAATGATGCTGGTGTTTTTAATACACGATATTCAAAACTATGAAAATTTAGGTGAAATTAATGCAGTTCTTGCGCAATTGAACCTCCTTGGTAGAAAGAAGTAGAAAAGCAAAATTTTCTTGACTGAATAAAAAATAACAATAAAAAAGACCTATAAATTTGTTTAGTAAAAAATAAAAACAATAAGATGCTCTGATATATGTTTCTATTACCTGTCTAAAATTTAACAGATTTTGTATATGATAATTCCAACTTAATCCAGACGTATAGTTTGGGCACTTGCTCACCTCTGAATTTAAAAATATTTCCTTTATTGATTACAAAGGAAAAAGTGTTTTTTTCTATCATAGATTTAAATTAGATTATTGGTTTTTCTTACTTTCCTCAAATTACTATGCCAATAAACATTTTTCTTTTTCTACTAGAATAAGATTCTGTTGATCTAATGATATTTGTTTCAGACAAGCAAACAGATAGAGATATGAAAAAAACAGATCCCTTCCATTGTTTCTGATGTCTCATTTTAAGTTTGCGGTGAAATTTTACCTTGTTACTCCATTTCTTTTACATCAGTTAGGAGAAGCACAACACTGTACCCAGACGTTTTTAGCATCATATGCATAGGGTTAACATTTTTCAAACAAAATATCCCTCTGAAAACTGACACTAATACTTTTAGCATAACTTTGCCAGAGCTGTTTTGAGGAATATTTTCTATTATTTTTATTATTACATACATTGTCCTTAACTTTAGAATAGAGGCATTCAAATTTTGATTGCACAAATAAAATTCACCTGCTAAATTTGTTTGCCTAAACCTCACTCCTAACAATTTCCCTCCCTCCTTTATCTTGAAGGAGTCATTGGTTTTCTCTTTCATTTTCTTCCAAAATTCAGATTAGTTCTTTCTTCTCTTCTATGGCTCCCTGGTATAACTTTAAAGACTCTTTCATGACTTCTTTTTGCAGCTTAGTTCTCTTGCCAGTCCCTTATCATCTTACTTTTACTTCGTGTCACAAGTGGGGTGCTGTTGCCATTCCCCAGGACTCATTAGCACACTCCTAATATTCTGGAAGCTTCTGGTTTTAGGTTTACTTGTTTAATTAGCAGCAGAAATAACTTGTGAAATAAACGTTTTCCAGATGTTGCCGTAAACTGGGCTTGTGCATTCTGACTTTGCAAGTGTTTCCATCTCTCTACAGGAGAGTAGGTTGAAGTTTATTGGTAGCAAGGTGCTACAACAATTAATGTAATGAAAGAACTGGAGTCAATTTACATTTCCTGCTGAAGGAAGAGGAAAAAAGAAGAGCAATGCCTGTATGGGCTTTTGAATTACTATTTAAAAAATATAATTAACGTTCTTTTAAAGTTGCTCACTTTATGCATTGTTTTTTTTGCTTCCTGACTAAATAAAATTCTGAATGAGGATTCTGTTGGTGATCAGGCTCTTTTTGCTACAGAGATTTTTTTGGTGTTTATGAAAAAATCAAACCATAAATAGATAGTTTCACAAAAACAGCACAATAAAATGAAAAAAAATAAAGACTCAAAAAGGTTGTGAAAATGTTCTTGCTCAGTTCACACAACCATTAATTCAAAAAGGCACTGTCATATATATTTATGTAAGGTTTCTGGAAAGGAACATTAAACTCAGGAATAGTTCCTTTTCTTCTTCTTGATCATCAGATAAACAAAACTGCAAGTAAAAGATCAGCAGCAATAGGACATAAAAAGAAAATATCTTGTGAAAAACAAGAATTTTTACCTCCTTCCTGGAGTTTTTCATCTTTTATAAGGACAAAAAATGACATCAAGCACAGCAGGAGACTATTCAGAAATCAATTTTAGCTACATTATCTGAGAGCTGATGACCTTGATACAATTATAAAATGTGCAGCAACTCAGAAGCTGGGAAAAAACCCCACATTAACTCCAAGTCTTTTGTTCCTTTTTGTATTTTATTAATGTTAATATGTTATCTTAAAAAGCAATAATATTTTTAATGTAAAAGAAAATGTATTTCAAGAATTTTTTGTTCATTTTAATAATATGATATGGCCTTCATTTAGTTTAATTAACAAGGAATAACTCCTTAATAATCTTACCAGCCAAATCTGTTATTTTTCAATAACAGGATCCTGTGTTTTTCCTATAAGCTACATGAACTAGTTGTGGTCATGAAATAATTAAGTTGCTGATAAAGTATTTGGTATTCTTATTTCTGAGATAGAGCACCTAGAGTGTGGATACTTTCAGTGGCTCCAATACCATTGAAATTCAAGTGTTATGGCCTCTAACTTTAAATAAAATTAAAGGTAAACATTGGTCTATATTTTAGATTTGGACGTATTTTTTAAGCTGAAAAGTCTGAACAGTTTATTTCTGATGTTGCCATAAATTTTTTTCTTAAAAAAATACAAAAAATATTTATCTTTATACTAAGTTGTTCTTCTCTCAGTTATTAAAATGATTTTAAAAGAGTTTTATTTGTTACTTTATTAATCTGAGAATCAATACTGATCCCTTTATATTGATTCTGGAAACCTGGGACGAAATACAGATGCCCTGATTGCTTAAGCAGAAGACCATTGAATTCTCTGCCATTATTATTTTAAGAACATAAAACCAAAAAAAAAAAAATTTATATGTGTGTGGTACAGCAAAAACATAGGAACCATTGCATTACTAAAACTATTCTGAAAGTAGGAGAGAGACAAGATAGTGACCTCAGTTATCTGAGATATTATCAGAGATGGAGACATCCAGAAAATGATCCTGAAACAGTCCTTTGAAGATTACTTCTCTCTTTTGAAGATACAGAGATGTCTTGGAGGTAAAGAAATATCATATTAGATGACATGATATTAGATTATCAGATACCTTTCTTCCCTTAAGATTTACTCTACCTGGGTCTCTCCTGAAATAAAAGAGACAGAGGGCTGTCATTTTTTAGAACAAATAATATTGGAGCCAGCCATGGTCTCATTTTATGTGGAATAGCCAGGATGGAGAAGATGTTGAGCAAAAGGAAATTTTACACCTCATTCTGTGGCAGTCAGAGAAGGAAAAGGAAATTGAGCAGAGGACGGGGGAAAGGGCAGCCTCCCTCTGCTTACCCAATTAATTCAGTACAGTTTCTTACCATAGGAAAACAAATGATGACAATAACAGGAAGAGGAATCCCTCTGTAGCATAACATAGTAGACATATTAGTTAAGGATACAGAGTCTCAAAATGGATTTTCAACTCAAATGTCCCATACCATGGATAAGCCTCCTCACCATCAAATTATGCAGAAATCCATTGATTTAAAGGCAATCAATCCATGTATTGTTGATTGCCTTAAAAAAACTCATGCATACTCCCCCTTGACCATTTCTCATATCCAATACCATTATACTACAATAACTTTAAATCCTATTTCAAAAATAAACTTTAACTTTAGTGTCAGTGACCAAGGTTAGTGTAGAAATTTCCTTATTTTAGCATTTTTTTTACAGCTTCTTGAATTCTAGGTTGGAATAATAAGCTTTTGTTTTAAGGAGAATGGTCACGTCTAGTCAAATCAAAACAATAAGTTCAGAATTCTACTGTTTTAAGCCCTAGAGGTTGTCATGGGAAAGTCCAGGGCTGTTTGAATGTGGTTTATTTTAGTTAGGAGCAAGTTTACATTTCTTCAAGGATCTGGTGCTTGTACCATGAATATTTCTCTTTGTTTTCCACCACTTCTATTTTTTTAAATTTTACTGATGATTCCTATCAAAAATCAAGGAATAGTGCATGAAAGTGCTGTATTTTTTACAGTAGAAATTCTCAAAAAGAGCCAGATTCAGGATTCTGGCAAAAGTATTTGCTATGACTGCAGATGCATGCTATGCTCTGTGCAAAATGCAATGCCAGAAGGAGTAAATTATATCAGGAACCCACTGAGTAAGACTGAATTCTTTGCTCACTTTAAAGCCTAAGAAAAATCAGCTTTAAATGGGTAAGTCAGGGGACAGCAAGTATTGCAGGGTGAGGCAGGAGAGAAAGAGAGAAAATTAACCTTTCATGTTCTATTTCTGATTTATTTCTCAGTTTAACAAGTTCAACTTTCCATTGATCTGATTTCCCATGTGTTGCTGAGCAGTACTGGAATGTAGTATTGACACTGCTTGCACTCTGTTTACACTACTATTACTTCACATTTAAATTCAACTACTGCCATACAAACAGTGATAAAGATTAGTAATAGCAATGAATAACCTTATGTTGCAATGACCTGGAGTGAACAGGTTCAACTCCACATATAAATGTTCATATCAGTCCAAAACCCAGAAATTTTCTTTTTATTTTGGCTCCACTAGTTAAACAAATAAAATAATTCATTTCAGACAAACTTTTTTTGTCCATTGCACCAAAATTTCAGTTGAGAATTAAAAAAAAAGAGGTATAATTTTCTTTTTTTTTTTTAATTGTGATGAGCATAGGCAATTGTTTTCTCTGAGTTGAAGAGGTAAAGAGATTTGGAGTAATTTGTCAAGGCTGTGAAAGTTTTCTGTCTACTAAGTTTCCTCTTCCTCAAAACAGTAATTTTGAGAAGCAAGTTCTATTTAATAGGGAATGCAAAAAGAAATAATGTGTTCAAAAATGCCCTCTCTTAGAAAAGCTTCAAGGGTTTAAGATCACTTTTAAAAGTCTGGGAAGTAGATGAAAGAGGAGAAGAATTACAAGCAGGGGAGCTACAGTGTGTGCCAGGATGGTCCAGAGAAAACTGGGAGAAAACATAGAAAGAGTGGGATGGAGAATGAGGTAGAAGAAATCAGTGGCATGGTAGGAGTGATGAGAAAATGGTCAACCATAGTGTATGAAGAACAGCAGGAGAAGGAAAATACATAAGAGATAAAGTAGGGGTAAAAAACAGAAGGAGAGGAAAAGGAAACTAAAATGAGAAAAAGAAGAGAGAAAGAGACTAGGAAAAAATCAATTGCACAAAGCTGGAAGGAAGAAGATACGAAGATACTACAGTGGCATAAAAGCTGTAGAAGTATCGCCTGTATTATATAAAAAGTTAAATGAAGGAAAGTGAGGCAATCTCAAGGGAAAAGAATGAAACATCAGAAAAGAAAGGAGAAAGAAGCAATTAGGTCAAGAGAAATTACACTGGGTTATGAAGGCCAAGAAGATGGACTAAGGTACAGTGGCAGAATCAGTAAAGCCTGAACTATCTTATTTTGTGTCAAAGATTCCCCCCTAATTCTCTGTGAGTTAGCAGTTTTGTGTTTGAGCTATGAACTTGAAAATTAGAGAGGGAAGAATTACTTTGAAATTAAAAAAAAAGTTTAAAATTAAAAATTATTTTAAAATAAAAAATAAATATCTCAAGAGAAGAAAAAGCCTGAATCTGTATGCAACAAGATTTTTTCCCAAATGCTTTTTATTTTATTGAGTGACTGCTTTCTATGACTACATAAGATGTTCCTCAGAGTGAAGCACCTGAGGATTTATATAATCTCAGATATACCCTGCAGCACCCTAATCACAGTTGTTCTCTCTGACTCAGCAAGTCCTTACCTGAGGCAGAAAGCAACCCCACCTCAGTGCATCAAGATTTTTTTAACCTGTGCAATGTTATACATATCAATTTTGTAAGTTCTTCCAATTTTTTTCCCAGAGATATTTAGGAAAAGCAACTTGAGTTTGCAAATCATCTCCAGGCAAACTTTGTGAAACAACAAGGAGACAGCCAAATACATACCAAAATTCAAGAATCGTAGCACAGAAATCATGAGCAAATACTGTTGTTTACAGGAATGACATCACAGAGCACCTGAATAATATGGGAGTAAATTAATTGGTAAAAATTGTAAGAATCTACTGTCATGAACTTCTTTATGCTAGAAGCAGTGTTAGATGAAATAGTGAAAGTCAGGTAAGGGTTTTTTTAATCAGTTGACTTTTACCCATAAGAACATATTATTGGCTGTCAAAATGTCAAGCTATTTGATTTCATGACAAATGAAGAGCAAGAGAACAGAGATAAACCAAAAAAACGAACATTTATTTGCATGTATTTGCCCTGTCCTCTAGTCAAACAGAAGAAAATGCAAATGTAAATGTGCTGTAGCCTGGATGTTACTGGAACCATGAATTATGTAAGACAAAAACTAGATAAGCATATTGAAAATAATGCTTTTAGCTGTGCAGTTCATGCCTTCGCTAGAACCCCCCAATGGAAATATTGTCCCACAATTCATCATTGCCTGTTTTGTATTCCATGCATCGAGACTCACACTCCAATTGCATTGTTGTGGATAATTCAAACTTTTATTCTTCACTCTTCTTTATCCTACAGGAATGTCTGGACACACTGATGTAGGGATTATTCTGCAATGTCCTTCATGTTGCCCTCTAGCACTCTCCCATGTCTGTGTTTCTAGATATGAGTTAGGCAAATTGAATTTTATATTTGAGCTCTACAGTGCAAGAATATCTGCTTGGCATTTGCTGTGAAAATAAATAAGATATTGCATTTTATTTTCTGACACAACAATTTTTTTTCCTGGATGTAGTGTTGGAATCACAGGGAGTTTTCTGGGCAATGTTTAAGATATGGTTGACTGCAGTAGGATTCTTGTGCACTACATAATGTAACCCACAGGTCTGATTAAAATATTTTGAAGATGAAGATTCTGAAAAATAGTCATGGTCAGTGCCATCGAGTTTGTAAAGAAACAATTGAAAACTAGCCTATACATATTTATGTAAAGCCTAATCACTTTCTTTCTTGGGACACAAGGCTGAGAAAAGGAATTTTAAAAGAGAAAGTCTTACAAATAATGAAAATCCAAGGGCATATGCTCAATGAAGTATACCACAGAAGTGTTATACTAATAAATAGGATGGAATAAGTAAAAGAAAAGAGAGCAGGTGATGTCTTGGGGAAAGTAGACTGAGTGTAGGAGAGGAAAATGTAATCTACTCTTAAGATTTAAGGATAAAGTCCAATCTCCACAACACTGTTGAAAATAGTGACTAACATCATTGCCAATTTCATAAAAAACTTGGAATGATTGATGAACATAAAGAGGGAAGGTAGCAGCAGGAGCAGTTATTCCACTCAAAACTAATTAGAAGCAATTTTGTTGCAATAACCAGCTCATTTCTATAGCAGGACTCCAACTGAAATAACTTTTATTCACAGAGCAAAAAGGAGGGATAGAATGTACATGGCCTAGATGGCCTAGTAGGTGGAAACCCAGTGGATATGCTCAGAGAAAATACAAATATAATTTCTATGACTATCATAATAGAGAGACAATTAAATGAAAAATACTGATAATGAAAGTCAGTTGTCAGGAAAAAACATGCTCTCTCTCTACATATATTTATGCTAAAATTACCTTAAATAATAATAACAAAAAAGTAAATACAAGTAAATAAAAGATTTTCAAAATGTAAAGGCTTGTGAAGATTTACATGGGCATACACTGGCATGACAATAAATATGGTAACCATCTACAGATAAAATGAAAGGAAAATTAAGAAAAAAAATAGTTGATATCCTTGGGAAATAATTGGTGTCTTTTCCTGGGAATGCAGATTCATTGCAAAGAAGAAAAAAATCAGAAACTGATGAATTCTTTGGAGAAGAAAGTGAAGAAATATTGTATTTAAGATTATGCCAAATATTGCAGGTATATAAATAAGTTTAAAAAATGAAAGGAATTAATACATAAGGAAAAATTTTTAGAACAAATGGTCTTCTAGGAAACAAATTTGTTAACTATGCTGAAAGAAAGCAGAAATCACACTGTGGTGGAACATTTCCTATGAACACAAAAGTACCCTGTAAGAGAAAATGAGGTAGTATGCAAACAGGAACTTTTGTAAAAAAGTAGAGAAAACCTGCATCATGAATATAGTTTCAAGTCCCATTCTCTGTCTAGAGTCCTCTTGGTATCAAGACAAGGTTTCATACATCCTCACATGTTAAATCAAACCTAAAATAAATAGATGCCTGGAAAGCAAAAGAATAGAAGTAAAATTGAAGATAAATTACTACAAAAATGAATTATTTTAGTTTTTAATATAATAGTAGCTCCACCTGTAAAAATTAACCTCTGAAAAGTGAACATTTCCAAAGTAAAGCATTTGATGGTGCAAAATCACTACACTACTGTAGGAATTGGGAAAATAGCCTCACAGCCAGACTATTGTTCCGTAATTCTTATCTACTATGAATAGACTCAACATTGAGTAAAATCCTGCCTGTACACAGATTATCCACATAAACAATTCCTGAATGTTTTCTGCAGCTTCAACCCCTTAAGAGGGAGATAGAAGCATAAAGTGCAGCAATAAATTCAGGTTTCATAGGCATTTCTTTTTTTTTAAAGTTATTGTATTTTTTCATTGAATTTAATTCTCAGGAAAATAGTTTGAGAGCTTTGAAGACTTAAGTGTGTGTCTTAGCACAGAAACACTAATTAGAACTGAGGAACTCATTCACAAACAGTTTGGAAATTGTTGAATTAGGAAAATTAGTATACTGTCATCATCCAAGTTTGTTGCAGAGGGTACAGACATCAGAGACAACACAGTGAACAATTCCCTTGATTGGGGATCTTCCATACCTATATATTAATTCTATTTAAAATTCTCCAGGCACGTAAAAGTACTAAGAAGTTTTAGTTATCAAAATAACTATGAGATTTAGCCTGTACCTTTTCCAAGCCTTACTCCAGAACTCTGTAATATGTAGCATAGGGGGTTGGATTTACAGTAGTTTGGAAAGTTTTTGGGAAGTAAATTGTTTTCTCGGAAATTTTTGTATATCATTGTGTCTCCTTCAAAGGATTGGTTAAAGATGGTTCCCTGACCTTCAATACATATAGAAGAGTCTTAATTTGCAGTATATTTTTTAGTGTTTCTGGAAGTGGGATAAAAGATAGGATGCTTTTTTCATGTGAATTCTAGTGCACATGAAACCAATTTTTCAAGTAAGTTACAGCCACATATTGAATTTTAAATGCCATTTATCTAAGAACATGTATCTGGACCAATGTCCTAGAACGGGTCTTTACATATTTTAATGTTAATACTTTCCAACTCATTTAAAATGAACTTCTGTTCTTCCATGTGCCCACTGTACCTAAAATCTGCTTTTCAGTTAACTACCCAGAAAATTAGGCACAACACTGAAAAACTGTAAACTTTGCCAATATTTAGACAAGTAAACGGGGTGAAGGGCGAAGAGTTTGGGTGGCTTGAGGTAGTTTCTTCCTATAAAATCAAATCTGAGAACCGTTTTTGTAGTGTTCAGTCCACCCACATTTATCACTGCAGCCTTAGCATTGCAGGAAGCTGAGAGAATTTGTGTATTCCTGTGGGCAAGCAGTTGTCCTACAGGAGACATTGAACAAAATGCAGGAGCAGCTACTGTCACACCCTGCAACAACACAGCCCAACACCAAAGTTATCTGCATACATCAAAATCTGACAGAATTCTTGATTCCAAGAAAAATTTGGAAAATGTTCTCTGATGCATGGTGTGATGCTTGGGGTTGTTCTGAGGAGTCACCATGAGTGGGACCTCTGTGATCCTTGTGGAGTCCTTCAAACTCTGGATAGTCTAATCCTGTGATTGATTGCATGATCTGGTCCTCATGTCTTCAGTCTGCCACTGATTCCAAATATTTGTTAAATTGTGCAGCACAGGTGTCTATCTGTCTGTCTTTTAACAAACAGGCAGGCTTTGTTTCTTTTCCTTTCTGGCTGAATTTATTTATTGCAAAGAGGGATAAGAAACAGGTTGTTCATGGTGCTTGAAGTGAATGCAATTGGTAAATTTCCAAGCTGTTGACAAGATATTCTTCAGACTAATGCTGCTGTCTTACTTTCTTCTTTTGATTTTTCTATTACCTGTGGGATATTCTACAAGTTTCATTTCAGTCAGGATCTGAAATATTGTTGTCCAATTCCTTTGCTTTTAGAACTATGTGTCTTCAGCTGCTTAAAATAAAGACAAGGCCATTAAATTTAAATGCAAATAAGGTTACATGAGATATTACAATTGATTTAAGCTCAGCTCAACTAAGCAGTCTGTTTGGTTTTTTCTCCTTAGGTTTAATTTCTTCTTAGCTTCTTCCTTATTTGTTTGTTTCTTGTTCTGTCTTATTTTGCTTTTTTGGTTTGCCTTTTATTTTTTTTAATATAATATATCATACAATGCCCTTAGGGCACTAATTTGAAGCTCTAGATCTGAAGCTGCAAACAACAGTAGATACAACTGGTGCAACTCAGCAATTCAGAGGACTGCCAAAAGAGCATCAGTTGTACACACAGTGGGAGCACCAGCTCAAGAGAGCGCAAAGAGTTATTTAAGACTCTAGTAAAGTTTGGAGTCTCTTGTATATCAAATTCTAAAGTTGTTCCTAAAAATCATAACCTTATGTGTCTCACCTGTACCATTCCCTGTACCATTCCCTGTACCATTGCTTAGCTTACATTATCAATCAGCCTGAGATAGCAGCTGTTCTTGTTCCTACAGATATAAAATGTTTTTTTCATATTCAGGGAGTGGCATTTTGATTTCTTTCAGATTAAACAAACAAACAAACAAACAAACAAACAACCCCCCCCAAAAAACCCAAACTAATACAACCTAACTATTGTCTCCAAATGCTTTCAGGGAGCTAGCTATATGACAATTAAGTGGAAAATACTCTGCTGCTGCAGAATTGTGTTTGTGGGAGGGGGGAATCTTATGAGTCAGATATTTACTCTTTCAGTTTTGTTCTTGTAGTGAAGGTCAAACACTTCAAATGAAAGAGTTCAAGTAGCTGAAACTGAGTGAGGAACAAACTGTGCATAATTAGAATGCTCTGTTTTGAACAGCTCCTATATTTTTGACACAAGTGAATATTTATGCTATAAAGCCATATTTTGTGTTGTGCAGCCCTACTGCTTGTCATACAGGTTTTCAGTATTTCACTTTACAGCATATATTTGCATTCAGAATTCATTATGCACACATCACAAACACTACACAATGGCTGAGTTTAAACAAGTCTGTTTCTGTACTTTTGGATCAGATACAACTGGCAGACTAAAGTATAATGAAAGCAGCAAACCTCGATGATAACTGAGCAGCATATTCTGAAACCCACAGACACTTCCAATTACTGGGTTTCCAAACAGTTCTTTAACTTATACAGCTGTTTTAAGGTGCCCATGTTTTTTACAACACAGCCTTGCAAAAAAATGTCAATCAGAAAGTAATAAGGGGGGAAATTTTTCTTTCCTCTTGTTTAGAGGCACTCCTTTTTAAAACATCAAAAATTCAAGGAAATGAAATGAACTCCCAACATTTCTCCTTTTAGTCTGTGAAAAATCTTCCTGTCTTGTAAAGGATTTTTGTCATTTAATAATAATAATTTTTTCAAAAAGGGGAAAAACACTTGGTGTGGGTTTTCAAAAGCAATTATTGAGTAGGTCTGATTTTAATTTCTCTGTGAGAGGAGGCACTATAGGCACTATGCTCTATGACACTGAGCAGTCCTAAACCTTTCTCAGAGCTCCCAAGGAACAACCAAAATCATTTGACATTTTGGGAAGAGAGAAAAGAATAAAATTGTGATTTCTTACTTTAATAGCTGACACCATTCTTCTCTGGATGGTTTTTCCACAAAGAAATTACAATATGAGCATTTCTGTTGAATGAGTTGAAATCAAAGGTCAGTACTTAAATTTACCTTAATTTAATTCATCCTGTTTTGTCAAGACATCTCATTTTGCACATTTCCCTCCTTCCTGCTCTTCAAGTGCTTCAAGTCACAAAGCAGAGCCACTCAAAAGACCACAGCTAAAAGCAGCAACTGTTATGAAAGAAAAATAAAACCAACATTATATGAAACAGAATTCATTAGAATCATTAAAGTAATCCTACATGGTTTTCAAATCTTAACTATTTGAGCAGTCATTTGAGGAAAGCAGGTGAGCAGTCTGTATGAAAAGGTTGCCAGCCTGAAAATCAATATGTGCTTAACTTCTTGTCTACATCAAGGCCTGTACTGTGGTCAAGCACAAGAAAGTCAAAACAATTAGCTGGTTATGTTTAAGAAGAGGTTTCTTTTTCCTTATGGCCACTTTGCAGCACACACAGCATATAAATTCAAAAATAAGTGCTTTTTGATTATAAGGTGGGTTTCCTTCTTTTTTATGGACACTTTGTGTTCAGACTTTATGAAGTTGGCATTTGAGCTGTGAGCCCCACCCCGCAGTTACTGAGCTATGCAAGCAGTCTCAGTTTGTAATCTTCCCCAAAAACCCATAAAAAAGAAATAATTTAATAAAAAGGTGTAGCTGAGGAGTTTCTTTAACACAGCAGATCCTGTTATGCTGCTATAGGTGGATGTCCTGTACATGGCACAGCTCACTGTAGCAGGAAAACACAACAGAATATGGCAGAAACAAAACTGGAAACCACAACAGAGAGTAGCCTTTCAGCCCAGCTCTTCTGGCAAACTCCATGACCTGATAGAAAATGACACAGTTCAGTGGTTAAAATATCACACTACTCTGTGAAGGCCAAATTGAAGAGCTTTTTGTTTCATTTTGGTTAGCAAAGTCTGTTTTGAGGATTAGGTCCTCAAAAAAAAAATTTTGTTCACCATAGCGAACCATAGGTACCAGGTATCAAATACACATGTAGGGTTCAAAAAAGCCCATTTCATGGTCAGTTTTCTGGGGGGAAAAAAAAACCAAACCACCGAAAAAAACCAAGCAAAACCATGCAACCAAGCAAGTAAGCAAGCAAACACATGTAAATAATCATCCCAGAGCTCACCAGATTTTTCACTGTCTCTACCACTCCCAGATAGTCACACCTAAGTCAATAAAATGTGTTGAGTACAAATGGAAAGGGGCAATCAGTTTGGGTTTTTTTCTTTCAGAATTCAGTGCACTATGTAAAAGGATTGGATAAAGAAATCCAGCAGCTGTCTTCTGCCTTTCTTTGTCTCTGAGAGCAAGTGCAGGAAAGCTCTTCAGGCAGAACAATGACAAAGGAATGTTCTTCCTACACTAATGTAGCACACGTATTAAATCAAATTATTACCTCTAAAAAGATTCTTAAGAAACATTATTTTTTGCACTGTTTTATTGTTGCACAAAGAAAAGAAAAAAAGAACATGCACATTCCAGCCATTTTGAAATATGAAAAATGAAACATTTCTGGCTACTTAAATGAGGGGAATGATATAATTTAATTGTGAATGACAGTTAAAAGCATCCATATCTGGGTTTTCATCCTGTAAATTGCATTTCCCTACCTGGCTTGGAAAACATAAGATAAATAATGCATTTTTGCTTTATTTGCATATTGGCTTGCTATGAAACTAGTGACTGTGATTCACAAATAAGTATTGTGTCTGCTTGGGGGGGAACAGGACTTATGCATTATGTGCTATGCGCAGCATTTTAATTGTAGTGGGCATTAGCATTCAAGATTGTGAAATAACCTCAGCATCTATCCTTATAATGCAATAGACTTATATCTCAGAGCATGTACTGAAGTTATTTTCAAGGGCTGTATGAAGTGGTGTTGCTGGAGGGATTTTACTAGTAGTTGGAAAAGCCAGTTTCTTCCAGTGATTTCAACTGTAAAACAACGATGAGCAAGAAAATTGGACAAATATTCAAATTTCATTCTAATTCCCTATATAGGGAAAATCATTGTCATTTTATTAATTCAAGTACAGTTAAAAAGTGCAGCAAAAAAGGTTGAATTTAACCACACGTAAAACCCCCACAGGATTTATGAGTTGTTCTTGAAGATTTTAGGTGTTTTTTTCCCAGCTGAAGGAAAAAGGAAATCCTTTTTCTTCCCAAAAGCAACACATAACCTGGCTCTCTTTTATTATACATTTTACAGGCTAATATTGAAAGTATAGTATTGAAAGATCTCTGTCAGAGATGCAAAAGAACAAAACCACACATGAAACCTATGATAAAATACTTTATTTATTCTGGATTTATTTTTATACTTTTGCATTATTACTCTTCCTGGATTTATTTTGGAAAAGGATCATTATAAAATGGCCCACTGATGAATTTCTGTTATTGGACTTCTATCAGAATATAATTTCCTAATTATGTCCATGGAAGTGATGGGAAAACATCCCTCAGGATCCTCTGGATCCCTTGAATTTGAGACTCAGATTTGCAGAGAAAACACACTTTATGAGACTGTGTAATAGTGTTTTTCTTCTGAATCCTGAGAAGCTCTGGCTAGATTACAGAGAGACACGAAGCAATTCAAACACAGAGATTTAAAAGAGCCTTACCTTTGCGTACAGGTGCAGTTGGGACTTTCAGTATAATATACAAAATGCCATTCTACCACATTGTGGGTTATAAAATTAGTTACATCTAAAGAAACTGAAGAAAAATCAGTGTTTGGTTTTGGTTTTACAGTTGTTGAACCAAAGGTTTTGCTGGTTTGTTTTTACTGCTTTACTTATTAATTTCTTATTTTAATTTTTTTTTTTTTTTTTTTTTTTTGGTCTGTGGTGAGCATTTACTTGCATTTCTCTGAACTTGAGTGGAGGTGAAAAAGAGCTGGCTTTCAAATACTACATATTTGGCAGAAATCATTGTGATAAGATCCTGCTCAGATGAAAATCTGTGCCTTGGAGAACCAGAGGTGAAGGACCAGGTTTCTTGGGCTCCCCCTGCCCTTATTCACAGCCTAAAGCAAGCAGCAACCAGTCCTGTGCTCAGACTCAGACAAGAAATATGGTGTGTCTTGTTTCTGCAGAATGATAACAACTTCTACAGCTCCCAAAACATTCCTTGGGTCAATTGTAGGATTTATTTCACAGCTGACAGAAAGTCTGTAACGTTCTCATGAGGAGTACACTGTGCCAGTTTTGTCCTTTAGATTTCAAAAGCCTTCCTTTTTAAAAAGTTGGTGTGGTTTTTATGATTTAAAAGGTGGCACAGCAATTTATAATAATTCTTGAATTCCACCAGAAGTCCAAGGCAATGGCAGTTCTTCTGTAACACTGCACTTTGCTATAAAGTCAAATTGTTTAATTGTATGGACTCTAGCAGTGGTTATTTTACAGTTTAAATAGTAGAATCAGTAAATCAAGGTTGTCTTTTTTTTCTATTAAGTATTTTCAATAATGAACAGTCTATTATTAAATGTTCTTAACAGTTATTAAAATTATTAATAATCTGGTTTTAACACTTTTTAGCAATTGTGGTATGATTATTTTCATTCTTAGGCAATATGGGGCATTTTTGGTTACAGCTATGCTGAAATGCTCATTCTGGGAGGCACACTGAGGTAACTTCTTTGATGACCAGTACTGTAGCTGGTATTTTAATAGACTATAGAAGCAAAACTGCCTCGGCTAGGTGGGTTCATGAAACTCCCAGGCCAAACAGATTTATTAAGAAGAGGTCAGATTTTCTTAATGAACTATATGTCCATACCACTTCCACAGTCCCCATCTGTTTTTCTGTCCTTCTCTCACTTATATGTGCACACACTGAAATCAACCCTTAAGCATATCAGATTAGTTTTTGTGGTTTTGATTGCATAATCTGAGTCAGTTCATGTTCTTTTTGGTTTCATAAAATAATTACTTTATAAACAGTATTTTGAATCAAGTAAGTAGGGTTTGGGCCGACTACACATTAAAGAATCTGGTCATTCCCATAGAATGTCTGCAAAATTTCTTCCTTATTGTAGAAGACACAATATAGGATACTGAATTGCTTATGTCATATTCAAAAAAGATGATCCTAATCAAAAGGTTGGAATTTTCCTCTCAGATCTGCAAGGCAGATCTTCACTCCAATATTATTCTCTCCCCATATGCATGGAACTTCAAAAGGATTATGTTTGTAAAAGGAGAAGAATATCTTAATCAAGATCAGCCATGCACATCTCGAGAGCAGAGTTTGCATCCAAATGAGGACTGACTGAAAAGTGAAATGTTCATTACTATGACTAGAATTGTGTGCAGAAATGAGAAGGTAATTTATGCTGTCAAGTTCAAAAAGGAAATGGACAAAGCATTTCAGAATACATGAAAGGGAGCCCTCTCCTGTTGGCGTAGGAGAGGATGAGACAAATGAGCAGGCAGCTGAAATACCTGTGAGCTAAACTGTGCCTGTGGGCACAGCCCTGAGTGAGGAACAGTGTCTATGATGAACCATCCTGTGAGATGCATGCCTCCAGGTACAGGCCTCTGAGATGTATTTGCCTCCTTGTTGCTAGTTTATAACAGAGGAAATTCATACCAGCACTGATTGGCAGATGTGTCGGAAGACAGGATACAGCTAACGAAATAAAAAATCTCTCAGTCCTCTCCTCCAGCTCTACATTCCTTTCCTGAATGCAAATATGTCCCCTTCTTTTTGTTTTTTCAAGGAGGAAAACCAGACTGTACCTGCCTTTAATAGGCAGCTATCATGGACAATCAAATAATTGGAAATTCAAACTGCTGTAGATGTGGATATTTTTAACCACAATGCCTCAAAAAGATCCTGTCACTGTTGCAGAAGTTATGGGAGAAACCTGACCAAATTAATTCAGGTGTGTTCCAGATTAGTCACGGAGGCAGAGTCACTGAGGCCATCCAACCATCTATGCTGGGAGCAGCATATGGACACAGCCTGCTGTCTCCCCTCAGAGACTGTTTAAGGAAGCAGGCCAGGAATGCAACTTATGCTTCTGGAAGTGTAGACAGGATTCACTAAAACCTGATGGTTGTGTTCTAAATAGCTAGTTTAATATATTCAGAGCAAAAAAACCATGCAATTAGTGTGCAATTTGGTATTGAACAACATAGCTATGTGCATGAAATATATTTCTACATTAAGGTAGTCAGATCACAGTCAGATTAAAAAAAAATAAAGGAAAAAGTAAGCCTTGTTCTTTAAAATATTTATGTCCCTTAGCTCTGTGTTCAGTTGCATACAGTTCAACAGGTAGTTTCATACCAAGAGACCATCTGCTATGCAAAATGTAATCAATCTCTTTTTTTTGAAAGGATAACAAAACTCCCCTTCCTTATAACTGGCACTCATAGCATAAACAAGGGCATCCTTTGTCCTTTCTGCTCAGTCACAAAGAAGGAGAAGAAATTATCCCTTCCTAAAATAATTTGCCCAGGAGAGGTTGAAGGCATGTGGGCATACCCCACTGGTGTCCAGAGACTTTTTGAAGACAGAGGTCTCTCTTCAGAGCCAAGAAACAGTGAGGTGTCACCCTCAGTGCCACGGCTGTGCATGAAGAGAGGACATACAGACAGTGCAAATTTTGGTTACATAAAGCTTTTGTGACAGCCCTAACCCAACGATGAAATAGAAAGTGACATCTTAAGGTAAAAATCATAAAAAAAATTACTCAGAGGAAGCAGCTGTTCTCCTACTGCTGCCTCATCCTTCTTCTGTCAGTCATAAACCTTGCTTTCTCTTTTATTTCAGAAATACATTTGGTTCATGTTAACCACATCAAATTATGGTTTTGATAACTAAAGAAGAGATTAAGCAAAAAACTCACAAGCATCTGCATGAGCTCAGAATTGAAAATGCAATTTCTTTTTTTAATCAATTTTTCATTTCACAGAAGCTTAACATTTGAAAATACTACAAGCCTGCTTCTAGACTCATGACATGCAATAAATTTACCCTGGTCATACAAAATTTTCCTAGATTTTTTCTTTAAAGTTACTCTTTTATTTTATTTCATGTTTCAAGAACAATAAATTACTTTAAAATCATTTAAGTGAGCAGCATACTCTTACAGAAGATGTTCACATATGAAATTAAGCCTTCTCTTAAAACAGGAATCTACTGATAGAAATATGATTTTCCAAAGCTGACAACAAAACTCAGTCACACAGAGAGGTTAAGAGGTTTCAGGATACCAGTTGTTGGTTTCTCTGGGGTGGATTGAAGGCACTTGAGATGGTAGTTCATGTTCTGACTCAGGTGTTTATTATTTCTTATCAGTAAAATTGTCTCACAGCTGTGAGTTCGGCAGCTTTTCATTAGAAGGCACAAAATGGCTCACAGTCTCTTGTTACAAGGTCTTTTAAGAGTAAACTATCCAATTAAGAACTGGCACCTAGATTATTTTCCCTTCTAACCCAATAGCTGATCCCAAAGAGCCCACAATACAGACTTTTCTGCCCAGTTACAAAATGCCACCCAAACCCAAGCAGAAGAAGGAAGAAACAGGAAGAAAAAACCCAGGATGACACCATCTTACTAAAAATCCCAAAACCTAAATTTCTCACCAAGTGATACACCTACACTAGTCTATAATTCATTTCACACTATTGTGGATTCCAGTCTATCTTGAAGTCTAGGAAACTTTCTTCATGAATGAGGGTCAAAGTCAGTGCTCGCCTGGGAGTCAGGGCACCCCAGAGCAGACAAGGAAATATTCCCAATGCTCTAGGTTTCCACAAAGAGGGCACTTCTGTGCTCTGAAAACACCTAAAATTAACTGAAAAATGATGGTTAGGATCTAGCCTGCTATGTCCAAATGACAGCAAAGCAGATATATTTTGGGATTTAAACATCACAGGCTGATAGACTTTTACCCTATAATGTTTTTTATCATGATTACTAATAATTTGTAGATATGTAATGGAAATATGGTGCTTTATTATATGACTTTCCCTAATCATGGCAAAATGGATGTCTGGACAGGCTCCTCTGCAAGGAGTAGGCTTTATGTTACAAAAAGTAAAAGGAAAAATAAATTATCTGTTCCTGGCCAGTTACTCTAGGTTGGAGTTTCTGGGATTCAAGGGCAGATTTGAACTGGCACATCCTGGTCCCTTTGGCTGTCCACTCGCCCACAGAAGGCCAAACTTGCAAGCCATTGCACTTCTGTGGTGTAAGCCCCCCCGTATTTTGTGCTCAGTTTTTCTGTTACACCCTTGTTCTGAAAATAATCAAGTAAATATAAAATATTTCCTTTATTGCAGTTTTTTGTTACATACCAGCGTTAACGCTAAAGTTTATACAGTGGTGGATACAGATCAGATATCCCCTTTTTAATTTTAGTCCAAGAAGAGTAATATGATCTCTTCATCTTTCTAGAAGGAAGAGAGAAAACTCTAGAAGGGAAGAGAGAAGAACAGCTTTTTCTTGCTTAATAATAGATATCCTGCTTTGTACTCAAAAGTGTCTGCTCTGTAGATGAAAATCTGTGAAATCCAGAAGAAACTTGAAGTACATAAGTGCTCTAGGCTATCTGCTGTACTTTAGCTAATGAATATTAGCACTGCACTCGGTGGATGCTACAAAACAATGTAAAACAAGGCCAAGTTAATGGCCTCAGCCCTATAAAAGGTAGTAGATTTTTATCGTGGTTTTGGAATCATAAAATCATTTAGATTAGAAAAGATCTTTAAGGTCATCAAGTCCAATTCTTATTATGCATTTCAAAACTAAGGACTCAAAAGATTTGCAGAGGGAAAGAAGCACTGAAGGAAAAGGATTTGCTTCTGCCTCAAACTAAGTAACATAGTGACTATTTTTCAAATATTCATGGAAGATTTGGAGCTGTACTGCGCTGCTAATATTTCTGTGTGAAGGAGTTGTGTACTTGAGGCAGCATCTGTCTCCAAGCCACCAACTTCTTTTGGCCTTTCTGCTGTGACTGGGAATTATGGTGTTATAATTTTCACCAAAGATATGGGGAAGGAGTTTCCTATCACTTTTTTTTTCCTCACAAGAAATGTAGCAGCAACATCATATCAAAGGTGGCAGGAAATATAGGCACACATTAACATGTCCATCATATCCCTCCATGCACATCCCTCACATATATCTCCATTTTTGTAACTCTTCAAACATTACTGCAGTAGAGCCAAGAGCACAGATACTCTCTTCACTAGAAGTTTTTTCCTATAAACTTGACCATACAGTCTCCTTACCCAACTCAGAGCATGTGTTTCTCTTGGAGAATTGGGCAACCATTTCCCTGCATATTGCAATGAAATCTATGTCAGAAACATTTTCTCAAGATCCAATTTAAGTTGAAATAAAACCAGGATGTGTGGGCAACAAAGCATGTGTGTCTGCTCCAAGACCTCTGGACTGCGAGATCAAACTTCAGAGGCCACTGGGGAGCAGAAATATTAGAATAATAGAAGAAGATTTGCTATAAGTAGTAAGTATGTAATCCAACAGATCCTGTAGACAGATTGATGTTTCCATGCTGTTTTCTATGTTGGAATTCTTAGTGGCTACATTGATTGCCACTTTTCTTATGTCATACATTCTTGGCCTACTTAAAAGAAGGTACACAAGGTATTTTTTATCTTGTTGGAGATGTCCAAGCACTTCTTAAAGGACGGGCCTCACTTGCTATGTTTATCTAGTTTCTTCTCATTGATTTTTTTTCCATTTGAAAATGAAACATTTCTTGCAGAATTAAATTGTAGTTTGACACAACACAGTGTAGTGTGTTTCTTGGTTTTGTTTTATTTCTTTACCAAGTACAGAAAACCTAGAAAATAAATTAAATTCAATTTGTACTGATATTAGGGTTCATCTCAGCAACCAAACTGGGGAACAAAAAAATCAATTATTCATTTAGCTTTTACAGGAGTTATTTTTAAGTAGAAAGCTCAGATTTCTAGGGGATTTCTAATCTATTTGGACTGCCTAATGGCTTTGGATTAAAAGCAATCCCTAATTCAAGACATGTTCAGGAGAAAAATTAAATCATCCTCTAGTTTTTGTCCCCTGGAAACTACCAAGTAACAAATACCAAGACCATATATTTTCTTTCAAGTTTAGAATTTTTGGAAAAGCTCACAGACAGTGAGGGATGAAATTTTGGTACCTAAATCATAAGATGCTTGCTTCAAGTGCCAGCAATTAGGTAGGCATAGGGAAAATGCTACAAAAAACCCCAGTTTTGACCAATTCCACTAAAACCATATATTAAGATTTATGTGATGAAATGTAAAGGGTAAAATGTGGAGGTGAAAATGAAATTAGACAGAACAAATAGATACTGTGTCCTAAAAGACAGCAGAGACTTGGAGTGAAATAAGAAAAAAATAAATCAGGTGTGCCTCTATTGAAAGAAAACCACCAACTGAATAATCAAAGTTGTTACAAAAGCATTGTTGCATAATAATTTTAATCTTTTGTCTTCCAGAAGATTAAATTCTTATTTCAGTACCCAGAAGCTTGAATTCACTATGAAAAACTCACATGGAAAAGGAAAATGTAATTAATATTCAGAACAGCTATTATTGTAGAGTTAGTAACAAGTACAATCATGTTCACAGAAGCAAAGAACTTGCAGGAAAAGTTGGTGGCTACTGTCAGAAATTATTTTGTTCAGTTGCCATTTCAATAGTAAATGTTCATATAAATATTTTTAATAAGAATATACCATATTAGAAAAAAAAATCTATTTCTCTGTGTTAAAACCAAGCTGATTTTTTTTCTGAATACTCTGTGTCATACTCCTGTTGAGAGAATGACAGAATTATTCACTGAAGCTGTTCAATTAATGAACATATATTAAAGAAAATTGCAATCTACTCAATTTGAGGAAGAGGTGAAATCACTGAATAAATGATTTGTTATGAATTATTCATGTACATCTAGCAAATATGCAACTCCCTCTATTTTTTAGTAAACACTACAACATTTGGTTTTCAAAAGACATTAAATAATCAGTCAACATATCAGCTACTGTCATTTCTCAGTTGAGGGCTATGAAAAGGTCTATGGGCCAAATTCAGTTCTTTCCCTTCAAAGAAGGTTTATATTTGTCTCAAAGTCATTTGTGTCTCCCTGAATTTTTACTTTCTAAATGAAACAAAAATCTTGCCTTTTCTCCAATCAGTTTAATTATTTTAGATAATTAAACATCTTTTTACTTCGTTGCAAGAACAGATTATATGATTTATATATTTTTTAAAGCTTTTGTTATTTGTTTATTTTTTTTTAATTTAAAAAATTCAATAAATAATACAAGTAAATGCAAAATAGAAAATGAGACAGCGATGCAGATATCCACTTCAAAAGTTTGCTGGATGCTTTTAACAGTGCTGTAAGAGCCTATCAAGATTGTATGGAAATTACAAAATGGCCATACTTTTGGCCAGTTATAACAAGATTCAGACAACTACAACAAGGAATTATGGGCCTTTGAAAGCCAAACAATCCATAGGAACTACTTATGAGAGGCCTAAGAAGATTACTCATTGAAATTTTACTGCAAAGAGAATAATAGCTTCTGGTAAAAAGCACCTCATTTTAAGAAATTCTATGCTCACACCTGAGAATATAAAGCAAGCCAAATATTCTGCATCTATAAAAATGGAAGAACCTATCTGAAAAAACACAATATTCTGGAAGAGTTCTATGTACAGAATTTCAGTGTAAAAAAAAGACCTCCACAAGAGAGACTTTATGAAATAGACCTATAATTTCATTTAATCTTGTGTACAAAAATGCGTCAGTAGGAAAACTTAATCTCTCTGGTGACATTCCTTGCTCAGTTCTGCATTAATTATCATTATAAATTTTTACCTTATAGCAATTAGATCTACTCAACATTACAATACCTTGCACTTACCACATGTTTTTGTCCTTTCTCCACCAGTTTCATCTGTTAGCTGGTTTACCCTGGGATGTTCTTGAAGGGGAATGGGAAATCTGCCAACAGCTTGATTTCCTGGTGGAACATGGTGAAATTGAAATTACATGTTTTGCTAAGTGGCAGCAATGTTTTCACTTTAAAACAACAGAATATAATTTGTTCATTTCTTAGAACTATACAAGCAAACTTTTACTTTTTAACATGCACCACGTCACTTCAATTCACTGGGAAGCAAAACAGTGGCATGGTGCTAACTGTAGAAATATGTCATATGCATTAGTCTGTTCTGGAAACAAGGTGCTCATATGACCTCCCAGAACCAGAACCAGATAACTAATTAGCTTTGCCTGTTTGGGCAACTGACTCCAGCTACAGTACTTATCTTGGCTAATTACATGTTTTCTCTCTGCCATGACAGCATCAATTGCATAAGCAGAGGTCTTTCATAATGATGCTCCATTCTGTCACAGAAAAGATCAATTCCAAGAAATTTAGAGGATGTATTTTTTGAAAATTAAAGTAATACAGCGAATTCAAATATAGCACATAGTAGATGTTACACTCAGTCATCATGCAAAAACATGTCAGATATTTGACTCCCGCTATTTCTTTGTCAGGTTCTCTGCTTTCAAAACTTACTGGGAGAACAGAGACACTGCCATAGTCCCTCTCAAGTCTGTGCCCCACAGATCTCTTTTCCCATACATCTGTGAGTAGCCTACATTCTCTTCATCTCAAAAAGTCCATCAGAACCTTGTGGAGGGATAGAATGTAAGAAAATATAGTGCAGAAGGCAGTCTCACACCTGAGGAGTTGCAGCTGTACTAATCACCAAAGACTAGGAACAGGTCTGCCCTTAATAGGCTACAGCTGTGTCCAATAAGAAGCGTGCCACAAAAGAGTGGGTTAGTGGTTGAGAAGAGGGATGGAGTTTGTTTGGTTGTGCTGTGAAGAGGGATGGAGTGGTTGGCTGTGAAGAAGAAGGAGTCAGTGCTGTGAGGAGCTGCCCACGAGGACTCACTGAGAAGGTATGGGAGCTTTGCAATATGATGATAACATATTCTGTATGTTATATATACTTCCTGTACAACCAATCCCATATGTTATTGAGGGGCATATCCAATGCCTCTCAAGTTGGTTCTGTCAAAATCTGAGTGGGATGGGAAAACATTTGGGAAAAGATGGTCAACTGCTGTTGATGGGCTACAGACCACCATTAAGGCTTCCTGTCCTTGATGCTGTGGAGCATTAAAAAGGGATCAGATGAGCCAGTTGTTGCTAGAAGTGTTTACTTTCCCTCATTTCCAAAGAGAACAGCCACAGTCTTCTTATTCTCCCACTCAGCCTGCTCTCTGGGACAGGAGGTATGGGCTCACTGTTTGTATCCTACAAAATCCAAGAATAAATGGCAGTTGTAAAAATAAAATTCATTTTGAAAACATCCTTTTACTGCTATGATGGGATATTATTACATGTTTTTTTTATTCTGTCTCCAATTAAATTGTGAGTGACTTTTAATATAATTAGATGTTGTTTGTCTGTCCCTAAACTAGAGCCCTTCTTTATATTTGCTTTGTCAATTAAGCCCATTTCACTTATTTCCTGAACTCAGATATGTAATTTTTCCTGTATATTCAGTCCAATCTAAATGTATTGTGAGTGATAGACAGAAAATGCACTTATCTATTAATAAATCAATTTAAAGGAATTCTTTGTCCACCTTATTAGATTTCATGGTGACCTTTGCCATTTGTTTCAGATAAATGTTTTTCTTCTCAAATTTGCTTTTGCCTCTGACATTTTAGCCAGCATTTTCCTATCAAAGCTCATGATCTGTGACCCAGAAGTTCAGACATACAATAACCAATTTGGTAGCGGCGTTTCTTTACACAGATATGCTGGCTTTACTCTTTACTCTAAAAGATGTTCTTAGAAATATTTCAGTAGGGTACTCTAAGAAAGTGTTACCTCTTTGGCCCTCATCTCATTTACACAGGTTTGCAGATATTCTGAGTCACTGCTAGATAATTCTAGAAGGATTCTGGGGTCTCCATACTCTAAGTGACATTAATTTGGAGGGAATTTCATCCTAAGAAATAATAATGTCAAAAAGGCTAATCATTCTCATAAGAGATATGAGGAAAGCTGTTGACTTTCTTCGCAGAACAGTTTATGGTTTTTTGGTTAGGTTTTTTAAATGTAGGCATTGTCTGCCATGGGTCTGAAGTTCAATGCATTAGCAGAATTCAGGCTGGACTAGGCAACATTTTACTGTGTCAGCAACATGTGAGTCAATTATAATTTTAAGGCTATGTTTCCAGTGTTTGAAGAATGATGATATCAACCCCTGTAATATCAATGACATTTACATTTAGAAGAGCTGAGAGATAAGGGAGCATTAACAGAAATAGCAACGTTGCAATGAATGAAAGTTACTTGCAATTTGTATAAAATACCAATGTTCCCACATTCACAAATGCCACATTGAGATAGGCTCACTCACATTTCACTTACCTTTACCCCTTTTACTTTTCTTAACTGAAATCCAAATGAGCACAAATTAAGATGAGCATGCTGCATAATCAATTTTCTTTGTAGTATGAATTCATGGGGATGATCACATCTTGAAATATGATAAGCAAGGAGTAGTTCATCACCACAGAATTTTTCATAGGAAGAAATAATTGCTGTTGCTGCTGTCGATTTATAGCTGCCATCAGTGGGGAAAAAAAAAGAGATCTTTGGACACTCTTATTGTGTTTACATTTTACCTGTCTACAAAATAAAGGCATCTCAGAGTTCCTGCGTTACTTAGCACCTATGTGGTATCTTTCAATGTGACCAGGAATATTTTGCCTACAATTAAAACTGTTGCTTTTTTTTTTAATGTTCATAAATGAGGTCAAGTACACTCAAGATTTTTTAGTTTATTTAGGAATATTAAACTGGAGTTGAGCTTTCATTCCTTTTAATGCAGTACTTAGTTTAGCATAATGAACAGAACTTTAGAGTGAAATCAGGGGTATTCATTTCATTCATCTGCAGAAATAAAATTGCTAAACCAAATTTGTTCATGAAAAATTTTTGTGGCATTCAGCTTCAGATTAACAGATTAATGTGGTTAGATGCCAGGTATGATGCATGAATATATGCCTCTGTGGTGGGAGCTGAAAAACTAATGCAGTATTGCCCCAGCATCCAAAACATGACACAAGATGCCCAGGTTTTAGGTATCAGAATGAAATGAGAGGTAAGTTGTCTTCCCTTAGATCTCTAGTATGATTTCAGATGCTCAGGAACACCCAACCTCATCTCTGATATGGTATTGGATTTCAGCAATGAGTGAGCTGTTATGGCCAATGGTGCCTGTGGCTGTTAAGGAGCTGCTCAATTCAAAGAGGACACCACTATGGTACTAGTGAAATAGCTCTGGCATGCCCCTAGCTTTCCTGACCAAAGACCTGTCATTTGACTGCACTTGGGCACCCAAGGCAACTTGATATGATTTGGGGTACCTGAGAGGTGTGCCTTGGTCTGGTAGATATAATGGCACATTCAACCTGTTACTCTCTGGAATGCCAGCTGGAGATGAATTATAAGCATTCCTAATGCATCTTGAAAGGTAGTGGATGTCTGTGCCTAAATTACTTCATCAAGAAGAAAAATTGAGCTGTAATTATCCCAGAAAGCTAATAAAACAATAAAACCATATTGCTCACAATTCTTTTGGACTTTTTTTTTTTTTGGTCACTCTTTCTATCCAACACCATATGAATTTTTGGCTTGATGTCTACCTCATGCTGCTATGAAACAATTTCTTGCTCACGTTCCTTTGAATAATTAATCAGTCTTTTTTGGCAACAAAATGAACACAGGAACTTCTAAGTATGGAACTTTATGCACTAATCTTATGGCCATCTCTTATCTTTTGTTTCTGAGTCATCAGAATAGCTCTGAGACATTTTGCTTTATCTTTTGCTGAACAGCCTGAGCATAATATTGTAAGTACACAAAAGAAACTTATAAGCATTGGAGAGCGAAGGAGAACATGATCTTGCATTAATGAGATTCAGTTCTGGGTTACCAAAGTAACCTTGAGTAAGAGCAATAAGGGCAGAGCCAGAGAGATATCAAACAGCTAATCTCATGTTTTTAGTATGTAGACTCAGCAAAAACCCAAGATGTTTTTATTGCATCTGGCCTACCCATCTTTTTATAACTTTACAGCCCAGAGAGAAATGCAACAATCTATAAATGCATTAAGAACTGTCAGGTGAGAATGATGTTTTTTTAAAGTGCTAATATAGGTTCATTCAGGAAGAGACTATATGGAAAATCCAAAATCTGTGTCTAGGTTTTGGACATTTTAGGTGGTACTTTGTAGCTGCAGTGCTGTTGTGACACAAGGTGCTTTCTTCCTGCACTTTAAAGCTACTTTAAATTTGCTTTAGTATACCAAAACTAGCTTAGAAATTCAGTATCTAATCATAAACAATTATGTTCATAGTTCTACACTCAAGAAAGTGACTCCCTTTATGAGTTCAGAACTTTGTCACAAAGTCTAACATCTGAAATTTAAAAAAAAGTATATTTGATAGGCATAAATGAGTCCATTCCACCAGGCACTTTTGGAGAATTTACTTCTTTGACCTCATGCATCTTACAGAACTTGGCTTTCATGGAAGCTGAATCCTAGGATCATAAAAAAATAAAAAAAGGTAAGAAAGATAACACCAGTATTCTAAAAAATACCTGATGGTTCCCTCTTTCTGTTGTAGGAAGATGTTATCAAGCAACTACTACCACCATGGTTCTATCTTTGCAAGGTTCTACTGGTCAACCAAAAGAACAGAAACTGAATAGAAGCAAATTACCATTTAAAGAATCTGAGAATTCTCAAACTGACAAGTCCATTGACATGCTGAAAATTCAGATATGTCTTCATACTTCTAAGCAGGGAAGGACTGATCAGGAATGTGATAGTTGATGTCACCCTTTGCTACCATTGGTAATGGGTTGTTGAAGTCCAGAAAAAGGCAGCAGGAAGCAAAAAGCAGGATAATCACCCTGGATTTCAGGAGAACAGGTCTGCTTAAGGAGCTGCCTGGAAGAATCCCACAGAAAAAGCACCTGCAGAGAATCCTAGAATGAAAGCTACCTCTAAAACCATCTAGTTCCAACTTTCCTGCCATTGGCAGGAACACTTCCAGTAGAATCCACAATTTCTCTGGGTTACCTGATGCTGAAGAATTCCCCAAACCGGGTGCAGGACCTTGTTCTACTTGGCATTATTGAATGAAGTTCACATGGATGCACTCCTCGGGCCTGTCAAAGTCCCTCTGGATCACATCCCTTCCCATAAGGAAATCAACAGATTTTCTACAGACTTGCTGAGGTTTCACTCGATCACAATATGCCACTAATAAGGATAGTGAACAATATTTGTGCCACTACAGGTCCTTAAGAGCCACCATGAGTTACTGGTTTCCATTAAGACATGTATGATTGCAGCATTTTAGGCATGGACTTCCAGCCAATTCCTTATCCATCTAACAGTGCATCCACCAAACCCATATCTCATCAATTTAGTGGCAAGGACTGTATCAAGGAGTCCAGGCAGATGACATCCATATTCTCTTCATTTCCCTTCCCATCTACGTTCCCTTTTCTACTGGTGGAGTCACTCCATTGTAGAAGATAAATAGATGAGTCAAGTGGATCTTGCCCTAGTGAAGCCATATGGTCTGTCTCTAAAAACTGTACTGTCTTCCAGACGTTCAACATATCATTCATGAGGATCTGTTCCATGATCTTAGCAGGCAGGGAGGAGAGGCTGACTGGTGAATAATTTCCAGGGTTACCTTTATTAACATTTTCCCTGGAAACTGGGAACTTTACCTGACTGGCATGACCTTTCAAATATGATGGAGAGTTGCTTAGAAACTACATCTGATAGTTCCCTCAGTTCTCTGGAAGGCCTCTTATCAGGTCCCCCAATAAGGTCTCATGAATGAGATTGGGATCCCATACAAGAAAGACATTGAGGTGCTGGAACTTGTCCAGAGAAGAGCAATGAACGTGGCAGAGTGTCTGGAGCACAAGTTACATGAGGAGTGGCTGAGGGAGCTGGGGATCTTTAGCCTGCAGAAAAGAAGGCTTAGGGAACACCTTATCACTCTCTAAACCAATCTGATAGGAGGGTTTAGCCAGGAGGGAGTCAGTCCTTTCTCCTAAATAACAAATGATAAGACAAGAGGAATTTTCATCCAATTCCAACAAGGGATTTAGATATTTTCACTACAGCATGGTCAGAAAGTAGAATAATCTGCCCAGTGAAGTGGTGGAGTCACCATACCAAAAAGTCCATAAAAGATGTGTAGGTGTGGTGTCTCAGAACATAGTTTAGTGGTGGAGTTGGTAGTGCTAGGTTGGTGGTTGGACTTGATGATCTTACAGTTGTTTTCCAGTCAAAAAGATTCTGTGATTTTATGATTCTTTGTAAAAGGCTTTAAATCCTTTTTTAAACCCTAAACTTTGTGCCTGGGGTTAATTTTATTTTTAGCTCCTTTGAAACAAGTTTACTTTAGCTATAACAATTTATATTAGCACAATCTAACAGTAACCGTCCTTGGAATAGAATAAAACCAAGAAAATTGGAAAAGAATAGACTCAATATAAATATTAGCATGATTAAATCATTAGTAGACAACGGGATGGAATAAACTCTCACAGACTATATGTTATTATCTTGAGATTGTTTAACCATAGTGAAATATAGGCTATCCAATGGGAGTCAAGTCCGTACACAAAGAATACTTTTTGACTTTTCACTTCTAATTAGCCCATTTGGACTAGAGGAATAGCAAAAATTTTTTAATTTTTTATTTTCTGAGCTAAATATAGCTTGATGATTTTTCAAGGATACTGTATATAGCCACTGATGTACAAATTAAGCTATGCAGTTAGACATCTGTTCTAGTATAATAGAAACACCATAGAATATAAATATACCTGGCATTTTCTTAAACAGGAATGGAAGAGCTACTGCCTACACAGGTCTTTTTCAGACCTTCATTTCCCAGAAAGGATGAACTACAAGAGAAGAATACAAAAAAAGTGATGTGTAAATTAACTCTTGATTTTATTTTCACAAACTGGTTACCCTCCAGTAGAGACATAGAACAATAAAAAGTAAGAAATTATTTTCCATTGACCCATCAGGGTACTATCAGTGGTGGAAAATATTCTGAGGGAAAAAAATATATGAAGAATGGCTTGCAGAGAATAAACTTTTATCCAGCACAAGAAATTTCACCTCAGGACCTCTTTCCATTGAGGCTGGCAGAGTACTGGAACAGGCGCTTAAGGAAGCTGTGGGAGCTCCCTCTCTGCAGACATTCCCACCTGGAAGCATTCCTGCTCTAGGTCACCCTGCATTGGCAGGGGGGTTGGACTGGATGATGTCCAGAGGTCCCTTCCAGCTCTAAGAGTTCTGAGAGTGTGGGATTCTGTAATATTATATGTTACCCTGCACATTTACATTTTCAAATATGTCAGCCCAAAACAACCATGGCAATGGAAAAGAATGCTTTACTTTGATTTCATAATTAATTAAAAGATCAATGACTGTTCCCCACAGCTGGGTATTAAGCTGTCCTAGAATCTAATTCCAGCCTTCTGATACACATTTTGGGGCCTTTTTTTTTCTTCAAATGTCACATAAAACTGACCAAGTAAGTTTACAGAATACCTAATGAGAAAACACTACATCATTCTTAACACAGATCACAAGCAAACAGTTTTATTCCTGTTTGTGCAGCTTAACCTTCTGCAAAAGTAATTAGGTCTATAATTAAAAAGCTATTTGGAATGATTAAAACCCTGTTATCTAGTGGCATTTAAAGACAAATGCAAATGTCAGAAAGGATGAATTAATTAAAATCACTATTTAAAAGGAAAAAAGTATATTAGTGTAAGAACTAGAGGATGTTATTTACTGAAATGCTACAATATGAGGTGAAGTTGCATGTTCAGAGGATAAAGAGAAGGTTGAAACAATTTTATCTGGCATTTTGTAATGTGCTATGCTGCCATTCATGAATATATATTGTTATGTACATGCATAACAGTGTGTCTCACTCACTATCTCTAGTTTAGGAACTATGGAGTTGCTCATAGAAATCCTATTTTTCCTCTGCTTTCCAGCCCAGATCCATGTTGAAGTGCCAAGGGAGAATCTTCCAGGGAAAGTGCAGACATGCTATGCTGTGAACCAACCTTCCTTCCTTCCTTCCTTCCTTCCTTCCTTCCTTCCTTCCTTCCTTCCTTCCTTCCTTCCTTCCTTCCTTCCTTCCTTCCTTCCTTCCTTCCTTCCTTCCTTCCTTCCTTCCTTCCTTCCTTCCTTCCTTCCTTCCTTCCTTCCTTCCTTCCTTCCTTCCTTCCTTCCTTCCTTCCTTCCTTCCTTCCTTCCTTCCTTCCTCTTCCTTCCTTTTCCTTCCTTCCTCTTCCATTCCCTCCCTTCTCACCTCTCATTCCTCCATTCCCTCCTCTTATTCCTCCCATGCAATTAATACAGAGGAAGAGTGAAGTAGCATCAAGAATCCTCTTTCATGAAGCTGATTTCCCACAGCTACCTATACTGAATAGATTCAGTGCAATAATTTACCAAAACTACAAAACAGACATGGTGAGGGAGGCAGTGTGTGTGCTATGCAACTCAGATGACTTTTTCAAAAATCCCTAAAGAGTTAATTTGTATAAAGATGTGTCACTGTATGAAAGGGATGTCTTTCAAAAGCATTTCAGCATGCACACCCACAGTAGATGTTCAGCATCAGCCCCTGGGAGGAAGACGTCTCTGTTCCCTCATAATAGAAAATAAATCTAAGGAGAAAAGTTTAATCTTTGATTACTATGAATGCCCTTCCTTGTGCCAAATAGACTTGTGATTTTCTTTACCAGACTCAATATAGAATTACAACAGCATTTTTTCTTCATGAAGATTCTTTTTTCAGAGAATGAAGCTTTCTTGTTTTATCTTGTCCAATTAGCTACAACATAAGAGCATAATAGAGACAACATTGCTTTGCCCTCCCATCAATAACAAACCACACAGCCAAAACATTTATGACAATTAATACCGAGAAACTTCATATTTTAAGGCAGTGGGCTTGGTCTCAAATGTTTTATGTTTGAAGAATTGCTGTATTTGCTTCTGGATTTATCTTTATCCCCTTGAATCTTTAGATTATGCTAAATATGAGGTTAAAATGTCTTTTTTTTCAAATTGGTTTCTCAAGTGATACTGATTGCAAGGTAAATTCTGTTCCCACTGCATAGTTAAAGCACTATGGCCAGCAAAGATTAATTTTCCATGCACACTCCCACACATTAACACAAAAATCATGGAAGTTTTTATTACTCACTCAAAGACATCAACCTCTATTAATTCATATGACTTAATTTGACAAATCTCTGTTTATAAGGCTTGTGTCTTTTCAACTACATTATAAGGAGTTCAAGAGACACTTAAGAAATTTCTCTGTGAGGAAAAATATCCCTGTGAAATAGGAATGATAAATTAGCTACAGCACAGCATATCTCTGTGTCTTCAAGAAACATTGTAGCAATGACTCATTATTTCTTAAAAAAATAGGATTCATTAAAAAAAGGAACTCTAAGATTTAAATAATTTGATTAACTGTTGTGTTGTGTTAGGTTGTTCTGTTTTCCCTCCTCTGTTACTAACGGTTCAAGCTTGATTCACTCCACCCACCCTCCTTCCAACTCTCTCTAATCCCAACTCCTCCCATACCCCTATAACAACATATGTATCCCTTAAAAAAACCCTCCCCGATGCCCTGTCTGTCACCTGGCACTCCCTCCCTTCCCTCTAGAAACTTCTAGCTGGAGCATCGGGTGATTGGTCCAGAGGCCGGGGCCCCTCTCTCTGTGTCCTACCATTGGTCTACCCCAAATGTCCATCCTTGTCTCCTCCCCTATGCACCTCACTCTTTAAAAGCTGCTGTGCCCTTAGGGTGGGGTCTCCAGTAGTGGGTTTGATTTGCACTGAATAAAGTGTCTGCACCTGGAGCTGGAGTCCGCTCTCTATTTCTCAGTTGATTGTAGCCGCAGACCTCGTCCACCACAAGGAGCTGTGCCCCACCGTAGCGTGGGACAGACTCCTTAGGCGCTGACCAGGGTGATCTTACCCGGGAAAGCGCCCCCCCCACTGAAGCGGAGCTGGACGCTAACCGGGCGACGAGGAGGGGTGAGCCTCCACTCTAAGCTTTTCCCCAGCCTGCAGCTTCAGTTTGGCGCCCAACGTGGGGCACGAAAGGCTTCCCCGGACCCCGCGGACGAGACCTGTGGACCTTTGGATTATTCCCTTTGGATACCACGTGGGTTTCCCTGGCCGTCAAAACTACCTCCCGGTTGCAGCAGACCCGTTTTCGTGGGTAGCGCTCCCGGAGGATTGGGAACGGCAGCTCCTAGCACCTGAGGAGTCGTTCCCCCAGCAGAGCCACCGATCCCAGCTTTTCTTTTCGCCTGCACCGGATTTTCGTAAGTATTGCTTTTTTGCCCTGCCTTTTTAGTCATTTTTGACCGGCATTGTGTTCGGTCCTCTTGCTGCAGTTTTCTCTCTTCCTGACAGGGCTTGGTGTAGGGCTCTTGTTTTTTTTTTTTTCTTTAACCTTCTTCTGGGACGGTGGGTGGACTGAGTTGCACATCATAAAATCTTTATCATGGGTGCACATTTATCAGCAACTCAGAAGAGAGCTTTTATCCAAGTTGCGGGAATCCTTGCAGGGGGGGGTGTTCATGTTCCAAAAAAGGAGTTAAAAAAGTTAGTGCGATGGTTGTTCTCCCAGTTTCCAGAAGTCTCTCCTGACAAAATTAGCGACCCAGTTTTCTGGGGAGCTGTTCTCCATAAATTACAGGATGTAGTCAAGTCAGGAGATTCTTCTCTTATTAAAATCACATTTTGGGCTTCCCAAATCAAATTTATCTTGCAATCTGGCCCCAAATCACGAAAACAACCATCATCACAAAGTTTAGTCCCCAGTTCTCCCTGTGCCCCTTGTCCTATCCCTCTTCCCTCCCCTGTTTGCCCAAAAGGTGGGACTTTGAGAGGAGCAGTTCTCTCCAGCTCGGCACAGGGTGTCCACCACTCCCCTGGCTCCTCTCAAAGCTCCCAAGCCCATCGCCCGAAGAGTCCTGGGCAGACTCTCCAGGGTTCCTCTCCTACTCCCTCTTTCCCAGTTCAAAAATCCCCAGTTCGTAGACCCTCAGTTCGGTTTTACTTGCATTCCCAAGATGGCTCCCATGGAGCTCAAAATGGGGGAAGCCACATGGCTTTTCCCGCCTTTTCTCCTTCTTCTTCCCACAATCCCTTTCGTCCCTCAAAAAACCCCTTCCTGTCCCCGGACTCCTCCCAACTTCCCTTGGTTGCCCCTCCTTCTGTCCTTCCCTCAGCTCCACCCCCAACTCCGCCCATTTCTCCTCCCTCCTCCCAAACTCCGCCCATTTCTCCTCCCTCCTCCCAAACTCCGCCCATTTCTCCTCCCTCCTCCCAAACTCTGCCCATTTCTCCGCCCTCCTCCCAAACTCCACCCTCTTACCACTCCCATGGGAAAATTCTTGCCTATTTTCCCAGCCACACCTCCTCCCCTCACAGTTCCAGTTCCCATGTCTCAGTGTCTGGGGAGGGGGGGGAGGAGATCCGGAAGCTGGAGCCCAATTCCATCCCTATGGCTGCTCCAGTCACCTACCATCCTGAGAGGGAGGGGAGAGCTCAGGCCCAGTGGACCCCATTTCCCCACCATGTTATAAAAGAATTATGCAAAGCCCAAAAGGATTTCTCCCGGGACAGCGAGTACTTCCGGGGGATCCTGAGGGCCACTTTAACTGATTCAGATGTAACCCCCTTTGATTTGCGCCGCCTTTTTTCATGCCTGCTGAACCCAACAGAATTTGTGATGTGGGAGGCAGCATGGAAAAAGGAAATTACAGAAATCTTGCCATTGCTTTGGGACAATCCCCGAACAGGACATGATTTCGATGGGGAAACAATTTCTACCGACCACCTTTGTGGGCAGGGGAATTGGACTGATGGTCCATCGCAGGCGCGCGTAATTCCTCCCGAGGTTTTAAGGGAAAGTGTCAAGGCGGCGGAAAAAGCATTCCTTAGACTTAAACCGTCAACGCCCTATTTAACCTATTCTAAGATTTTTCAATTACCAGATGAGCAATTTGTTGCCTTTGTCGAGCGCCTCCGCAAGGCGATCGATCTCCAGGTGCAGAGTCAAGAGGCCAGGGCGGAGATCCTCAAAGAAGTGGCATTCGCCAATGCTAATCCAGCTTGTCGAGCGGCCATCCTCAGCCTGCCCCTGGACCCGCCACCAACCCTGCATCATATGCTTGAAGTGTGCGCTCGCAAAGTCACCGTTTTGTCCTCGGACATCGACCCTAACTCCCGGATGCCGCCTCGGAGGGTTGCCACCGCCGACATTGCAGACGCCTTGCCTGCCGGACCAGCTCCATCGGATGACCATCAGCTGCATCCTCTTCCCCCACAACTGTCCCAGAAGAGAGCCGCTCCCTGTCATCTGTGTGGGAAGCTTGGACACTGGATGCCTGACTGCCCTTTGAGACTGCAGTTTTTTGAATTTCGAAAAGGGCAGAGAGCGCAGGAAAATGCCCAACAAAAAAACTAGTTTCTCAGCGCAGCCCCTCACTGCGCAAAGACAAAAATAAGGCGGGATCTTTACCATCAGGTGGGGAGAGAAAGGGAGGAGTCAAGCCAAGCCCGCCTGTGACTACAGCCAATTTAGATTTTGTTCTACCGGACTTGACCTGTTTAGACTGCATTCAGCCCAAGCCCATTCTAACAACAATCTCCAAAACCTTTCCTTTCAGGTTGCAGCTGACAGACTCACTTTACATCAAAGACACCAACTTCCACCTGGTGACTGTGTCCCCTGAGTGCCCAGGTACCTGGACAGAAGTCGGCTGTGAGTATGTCGTTGTTGGAGACACCAAGTTCACACCACCAGAAATTAATATCATCCCGGGTCTCTTAACATCAGACCTCAAGAAATTTTCAGTAGGGTTGTATTGTGTCTGTCCCCCCGTTTTCCTGCCAAAAGGCCAGGTTTTAGCTCAGGCCATTCCTGTGCCTGCGCTGACCTGGGACCCAGAGCAGTCCTGTTCCTACACACAAGACACTTACACCGCTGCTTGGGCCCAAGTTTTAGGCAGAGACAAACCTCACCTTACGTGTCGTCTTTCTAGGGGTGGGGATCACAAAACTCTACAGGGACTTTTAGACACAGGGGCAGATGTGACGATCATTCCTTCTCGAGAATGGCCATCGCACTGGGAACTGCAAGACGTAGCTGGACGCGTACAGGGTGTTGGAGGCATCCAATTGGCACGACAATCTAAGAGCATTGTGCAAATAAAGGGGCCAGATGGGCAATTGGCATCAGTACGCCCATTTGTTTTAGATTATGCGGAACCCCTGTGGGGAAGGGACCTTCTTGCCCAATGGGGAGCCCGAATTGACCTCCCAGCAGCTCCCCAGGTTTTTCGGGCAGCGGTCACTGAAGAGCGCCCTACCCAAAAACTGAATTGGAAAACTGATAAGCCAGTGTGGGTAGAGCAGTGGCCGCTCAACAAACAAAAATTGAAAGCGCTCAATGAGCTCGTTGAGGAGCAGCTACGAAAAGGCAACCTGGTGGAGACCATGTCAGAGTGGAACTCCCCAGTGTTTGTCATCAAAAAACCAAACAAAGATAAGTGGCGGCTCCTCCACGATCTCCGTCAAATTAACAATGCCATTCACGACATGGGTCCCCTCCAGCCAGGGATGCCGTCCCCAACGATGCTCCCCCGAAACTGGAATTTGGCCGTTATTGACATCAAGGATTGTTTCTTCCAAATTCCTCTACACCCTAATGATGCTCCGCGGTTTGCCTTCACGGTTCCTACCATCAACCGTGAAGCCCCAAGGAGGCGCTACCATTGGCGTGTTCTCCCACAGGGAATGAAGAACAGTCCGGTCATCTGCCAATGGTACGTAGCTTCCTTGCTGTCCCCCGTTCGTGATACAGCCAAGGATGCCATAATTCTGCATTACATGGACGATATTCTCGTGTGTGCTCCAACAGACGACATACTTACACACGCGCTTGACCTGACAATCAATGCATTGATTGCTGCAGGTTTCGAGCTCCAAGAGGACAAAATTCAGCGGATGCCACCTTGGAAGTACCTGGGTTTAGATATTACTAAGCGGACCATTGTTCCGCAAAAATTAGCAATTAAAACTAACATCAAGACTTTGGCAGATGTCCATCAGCTGTGTGGGTCTTTGAATTGGGTAAGGCCTTGGCTAGGCATTCCAACTGATGACCTAGCCCCTCTTTTCAATTTATTGAAAGGGGGAGAGGAGCTTAGTTCTCCCAGGTCTCTTACCCAGGAGGCACAGGCAGCACTGGAGAAAATCCAAAAAGCTATTTCCACCAGGCAGGCCCACAGATATCAACCGGGTCTGCCGTTCAAATTTATTATTTTAGGGAAGTTGCCACATCTTCATGGTCTAATCTTTCAATGGGATGATACCTCTGAGAGCAAGGACCAGGGCTTGAGAGATTCTCTTTTGATTATAGAGTGGGTCTTCCTCAGCCACCATCGGTCCAAAAGGATGACGTTGCCACAAGAGCTGGTGGCAGAACTGATCCGCAAAGCAAGATCGCGGATCAGGGAGCTTGCAGGATGTGATTTTGACTGCATCCACATTCCAATTCAATTGAAATCAGGCCAATTTAAATTAAACACTTTTAACAAACTGCTCCGCGAAAATGAAATGCTGCAATTCGCATTGGACAGCTACACCGGCCAAATTGCTGTTGATCGGCCGGCCCATAAAATTTTTAACCAGGATGTTCAATTTACATTATCGTTAAAGAGTGTTCAGAGCCGAATCCCTTTGAAAGCTTTGACTGTATTTACTGACGCGTCTGGAGCATCTCACAAGTCAGTGATGACTTGGAAAGATCCTCAAACTCAGCGGTGGGAGGCTGACATTACTAAGGTTGAGGGATCACCTCAAGTAGCTGAGTTAGACGCAGTCGTCAGAGCTTTTGAGAAGTTCTCTGAGCCTTTTAATTTAGTTACTGATTCGGCTTATGTCGCTGGTGTAGTGTCCAGAGCAGAAAATGCTATTTTACAAGAAGTGTCGAATGTTCCATTGTTTAATTTGCTCTCAAAATTAGTCACATTAGTCTCCCACCGAGAGCAACCTTTTTATGTGATGCATGTCAGGTCACACACCGACCTGCCGGGGTTCATCGCCGAGGGCAATCGGAGAGCTGATGCCCTCGCTGCTCCAGCACAGATTGCCCCCCTCCCAGACGTCTTTGCACAAGCTAAGATCAGCCACCAGCTGTTCCACCAGAACGCCCCTGGCCTTGTTCGCCAATTCCAGCTTACGCGCGAACAGGCCAAAGCGATCGTGGCGACATGTCCCCAGTGTCAGTCCCATCAATTGCCATCTATTAGTTCCGGCGCCAACCCCAGGGGGTTGTCCAGTTGTGAAGTGTGGCAGATGGACGTAACTCACGTTTCGTCTTTTGGCAGGCTGAGTTATGTCCATGTTTCAGTTGATACTTTCTCTGGTGCAGTTTATGCCTCCGCCCATACAGGGGAGAAAGCTGCAGACACGGAAAAACATCTCGTGCAGGCTTTCTCTGTGCTGGGCATCCCCAAAGTCATCAAAACAGACAACGGCCCAGCGTACAGATCTAAGGAACTCAGGAGCTTCCTGCAGCAATGGGGAATAGAGCATAAGACCGGCATCCCCTATTCCCCGACAGGCCAAGCTGTGGTGGAGAGGACCCACCAGAGCCTAAAAAAGGTTTTAGAGCGACAGCGTACAGCGGTAAAGGTGGAGTCCCCCCAAGTCCGACTGTCCAAAGCATTGTTTACTATCAATTTTTTAAACTGTTCCTTTGACAATCTTAACCCACCTATTGTCAGGCACTTTAGTCACCATGAGCAGCTGCACCTGAAAGCCAGGCCTCCGGTTCTCGTGAAAGATCCGGAGACCTGGAAGACAGAAGGGCCTTTTGACCTTGTGACCTGGGGAAGGGGATATGCGTGCGTGTCCACTCCTTCAGGTCTCAAGTGGGTACCATCGAAATGGGTCAGGCCTTTCCTTCCCAAAAAGGCGTCTGCACTTGAGGCTGTAGCACAGGTGGAGGAGGCTTGCTGGAGAAGGAGGCGTAAGCCATTTGATCAAGACCTGGATATTCTGGAGTGAATCGAGCTGAAGTATATTAAGTTTAATTTCTTAACTCATTTTTGTTTTGTTTCAGTGACCCTGACCTCATGGCTCCATCCCTGAGCATTTTCATCATCCCAGTGGCCAAACTGGCTGGGGAACATCTTCTCAGGATGGGGTCTGTCAGGATGGGCTGGGTCAGTTTTGAAAACTGTTCTCCTTGTTACTTTAGTTGTTATCATTGTTTTGACTGCTGCCTCAATTCTTTGGAGACTGGTTAAAAGACTGCTGAACAAGGTGATATCCCCTCCAAGCGTCAACCAAGTGATAAGCCCGGAACCAGAAGAACCTGCTGCTGAAGAAAACCCGTGGGCTCTTGCCCCGATGAGCCATCCTTGGTTCAGAGACTGCTACTCAGACTCTGAAGTTGGCAGCCAATTCGATTCTACCTCTGTCTAGCTTCTTTTTTATTTTTTAAACGAAAAAGGGGGAGATGTTGTGTTGTGTTAGGTTGTTCTGTTTTCCCTCCTCTGTTACTAACGGTTCAAGCTTGATTCACTCCACCCACCCTCCTTCCAACTCTCTCTAATCCCAACTCCTCCCATACCCCTATAACAACATATGTATCCCTTAAAAAAACCCTCCCCGATGCCCTGTCTGTCACCTGGCACTCCCTCCCTTCCCTCTAGAAACTTCTAGCTGGAGCATCGGGTGATTGGTCCAGAGGCCGGGGCCCCTCTCTCTGTGTCCTACCATTGGTCTACCCCAAATGTCCATCCTTGTCTCCTCCCCTATGCACCTCACTCTTTAAAAGCTGCTGTGCCCTTAGGGTGGGGTCTCCAGTTGTGGGTTTGATTTGCACTGAATAAAGTGTCTGCACCTGGAGCTGGAGTCCGCTCTCTATTTCTCAGTTGATTGTAGCCGCAGACCTCGTCCACCACAAGGAGCTGTGCCCCACCGTAGCGTGGGACAGACTCCTTAGGCGCTGACCAGGGTGATCTTACCCGGGAAAGTGCCCCCCCCACTGAAGCGGAGCTGGACGCTAACCGGGCGACGAGGAGGGGTGAGCCTCCACTCTAAGCTTTTCCCCAGCCTGCAGCTTCAATTAACATTACAAATTTCAGACTTAAAAAGATAATTATATTTTGACTGAAAATTTCAGGATGTTTCCTCTTCACTTTAAAGGGCACAGGAAAGCTCAGCCAAAATCATTTACATAAAAGATATTTTAAATTACCCATAGTTCCACAACAAACATTTTGTTATTGGATAAAATGTATAACCTCTAAAAAGCATGGAAAAGGAGAATTGTTGAAGGATTTCTTTCTTTTTTAATGTGTTTAAGGCAGCTACTGTTAAAGTAGAAGGAAAATTAATCTCTAACTCAGTAATTTCTAATATTGATGTTTTGATATTAGTTTTTGAATGTGTCTTAATTTACTCCTTGTTTATGTTATCAGTTAGCAATGTAAGCCCTTTAGGACTGAGGCTGGAACTATAAAGTAAAGTGTGCTTTCACATTTCATTCTGACTTGGGTTAGGGCAGTTGGATAATACAGTAGCATAAACAGAACCATTTTAATATAATAAATAGGTTAACTAATTTCAGACTGTCAGCAAAAAAGAGCAGTGAAAGTGTGTTTCTTCATTTTTGTTTGGTATATTATAAAATAATTTGATTAAATTATTTGCATGTTAAATGTATTACAGTTTATATGTACCAAAGTCTTTTTTCTGCAACTCTTTGTACAGAGCACAGCAGGGAACACAGTGTCATTAAATTTCAACCCCAGTGTGAGTTACTGCTTTATCTGAACATAAGAAAGGTTATGCTCTAGGCATAATCCTCTGCAGTGAGGTCTTGATTCATAAACTCGGTGCACAGTTCACAGTAAACAGAGAAAACATCAGAGCTGGTTAGCTTAGTCTTACTTGTGGGAGTAAGAGGTTAGACAGAAAGCACTTGTAAATCTCAAGGTACTTGTGCTTTTGCTCCTTCATCATGAAAAAACAAGGTTAGAAGAGACAACAGGGAGTGATTGAAATGTGGATGGAAAATCTTTGAAAATCATTCTCCACATGAGTAGATGCTAGAGAAATTTTCCTTTGTTTGGGCTTATTACTTTGTGTAGAAAGGAGTAGTTCTGTGGGTATTTTCCCCTAATCCCACTCAAGATGATCACCTCTTTTCTGTCATTTTAGGCAAACAATTGTTTTTACTGTGCATTGTACCTCTGAGTTTCCATCCTCTTTATGTGGGAAGGGAATGAAATAATGAAATGTACAGACCCAAGGGCCTGTTTTGACAAAGTGTGTTTTGTCTGTGCAAGAATTTATTTTTAAATTTTCCTTCACATTACAGGTGTTGAATAATCTAATACGAATTATTCTATATGTCTTTTCATATTACCGTATAGACTTCCGAACAGCTGAGTGTTGAGGGAATTACAATTTGTGGTTTTTCATTGTTTTTTCACATAATAGACATAACATACCCTCCTATGGATGTGCTGTGGTTTGACACTGCCCAAATGCCGGGCATCCATGAGAGTCATTCGCTTATCCCCTTCTGCTATAGTTGGGCAGAGGTGAAGGAAAAAAATAACAAAGGGCTCATGAGTCAAGATAAGGATTGTGAGAAAAACACCCTAAGAACAAAACAGGCTTAAAGTTAGAGGCATAAAGTAAATTTATTATTAAAAGAGTCCGAGGAGGATAATGTCAAGCAAAATGAGCCCTTAAAACACCTTTTTTCCCCCCAGCCTCTCCTCCCTTCCCACCAACAGCTCAGGGAGACAGGACTTGGGAGTTTTGTCATGGGGCCCCCCGATGGGCAAACAGCCTTTACAAAACTGCTGTGGCGTGCATCACTTGTCCACAGGGTGCAGTCTTAGAAAGATGGGCTGGTCTAATTTGGAAGCAAGAGCCCCATCTCTCTCTCTCTCTCTCTCTCTATTTGGGTTTCCCACGAGACCACAGCATTCTCTAGCATCCACCTACTCCACACGAGCACTTTTCCCACAGGCTGTGAGTGGATCTCTGCATCCTCTGTGGACTTCATGCATTACAAGGGAACAGTTTTTTTTTACCACAGTCTTCACCACAACTTGCAGAGCAATCTTAGGTCCCACACCTGAAGCACCTCCTACCCCTCCTTTTTTCCACTGACCTTGGTGTCGCCGTGTTGTTTTACCTCACATGTCCTTGCTTCCTCCTCTTTTCTGACTAGAAGAAAAATTGCTGCTTGTAGGTACCATTGTCAACAAGTTCCCCTAATTCAAAGATTCGTACAGTAAATAACTATCAGTGAAGTTCTTTGGCTGCAGTCAGTCTTGCTTTAGCAGTTATATTTCCTTTGCTGCACCCTCCTCTGCTAAAAATCACTTGCAACTCCAATTATATGTTCTCTAAAACATCTTCAATATGAAGACAGAGTCAGTAACTAGCAGCCCATGAAATACATGTTCTTACCTTTTTTCTGTAGGTGAAGAGCCAATGAATAAACAAATCACTGCCTTACATTGAGGGAAAAAAATGAATTTGGAAAAATGCTTACTCTTGCAGGTGGGGTTTGAAAAGAAAAGCATCACACCTGCTTTCTAGAGCGAACAGTTTAAATGACATTAGAAACAGACCTATGTAAACCCATGTAAGAAGAACACATGGTAAGACAACGAGAAATGTGATCTATACCTATTTCAGGAAATGTCTGTGCTCAAAAATCTGATGTTTAGAATCCTAATCTCTTCAGCACATTCTTGATGACTTTCATCATGGTGTCACAGGGAACAGCATAATAATAATACAAATAAGCATCAGCAGCAGACGATGTCTAAACCATCTACTTTCACCAACCACCCAAACTAAACCTAAATATAGTACCACTCCAATATGGTACCTTCTTAATGATTTGAGCTACATTCCAAATTTTCACTCAGTCAGACAGTCACAAAATTATGCTGTTAACTGCGAGGCAGCAGACTGGAGATAAATGTGTAAGAATTATTTTAAAAACATAAGAATAAAGGAAGTAACAATTTAAAAATATAGAAATGTGATTATTTTTTTCAAATTAAAAAAAAATAAAGAAGGCTTAAGAATCTAAATAAATTATAAATAGGCAGAGTCTATGAATTTAAAGTCATAAATGAAATCAGCTAATTTATCAAGGAACCCCAGTTCCATATGAGCTGCAGTTAATGTTTTAATTGCCCACGTGCTCTCTGCACAAGCGCCCCAGTTTGAATAGAGGTGAATTCAACAAGGATCACCAAAGTAGGTGCTTGAAATACTGGTATTCAAGAATATACCCAAAACTCTACGGAGAAAGCTCTCATTTTAGTTTATATCACCACTAGAGACAAAAAAGAGGAATCCTCCTCCCTTCCTGTCTTCCTCTCTTTTTTACATGTTAAAGTAAATCACCACTGTAGCCTCGTAAGAAAAGTCTTATGAATAAGAGCCTGCATTTACTGTGTAACCCAATCCCAAAGTATTGAATGTAAGTAACACTTCTCAGAAGGATGCTTAACTAAATGGGAATATGGGAGTACTCCCCACTCATCTCATTCCTTTCTGTGTCATTAAGGTGTCAGTCACACTGTCCTGGACTTCAGAGAAAGGAAGAGAGAAGTTCCTAGGCAGGCTGCAAATAGGATGCTCCAGCCCTCCAGGGGAATGAGGGGACCTGAGAGTGCAGGGGGCGTTAGCAAATAAAGTGTTGCAGCCAATCCAGTTGAATCTCCTCATCCTGGAGAAATCCCAAAATCAGAGTGCTTGAAGTTGGAAAAACCTTCTGGAGGTTGTCTGGTCCACCAACCCTGCTCAAGCAGGGCCACACTGAGCCCAGGGCCACCATGTCTAGAAGGCTTTTGAATATCTCCACAACCTCTCTGGGCAGCCTGTGATATTGCTCTATTACCCTCACAAAGATAAATATTTTCCTGATGTTTACAGAGAAGAGCCTATGTTTCAGTTCATGCCCATTTCTTCTCATGCTGTCAGTGGGTACCACTGAAAAGAACCTGGCTCTGTTCTCTTTTCATTCTCCCTTCTGGTATTAAGATAATTATTTGTATTTGTCTGCTATATGTGATATACAATATATTTTTTTTTTATCTATCTATCTATCTATCTATCTATCTATCTATCTATCTATCATTTATATACTCATTATTTAATAATAAGTTTCCCTCTGAGCCTTCTCTTCTCTTGGCTAAACTGTCCCACAAGTTTAAGCCCATCCTCAATAACTACTCCAGTATTTCATCATCTTTGTGGCCCCTCACTGGACTCTCCAGTATGTCTCTGTGTCTCCTGCAGAGCACCCCAGAACTGGACACAGTACTCCATGTGTGGCCTCATCCAGCCTGAGCAGATGGGAAGGATCACTTCCCTTGACCACATGTTGGGCAATTCTTTGTCTAATGTGGCCCAGTGTGCAAATACATTGGCCTCGTTTGTGACAAGGGCAGAGCCTTGGCTCAAGTTCAACTTCTCCCATTGCCAGCTGTCCTCCTGTTACTGTAAAGATCCTTCTTTTCTCATGGCCTGTACCTAAACTGAGAGCATGTGCAGATGTCCCAGGTTGTGTCCAGGTGCTGATGGCACCAGCAGGTTCTGCAGCCTCACCACTTCCCTGGGGATGGCAGCTGGTGTGCAAAGTCAGCTCTGTTACTGAGCAGCTGTGCCCGTGGATCAGGGTGCTGTGAAAACAGCAGCATTGTGAGAAGGAGCTGTCAGAAGCTCTTCTGGCACCTCCCCATATCTCTTGGGAGCTGGTCAGGTCCTTGCCCTTGATCTCTGCCTGAATTCTCCTTGCTCACCTGTCCTGTGTTTGTGTGGAGATCTGGGCTGTGCCTGATGCTGACAAAGCCAAACCTCCTGCGCTCTCCTTGCTGGGATACCTTGGGACTGCATCTCATGTGGGTGAGGGCACTGCTCTGCCAGGGCTTCTCCAAGCTCCCCAAACCCTGCATTAGCTACCCTGCAGTTCCCTGACTCTAGATTAGCCTTCTCAGGGCTAGAGAGCTGATGTGCCACACTCAGAGGGCCTCTATGCCTCCTGCCTTCTCTCCCCACACATCTAATGCAAAGGACAGGGACTGCATCACATTTAACATACAAAGACTTCTGAATGGCATTGTCATAGACTGCTCATATGTTATAGCACTGGAAAAGCTTCAAGTGAACCAGGTTCTTTTAGGAAGTAAAATGATAAAATTGAAGAATATTGACTTGATTTTCATATATCTTTGAGAACCACTGCAATAATGGCTACTGGTCTTTGTGAGAATTATTGTATCTTTAAAAATAGCATTTGCAGAAGAGAATATGCCAAAATGTGCCTGAAACAGTACTAAATGTAGCAGATTGCTTGCAAGAGTAAATACAACCTGCCAGTTTTATTGAAGTCAAACTGGTTTTCAGCACTTATAGATTTCACTTTTCCAGCTGGATTTACTAGACATAATATGTCTTAACATCTATAATGCAAATCTGTAATACTCTGGCTACAAAGAGAGTCCTTTGTCATGTCAGCATTCAAACTACTTCTATGCTGAAGATATTTTTATGAGTAAGGAATCAGAGTTTATTGACAGAAATATATCTATTTTTTTCTAATTAAGCAGATGGCAAAATTAGACACAATCAGTAAGTGTCTCTAAGGCAGTCAGGCAAAATCATCTCTTGTCATTTTGGCATATCACTCACTCAACTTCTGTTGGCTGAGTATCTAATGCTGTTGTATGGTCATAACAACTTGTTTGACAAGACATAGCCATCGCTATCCTTACTTTGATTTGGAGAAAAAAGATCACATGACTTTTTTTAATTAGTGAAAGCAAACACTTTTCCCAACAGATTTTAATAAATTTTATTAGATCATTGAAATAAGTATTGTTTGATATTATTCACTTCTGTGTAAGAACTTCTAAAATGACATTCAGTTTCATGCAATGCAATGTATATGATCCTGGCCCAGTATCAGTTATTCTCTTAAAATTAAGCTGCCTTTTGCAATAGCAAATCTAAGATTCACTGGACAGGTCCTGAAACACCAGTCAAGAGACACTGTTCCAGTGGTCTCAGTGGGGCCAGTATATTACCACATTTTTTAATGATGCTCTGTAATACAAAGACCTTCCTATCTTATGAGCAGGCAGACTTCTCCTGCCTGCATTTAGCATAGTTTTATTTATATGTTCTATTTCTCTCTGTGTCTCTGGGATTCCTATCAGAGTGGTGAGAGGGCTAATATACCTCTTACATTGAAACTAACAGAGGAATATGCAGTAGATGGAAATAAGAACAAAAATTTGCACTGCAGGTTTTTTTTCTATAGAACTTCTTAACTGTTATTCCAGAAATACTCCCCTGATTTATATGACTATCATGCTTCTAATGTCCAAATGTCAAAAAAATAATATTTGGCTGGTGTCAGTCCCCTGGTGAATATGACAGGAATCTTAGTTGTGAAAATATAAATGGTTTCATATTTGCATTTAGGGAATCTTTGCAAAATTTTATAAAATAAGGATTCAGGGTAGAAAATCAAAGATATGTTTATATTTCATCTTTGGTTTTTGTCTCTTTCAAATGAATATTTAGCAGACGTTTTTGGAATATTATCCTGAAGTTTATATCAAACAAAAATCAGTATCTTGATAGGTTTTAGACAGAGCCTAGACATGTTCACATATTGGTTCAAGCTGCTCCTTACCTAAAGTAAAAGACAGTTTGGATATGTGAGGATTCTTATTGATCTATTAATGTCGTATTAAATCAGTACTCCCTTTTTATAACACCTTCTGAAGTTTCAGACACTGTCACTGAAAAAATTGGCAAATCTCCCAAGTTCTGACTAGGCAGGGAAGCGTCAGAACGGTTTTTTTAAAGAATGTAGGGGTTATATCAGAATTTTTGAAGTTAGACAGGAGTAGTGGGTTTGCACAGACAGGTTTTCATAGTGGGAGGCTACAGGGGTGGCTTTTGTGAGAAGCTGGTAGGAGCTTCCCCTGTGTCTGACAGAATCAATGCCAACTGGCTCCAACATGGACTCACCACTGGCCATCCACAACAGTGGGAGCACCCCAGGGCTTAACAAAGTTAAGGACAGGATAAAAACCAAGAGAACAACAACCCTGCACAAAAGCAAATGGAAGATGGGAAAGGAGTGAGAATATGCAAAAGAAGCGACCCTGCAGATCCCAAAGTCAATGAAGGAGCGGGATGAGGTGCTCCAGGTGCTGGAGCAGAGGGGACCCACATGGAAGCATCCTGTTCCTAAAGAGCTGTACTCTGTGGAAGGGACTCATGCTGGAGTAGTTCATGAAAAGCAGCAACCTGTGGAAAGGAGTCATGTTGGAGAAGTTCATAGAGAGCTGTCTCCCATGGGAGGGGCTCCATCTTGTAGAGGAGAGGGGTGTGAGGAGCCCTACCCCTCTCTTCCCATGCTGCTGGAGGGGAGGAGGTCAAAAAAATCTACAAGGAAATTGAGCCCAGGAAGATGGGAGGGGTCGGGGGAAAATTTCTGAAGACTTAGTTTCATCTGCTCCGATTGGTTTCCCTAATTTCTTTTACCCATGACAGTAATTGGTGAGAGATCTCTCCCTGCCCTTATCTTGATGCATTAGCTTTTTGTTAAATTCTCTCTCACAGTTCCCAGCTGAAGAGGGGAGTGATGGAGAGACTTTGGTGGGCACCTGGTGTCCAGCCAGAGTCAACCCACCATGGAAGGACATATTCCCATTTCAGTTTAGGCTATATAATTGAGTTTGGAGCTTGTATGGAAACACATATGAGAATTGCAGTTCTAGATCTTCCCAGAAATCTAAATATTCTTCAAAAGAGTAGCAGTGTCTGTGGCAATGAAGGGCCCCACTCCAGCATTAAAAGCAGAAAGCTGTTCCAGTAGCAGCTCATTCATAAATGTTATTGGCAGTTCTGGAGTGTGGATAGATGAAGTGATCAACTGAGCCATATCAATACATAGATTCAGTATAAGACTATGGCCCTCCTAATTTATCTGTATAAAAAATAGTGGAACGGACTTCATATGCCATTTTAATTTAAAAAATAAACAAAAAACCCACCTTAAACTTCTGCTAAAAATGCCAACAAAAAAGTTTTAGCTTGTTATATCTTTTAAGAACTTTATTTATAGTATACTGTTTGTAGCTTAGTTGAACTTTCTATTAAAAAAAATCAATTTCACATTAGGAATCATTTAAATTAAACACATTTTTCAATGACTACTTGCTCTTATTTCCAAATGTCACAGTGAAAATCAAACAATGAGAGCAAACGGTCCATGCCTACAAAATAATGGATTTCTTCATGTATATTTCCAATAACATTGAACAGAAATCAATGTCCATGTTGATTGTTTAGATATTGAAAAAAATAATACATTGTTCATACTCCAGCAATCAAAATGATTCTCCTTAATCTCAAAAGAATTCTGCTTTTTTTGTTTTACTCATAACACAGTTTGATTTTTATGTATGATGAAAAGAAAATTAAAATGTAAAGCATATATATACTGCTTCCAGAAGATTTCTGAGTCTGGTGAAATGAAGTACTTATGCTAACAGTCAGTTAAAAGGAACATAAATCTAAATTTACAGTGGCTGACACCTGAGCCTTGGTGAGGGATTCAATTTATATATACTCACTATGCATTTCATTACTGTAAGCTCTCTTTATAAAAGACGTCACCAAACAAAAGGCAATCCTTTCTCTCTGTCTTAGTAAACAGCCACACTTAACTCCTCCTTTCAAAGCACTGGCCAAGCCCATGGAAATTGCTGTTCTCTGTGCAATCACTGGCTCATGCTACAGATCCATGCTTCTTTGAGATAATGCTTCTTGCATTATCAAACCATGTGATATGACAGGATGTGTGTCATCTTGCCTCGGGTGGCCTATCAGGTTTAAAGCTGAAGGCCAAGTGACACAGCCATCTGTGCATTGGTACTGTTTCTGTCTGATATTTTCCCCTGTGCCTCTGGTCTAAGGACTTATCTTGGTTACCAAATGTCCCTGAATAATATATGTATAATTAAAAATAAAATGGAAAGTGATGTATTAAATGTATCACAGCAACTCCCAGAGATTGAACAGACTTGATGTTTACATACAAACTCACAGTTTTCTTGAACTGTGCATAGCCTCAAGGTCTACAGGCCTTAAATGCAAACTGTAGCATTTAATACAGATATAACAGAAACTCTAACATCTAATTTTGTTTTCATTATATAGTTTACCTACTTACATAAGATAAGTTTTGGGGTTTTGATAACCAAACAGAAAAAAAGAGGTTAGATGGATGAGACAGAAAAAATTATTTTATTTATTCCTTTTCTTCTTTTTTTTTTTACCTCATACCTATCTAAAATTTTATTTTGGATAATTAAATTTACCTCATTATATTACCAAAACACATCACAAGCATGGAATGAATCAAATGCAGGTTACAATGAACAAACTCCTCAGGAGCAAGCACAAACCAATGACTAAATCCCACTCACCATTTTGCTTCCAATGGTAATATATTAGCCATGCATGCAAGATGATGTGTACTGTTACTCCAGGCAAAAATGAAAACATACAACAAGCATCATTCATCCACCCATCCCAGTGCATCTTCTATCCAGCCTGATGGCTAAAACAGTCAAGTAAGTGTTTTGTGTGTTTTTTCACAGGGACCCAAATGTCTCCAGGAGAACAAGTGAACTGAATGTGAATTTCACACAGTCTCAGAGACTGTATTGACCACAGGGCTACTGTAAAAAGAATAAATTCTGAAAAATGAGACTGCCTCTTGGTCTTTCACAAGTACAAGTCAATAAGTAGAATTTCCCAACATTCAGACATTGGCAAAATGCCAAAATGTTTTTCTGTTATATGCATATTGAGCAACCCTGGAGGTAGAGCTAAATTTCTGTTCAGCACACCAGGATCTCATTCATGTGCCTACTTACCCTTTAAAAAATGTATATATTTGCCTACTTGTTGGGAAAGGGAAAACATGGTATTACTTTACTGCATGGGTGAACACTTTAAAAGCACTTTGCCAGCTCTTTGTGGTTTCTAAGTCATTCTTAGGGTAAGTGAGAGGACCTGATCTTTAGCCAGCCAGGGTTTAAAACAACACAATAGGCACAGCAAAAACCTTTTATTTCTTTGGCCCTTGTGATCCAAGGGGAGTTGCAAAATCTGGTCTAGTTCCGTCTTAGAAATTGTTTGAGTGATCTCCCTTTTACTTTTTACCTTGATTATTTAGCCCCTTGTTGAAAATTCATTGATCAGGTGTTTTTAGCAAATTTGTGGTTCTTACCATGAGAAAATACATTTCTTTGAAAGAACAGATGTATTTTGTGTTATAGTTTTAATTTTATACTCTTTTTAGTGTTCTGTTATCTTCATTCATAGAATATTATATCTGGAAGATTTAGAGTTAGGCAGAAAAAAAGCTTCCAACAGTGTATAGTGCAATGCTTATTTTAAAAATTATAGTAATCCCTATAGTCTATTGTAATACTGTGGGTTTCAGTCTTCAACATGGACAAAAACAACATTTAAACAACCCTTAGATGAGAGAGCTGCTCTCACATATGCTTCCCTGACATATTTCTTTTTTTTTTCTGGTAGAAATAGCACCCAATCTCAAGTCAAATTTAATGACAAAATGTCATACATGAAGCCATAAAAACTTAGCCAAAGGGAATTCTTTCCTTGCAAAATGTCAGAAATGAAAGTCTGTAGCCTCAAATCTGATTTCCCGTTCATACCACCTGTCTCGTTCTACTCACATAAAGTTCCCCAGCTAACAGAAACATGATGAAACTTTTTTTGCATGTGCTTTGGGAAAAAAAGACTAATAAAGACAGATAGAAAGAGCTAATATCATCAACATTTTATTGAGAACACCAAGAAATCGTTTGTGAAGCGATTTTTGTCTTGTTTGTTTGGGAGAAGTGTAGTATGGTACAAATGTTACCTGTTACAGTTCCTTCCTCAGCTGCAGATCTCCCCAGGCATCAGAGAGCTTGTGCTGAAAAGAGAAAATCTGAAGCTTTGCTTAATGCCATTGCACAGCACAGCACTGTAAATCACAGTCTTAATGTTTCCTTTCTCTGCCTTGACCACATAACCTCAAAGAAACAATCTGAAAAAGAGCTGGAGGATTTTTTTTTTTTTCAGAGCTATGACTTAATAAATAGTCTGTAAAATAAAACCAGACCCTCAAAAGTAAAAATCACATACAAGAAGTGAGGGAATGTTTGTAATTGAGATATTATAGGCTCGTTAAGCTGCACCTCTAGAGCAGGAAGACAGGTAAGACCCTTCTTCCCCCAGGCCACCACTAATAGAAAAGAGAGAGAAAGCCCCAGAGAACTTCAGGAATTGCAGAAGGACAGTTTAGGGAGGAAAGAAAATAAGGACATGATGGTGTCATAAAAGGCTAACAAAGGTACATGGTGCAGGTCACAGGAAGGTAATAGACTCACGTAGACACAGATAATTTGATTTGAGAAGGGTGTATATCCGTGTTACAGCCAAAGTGAGATAAATCCTGGAATATTTGTTGTTGTCCTTTTCATTCACTCTGTTTATATGGTAACTGCAGTTTGTACACTTGGGGTTTTTTTGTTCAGACCACTCATATCATAGCAGAGTCATATACTCAGTTCCTGTTGCTATATTAACAGGACATCTGCAGACATATGCTATAGATCAAATCTACAGATACATGGCTACACCTACAGACATTGAATGAAGTCTCCCTTTTGCTGAATCAGAATCTTTAAGGCTGGAATAGACCTCCACGATCATCGAGTTCAACCTTTCACTGACCACCACCTTGTCACAAAGCCCACAGCATGAAGTGCCACATCCAGTCATTTCTTGAGCACCTCCACAGATGATGATTCTGCCATATCCCTGGGCAGTCCATTCCAATGCTTGATGACCCTTCCAGTGAAGAAATTCTTTCTGATGTCCTCTAAGCCTTCCCCAGTGCAGGCTGAGGCCATGTCCTCCTGCTCTGTCTCTGATTGCCAGGGAGTAGAGATCCTACCTGGCTATACCCACCTTTCAGGGAATTGCAGAGAGTAATAAGGTTCCTCCTGAACTTCCTTTTCTCCAGGCTAAACAACTCTAGTTCCCTCAACTGCATCTTACAAGACTTACTCTCTAGGCCCTTTGCCAGTTCCATTGCCCTCCTCTGGACATGTTCCAGCCCCTCAATGTCCTTTTGAAGTGAGGGGTCCAGAACTGAACACAGTCCTCAAGGTGCAGCCTCACCAGTGCTGAGTACAAGGGGGACAATCACTGCCCTGGTCCTGCTGGCCACATTATTCCTGACACAGACCAGCATGCCATTGGCCTTCTTGGCCAGCTGGGCACATGTCTGACTCACGTTCAGCCAGCCATTGACCAGCACCCCCAGCTCCTTTTCCTCTGGGCAGTTTTCCAGCCACTCCTTCCCCAGCCTGCGACTCTGCATGGGGCTGCTGTGACCCAAGTGCAGGACCCAGCCCTGGGCCTGGTTGAACCTCATACAGTTGGCCTTGTCTTATCTTACGTGTTTCTTTGTTTCTTTACCAATACTCCTTCTTCTTCAACACACTTCATGAAGGCATTCTGATTTACATTTAGCTATCTTAAAGTTAATTGTTTAAGCACTTACGCAGCCAAGAAGCAAAAGGGGAGAGTGAGGAAAGAAAGAGGCAAACAACTATTCATATCCTAAAAATGTGCATAAAATGGGTATCATAAGTCCTTCTCTAATGGGTATTTTCTATGTTAAGTGTTCTATGTCTTATGAATTACAAATGGGTTATTTGCATCTCCTACTCGTCTTTCAGCCGGCCAAAAAAAAAAAGAAAGCCCACAATAAAATAGGCATGGTGATGTTTTGAACACATTGAATACTATGAATCCTTGTATTTTTAATAGACAATCAAGGAAGTGAGTGTCATGTGAGTCAGGGCCCATGCATGGGTGAGCAAGGATTTTGCAGTCATAGTGAAAGGTTGGTATTGATGCAAAAGGTTGGTATTGATAGGTTTGCTGTTCAAGTGTGGGTAGATCTCTAAATATTGCTTCAAGATTAAATCTAATTACCTGTCCAGTGTTGAAATATCTCCAGAGAGCCAAAAGCAACTGATTTGCAGGTATTAACTACCTAGAATTTCAGAGAAAGTACAATAAATCTGTGTTACAGTCATTTTTTCCTTTCTAAATGAATAAGAAGAATGGAAAATGGGAAAATAGGGTACATTAACAAGTTTGGGTTAGGAGATTAGAATGATCTTTATAGCTATGTAGTGCAATACAAAAATTAACACTAACAACTTGTTATTATTGCACATCTGTAGCTTGATTCACTAAGGAACTTTATCAGATCTTAATTTTGGTAACAGAACAATATTATTTGTGCACCTTGTTATTCTGGTGCAGCTCTTTGCCTCCTGCACTACTTACAACTCAAGCAGTAAAGCTAAAAATTATGTATTTGGAAAAATTGAATCTCTGAGTCACTCCAAGGTACTAAAGCAAATTAAATGAAAATTGGAAGAGCTAGAATTTTTTTCACATGAGTGAATAGTTTCTTACAGAATAAATACAAGGTTGTTTGAGTGGAAAAAACCCTGATTGCCAAAAGACAGGAGAAAAGCTGTTCTATTTTACATATAAATGAAACAGAGTAAATAAAAAAAATTATTTAAGTCACAGAAACAAATTGAAACCTGGTTTAAAAAATGCAAACAAACAAAACCAACAAAACCCTCAAAAGCAGCATTTGATCTAAATAACCTGTGTCCTGTTTAGTTTGTTACAGTGAAGGATTCTGTATAAAGAAAATCTAATATGCATCCAATCAAATTTCCTCTGAAATCAATAGAAAGATTCCCAGTTTCACTTGTGTTTTTTAAGACTAGAGCTTTAGGGTTTTAGCTAAGGCCTTATTCAAACTCTTTTTATAAAGAGAGTTAGAATCTACTTTGCCTTTCTGATCTTTAGATTAAATCTTTTAAAATACTGAGATGATCTAAAATTAGTAGAAAAATTACATTTCTAAATGTCATAAGTGTTTTATCTATGATACATATTTTACTCCTACCAGCATTTTTTCCCTTGAAATTGATTGAGATCTTATTTCCACACTATTTTAGAAGTTTTTATCCAACACCTGTAGCAAATTAGTTCTAACATGCTGCCATTTTCCTTGGACCAGTGCATTTGTCTCACAGCATATTTGTGGCAGGTACATGTTTCTTTTGATCCATAACAGTAATGTTAGGAACATCCAAGTGTGTGATTGTATTTGTGCAGAGCCGAGCTGTGAGACTGATGCAGAGCTATGTGCCTCTCTTTTCCCTTCTTTGCTCTTTTTGTGTTGAGGGTGATGTCCAGCTGAGTTTTGGTGATTATGATTATTTTATCAGTATGCTGTAATTCCGCAATGATTTGATAAATTAACAATATAGTGAGTGATTTAGAAGGAAGAAGGACCTGGTCCGTTATCTCCCAGGCAGAGCAGTATTTCTGAAGTATTTTTTTTTCCAAATTTCCAATATGCCACAAACTTTTTACATCAGGTTTTGCTGAATTATGCTAATATATATCAAGTCATATGACACAAAATACAAGCTAATGTAACAATTCATTGGATAGCAGAATGAACCTTTCAGTTTTTTGATTTTTTCCAGAGTTTTTTTAACTTTTAATCTACTGTCCCAAAACAAAGGCTGGTCAAGACACCCTTGTCATAGTCTAGATCTGATGCATGTATAAACTTTTTTTGCAAAAATTGCAGTTTCACTTGTCAGCTCTTGCCCATTTCTTCATTGAAACTTTATCCCCTTCTCATACTGTAAAATATTTACCTTTAATTAAAAAGTACAAATGGAAGATTTAATCTTCCAGTTTTAAAGTTGTACTGCAGAAATAATTTTTGCATTCTGACTCTTAGACCTTTCTGCCTGAATTTGCATTTAGATTCAACAGTCAGTGAAATGAATCCACGGACTCAACATCTCCAAATATCATTTCCTATTGCTATTAAGGCTCTTACTGTTTGCAGGGCAATTTTTTTATTTCATCTGCCCTTTTGAAAGCATGTTCAGTTTCTATCAGATAATATTTTGAAAGAGATTTTTCTATAATTAATTTAATTATGTCTTCTTAACTGATATTGAAATGGTAGAGACCAAACTGTGACCAACCTGTGAATAAACTTTTTTCCAACTTCACGGACAGTCCAAGATGCTCGCCATCTCCAATTTTCCTATGTCTTTTCTAGAAAGCAGCTACAGATTTGTCACACTTCTCAAGCAGAAGGAAGTATTTTTCTCTTTCCTTTGTATCCTTTCCTTTATTGGAAGACACTACTTCCTCCTGAAATAAATTAAAATAATCTAGAAGATGTCAGCAAAAGTAAAATAAGGAGATAACTGATATATACTTTTATGCACTTTTATAAACTGATAATGATAATAAGAAGTTTCTGAGACAACAGAGGCTTAAGTCTTTTTTAAAGCACATTGAATGAGAACAACCTATAAGTCTCTTCATAAATGTGTTCCTCCGACTTGTTAGCTCGGTCAGCTGACATTTCTTTTTCAAGCTCCTCAACCAGAGAAGATCTAGATTAGATAATAGAAAAAACTTCTCCATTGGAAGAGTAGTCAGGCACTGGAACAGACTGCCCAGGGAAGTGGTGTAATCACCATTCAAAAAATGGTGATTACACCAGTATTCAAAACATATGTGGGCGTGGCAAATGGTGGGACTCGTTGGTCTCTGAACTCCCTTCAGCCGGACAGAACACTAAATATCAGGGCATTTTCTCCACTGATCTCAATTTTCAACAGAATTAAAATATTGGAAAATCACTAAAGTAAGCCAAAAATAGCTCCCAAAACCTTCCCTCCCCTCCTCCCCCACCAAGTCTGGATGCTTCAGTGAATTAATTATTATTACGTTTAAAATAGAAGGCTGGGCATTTCCATTTTTATGAACTGTCTTGTTTTTTTACTCAAGTTGCATAATCTTCAAAGCACTTTGCCTGTGAGATCAAAGTGACTAATTTTCACTCCTCAAAAGTTATAGAGCCTGTAACTTGTTGGGTTTTGACAAAACAAAATCACTGTCTAACAAAGTGTTTTGACCGTCGACAGCAATGGATATAAAGAAGGGAGGCTGGGTGGTGAGATAAATATGGCAACTTAGGTTTAGGTTGAGCACTTGGGCCACGAAGCTTGAAGGAATCCAATTTTTCAGTTCACCTCTTCCCATTATTCAAAGGTCTCCTAGCTCTGCAATCTCTTTGGTTCATACTCCAGTGAAACCCTGTTAAACTAAAAAATGCAAGGGCCAGAACCCAAAACAGGAGTTAGAGAAAAGGTTTATGAAATCAGTCCTGTTCTCAGGCATTGGCTTGGGCTGCACTCCTCTCTCTTTTTAGTGTTTAGCGTTTTAGTTTAGTGTTTAGTCTCCAGTTTTGTGTTTTAGTCTGTAATCGGTGGTTATTAGGTGTTCCTACAGAAGGGCCACTGTGAAAATGCCCTACTGAGATACTTTGTGTACATTTGTATGCTTCTGAAGCCTATGCACTTGGACACATAAATTAGGTTTCTTCTCCGTGTTTGTCAAGCATCTATGTAGGAACAGGCAATAAAGTGGCATTAAGAAAAACTCAAGGGTGGTTATGTTAATCAATAGGTGCCACAAGTTTAGGCATCAGTATTGCCCCCTGCACAGCTGTGTTTTTGCAACTTTGCAGCCTCTGACATGAAGACTGAACCTTTTTTTAAAACATTCCCACAGTCAAGGGAAGAGAGCAGAAGGAAAGAAGACCTCCACAATTTCAGGCTGGAGTGTAAGTCCCTTTTGGGATATTACTGGGCCGTCCTTGCACCTGTGCGAGTCTTCAGAGTGTACAGTTGTTTTTATAAATTTCCTGATTAGGTTTTTTAATGTGTCATAAGGCCTAATTTTTCTCCAATTAAATCAGTGAAAATATTGATATTGATTCCACTGGAGCGATGTCAAGCTCATACACAGTTCCTCCTTCAAGTCCTAGAAAAATTTAATTAAAGGGCAAGTTAGCATCAAGGGAACTTGAGAGGACAAGCAGACTTGATGAGCTTACAGAGGGAGATCAAATGGGTTTGCACCAATAGTGCAATAATTTCTACAAGTAAATTATAATATACTTCCCACTTTCAGCCTCTGGGGTAGATAATAGCACCTTTTCGCCTTCTTGGATGTGAACGTTGCAATCAATGGTGTCTTTTTTAAAAGTAAAAATATTTCATTTTAATATCTCAATTTAATATTAATTTCTACTGATTTGAGTACTTTAAAATCTTAGAGTAAAGTTGCTAGAAACTTTTAATGGTTTTTACAGGACCTAATAAAATCCTTGGCTTTTAATTTATTTTTTAGAAGGAGTTTTTTTGCATTTCTATATCCCACTTTAATGCAGCAAGGTACACCTGCTTATTAGCTGTCAACTTGTTACATATCAGCCTGTGAAATCAAACAGCAGGAGTAGCAATGCTCTTAGAAACAGTTACACAAACTCTTTCCGTGAAGGAGATATTTTCAATAAAGATTTAATAAAATGCCTGGTTTGTACTGGGATTTGCGAGGAACGGCTCAAGCAGCCTTCATGTGGACACTGTCATTTTTGCTAGGCTTGTAGGTGACTCTCCTGTTAGCATATGTGTGTGTTTGTGTGTGTGTGTGTAGCTTTAAGGGTACAGGGGTAATTTAAATTTAGCAGGCAAAGAATTTAAATATCCAAGTGCTTATCAACTGGGCTGGCAGAACTGTTCCACTAGCGCATCTGGTAGAGCTGCGGCTTTGAGATGTGATGTGGAGATGGATGAGCTCCAGAGTAACCCCACTTCCCACAGGCTGCACGAGCCAGCAGGACTGCCTGCCAAGCCCACTAGGTTCATTAAGCTCAGTAGAACCCTGCAGGAAAAACCAATTTTAAAAATAGCTTTCAAAGGCTCCCTGCGTTTAAAAGTTCTGGATTCTTTTCCATTGCACCCTGCAGAGAAGTCTTTGCTTCTAAAGCACAATTTACATCCCCTGAATAATGAGAAAGAAAATACCTTTCTGTCTGTTTGATGCACATGATCTGGCACTTCTGTTGGACGTAATTTACCCTATTTTTCAGCTTTGGTCACCTAATCCTTGATAGGAGACTTATGAGCAACCAAAAGGTGGTCACTTTGTTGAAAAAAATCTCTTTGCCTCTGCTGTTCCAGAAATGCTTCATTTCCACATCTTAAAATGCCAGGCTGGATTTCCAGGGGTATACTTTCTCACAGCCTTATTTTTGGAGGTGCTGAGAGCTCAGGATTTTATTGTTGTTGATGCTGTGGTGTTGGGGATGGGAAAGACGTTATCAGCCTGGTGCCAGGAAAAAAGTCTCTCTTCAAATTTACAAAATGTGTCATCTAAGGTATGCATATATTTTCTTCTTTCTTACTCTATTATCCACGTTGACTACTAAATTCTTCCTGTTCTTCCTCTGTAATGAGGTAAATATTTAGGTTTTCTTAGACTAAGTATGAATATGATCCTGTTGTGCTGAGTACCCTTTTATTTTTACTTCCAGGAGGATGCAATTCTATAAATTGCCCAGCTTCTTCACACTAAAGCAAAATGTCACTGAGCACCTCAGGTAATGAAAGATTAAAATCTTATTAATAGTTTTAGACCTCACTCTCAATGCTACATTGACAGTCTGTGCTATAGGAATTGTTCATGCATATCAGAACAATGATGGCTGAAATTTTTAAAATATACAGGTTCTGCTAAAACTCAGTGTTTTAGAATTCCAGTGTGTAAAATCAGTATGTTAATACTGGGGTGTTGCTGTATGCTGGTATGCTGTTGCTAGCCACAGCCCACTAATTTATTTTCTGGAAAATATCTTTCGTAATATCTTTTAAAAGATGGTTTTATTTTCTTCTTAGTATTTGAGTTTCCTAGAGAGGGAAAAAGTTGATTTAAAAAATCTTATTCATTTGAAGATAATTTTTTTTTCTAGCACATTGCACTCTTATAAAAGTTACATAACACCATTTTTTTATCAACTTCAGTGAAAAGGTACATTTCTGAGTAATGAAACACTAAATAAGTAATGGAAATAAAAAACTGAGATTACCTATGACACAGCCGTCATATAAAATCATAATACCTGATAATTGGAGGGGTTTAAAGAAATTTTTAGAAACTCATGTATGGCAATATTGAACCTTGTCATACAACAGAAATCCTTGGGTTTATTGATCTCAAGAGCAGCAAAAAGAGTTGTTGACTAGAAGTACCAGATGCAGGGTTTAGAAAATTTGCACACTTGTAAATTTCATTCCTTCACTCCAAGCTTTGTGAACAACTGTGAGTAAAAATCTTGATTCTTTTGAAGTTCAATTGGTTTTAAGAGGGAGGGAGGAAGGGAGGAAGGGAGGAAGGGAGGGAGGGAGGGAGGGAGGGAGGGAGGGAGGAAGGGAGGAAGGGAGGAAGGGAGGAAGGGAGGAAGGGAGGAAGGGAGGAAGGGAGGAAGGGAGGAAGGGAGGAAGGGAGGAAGGGAGGAAGGGAGGAAGGGAGGAAGGGAGGAAGGGAGGAAGGGAGGAAGGAAGGAAGGAAGGAAGGAAGGAAGGAAGGAAGGAAGGAAGGAAGGAAGGAAGGAAGGAAGGAAGGAAGGAAGGAAGGAAGGAAGGAAGGAAGGAAGGAAGGAAGGAAGGAAGGAAGGAAGGAAGGAAGGAAGGAAGGAAGGAAGGAAGGAAGGAAGGAAGGAAGGAAGGAAGGAAGGAAGGAAGGAAGGAAGGAAGGAAGGAAGGAAGGAAGGAAGGAAGGAAGGAAGGAAGGAAGGAAGGAAGGAAGGAAGGAAGGAAGGAAGGAAGGAAGGAAGGAAGGAAGGAAGGAAGGAAGGAAGGAAGGAAGGAAGGAAGGAAGGAAGGAAGGAAGGAAGGAAGGAAGGAAGGAAGGAAGGAAGGAAGGAAGGAAGGAAGGAAGGAAGGAAGGGAATGAGCTACTTTCAGGCAAATATAACTGCATTAAAACCCTTAATTTATAAATTAAAAAAAAATTAAGGGTATATGTAAAAGAAGAAGTCACTGATGAAAAATATGACTCACAGAGTTTGCAGCACTACTGGAAGGTACTGAGATGTAATGATGGCTCTGGCAGAAGAAAATGTATAGGAAAGAACGGAATGGATGTTCAAAGCTGTGTGTGGGAAAAGAATCACGTGATGCCCATTAGTGTCATGGAAAATTTTGCCGTGAAAGGCCCATGTACTTTTAAATGTGTAATATAGCACTTACAAGCAAAATTTAGCACAGGCACAGTGAATCTGTGCTAATTCTCTGTACTGTCTCTGTCCTTACACTTTTGTTAGTAGGATTTAAAGCTTCATTGCCAGGCCAGAACTTTTGTTTCATCATTCTTGTTTAAGGTTGATGGATTTGTCTGAACTTTGGATACTTTAAAATAGGATTGAATGACAGGACAAGTGTGTGCTAGCAAAGATATTATTTCATCCCTGAGAGCTTCTGTTTAAATATCAAATTTTAAAGTGTTCCTGTCTTATGAAAGAGTTTGACAGCTGTCAGGTCAGAAACTGAGAGTGCAAGGAGTAAAATCAAAGCTATCTTGTTCTTTCTCCATAGATTCTGTCTGATTAAATGATTCTACCCAGATATGCAGGTAGTATATAGAAGAATGTCTTCTTGTACCATATATTTTAGTCAAAATGAAAAAAAAAACTACAAAATTTGGACTTCAAGATTTCTCAGTTTTTTGCTATAGACCAAATCCCACTTCTTAGCCCAGAATGATGCGAGAGAAAATGTCATCTTAGGTAAGCACAAGTATTCACCAAGCACCATGAAAACTGATGCTTACATTTGTGAAATGTAAACCCTTCGGGAATCAGATGGGCTTGTTAAGGATTACACGATCTCCTGACATGCTGCACCTTACAGGATTAAAGTCAGTTTATGGGTAAAAAATATTGGATGAGATACATTGCCCTTTATTGACAGGAAGGGAAGTGCTTAGGCAGACTGGAAGGACTAGGAAATATGTGGCTGACAAGGCTTGAGTGAGTTAGCATGACCTACCTGGAAAGAAAAAGAGAGGGAGGGGGCAAGAACCATGAGAGAGAGGTTCATCTTCCGGATTTGGAGCATGGGAGTATCAGCAAGGGTCACTCAATGAATAGATAAAACCAATAATAGATCACCTGTAAAGGCCAAGGAAGGTAAAAGACTGAAGATAAAGAGTCCTGTTAAAAGAAGTAACATTATGATTTCTCAGGTAGGATTTCTTGGTACTTCCAGTATTATGCTCTGTCCCTGGAATTGTTTAAGGCAGGGCTAGATGGAGCTTTGAGAAATCTGTTCTACGGGGAAGTGTCCCTGCCTGCCAGTGGGGTTGGAACTGGATTCTGTTCAATTCAAATTTTTCTGTACAGATTCTGTTCAATCCAATTTTTTTTCCTATGTGACAGGATAAAGTCAGGCCATACAAAAGTACTTCTACTAGTTGAACTGTAGAGCAAATTCTGTTACTTATAGCCAGTAGATCAGATGAGAGCTAATGATGAACAGATTGATAATTGACACAGAAAGACTTCTGTCAGATGCCTTTGCTTTAGAGGAGAAGTTTGGAGGGATTGAAATCTGATTGGATCTACTTTAATATTCAACAAAAAACCAATTTACTTTCTACCAGCAAGAAAGGCATACCAAAAAAGGAAAAAAAATGATGAGATCTGTCCATGTTTTATTTACCCAGAATATTTTATTCTGAAGAGCATGATAGGTTTAATAATTTTCATTCAAATCTGGCAGAAAGGGTAAATACAAAAAGATTGCAAATAAGTTTGAAAGAAATTAATACTATATATTGATGATATATAAGTATATTGTTAGAAAATGAATGTAATGGTGACCATAAGCAGAAAAAATTGTAGTTACAGTGAGTAGAAAGTTTATCGTTGAACAGAAAACTTGTTTAGTCTTTAAAGTAATAAAATCTGTTTTAAAATCTTGAAAGATTAAGGATGCAACACAAACACACCCTATAGTCTTTGAGATCCTGGGATGCATCCTACAGGTTGTTGGAAAGACACAGAATTAAACATTAATAGGTGATCTGTTTCTTGAGGAAAAAAAGGCCACCAGGATTAAGGAAGAGAAGCAATGGTCTCATACCATTGATGCAACCAACAACAGAAAGGGACTGAAACAGCCAGGAGAGTGGGGCTCTGAGTGTGAACCAATGTGACACAACATAAGTTTACTTGCTGTGGCCATTCTCAAAAGGCAAATGGGTGTCTGACATCTGGGAAAATTAAAAGAAGAAAGAAAGGCTGCAAGAAGATCCATCAAAAATAAAACAGGAGGAGGAGTTGTCACATGCCAGAAAATTTTGCACAGTATGAAGAGAGGATTGCTGACAGCATGATTAGCACACAGAAATTTTTCATGGTACAAGTGGAAAGCACTGCAGCTGAAGATGAATGGGCTACTACTCTGGAAACAAATGGAGCATTTATTAATTAAGTCAGAAACAGGTGCAGTGGAAAGTTTAGTAGTCAAAACCACAATTAGCACTGGCAAAGCAGCCAGACTCTTTATTTAAGATGGTCTGCGTTGAAGAATGGCTTCTGCCCCAAAGCCAAACACACCAGGCAAAAAATGCCAGTAGTTAATAAATTGAAAAAGGGAGAGGAGGAGAAGAAGGTCTTTCAAGTGTATTGGAAGGATGAAGAAAGCAAAAATGAATCAAAAGGTATCAGATCTTCAGACTCATCAGGAATGACGCTGTACTGAAATAGTCAAGAAAATTTTAGGAGCTCTCTTACAGGGCAAAGAAATATTCCTAGAAGAGCAGAGCACTGAGCTGGGAAAAAATTCCCAGTTATCCCAAATTATTCCTATCCTTAGGATTATATAGAGCAGGAAAGAAAGAGCACAGAAAACTGAACATAAGTAATGCCTGAGAGTAGGAAGAAGACATGTTTGGCCAACAAACCCTTAATATTCCTTTCTTTTAGGAGAAAAGGGAGCAGGCTTAATTTATTTTTGCCAGAAAAAAAACCCAAAAAAACAAATCAATAAAAGAGGACCAGAAAATCCAAGAAGTCCTGAGAATTGTTAGAACTAAAATTCACAGCTATAAAATTAATTGGAATTGTGTCCTATGTTATCTGAGGAAGATGGTCAAGTAAACCACAGACTGTCTACACATAGAATAAGCAAAAAAAAATTATAATATCCATAGAGGGTAGGCTGACCTACCCTGATGGCTGATCAAATGTAGAGGGTATAAAATTATTTGCTACACAAACACATCCAGCAAACATGTGAATCAGTGTTATTACAGAGTTGAAAGAACTTCTTTCTTTATTCCCAAGAAACACAGGAAGACTCCAGGATGTCTTGCGATCAAACATTTGTCCTTTCTGAAATCTTCAACAACATTCCTCTATCTGTTCTTAACAGAAATTCTTTCCATCTGTTTTTATTTTATCTCAATTATTACAGTATTTTTTATATGACAGCAGCTTCCATTCAACACATTTGTCATCAAATCCAGATCATCTAGACTAAAATTGATATTTTTGTATTGCATTTTATGTTTTTACTACTGTTGACCCAGGAGGGCCATTAATTTTTTTCAGTAAGCCTCTTTTTCAAAGTCAAAACAGAGTATGATTACTTTAAAAAGTGTGTAAGTATATTTGTATACCTGTATAATTGCTGAAGTTGTAAGAAAAAAAATACCTTATTTGCAGTCAGGTCAGAAGATAAAATAGGTAGATTGTGTGGTGTTGACAACATAAGTGGAAAAATTTGAAGAAGCACATCACAAAGGTCTGAGTACCTGATTTAAAACCATAATATTAAAACTATTTTATTTTAGTAAGAATATTCTTAAGATTCTATCTATTTTACTTTTTTTTTATCAGCACTTGGATGAAGGGCTTATAATAAAAAGGTTTTTTTCCAGAAACTCAATGAATAGAAAGGTATCAAAATGATAATATCATATTGAATGTTGAGTTGATATGAAATGTATTTCCAGAGTCAAAAGCATCCAATCCGAATCTTCTGGCTAGGGTCAATAAATTTTTCTGACAATTTTCAAGGCTGATTTAATGTTCCTACAAGAAGGAATAGCAATGAATGTCTGTGTTAACATCTAACACAAATCTAAGCATGTCTGTTTGTGAGGCGAGATGCTTCCATAAGCTTCAGCAAACTCTCACCGTTGACTTTATCTGTTTATGTAGTCAACAGTAAGCTCCATTCCCTTCCTTCCTGCCAAACTTGACTACTAATTGCTTTCTGAACATTTACACATTGTCAGAAGCTGTATGAGACTGAAGATGGAGCAATTATTTTCTACAGGTTATTTTTGAGGAAACATTACAGAGAAATGTCACACATTAAAACAGCATGGAAAATATTTTCAGAAGCACAGAGACTGTTGAAAAAACACCTGAAATGCACACAGCTATGTCAAACTCAGGACCTCAAAGTCTTTAGATAATATTTAAAAATGAGAAAGAAACAAATAAAAAACTTTTGGGACTCTTTGAATATGTATCTGAGAGACACAGTGACCGCATTAAATGTTATTTATAAAAGTAGATTCATCTCATGAATGAGCTGGTCAAACTAAAGTTACACTAAAGAGCCATTTGCTCTTTTAACTCCCTGATTTATTGGGAGTCCACAATCCATTCTTAATCCATTTTGAGACCATTAAAAATGAGTAACAGAACCTGAACAAGACCAGTAGGGGTTTAGGAGTCAAGTGTCTTCAGCCCACAGAACCCACTGCAGTCCTGCAAGGGATTTTTGTGGTCCCCACAACATCCTGGGAGCACCCACAGAAAAAGGTTAGAGGAGATGCTGGGTGATATAACCCAGAAGAAAAAAAACAACCCACAGGATTAAGTAGAAACACATTTTCATAACTGCTTTGGAAGAATAAAATGTCCTCTATCCAAATAAAAATTATGTATTTCAATAGCTTCTCTATTCTAGGGAAGACAGAAAATCTTTGTCAAGACATACCCTTACATAGTCAAGAACAGAAGTGGTTACGTTGAACCAATTCTAATCTCTTTTATTTTATTCAATTATCACATAAAATATTATAATAATTTTAATTTTATTTTAATTATTTAATTATCACATTAATATAAAATTGCTATTGATATTTAAAAGGAAGACCAGGGACTTGTTTAGTTTATTTTCTAAGAATTTATATGGCATCCACTCTACATTTTCATCTGAGCCACAACTGCAAAATAAAAGACCATTTGTGTGCACCTAGTGCACATGTTTTCAAAGGCAATTTCAGTGCATTATGTGAAAAAGAACTCCTGCAGTTCCACAGGTTTCTTATGTTGCCAACAGAGCACAATGTATTGAAAAGAGATGTGAATCATAACTCCCTGGTGAATGACATTCAAACACTGGCACCATTTATGAAATTTTGACTGCAAGTTTCAATACTTTTTTAACCACAGGATCCTGGCCTTTATCACTTTCGCAAGTGTGTACTATGTCCTTACCATTAATATTTCACAAAGAGATTTTTCAGTCAAACATACTCTTTCTGATTTTGAAGGAAGATGAGGGTTCAACATTTCAGACAGTGACACAAAGCTTAAAATAGTCGATCAATTGGTCTCAAACCTTTATTTCGCTATATTCAAAGAATTTACTGGACAACTAATCAGAGAGAAAACTGATGACGTTGTGATAACATTTTCCACATCCTCCATCTTCACTTACATCTTAAGTGAAAAAAGGGAGGTTTCAAATGCTGATGGGCTAAGAAAAGTGATGGGTCAAGTAAATAACTAAGATTATTTATGTATGGAATTACTGTAAAACAACAGAATGAGAATTTATGTTTTGTATTCCATGTCAGTTTTCACACTACATATGTAAAGGTAAGAGATGAGGGAAAATGCTTTATGTCCAGTAATGCCTTTCTCAGCCAAACAATTTCCAGGATAATTTAGAAATCAGACTTTAAGCTTCATAGGTATAAATCAAAGGTAGGTCTAATTATCCTATAAATTGCAACTTAAAAAAATTACAAGTGACTGAAATTGTGATGAAATCTTTTTTTGTTCTGAAGTTATTTGGCACGTGCATAAACTTGACTAGGAGTTCCACCCCCTTCCTTTGGGGACCACTTGCAGCCTGCATAAAGAGCATTAACAAATTAGCATTGGTCTGGAAAGTCTCAGCCAACAATAGAGAAGTTTCTAAAAATTGTTAGGGCAGAAGCATTATAGCATAGGTCTGGAAGAAAATCAGGGGGGTTGGTGGTGATTCTGGCAATTGGACTGATGCTATGTGTTTTTCTTCTTGCCAAAGATGAAAAGCTTCTTCTTCAGAGCTGCAGAAACCTTTCACTCACCCTAACCTGACAAAGAAGGCCAGTGGTTTCCTGACATGTATTGGGAGCAGCGTTGCCAGAAGGTTGAGGAGGTGAACCTTTCCTTCTGCTCCTGGAGCAGTGTGTCCAGTTCTGTGTTTCTCAATACAAGAGACATGGACATTCTTGATTCTCTAGCACATGTGTATGAAGATGATTGGAGACTGAAACATGTCATTTATGAGGAAAATCTGATGGAACTTTCCTGTTTAGCCTGGAAAATCCTGAGAAAAGAGGATGGAGGTAGACCCTTCTCAATGGTGCCAAGCAAGAGGACAAGAGGCAATGGGCAAAAACTGCTGCTCAGGAAGTTCCACCAGAATACGAGGAAGGACTTTGCTGTGCTGGTGACAGAACAGATTGTCCAGAAATGTTGTGGAGTCTCCCTTGCTGAAGATATTCAAAAGCTGCTTGGATAAAATCCGGAGCACTCTCTACTGGATTTTGCTTGTGCAGGGAGATTGGACCAGATGATCTCCAGCGGTCCCTTCCAATCTCACCTGTCCTGTGGTTTTGTGTATTCTGTGACTGTCATACACAAATCCCTTTAAAATTAAATGTCAGCTAAAAGGCTGACAGGATACTCAAAGCACTTTGACCTGGGATAGGAATTAGGTAACTGTCTACCAACTTTTTTTTAAAGCCTGTCACTGGACTTCACTCAAACTGTTCTCTTTCCCAAGGTGCTAGTAGAGCTGCAGAGGGGTAAATGAACATAAAAGGGACAAGAGCTGGTTTGCTTCATTATAAAATATGGCACAGCCTGACAGGATAATGAATATGTTATTTTTTCATCAAGAACAACCAAATGTACCTTATTTAAAGGGGGTTGCGGGGAATAGGGGAAGAATCAGCTTTTTGTAATATTAAGCCCATGAGAGTTTTTTCCTTGTAAAAGTCATTTCTTCATTAAAACTGTAATTGAAATGGGACGTGCTGTTCAACAAGTTCAGTGTTTTATATATGCCACAGAAATCCCACGACGTGTCTAAAAATGAAATTCATATTAATCACTGACGTCCTAATCCTCCTGATATAAGATCTATATTCAGGGATATGTTCTCTTCTGAAACACCAGAATCAATTCTGAAAATGAGATTTTAGATTAGCTCTTTAGGTAGTCTACTCATAGGCTCATCCATATGAAATTTGTTATGTGCTTTCACAGCATCTGGGGATAAAGAGCTTCTCACAGTGCCCGCATTTGTCATACATGGTTAGAAAACTAAGGTACCATTCATACACTTCACTTTGTAGCTCTTCTAAAAACATCAATCACAATCTGCCACCCTTTCCTACAGTGATTGGACAAGTCACTGTTCTGAACACAGCATAAACCCCAAGGTCATTTTTCCCTAATTATTTTGGTCTGCTCCAGAAACTTCATAAAAAGTTCATAAAAAGAATTGTGAAAAAGACAGGCTTTTAAAAAGAGACATTTTACTATCTGACATCTTTACTTTCTATGCATTGCTCTTTATTTATTCTTTTGACTGCATTTTACAGCAAGGTGCAGATTCCAATAATAAATCTGCATTAGAATTCCATCAAAACTAGCATGTTTATGTGTTTCACTATAAGCAGTGAAGGTGCCAGAGCCTGCTTTATTTCCTAATTCCTTTCTCTTTCAGTCCACATTCTTTTGAATGGAATTTTTGATACAGTTTCTCCTCACTATTCACAGTGACAATACAAGTAATAAGAATGTGTGCACAGGTCTTTCACTAGGTAATCTAAAATACTGGGGGAAAATTTCAAATACATGCAAGAGATTCTTAAACCAATGAACGTGTTTTTTTTTTTAAAGGAACAAGTTAGCCTGGTAAAATACAAATCTTTCAATCCATAAAAACCCATGAGGTGTACCCTATTGGACAGAAGATTCATATCATTCCAAACATTTTAGTCATGTCTTAAGGCCAAAATGATTCTCTCCAGGTTTTAAAAAGCAGAAATAGGTAAAATGGTGTTTCTGTTGTTTTCATATTTCTTTTGAAAATAAATTCTTCTGCACTCTTTGCAGGCAAAGCAGAAATGTGAATAATAAGATGAAAATGTGCTTCCAAGACATTTTAGCACTTTCAGTATAGCATTTGCAAAATCTGTATTGTCTTAATCACTTACTTTACAGGCTTGCAAAAAATACAAAGTTCCATGCTTCCCACAAATGTAGGAAACTAATCAAATACAAAACCACACTGTGCACTGTATGGTTCCAATCTTGTTTGTAGTTTAAAGGATCAACTTGAACAAATATCAACCCCATTTTGGCAGGCTTTAGAAGGTAACTCTCTCATGCGTCTTTTTTGGAAACTTAATAGCGTGTGGATTTACAGATATTCCAGGTAAACTGCCAACATCTGGGGATAAAGAGATTTTTCTTTGTTAAATATAATAGACACTATGCACAAATACAGTCTCTACATCCCTCCAGAGACACAAATTAGAGAAAATTTACTTATTCCATGAAACTGAGGGTTTTTTAAATAAATTGCAAAGTACTTTTTATACCTTTTGTTCTTCAGCTGCCTTCAGTTTATTATAAAAAATATAATTTATAATTATAAGGTCTTTACCTGAATGCAATGAATCTTTGAGCTGAAGATAGAACTGGAGCCGCAGATTCTAAAAAACCCAAAAAAAGCCTCAAATCAACAAACAAAATAACCCCAAACAAAATTCCACTAGCCAAGTTAATTTCTTTTTCTTTTTGTTTACTGAAAATTATGGTTGCATTCCTCCATTTTAAATCATTTCTCAGAAACAGTGGCTAGCAATTTTCAGATCTCTTTGTTTGCATAAGAGGTAGTACATTCTAAAAAGAGTGTCTCATTTATATTCCTACCATCAAAAAGATCTTTTCTTTTGTGCTTGCACAGTCCTGTACTATTGTTTCTTGGTGGTCTCTCTAAAATGAGGACTGAAAGATATACAGGACAGAAAAAAATAGATCCCCTGATCGTCAGTGATTTCATAGAAGCATGGTGGACATTTAAATTCAGAAACTTTCATACCAGCAAAAAGCCATCTTTTGCCCATGCTGTCAATTTAAAGAACAATGCAGCAATGTGGGTTGATTCTAGGCCACAAAATCCAAGATAACAGTCCATCAAACTGTGAATTTCCTTCTCCCCACATACCTAAGTTAATTTATCCTGAATTTCCTAGAATTTATACTCTGTCTTTCTGCCTTTCTTTTCCATTTACATCACCATGAGTACTTAGCTCTTCCACTGCAGGGTGTCAGGGGTATAAGAGCAGAAGGTAAGCATAACAAAGAAGAAGGGACAGAGTTAAAGTGAACACCAGAGCTTTATTGAGGGACTAGAAATCCATCTACTCTGCAAATATCTACCACAGCCAGGGTAGATATTTTTCTCTTGGAATTACATGTGTATGTGTCTAAAAAGAAACTCATTCAAGCACATACTTAAGTTTTCACACCCTCTTAAACCATAATGGGAAAGCTTAAAATTAAGCTCTAAAGGTCAGATTTTCAAAGAAATCAATACAAGTTAGGTATCTCACCTTATTAAGCATTATTTGAAAATTCCATCTCTGCATTTTGGCAGCTAATTTTTTATCTGTGAGGATCTACACCTAATTATTTTCCTGCTCATGGATGACCTGAAAAAGTCTAGTGGTTAATTGTTTTCCTGATTTAGGGCATGAGCATTGTGACCCCTACATGATACTGAAACATTCTAGCAGAGTTAAGGACACTTTAGTGGATTTATGATGCTTAAAACATAAATGTCAAATCTATTACAGAGATCTAGGGGCTGCAAAGAGGGTAAATAGTCATAGTTCCTTCAGTTCTGGTAGAAAGGCATTGATTTTCATGAGTTGAAGGTCTGATTCAAATCCTTTAAAGCTGAATTAGTTATCATTGTATTTGCTAGCTGTGAGAATGTCACACAACTGGCTATACAACTGCAGCACATCTCGACATTTAGCTTTTGCCAGAAGTGTTGCTATTAAAAAATATGCACGCATGGTAGTCCTGCTTCCCTGATGACAGGCTCATGTGAAATAAGACATTCTGAAGGCAGAGGAAGGAACGTGAGGGACATCAACAACCATAATTTCACAAGAAAGAGAAGCAACTGAGCTAAAATAGCCTCCAGTCAAACATTTAAAAAGTATTAATTATTATTTGTTGTGGAGAGGGAATGGTAATTCAATTCACTATAATCTAGCTGTTGCACTTTTTGCACAAGAAGTGTTGTGTGATGGCTTTGCACAGATATGCAAATACAAAAAGGTCCCCAGGCTGTCTGTGTGCAGCTCTGAATTCTGTTGGAAGTGGTTGGTTTGTTCCTAAACTGTGACATTGTCCTCTCCTCACTCTCTCCCCTCTTGGGAAGAAGCACTCTCAGTTTTCAGGACACTTATGCATCTGCACCACTTGAGTGGAACCTGATTCTTCAAACCCATGAGTGTGTGAGGAGCTGAGGGGATCCAGTAACCTATGCAGTAGGTAGATAAACATTGTGTGAAGGTGTGAAGTCAGGACACCTTTTTGAAAAAAAAAAAAAAAAAGGCATGTTACCCTACATGGTATAAATAAATGTACCTCCCTGGGAACCCAGGAAGTACATGTTACCACCAAAAGCCTTTGCACTGGTGATCAAGTGCATAAAAAAAAAAAAAAAAAAAAAAAGCAGGGGGACATGGAAGCAGAGGCAGACCCTCCTGGCAGAGGGTCCAGTGTCCAGTGCTATAGAACCAGCCCTTAAAAATCACCTCCATCCCTATGCTGTCTCTGAAGAACACATCCAGTAAGTTGTTCATCCCTGAATGCTGATCCAGTTTGCTCCACTTGGTTCAAAGGCAGTCACTGCCATCCTTAGAAGGGGAGAGAATGTGAGACCTTCAGCACTCTGCCCCTCCCCTACATCAGAAAGTCACACAGGACCACTCAAGGCAGTTACTTTGAGAAGAACTGTTAAGTTTTCTTAGCAATCTGTTCTCTAATGTGTCTTTCATATCAAAAGTTTTTAAAAATTCAATGAAATCTTATTTTTCTCTTCTTGCTAAGACAAGAGTGACTGCACAATTGAACAATTTTCTAGTGGGTTACAATTTTAATTTTGAGAAACTGTGTGACAATTAATAGCAATAAAAAAGAAAAAAAATCCACTAGCACATTTATATAATTATGAACAAATAATAACAGAGAAGCTTTAAAGACTCAGTAATGCAGTTGGATAGGCTGAAGAATATATTTACACACCAAAAGGAATTATCTAAGTGTTCAAGATACTCTGCAGACCAGTATAAAAGACACAAACGTGAATTCCCCTCTAACACTCTCTGGTTAAGATAATAAAAAAGTAATCAAGAATATGAACATTGTTGGGTCAACTGGTATATAGGAAATACAAAAGTAACCACATGAAATCTTGAGGTAAAGCATGTGAAAATTCTCAGCAGCTTCTGTCTTCTGTATACAAACTTCTTACAGCTTGGTCAAACTTCTCCAGCTCCTTCAAAATGAAAATTAATCAAAATCTCGGCTTTTCCTTTTGAAAGATGTTGCCACAAAAGTCTTCAAACCTGGACTTACAAACCAGATGACAAATGGTGCTTCTCCAAATATATCATTAAATATGAAAACCAGAGACTTCTACAAGATCCTTTTTCCAAGAAGAGGAAAGAAGAGATCATTTTTTTCATTATGATTCTTACGGGGTTTGCAATTAGAAAGGCTGCCTAAAGTCAGCAAAGCAGTGAAGGAAATATACCCAGTATTGCAGGACTTTAATGGAAGCATTCTTACCTCTTGCTTTTCTTTCCCTAGAAAATCATATGAATGAGAGCAGAAACAAGATTTGGGCAGCTGAGTCACTCTCCATGCTAGACTGATTCCATGGCTCGCTCTCAGCCTTTATGTTCTCTTTATTTTTTTAAAGATTGTTCAACAGGTCCATTAAAACTCTTTTCTTCAAGGGAATATTCTCATTAGTTTGCAAGAAACTAAGGATTTACGTGAAAAAATAGCCACAAAAGCATCCTTTATTGATCTGAATGCAGAACATGCCTATAGTTATTCCAGGTATTAATACTTCAAGATTATTTTTTGTAGTAAAACATTAAATTATTAGTTCCTTGACAAGGCTTTTGATGATCATATAATGGTGATACATCTGGTTCCAGCTGATGCAGTAGGACATTTTTAGTCTCCAGTAGAAGGGTCTGGAGTTTGTGAGGGCTTTTTTTCCCTATTTCTCTTCCTCAGTGTGCAGTCAGGTGATTGATAGAATATACTGAGCTGCTAAAAGGATGCATTTTCCTGGGTCATCTAAGCAGCATCACTATTAGCATAATGGGGCCAGCCCAGTGCTTTGGCATAAAGATGAGTCGTGTTTCATTTTGGAAAACATGCAAGAAAAGTACTAATAATGCCCTGCAGAAACACATAATGTGACTTTTATGAATCACACCTAGCAACTTATCGTGAGTTTGGACCAGATGGATTTCTGATTAGGTTTCAGCTAATTTAGGAACCTCTCTACATTAAGAGATGTCCATTTAAAGCCTGATGAAATATACATGGGATGATCAAGTGCCAGGTGATACCAACAACACTTGCAATTTGTCAAGTATTTCAGGTGACCCAGAAGCAAGACCTTTACAGCAAGTGCCTTCTTTCTGCTTAAGAAATTTTACACTATGTTTCTGTTTTACCAGCTTCCCTGCTGGTTGCACTGCTAATCAGAGATAAATTCCTAAAACATTACCCTAGAGGTGTCTGCTGTCTTCCCCACAGAAGGATAAAATCTTTTCAGTAAAGGGACTCAGTGCAGATTGCAGATGGATAGATAACCATCTTTATTCCAAGAAAAATTGATGCAGCATGAAAAAAATCAAATAAGTCATCCATTTTAAGTTGGTGGTGCCCTTTCAAAGCACGGTACCAAACCAGTTTAACAGCCTTTAAAAATTACTGCGTGCTCCCAGAGTTTCCACGTGGCATTTGCAAGACCATTTACCAGTTTTCTAATTGTAGCAAATTTAGTGGCTTTTTTTTTTCTTTTTTGTCTTCTTGCCTCACACTATAAAAAACTTTCTATTTTTAACTCTGGATAATTTCTCTTCTATTCTGTTTTTTCATATGCACTTCTATTTTAATCTATTACTCTGATACTTTCTAAATTACTATTAAATCCCACTATGCAATTCACATACTTCTAAGTAAATTACTTGCCTTAAAAATACAGATTTCCCTTGGTGCTTCAACACAGGAGCTTATCAAATGCATAAAGATGACAAAGAACTCCAGTGCCCAAGTTACCAGACTACAGGTGATATGCACAGCATTAAGAGCCTTGAATTTGTAGTTATATTTTATTCTGAATAGAGGAATAAAAACTGGCTAGCATCATCAAGCCTGAGAGTTATTGTGAGCATGAAGTCAGTTTTGAAACCTTGAGATAGAGGGTTTCCACAATTCCATTAAACTAGGGAATTGAGTCAAAGATGTTCCCATTACTGCTGCACTGATACAACAAAATGAAATATGGAGCTATTTCCACATATCTCTGCCATGATGAATGACAATATAAACACAGATGTACCTAGAAAAACACAAAGTGTTGGAGTTATGTGCTGGATAGAAGTTACAGAGAAACTCTGATTCTTTTAGATAAGTTTAAAAAATAAGAAAGGGGGAAATAATTATTCACCAGAATGTTCTTAATAAATTCCAAGAGATAGCAGATTGAAGCTGAAGATGTGCATTGCTCTACAAAGTCTCATAGTACAGATAAAGAAGTCTGAGTAAAATTGCAATAAGTCATTTACTTAACCATTTCACTTCCAAACTGGAATTGGTTAAGCATTCCCAATATACCAAACAATGCCCTATTAAAACTTAGATATTACATTTATTCAGGGGACTGGTTATGCAGATTAATGTCGATTGGTTTAAGAACAGAAAAAATGGCACAAAAGCTCAAGTTAATTTAATGTTAAACATGAAAAATTGAGCTCTCTGAGGGAAATGAGCTTTTAAAGAAAGAGATTTCTCCTCAGGCATTAGCTTGGCCATATTGCAAGCAATATCGTATTAAGATTGCATTTATGATATTAAAAAAAATCTAAAGCAATTTGAATTTAATTTGAAACATAAGAAATAAAGCCCGTCACATTACTATTCATTGATTCATTGATTTTAATGCCTGAAGAAAAATTTCCAATCGCTTGTACTAACATCACAGAACACAGAACTGTGCACAATAATTTCTGCATCAGGAATGCAATTTATAATAGAGCATTATAGGTATTATTTTGTATAAATCTGTTTTATTCTATGTCTTCAAAAAGGACCTCGAAAATTCTCAAATGATGAAGCTATATTCCAAATTATAAATGTGATCCTATTATTTGTATTATTCATGCAGTGCTCAGAGGGCTGGGCTGAACTCATGGTCTTGACTGTGGTAAGCACAGTGCAAACATTCTGCATAAAACTCTTTTTCAAATAAATTGAAATTTATTTGAATTCATTTTTCAAAGGGAAGACTGGTATCTAGTGACAGACAAAATAGAGGCATATGATTTACCTGAAGGTCAGAGGTAGAACTGGAGACTTGCTCCCGTGTCCTAGCTATAGAATTACACTGCCATGAAGAGGACTCATCTTCTCCCAAATGTTACCCATGTTTTCTTCAATTTATTGACTCGTCAGGGCTTTTTTCCATGTGTGAATATTTATTGCTGTTAATTTTAATCTCTCTGCTGTTGTGGTTCTGGTTTTTTAAAGAATAATGAAAATATCAAAAATCTGAACGCTATGGGCAGTCTGAAATGGCAGGCTGTACAAATGTCTCCTTTGAGGTACATTTATGAGAGGCCCAGCCTCTTTTATTAACATTGCTTGTTGAGCTCTGTCCCAATGCTGACAGAGAAGTGTGGTGCGACACTTTTTCTGCCTTCATCAGATTTGTGGTTGTATCAATTATTATTGCAGAAGTAGCTGACAAATTAGCTATACTGGTTTTCTTCTTGTCACTTAGCCTGGTTGCTAAACCTATTTCACACTGTCTTTCAACAAGATGTTCAAATATCATACATCCACTTCATGAATCAGTCACCCTGAACCAGCCTACAACGGTTGTCTCAACAAGAAATAGTTCAGCCTAAATTGTATTTTTATAACAAAAAAATCATTAATAAGTCATTACATACACTGAGCAAGAAATAAAGGGAGAGAAGAATAATTACATTTGTTTTAATTATTCATATTTATATGACATGAAAAGACGGCACACTGCTGAAACATAATAAGGCCTGACAAAAGGCAGCCTAGTGCGCAGGCAGCAGCTTTCCTTTCAGGACAGTACATCCAGGTCTCCCTGTTGGGTACGAACACAAGGTCCAGTTTTGTTTCTGTACATCTGTGACAACTGCTGCTGTGTACACATCTATGTGGGTCCCCCTGGAGCTGCGTGTTGAGGGCAAAAGGGATAATGGCTTAAAACTGAGGAAGAGCAGATCTAGATTAGGTATTAGGAAAGAATTCTTTTTTGTGTGGATGGAGAGATGCTGAAATAGGTTGTCCAGAAAAGCTGTGGGAGTCCCACCCCTGAAAGTGTTCAAGGCCTGGCTGGCTGGAGCTCTGAGCAGCTGGAAGATGCTCCTGCCCATGGTGGAGAGTTGGAACTAGATAACCTTTAAGGTTCCTTCTAACCTAAACCATTCTATCATTCTATGATAGGTAAGCAAAACAGTCCTAAAAACTGCAACAGAAATCTGTACTTTGACATTCCTAAGGAACAGCACATAAAAGAATATTGTAATGGGGTAAAATAATTATTTTAAGGATGACTTATAAGAATATTGTAATGGGGTAAAATAATTATTTTAAGGATGACTTAAATTGATAATCACAGGAAAATGCAGAATGAACTTTTTATATTTCAAACTATTAGATATGTGACCGTGACAGAGTAAAACTTGGTAATATGTCACACTGAATCACTTTGTTTTTATTATATCATAAGAAAAGCGAACGTAAGATAAATATATTATTACCTAATATAGACTCAATGAATGTTTAAAACATAGAAAAATTAATTTTAAGGGCCTAGAGGTTAGTAAGTAAAGAAAAGAATATGTAGAAATTGTGTGTTTTGTCAAAATTAGTCAGCAGAAATAGAATGAACAATTCAAGTCTGGTAATGTGCTTCTAAATTTAGGAAATTGGTGGCTGAGGGCACTTAATGTAGTATATTTGTGCATGCATGTCTATGCTCACAAGCTCTGCCCATGTATCTGTGTGTTTGTTTACAAAAGTTTGCTTATCTATCGTACTTACACAGAAGTTTGTAATTTCTTCAATTTCTTACATGATGAAATTCGGAGCCTGGAACTTCCATAGTATTGCAATTCAGATGGAAAATGGATGTTCAATTTTGGGATAAAGTTGAGGCTCTGAAATCAGTTAGGCCTAAAACTTCATTACTTGTATTCAGTTTCTACCTCAGGCTGGTATTTTACAGCAGTTAGTGTCTGAGATGATTGAATTGAAAAGCAATTCTCCTTTAACACATAATTCATGTGGGATTTTATACACATCCATTTTTAACAAACGGAAACCAATTACTGAGTGCATTATTATTTTGTAAAGCATAGCATGTATTAGGAGAAAAATTAAACAGATTTACAATGCTTCAGATGGGAAAAAATATGACTATTAGTAAGGGATTTCAAAACTTTCCCATTACTTTCCTTTATAGTCCAGTTAAACTCAGTGGAAAAAAATGAACTGATCTTTATGGTAACTGACTATGAGCAGTGTATGCCCATTAACTCTTTAGAGTATTAGCAGTTTTTAATTTGTTTCTGTCTTCAAATTAAATATTAAAAAAAAATTATATCCTCTCTTTCTCCCTTTCTGTCCTGCTGTGACACAGTGAATATAATAAAAACAGAATTTCCATTGTCTCTTGCTTTCCTCATCTGTGGAGACTGAAAGCATATTGATCAGTGACAGCAGATGCAGTGGAAGAGGGCTGGGTTTTGAGGAAATGTAAATCAGGTGCAAATCACCTTAAATCAATAAACTATGCCAATTTATAGAAGCTCAAAAGCACTACTGTATTTTTAAATTTTTACAAAGAAATCAAAAGTCATTTCTGAAAAAATGGATAAACAATAATTACAGTATGGTTAGATTTTAATTACTGTAAAAATCTGACTTGCAGATTAATTTAATTAATGTTTTCTTTGATATTGCAGTGTTTTGGGATATGCTAGCTGCTTTCCTGTCAGTTCTTACGCAAAGTTACCAGGCAGGCTACAAGAGAACCTCAGAATGTAATGGCATTTAGAGTATTTCATAGACTCATAGAATTGCTAAGACTGGAAAAGACCTCCAAGATCATTGAGTCCAATTTCTTAAATTGCTCTCTAGAGTACAAAGCTGAAGTTTTCTGATATGACAAAGCAGGAAAGAATATGAAAACAATTATATGGGAAGGTTTGAGGATATAATCCCCATAATCCACAAGGTAATTATGTTGACATCTTATTCCTCATTAATAAAAACTAGAATAATCTATTTTATTGAAATGCCATCTCTAAAACTGTTTGTAAATGTATTGCCAAAGGAAATGTATCCTCCTTTTAATGCTAGGTCTTGAGGCTGAATTATCTTCCAGGTGACCACAACTACTTTAATAACAATATCTCTCTTTCTGTATCACAATAAAACAATAATACTTTACATCATGAACTGTTCATTTTGGATAAGTCATTCATTATAAAACTGAGGAAAACATATTACTGAGAAAGTAAGAACATAAAATACTTGTAAAATGTATAACCTTACAAATTTTCTTTTGCGAAAATATATAAATAATTTTCAGAATGTTGGATTTTTAGCTGTAGGCAAAAAAAGTAGCTCACTCTGTTTTAAAAGTGGTGGCATACACTGCATAGACAATCAATTATAATTGGCATTTGGATAGGAGTTTCCACTGAGTAGAAGATGAGCACTTTCCACTGTCAGTTGCTGATCAATTCTTTCTGTGAGTCTAACTCAAAGATTGTATTTTTGTTCTATCTTCCTTCTAGATGCAAGCAGCTTACTATAATTAAAATGAAGCAGCAATCCTAATTATTGCCCCCTATTATTATTGCAGTGGAGTTTTTTGATTCACTTCCATGTCTGTGACTGTGCTATCAATGGTGAATGATGAAAGAGTAACTTTCACAAGTACAAAAAACTTTCAGAATTTGACTGTAATGCCACAATGCAGCTCCTATGGAATGACAAAATATCAAGATTTTTCAGCTATGTTTCAGATCAGTAGTGTCAGTATGAACAAGCCACATAGAGAAAAATATTCAAACTTAAATGTCAATGAAGTAATGCTGGCCACTGCTGTAACTTTCTGTTAGGTATTTTGGTGCCTGCATTTAGACATTCTGGTTTGAAAAGGTTGTCTTTAACCTCCAGCTATTGTAAATTCACCTTTCATCTGAGTTTGCCTTCACAGAAGTAAATAAGAATGTTTCTGTTGATATAAGGACATTAAGAGCAGTCCATGTATAAGATGGATTTCATAGCAGCTTTCTATTTTTGCCTAATTTTTTTCCAATTAAAAATAATATTATAATAGGAAGAGTAACATTTTCCTGCCCTTCATTACAAAATATGAACTGACAGAGAAATCCAAAAGAAACATTACAGATCTATTACTAATAAAAATGCTGTTTTGAACTCTGACTGTGGTCTTAATGAACTTCATCAACCTGTGTCTTAAAACAACTGACGAGTTTTACCCACATTGTTTTGGTGTGTATCCCGATGAAACACAGCTCCAGCTGATTTCTTCCAGCTTGCATAAACTTGTTTTATCTATTTTTTTTACCACAGAATAGTCCATTTGCAGTATCTGGTACTAATCTCCTGTATGCCTGCTCAAGATTCATTTTGCTCCCTTTTCTGTCATAAGATTAGCTTTCCTTCTTGTGTTACATCCTCAAAATCATGCACAAAACTGCTGAGGAAGTCTTAGCACATCTTTGCACAAGGCAGGATGCTTGTTGTGTTAGAAACATTAGCAGGTTACATCACAGATTTCCATTTGTCTGTTTCACCTTTGGAACATATGGACTGTTTTGCTTCCACATATTGTAGTGAAGAACTTCAACCCTAGAAAAACAAAATTTTAGCATAAAAAACAATCTGTTGATACAGAACTAGTATAATAAATTATTTTGATTGAAAAATTATGTTCTTGAAAAAATAAAGGTCAATATGTTTAGTTTGTTTTATATAGAAAGATCACATATGCTCCACCATTACCCCCTCCAGTTACAGAATAGCATTTTTCATTGTTTACTCTAAAGATTGCAATCCTTTTTCAAGCATAGGTTTGATATATAATAATAACCAGTGAACAAAATGGATTTTAAAGGAAAACAGAACAAATTATTCTTTTCAACAGGTTTTTGTCATCAAAAGACAGCAGTGGTTGTATCCCACGAGTGGATTCTGTAGCCAGACTGGAATGTGAATGTGAACAACGCAAAAGAAAGGAACTTTTCCTCAGACCAATTGTTAGCTGCCATTCCCTCCAATAAAAATGCATACCTAGGCTGGAAAGCAACACAGCTCCAGTAGAAAGGACCTAAGTGTATTACTGAGAGCAGAGCAGAAAATGAAAATCACCTCTTTTGAACCGCTGGCCACACTTTGGATGCAGCCCAGGACACAGTTGTCTTTCTGGGCTGCCAGCGCACATTTCTGGCTCGTGTCAAGCTTCTTATCAACCAACAGTCTCAAGTCTTTTGCCTCAGGGCTGCTCTCATCAGCACACTAAAGTCCTTTCTGCTCACAAGCAGTAACATTCCTAGCTGCTTTATATACCTTCCTGAATAAGAGGTCTAATGGAGTAGATTCTCAGCATCAGCAACACCTGTGAGGACAGAAAGCTGTTTGATAATGCTTTCTCTCTCTTCTAGAAAATGGTGAGCCTGAGTTTGAGATAGGTTTTGTAGCATGAAGGTAATTGGAAGTAGTAAGTAAAAACTGCTGCATGATTAAAATATTCAGTGAATGCATTTATTATTAGTCCAGGACTTAGGCTGTGACTAGAGTGGTAAATTAAACGTATTTGGCATCATTTCCTGGCACTGAAGACAGCTGGGTGTCACCATGTTTTATGAAAATCCTTTCCTTAGGATTTTTCCTCCTGAGAAGCTGAGAGGCCTCAGGAACAAAATGTAAACAATGATTGTTTGCTGCTGTGGAATGCAGCAGGTGGATCTGTGATTGGTCTCATCTGGTTGTTTCTAATTAATGGCCAATCTCAGTCCAGCTGTCTCGGACTGTCTCGGTCAGAGACAAACCTTTGTTATTCATTCTTTTTCTATTCTTAGCTAAGCCTTCTGATGAAATCCTTTCTTCTATTTTTTGTATAGTTTTTAATCTAAAATATATATCATAAAATAATAGATCAAGCCTTCTGAAATGTGGAGTCAGATGCATCATTCTCTCCCTCCCTCGCCAACATCGGAGTCATCTTTGATTTACAATAGCTGGGCATGGATGGATTCTGTCTATACTATTAAATTCTCTTTTCCATACCATTTTCTAGCCATGCTCAGGATTTGCACAGAAAGTGTTAGCTGATCCAAGATGGAGCCATAATAAGGATTTTTCCAACAGCTAAACAGTATAAAAAATCAAGATCCAATGTCCAAGAACTATTCACTTTCTTAGCACTTCAATATATTAATTTGACTTTCTTGTATATATTTACCATAAAGGGTCAAAATCCTTTTCTATTCCTGCTTTGCTTAGGAGCTGGGAACAAGAGCTAACAATTATAGAGGGTTTTGTTTAGGTCAGGAAGCCAACTGGGTTTGTTTTTCCAGGTTTTTTGCAAAGGTGGCAAAGAAATGGCAACAGAAATATAGGGATTTAGCCTCTTTCTTTCAGATACAAAAGAAAATAATGACACACAAAACTTAGGCCTGACCAAAAGTTGATACAGCTCAGTATCCTTCCTGCAACAGTGACTGACAGCTGACATCTGTGAAACAGGATGAGAAGAAAATAATGATAGTTATTTTTGGCATATATTTTCATATTTTGGTACCCAAAAAAAAAAAAAGTCAGATACAGCATGGGAAGTAAAAATGTTATTACTTGAATAGTTAAATTAAGGAATTTTTTTTTCTTAATGAATGTTGTACATTACGCTCCCATTTGAAATATCCCAAGTTATGGAAGGGCTAAAACCCTCTCATATAGAAATTATATATGTTTCCCCTATTCTCCAAAGCATTCTCCTGTGATATGCTTTGTCACTTTCTAAGCTATGTGTTTACCAGTTGATTGGTGCATGGTGAGCCAGCCTTGCAGGGACAGATGTTGTGTTCTCTGTCAATGGGGATACTAATTTCTTCTTTTCAATACCAATTTTTACTGATCTTGCAATTTTCTTGACACCTCTGTTAAATTATATTGGGATTTAACCCTAAATTCAAAAGGTCTTTGGGAAAGATTGACTGTCAGAGGAACAGATGGACTGCAATTCAGGCAAAAAAGTATCATCTTCAAAAAAGCTAATTGAACATTACTAGTTAGATATAGTCATAATCCCTTCCCTTTATATACATACACTCAGAAATATTTTTATAGGTGCTTATATTTGCATACAATCCATTAGGTTAGTATGTTGAGATTTTTTCATAGCTTTAAAAATAACATATGTGACTTCAAGCTAATAAATAATCAGTTTAACAAAAAAATTAAATAGAGAAACAGCCATTATTTTCTTTGTGTGTGACAGGCTGAAAACAGAGTTAATAGGCTGCCATGCTTGGTATTTTGGGAGACAGTAATAGGGTCACATATGTCCTGTCAAGCAAGTTTTCCTTCAGTTGCAATTGATATGCCAAGCAGTCTTGTGAAAAGAAAGCAACTGCCATCCCCCTGATACCCTTTTCAACATTAGTAAAATAAATGGGAAGACCTATTACCTTCAAAATTGTCTGAATTTTGGCACATTTTCAAAGATGTTGTTTTCCATCAAATAATAAAATTGTAGGATCAAGCTAGCTCTTACTTCTGCTCAGGATTTACAAGTCCTGCATGCTCTTTAGTTAAGTGGGTTTCCTAGCCACATCCTTCCTGGTGTGGCAATGAGACCTCAGTGGAAATTCTCCTTCCACCTTCTTCCTTGGAAAGGAATGCAGGGGCTGGGAGGTTACTGGGGTACGCTCCAGGATGTCTGGATGACCAGAGAATAAGGAGTGGCACATGCATTGCAGAAAGCAGAGCATTGCTGCCAGCTGCTATAGACACAGCCTGGGGATGCACTTATACCTTGCTTGCTCTTAGAGGCACAGGCTGGACCTCTGCACTGAGAAGCCCTTCAAATTAGCTATTCATTAAAAATAGCATTCATATCACCTCTTTATTGTTGTTTCAACCATTTTTACATCCATATGTAGCTAATATGTTAGAGTATTGAGTTCTTATTGACCACAGCATAGCTGCCCAACTTAAATGTATATCCAGTCACCAGCTGCACTTACTGTTTTATTTCTAAAACCAAAATATCCAGAAACAAAATACACAATCTGCATATTCAAAACTAATAAACTATCATATTTTTTCCCAGCTAATGAAAGAGTGTTATGATGTCTATGGGTTTACCATACAAAAATGGAGAATCTTTGACACAAATATTGACTTAGTCCCGCTTCATTCATTAGGCAGTTTTCTCAGGCTTAATTTCTTCCTGCGTGCAGTTCCAGGGAGCTGAACACCTTAATGTAGCAAACACCATGGATTTTGTGGAAGGGGAAATACACTTAGGAGAAGAAACCATTCATACTTACATGGGAAAACACTGTAAGAGACCATCAGTTATGTATTCCTTCAAAGAAATACATTTTGAATATAATTATGAAACACAAGATATTAAAAGACAAGGCATTGCAAACGTGAGTACATGAGACAGAAAAACTTTTTCAGGAATATTTTGTGCACTTTGAACATTTTACATTAGCCGCACAATCATTTTTCCATGCTGATAAACTCTCTTTAATAGACTGCAAATTTCCCACCTCATTTACTTATCTTCTCAACTGAACTGAAGAAGAAAAATAATTTAAAGGCCAGTAAACTTTCAAAATATGGTTTATTGAATTTACTGCCATTTTAAATAGAAAGGAATTAAGGAAGTGAGTGTCCTGGCTAGATTGCTAATCACCATGAGTGCATGCATATGGGTGCAGGCAGAACTTTTCCTGTCAGAGGTGTTATCACAAGGACACTAGATTACCTCTCTTTCAGCCCTCTTGGAAATAGATTATCAGAACCAGGTATCACTACTTTATTGCTCAGTGTGTCCTGAGAAGCAGATGCAGTAAATTCTACTTCTGTGACCTTTTCAGTATTCTGTGTTTTGACTGAGTGTCCATTCTAGACACAGGTTGCTGAGGTCACAAACAGAAGAAGATAGGAATGGCAAGCGAATCAAATTACAGAATACTAAAAAGGTCAGAGTAATACCATTTATATTACCCTTCACAGAACAGATGAGGCAGAAAAAGTTGTACTTCTGTCTCACAACAAAAATTATAATGATTCAGTAAATAACATCAGTGACAAATCCTCATTTGTGCCAAGGAGCTGTACTGAAAAGAAATAGCTATAACATCCAATGTTCACATTTGGAAGTATGATCCAGTTATATTTAAAAATTGAGGGTTTTGGAAATCCTGTTTCACAATAGCATCTTTCATTTCAGAAATAAACATGAATAAAATTATTCTGAAACATTATTCTGGTTTATTTAACTAAACCAAATAAATTGTTGTTTCTATATCCATGTCATGACTTTTTCCAACTGTATTCTATATACACTGAAGTTGGATGCACTATGTTTTATTAAAGGTTGTGGATTTTGATTGAAATCCTCAGGCAGCAAATAGTCCTTTTAGAATTAGAAAAAAAAATCACTGCAAAATGTTTCTAGTATACTCTTGGATTTATGTTGATCAGTTCACGTAATTAGAACATTGTATGCAGTTGGCAAATCTCTCCTCTTTTAGTTAAAAACCATTCTGCCTTGCCCTATCACTACTCACCCATGTTAAAAGTTGTTCTTCCTGTTTTTATACATCCAATCTATCAGAATTAATCATGCAAGACTCCATTTTCTTCATCCAGAAAGCCCTCTCTTTATTCACAAAACTCATTTTTACACAGTTTTTACTGACCTCTTGTGCAACTTTAATCAGTTAATAGCTTCCTTGCCAATTACTCTCTTGGTTAGTAAAAGGTATTTTACTTGTCCATCAAATCTTTCTACTCTTAGATTGCTTACATATTTTCTTCATTGCTTCTCATGGGACAGATTTAATTTTTATGCAGGTGCTAGTTGTTTTTTAACCAGGAATAGACTGTTATGTTAACAAACTATTCATGCCAGGATTGTTTTCACATGGGAATTTGCAAAGTGCCAGCTGCACTTAGAAAAAATGACAGGCCAGCCATTAATCTAACAGAGATGGCCATATTTTATGAGGCCTTTCTTTTATAAATTTTCTACCTGACTGCAACAATATCTAAGTATTGGAAGGCTATAACATCTTCTCCAGACTGAAGAACCCCAACCTCCTCAGCTTGTCATTGTAGGAGAAGTGTTCCATCCCTTTCATCATCTTCATGGCCATTCTCTGGACCTCCTCCAAGAGGTCCACATCTCTTTTGTGCTGAGGACCCCAGACTTGGACACAATATTCCAGGTGGGGTATCACAAGGGCAGAATAGAGCAGGAGAATCACCTTCCTAGACCTGCTGTTCACCCCTCTTTTGATGAAGCCCAGGATGTGGTTGGCTTTTTGGACTGCAAGCCTTTTGGACTGGACATATTATTATATTTCCTGTTTGCTACCTAGTCTCTTGAAAGCAGCTTATAAATTAGATATGGAAAAAAAACCCCAAACAAAACACCCACCAATCCTGCCTTTGACATGCAGTGAGCATCAGGAATGAAGGCTAAACAGACTTAATGTCCAGGTAGTCTTACTTAAAAGATTACACTTTAATATGCAATAGTGGTTAGTATTCAAATAATGATAACGGAAAAGAAAATTCTCTTATCAGTATAGTCAATTTTTCTTAAACATTCTCAAGAATATGCTCAACCATTTATATCTAGTCAGGGTAATTCAAGGTCTACTTAAATGATCAACAAAATTAACTTAAAAAGTAGTTTTCTACATTAAGCAGTTGACTGCTTGACATAATGAATATACACAAGTAAAAAAAAATCCTCTATTTTTTTTGTTATTGTTTTTTGACATTTATATCCACCAATGCTTTTCAACCAGTAAGTCTTAGCATTCAGGGGATTTAGGGAAAAAAAAAAAAGCAATCAGTGGGATCCCAAGAGGTTGCAAATGTTATTACAAGCCATGACAAAGAAAAACTCACACCACAATCCCCACATAGCTCCATTTTTCAAGGTCAAATATTCATTGCCATAAATAAATTATAAAAACTTCTCAGAAATTCTGGTTTTGTCCACAGTTTTCTTGTAAAAATAAGAATGTCAGAATAAAATATAAGAATAATTGTATTTATTTCTTTTTAACTTCAGGCTGAAAAGATCTTTACTTTACTTAAGCATCAGTTTATCTCTAGTTTTACATTGTCAAAATATTACTCTGGGAATACCCACAGAGTGAGATGATTCTGGAAGAAGTTTCAGTCCTCTGAGAGCTAAATCTATGTGTACAAATTGTCCACTCTTCCCCAGTAATGCCTGCCAATGCTTTTTCTATCTATAACTATGCTGGTTTTTGTTTTCCCTTGTTTCATCCTTCTCATGAAGCCTCCAGTTATTGTTAGAACATCTCATATGTAGTAAAGAGATTTCATTTTTCATGAGGGATATTAAGTTGGTTTTTTTTAATTCATGCAAAACAACCATCTCTCTCATTTTTTTGGTTCATATTACTTATAATAAATAAATACCATTAATTTCCAAACTATGTTTCTCACTTTGTTTTAAAATTATTATGAACATATCTTTTTCAATCTGTATTACTCTACAACTGTATATAGGGAAAGTTTTTTCAGAGGGAAAACAAAAAGCAATTTTCCTCTACAAGAACTTTCATGTTATGTGATTCATAAACCTATCCCATAGCAACTGACATCAAGATTTATCACAGCCAAATGAAACATGGCTAGATGTACCAAATCTTCTCTGTATGCTATTCAGAATTTTAGGCAAAATAATGTACTTATATTGGAGAATTTCTGACATATGTTCACATACCCAAACTGAATTACTGGGTAGTTGCAAGAAAGTTCATGAAGTAGCTCATGAAAGCACATAAATAGGTAGTTTGCTTGCACCTCAGTTTGGAAATCTAGTCACGTACCTTGACAATTACTGATTAAATATCACAATGTTTTTCAATTCTAAAGATGCTATAGATCAATTTAACAAGCTTTAGTTGGTTTAACAATGACTAAATAAAAGAACACCTTTAAAAAAAAATAAAAGTCTTCCAGACTATTTACCCTGTGTATGTAAGTGTCTGTATTTGACATCTGTGCACTGAAATACAGATCCTGAAGAACAATTTATAGCACAGCAATTCCAATTTCCCACTACCCAGGAGATATATCACTACTATACAAACATATTCACCTGAAAATCTGAAGTTCATTACCTTTACAAATATAAACTAGAAACAAATCAGTTAATTTTACCGGTTTTTCTTTGCACACTGATCACTCAGCAATGTTAGAAAGCAATGTAGAAAATCTGGGTGGATACCCAAAACAAGATATCTAATTGTTGACGGTGCCTGGCTTTTCAAATGCCACGGTCCAGCAGTTTTAGCATTCATAAAACAAAGTTAATCTGGGGGGATGATATTTTCTCCTGATTATTCTGCAATCCTTTTAAAGTCAAATCCCATCTCAGGTAAAATGTCACTGAAAGTAATATTGTTATAACTTGATTTATAATTTCATGGAAAATCTCTGATTGTATACTAAATAGGTTTAAGAAAACTAAAGTGAAGCTGAGGTCACAGCAAGTAAATACGTGTGCTGACATGGGGGCAATGGGGGAAATAGAACATGACCCCAAAACTCTGTTGTGACAATTGGACTGTGCAAGAAATCTAAGGTCACAAATCAGCGCCTGGTGCTTCTGGTCAGCACCTCAGGTATATGTGAAAACCCCAGTGAATTGAGCTGGAACTAGAATATTGTAGATTTCTCTGGTTTCCCCAATGTGCTCCGGGTTGCCTGCACCACTGATCTGTATTTCTACATCCCAGTTTCAAACAGCAGGTAGGAAGGGTTCACCCGGACAGAACTAGCATCTCTAGATATACAACCATGATTTTACATGCCCAGCTGCCCAAATCACTACCAGTAAAGGAGATGTTTGAAAGCAGATATTGACCATGGCCCTGTGTTCCTCCCAGTGGTGGCATGTCTTGAGTAATGTGTGGTCTTCACAAACAAATGTCAGTCTTCTAGCACTGGAGGAGCAGAGATATAGCAATTTGGGGATTGCTATACAGGCTGGGGATCAGAAGCTGCCAGTGAACCACCTGCAGGGATGCAAAGCAGTGGAATGTGTCCACTGCTCAGAAAATGGAGCATGCTTTTCTCCATTCATCCAGTGTCAAATATTTTTGCACCACATTAGGTCTAATTTTCCATCCCTCCAGTACTCTCTGGAGCAACGCAAGACTGATTGTTATTGAAGAATTTATACGGAAAGCCAAGATATTCTTTTGACAAAGGAATACAGAGCACTATTTCATCTAGTTGCAGGATTTAATTGAAGTGAGTTTTTTTTTAAGATTACATTTTTCATATGGGAGGAATGCCTGAGATTTAGAGAGTGACATCCATGCTGCCCTGTTATACTATGCTGGTATTTAAGTCTCTTGTTAAAATCCAGTGAAGCTGGAAAATGAGAGAAATAAAAGAAAATTACAACATAGTCTAAAATTCCTTACTGATTTCAGAGGCCATTTGAAGTTATATTGTACAGCTCATATGTATATTTAAAAGCCCTACAGTCATTTCTTAAAATAAAATATATGGTAAAATGGGGAGAAAAGGAAGAGAAGATACAACTTTTCAAGGCTTTTATTTTATGGATTCAGATGAGTTAATCCTTTAAGGAAAACACAAAAAGTAATTCTCCTGACGGACATATTATTCTCAGGTTCATGTGAATTTCTGTAAATGAAAAGTAGTAGTGTTCCTATCGTTTTTAATTAGCTGTTTTTCCTTTACTTATGTCTTTTGGTATTTAATTCCCTTTAGTGTTCTCTTCAGTCTTGTTTGTGACCATTGTCCAGGTTCACTGGATGCCCATTTGTTCACTGATGTAGCCACTCCATCATGGTCTGCTACAATGGAGTGGCTACACCAGTGGACAAAGTCCTTTATCTGGACTTTCTGGACTTCTGTAAAGCTTTTTACATGATTCTCCACATCACCCTTCTCTCTAAATTAGAGAGAGATGGATTTGATTGGTATTTAAAGGTATAATAAAATGTTTGGACGATTGCATTGGGACACTGATGACACTCCAGGGGGAAGTGGTCAATGGCTCAGAGTCCCAGTGAACATCAGTGACGGGTGATGTCCCTCAAGGGTCTGTATTGGGATCAGTGCTATTTAATATCTTCATTAATGACATATAAGATCGAGTGCACCCTCAACAAATGGAGATGACACCAAGCTAAGTTGTCCAGCTGACACACCTGAGGGGCCAAAACCCATCCAGAGGGATCTGGACAAGCTTGAGAAGTGGGCTCATGGGAATCTCATGAGGTTTAAATAAGACCAAGTGTACTGTCCTGCACCTGGTCAAGGCCACCCTCAGTATCAGTAAAGGCTGGGGGATCAGCAGGTTGGGAGCAACCTGGCTGAGAAAGACTTGGAGGGGCTAGTGGATGAGAAGCTGGACATGACCAGACAACATGGACTTGCAGCCAAAACGGCCAAATGTGTCCTGGGCTGTGTCCAGGGCAACACGGCCAGCAGGGTAAAGGAGGGAATTCTGCCCCCTTGCTCTGGTGAGACCCCATCTACAGTGCCACATCCAGCTCTGGAGTCCTCAGCACATGAGGACTTTTCAGTCTTTGTTTCTTACTTCAATACTTTTTGTACCTAATCCTCTTTTTACTTGCACTGTACAGCTTTCCTACATCAACTTTAGCTATGCTGGCCAGTTTTGTGGGAAGAGTGAGATGTAAGAAGCCATTCCCTCATTCCTGATTTCTCACTGGTAAATATATGGAAATACCAGGCCAGTATCCAGTATATTTGTCTCTCTATGGCATTTTCCTGTGTACTGTACAAAGAAGCATAAAAGAAAACCTCACTAGCTTCTTGTACCTTCTCTTTGCTTTTATTCCAATCTTTAATTGTTCTCTTTTTCATTTTTGTTCTTATTTTTGCACTCTTTTCAAAAACTTTTATTCTTCCCCCTATTGTCTCCATTTTTCACTTGAGATTTTACTTCTCTTTTCCTCACTTATATTCTGTTCTTTTTACCTATCATCATTTCTTCTTTATATCTTTCATTTAAAAGGTTCCTTTAAAGCACTATTTCTACATTTTGATAAGAATTTATTTTCACGGTGTTATGTGACCACATGAAAGAGTGTTCTGAATTTTCATATTATCTATTCCATGGGTTCAAATTTAAAATTGTTCCTCCTACAAACGAAAAAAAAAAATTAAAATAATTAAAAACTGAAAAATACAAATTTTTTTTTTTTTTCATTAGGAGATACTTTCATAACCAATTCTGACTTAAAGGACAAGGAGGATGAAACATATAAATAAATCCCTTCAGATGTTTATCTGGTTTTTTTCCCACAAGGATCAAACTGTCAACACTTTAATTCTTAATAAGGCATTAGAATATTAGTCTAACCAAGACCTTGATCTCTTTACAGCTGTATCTAAATTGGAGAAAATATTTTGCAAGTTTTAGAGCTTTTCTGCCCCACAAACCCCAAGATCCAGTAACTTGTTTGCAGTTGTATAAACATAAATAATGATTTTATAAAGAGTAAGTGACCTTCTCTTTTACACTTTCATATCAGACTCTGTAAGCGAATGCTTTAGTCCTTTAGCTTTGGTAGCAAAATATTACCTTCAAATTGGTATTGTAAAATGTTTGCAGATACATTCTGATCTGGAGGAAATTCATAATTAACAGTTATTTTTCATCCACTATTTAGCTCCACTATACTATAGATAGCTTTAACAAAGTAAACCATAACACACATAAAAGGAGATAGGATTGCTCTAATGATTAAAAAAGGGACTGGAGCATGGACTGTACAGAAACTTTCCATCATTCTTGAATGTCAACACTGTGCTGCAGTCATGCTTAGTACCACAATAATATTACAGCAGTCTACAAAATATATTACCTTTACCTAACAATGTAAAATGTCATAGTGCATGAGAGATCAGGAAAAGTTACAGACAGTCTAGGTATAGCCTGTAATGGTTCTGAAGATAACTTTAGGCAGTTTTGTAAATAGGAAAAAGAAAAAAGATCCAGTTCCACGCCTTCCCATTAATGTGGTGTTATTTGCAGGAAAAGATGAAGTACAATACAGGTAATATGCTAGTCTATAGGGTAGAAAGTAATAAAAAAAATTGAAGCAAAGAAACAAAAAAAAAAAAACCACACAGAAAAAACAGAAAAACAAACAAACAAACAAACAAAACCTCCCAAAATCCCCAAAAAAACCAAAACCCAAAGAAAAGCACAAGAAACTCCCTTTGCCTAGAATGACAATGAGAGTTGGTCATGAGTACTGAATATTCCTTCTCTTTTGTATGAATTTAACTTATGTTAATTTTTACTTTTCCTCAATGAATTTCTAATTATAGAGAGATCACAAACTAGTTCAAGGACTGGTTATGTCATAAAATATAATTTAATTTAGTTAGTATACAATAATAACCTAAAAGGTAAAACCTGTGCTTTAAAATATGGCAACCTGAAATAGAGAGGAACTAATTTATCTCTCCTTTTTCACCAATATAAGCTGTGAGAAGGGGCTGTGTAAATTTATGTCACATTGGCACCATTTTGTTTCCATAAAAGTTGACAAAAAAAGCTTAGTCAGAAAGTGCAAAGAACCCTGTTTTAGCTCCATTGACTACAGGGAGCTTGCATCGAGGAAGAATTTGAAGTTAATAAGAGCTACATGCACATATCAAAGACAGACCCCCTTAAGCACACTGCTAAGGCAGGAGTGTGCTCAACTATAATGGCATTATAAAGCTAAGCCATAAAAGCAGTCACCCCACTGACTAACATGAAATATTAGGTTGGTGGGATAAATCACATCTTATGCTTAATTCACTGGTAAATTGCATTAGAGGTGTGCAGTGTGGGAGCAGAGAATGCACACTGAGTATAAAGCCTTGTTCTATCACTTAATTTCCTGGAATACTGAAAACAGTTCTTTGAAATTTGCTGGTGTGTGAAATCCTCATACCTACACAATACTATGGCCTATTACAAAAAGAGCACCTCATTATCACATCACAAAGTATGCTAGCAGAAGAAAACCATCGTCCTCTTGCCTTTCACGCAGCCACCCCATTTGTTTAGACATATTCAATGCCAACATTTTTGAGTCAATGTCTGGAAATGTTTCTAATTGAATGACCACCAATTTTGGACAGAGGGCTCTGAGAGGGCAGCCGTGCTGGGATAAAACCAAGTGTTTAGAACAGTGTTGAGAAATCTGCCAATCCAACATGTTCAGTTTAGCCAAGGTCAGTTGTATTTATTTGCCTCCCCCTGCTCCTCTTTTTTACCCCTTCCATCTCTCACTGGTAAGGTCTGAGCACCGTGGCAATGGTTAAGAAATCAAAACTGAGGGCCCCACCATGTCTGTTCTGGAGTAAAATCAGAATCTATTCCAGCTCTAAATGGCTTTCAATTGCAACAGTGCTTAAAGTCCACATTATCTATAGCTTTGTCATCTAAGAATAGCAAAAAGTGAGTAATGAGCATGGTAGAACAGGTCCTAAAATGTAAGTTGTAAACCCCACACTTTAGGAATGCAAGTAGCAAGTCCGATAACTCTGTAACCCTGAGATTATCAGCATTCACATCAAAAAGTGAATGGTGCCCCTAAAATTTCAGACTCTCAGTTTCTGTTTGGTTTAAAAACCTTGTATGTCTTCTTTTTTATTTCTTTGTTTGCTGTTGCCCCAAACTCTTTGCTTTCTTTTTGCTTCTTGCAGGAAATACCAGGACCAGAATCAGCGGCATGCAATACTTCAACTTCTGCTCTGCAAATTTCATGCTTTGTACAGGACAATGACTAAGGATGACAAATATTTTCTAAGTTGTCACATACAATCACCCATCTTCATATGCTGGTTTTATGTTTTTCTAAGGACTGTGGCAACAGATGTTAATGTGGTATAAATGAACACATCAATTTTCTCACACCTGTGATGACAAGTATTAGGGAAGTTTGCTTGCATTTGGCTTGATACATGACCTCTACCTGTCATTCTCTATTACATCAAGTTACTGTACTTCCATATCAGTTTTCCTAGATTTTAATATAATCCAATGTATGGCATATTTCTTGAGAAAAATTAAAAGCTTCTCTCCTATATTTAAATTTATTTTACAAGGATGCTATAAATTTGATCTTCCACTAGTACTTAATAATATTTTCTTTATAGAGCAGGAAGATGCAAACATTCAAGTGGTTTTACCTCAAAAAAGGTTTACATATCATCTATTTTAAAGCAAAGACACTATTAATGATGTTGAAACATGGAATTTTCAACTGGAATACTAGCTAAGCCAACAAACAGTGTTTATATTGATATTGTGGATTTAATACACTGGCTTCTAATCATATTAGTATAAAGTTAGCACTGATTTTCTGTTACTTGCTACATCACCATTGCATTAACTCAGCTGATCAGAACAGTGATACACTTAGTGATAAAAAAGTCATATTTTGTTAGTGAGTTTGTTGGGTTCCTCCCCCACCCACCTCCCCAAATTTTTTCTTCATTGACCTGCTCCTGGCAGTTGAAATCTTCTCAAAGGGCTGATGTCTTCTGTGCACTCCTTGATGAAGCCAACACAGACAAAGCACCTTTGGAGATGGCTCACGGCTCCGTCTTGTTTGGCTTGATGGGCAAATGGCTTAGAACCTCTTTGTATTCCCTAAAAGTTAGAGCATAGCAGCACTGAGAGGTTCAGCAGCAGCAGTTTGGCCAATCAATACGCCTGTATGGGCCAGCTAATCAGCACAGGTGTAGCTCCAAACCAGCCTCAGCATTTCCCATCTCCTTATTGATACATGCCATGTGGAAGGAGAAGAACTCGGTTACTTCATGGTCCGCTTCAGTTAGATGCAGAATTTCACTCCTGGAAGGCAGACACTTTTTGAGAATGAGACAGGAAACTGTAGGCATCTGAACTAGGGAATTCAGCAGCTATTTTAGGGATAAGTAATGAAGATACACCCAAGAATAAATTTCAGGCAGTAAATTATTGTAGGATTTTTGAAAGTTACTGTTTTCAGCATGCCTTCCATGTATGTCACAGCCTTGTTGATCCACTCCAATACAAAAAAACAACTTTATCCAGTGGAAATTTTTGAAAACACATCTTAATATGTACTCTGCTGTATACAGTGGGAACATCATCTTGAGACTGGACTGACAGAGAGGCCTTCCTAAGACCCTATGTTTTGTTTTGCTCAGATCCCACAGCTTGGAGCCCTCTCAGTACAATCAAAGGTAGTGACTACACAGAGCTAAATACAGCGGTCACTTCTACCTCTAGAAGCCTCCAGACTGCTGTAAAAGTCATCAAAGTGTGCAGGACACACTGGGAAATTAGCAGCTCCTTTCTCCAGCTGTGGGGTAATTATCATATCAATTAACAAAAGCCTGCCAAAGACTCTGCAGTAAAAATAAAATTACCTGGGAAAAAGTTTGCTCCCAGATTATGGATGAATGCCTCAGTATCCCAAATGATTATCATAATATTTTTTCAGTTTCTTTTTCTGTTACACAAAAACTGATGTGCTGTTTGGAGGGGAAGAAATAGAATCTCCCACTGAGCTTGTCACCTTGGTCTCCCAACATCTCTTTGAAATACTTCAAGCAATAGCACTGACAGCCTTAACTTTATGTCTCTCCTTTGAGATTCTTTTAAATGTTAGTTTGCTGGTTTACATTTCCTCTGCTGAATCTGTTGTTTGCAGCCGACTTCTGTCTTCTGTTTGGAGCTTTCTGCTTAGTTTTGCATCTAAGTTTCACTTCTAATTTATTTCTATATAGCTCTAACTCCCTAGTGTTGCCCGAGGACACAAAAAGATGATACAGTACCATTAGTGTATTAATGTACAATAATACTGAGCTTACGGTATCAAAGTAATCCTCATTGATTGGTGTCTCCAAAGACACAAAAACAGAGAATAACAACATTAAGCAGCACAGTTTGCCTCTAGCAGGAATTTTAGTTGCAATTACACTGCCAGGGACCACCTCAGTAGCTGCAATTTGGAGGGCAAGGGACATAAGAGTAGCCTTCTTGTTCAGGGAAAAGTAGATACTTTTTTTCTATGTCTACATAAGTGTAGCCATGGCAGCTTACAAAATATATTAATTACATTAGCACAGCTTGCTGACCACGGCTAAGGTTTTATTCTATTTATTTTTGACTTTTTCTCACTTTATTAATTTATAATTTTCTCATCCATTTTCTGTTTATATTTGCCCTTTGTCCCTCCCTTTTTTGTCTTTCTCTCAGCCCACAAGAAACACTTTGTTTAAAGCTGCAATAAAAACAGTATCAACCATATCTTCAATCTCTTGAGCATCTATAGATTTTGATCACTCAAAATTAGCCAGAAGGATAATCCCAAAGAAGTCCCATTCTTTTTACTCCTGGATAAGATATGAAACTGAAATGGTTACAAGATATGCAACATTTTTATAGGCAAAGGAGACACCTTTAGAACATATTCAATTTGGGGAAAGAAGACAGTTTTCGTTTCCGGAGCAGTGCCATGTTAGGAGAAAATCCCTAGAGAAGATGGTTGACGGCAATTCGTACATCACACCAGGGAGCAGCAGGACTGGCTGTGTCACAGGTTTCAAGAAGCTGGGAATCCAGGGCGACAAAACATGGAAGTACCTTCATCCTCACAGGAAGCAGCCTTATCATATACTTCTGCAGGAAGGGCAGAGCAGATCCAGGGGTGGTACCAGGGTCACCAACAACCCCGTGATTTCTTGGTAAAGGTCAAGCTGGAAAGTCAAGCCAGAAGGTAAGGATGAGCAAGGAGCTTGGCAAGCATATCTGCAGCATGGGCCCTTTAGGACCAAGGGAAGCATCTGCATATAAATGCATCTCCCAAGCAAAGGGGGGGCGATGGGAACCACCAAGGCTTATCCCAGCTCACCATGCAGATGTGCCTAGCAACTATCTGATCCCACAAGAGCTATGCCCTGCCACAGTTTCTATGGCACTCTGATGTCTCACCACTTCTTTAACTACTCCCATTTGGGAACACCTGAATATAGACTGAGTATAGACTTTATTATTTCATACAGCTAAAGATGTAAATCAAAATGAAATGTCAACTTTGTTTATCAACATGATCGTCTATAACAATCAGACTTATAGTCTTGTCAATAGGAAAGGGAATTGTATGAAAACCTTGCATTTCTTGAAACCATGTTGACTGGCATTAAATAATGTTTTCAATTTCCAATTATTTTGGGTCAGAGTCCTCAATTAATACTTCCACTATTTTGCACAATTTTCATTAATCTTACATTACTGATGTCAATATACAGAGGTCTAGGTCATCACTTTCCCCAATCTAATGTCAGAATTATGTTGGCCACCCTCTAATACACCTAAATTCTGACTGCTTTCCAGGACTTTCAAAGGTAACAGTAGAAAGAGCTCCTGTGCAAAAATCATTAACTTTTCTGGAAAGAATAAAAGAGCTCTTGAACCAGTTAATTTTCCCCACACAAAGCATACAGGTCTCATACATGATGCAGCATACATGCTGCATCATGTGCTACAGCTGGTCACCTTAAATATTTCCAACTTCCCTTCCCTTCATCCACAGTTATTTCCACTGATAAGCAAAAAATTAACAGTTTCTTCCATAGAGGGAAGTTCTGATGTTGTTTTCTACTTCCCACCTTTCAGTCTGCGCTCTGGAAAGTTTTTTCCTTGTTGATTAGATGTTCAGTCTATTGCAGGATCCTTTACACAGGATCCCAAAAATGATGATCATGATTAGCAGAGATGTTCTACATTGGGATGATGTATTTTGAGAAGGTTTTTTTGCCACCTTTCTCTTCAAGCATTTTTACTTACTTGTCTATATTATTCTATATTTTACTTACTTGTCATAATTCACACAAAAATAAGCAAATTACAGCCTCTGCATACAGCCAACACTCAAATCTTTTCTCATCCTTACTCTAGACATTCTTTTAAGGATCAACAGGTGCTTTGTTTTCTCTCTTTCTCACAGCCTGTCTTGAAGTATGTTTTGTGCTTCAGCAGCCTGCAATCCTCTTTTCTTTTTCAGTTCTACTGGAAAGAAACTTCTTCTTCTCTTGTTCCAAAGGTCTTACTTGTTTCAATCTTTCAGTAATTCAGCTGGCTTCTAGAATTTCACATGGCTAGCATTAGATGTACAAGGCCAGAGCAAAATTACCTTTGTCTGCCATCTCACTCTCTGAAGATGACTGTCTGCTCCATCCTAAGTACTTGCCATCTGATGAGTCTTCCCTAGATTTTTATCCTCAAGTGAACAGCCCTTCAAAAACTTGAAAAAAGTGCTGCAGTGGTAAAGGAGGAAGGAATGGCATTCACTGAATTTTTCCTTTGTGCAGCCTTGTTTGGCAGTGGTCTAAAAGCTGACATCTGTTAGCTCAGGTAATTTCATAACCTTGATGTCCTGATTATTTCTGGAACACATCTTTTATCCTGTTATTCTCACAACACTGTCAAGAATTATACTCATCTGCCTCATGCCTGAATTGGTGGTGGATGATTCATTTTTTATCTTCTGTGAGGTTCATCTTTTATCTCAGTCCATTCAAATTATTCATCTTCATGACTTCATGAAGTGCTGAGATGTGATTCAGAACAAGGAGATCTGGGTTTCCCAATGAAGGAGCTGCTCTTACTTCAGAGTCTGATTCTATCTTTAAGATTATAAGCTTGAAATGTAACTAGCCAAGAGACAAATGCATTTGTTGATTAGGTAACAGTAACAAGAAGTAAGAAGTAACTCTAAAATCTATATCTTAAATAAATAATAAATGCATTGCTATTTCAAAACTACAGTGAGTAATTTTTCATACCATAAGAAAATTTTAAATGTATGAATTATTATTATGAATCATAATTACCACTGAATTGCAAACTCATCAACCTTTCCTTCTACACTTTTTAGTACTGGGATTTAAATCTATCCATCTTCATTCCATCCTTCCACTCCAAGTTGCTTGGGCATAAGCTTAATGGAGTGGATGATTCAAGGAGTTTTCCCTTTGGTGCTCCAGAGGTCTTGGGTCCTCAGCTCCATTCCCAGTTACAGGTGTCCACAGCCATACTTGCTAAAGATTCAGGCTCCTTTGTTCTTTGCATGATTTCTTATCTTGTTCACAATTTCTTCAGTTTCTGGGATGACTTTTTTCCCTGATCTCACCTCAAGTACTATGTCCAAACTCCTTCCCAACAGACAACATCTCACAAATTGCTTTTTTCCTCCTTAGTGAGGTATCTGTTCAAATCTGCACGTGTAAAGCCTAAAAAGTGCCCCTCAGTAACTCCAGAGATTGTCATCTTTGGGTTTCAGCAGCTGTCCTTTGCTGCTGCTCAACAACTTTGATCTGATCCTGTGACAGAAGTCTGAACCTCTCAGCCATGTTTAAGATGTGGAGGGGAAGTGGCTAAAGGGATTAAATTGCTTTATTTTTTTATCAGTCAGTTTATGTCAGCTGTCTCAAGAGGAGTCTTATCTGAAAGGTTCCATGTTCCTTCACTAATCTCAGCCTTTGTTTGCTGCTGCAGGAAAGGTGCCAGCTTGAAGGGCTCCATCTATCAGTTGCCTTAGACAGCCCTTACCAGCATCTCCTAAAGCAATTTCCAAATACATTTTCCTTCTCATTCACGTTATCTGGAAAGAATGTTTCCTTACCACTTTCCTCCATGCACCTTTGTCCTCAGGAAGCAGGTCTCTCTACAGCTACTCCCTAATTGCAGCCTCTATGAACCATGCAGCTTTGCTGGTCCATGGAGCTTAAATCCACATGAGAAAATTCAGTTATGGCATTTGCATCCAGGGAACCTCACTTCATCCAAGTAATCTGAAATGGGAGACCTAAAATCAGCATTGACAAGTTAATTGATCATTTGAATTGACAATAAAATACTCACTTTTCAGGTATCTCTAACAGTTTTCTGATAGCACTTAATATGTAAGCACACTTATATGAGTACAGAAAACAGAAAAGCAAAAGAGATTTTTTTAAGTCCAAGCCCAGGAGACAGAAGATGCCATTACAGAATCTGTGAAATAAAGTCCCCTCTAAATTGCCCTGAACTATGAACAGTTTTAATAACCTAAAATGCTCCCATTTTATGGCATGGACTGGAGCTATCAGCTTACTTCACAGAAAATAATGCGGAGTTTTCTCAGGTCACTAAGGAACACTATGGATGCAGGCAGGAGAATACTGTCCATATATTTCCTGTGTGCATATTGATTTATCTATCTTTAGCACCTGATTACTAAACCATTAGCTGAAATCTATTAAAGAAAAAACTAAGATGTCTAATAACAAAAAGTAACTGAAAGAGATAACATGAATGATATCAATTCCTTTGTCTCAATTACCTCAGGCAACCAACTGTATTATGCTCTGGCAGTACCTGTGGTCACAGCCACCCTTCACATGCATTTTTCAAAGTGGATTTCACTAGGATTATGAGTAAGGAGAAACTTTTTGGGGAGTTTATTGATTCTCCCCAGTCAACTCAGTTCCTATTTTACAGACACCTTTGTATTACATAAAGATTTTTTATCTTATTAAAAAAAAATATGTTTCCTGACCTTGCCCATTCTGTGGAGAGCTTGATTTGAGCACAGCTTCTTTTGGTACAGGCTGTCTTCTTATTTTTCATTCCATGTCGACTCAACTGAAAATGTCACCATGTGCATAACTGTATTTTGTCAACATGGCAAGGAGATGCTGGTAAATGCTGTATAAGCTGTATTATTTCTGGTGAAGAGTACCTTACTATAAATTAGGACAACTCTAGCAGTTCTAATATAAACAAGATTTATATTGGGATGTAGTTCTCAGATTACTGTCAGCAGAATTTAGAGTCCATAAATATGTAGAATAATAAACAAATCTTATTGGAATTAAACATGTATAGCATTAATCAAATTTTAAAAGGCGTGTTGAGGGTGAGTGATGTTAATTTTAGAGTGAGATTATAAAAGAGAAGACCATAGGCTGTTACATAAAGAAGTAAATAGTTTGAAACCGCAAAAGAAAATATCTAAATTAAATAATATATTACTGCATAATATTGTATATGCTGACACTTCTCCATAAATTGATTGTTATTTAAATTTGTGTTCAAAAAGTCAAACAATGAATAATTCTCTTAATAAGTCATATGATATGTCTAATGTGAAATCTTTCCTGTTCTGTAATAATATTGATGTCCATTAACATCTTACTGAAATTTCCATGCCATTTGACACCAGATACTCAGGCAGGGATGCATCTAGAACTGTATTCAACAGGCCTACCAGGCCCATGATATGTTTCCACTACAGCAAAAACAAGGAATATTCACTTTTAAAAGAAAAACCCTCATTAAATTTCATTCAGAGTTATATGCAGCAACTACAGTGAATTTGGTGAAAATTGCCCAAGCAAAAAGAAAAAAAATATATATATAGAAACTGCAATAAGTTTATATTCTTACTTCATCATAGGAAAGAGAGAAACATGAGAAGGATGAAAAAGTGGATTTTTTCTAGTATGTTTTATTTCTGAATGTTTGCACAAATCTGAATAAAAGTAATTTTTTCCTAGAGGGATGATTTTCTGTGTGATCACTAATTCTCTGTGCTGATTTACAGGACAGAACATGTCAATCCAATCAGCGAGTCACTTTGGTGTGTGTGCACTCTACAAGCTGTCTGTGAAGTGCTGCCTGTTCCACTGGATTTAAAAGGCAGAGCAGCTTCAGGAGTTTTTATCTCTGCATGACTGCTGGCTAGGGATTTGAACAGAAAAGAAAACTGCAAGAGGAAATTGGTTTGGACAAGAAGAGCTTCTGTACATAATTCTTATTAATTTGAAGATGAAATGCAGTCTCTTAGAAACAAAAAAAAGATAGTGTGGTGGCTTACTCAATATGGTTATTGCTAAGGGATTCAGCCCCATTTTCTAAGGATTAGAACTGACTTCCCAGCATTGCCTATTTACTGGGAACAGAATTACTGGAATTCTTCCTTTTAGAGACAAGGCACATAAAGAACAAAAGGAATCTGAGAAGAGTGAAGCTCTTTGTTTTCCAGTACACAGAAGACATGCATGACAGCTCCAAGGTGGGAAGAGTGGCTCCATTTTAAAGTTGTAGAACCTTTACTTTGCATTTGAATGGGGTTTTGGTCAGGAAATTTAAACTTTATATTGAAGAGAAGAGACTACAAAGGTATTGATATTTACATTTGGTACAGGACATATGATTTTACTTAAGCAAAAAAAACTGCTAGAAACTACCATAATAAAATTTGTACTTTAGGACAACGTTCAAAGTTTTTGTTTCTTTCTCTTCTCATTTTATAAATCACGGTATGTATTTGCCTCCATATCTCAATAAAAACACATGGTGTCTAAACTCAGGGTGCAGAAAGGCCAATTTCTTTGTCAGAGGAAAGCAAGAAATCTTTATGTGTTATAGACTTTGGGACAACATTTCTCTACCATTTATGTCTATTTACTCTTGGCTTCTTTGGTCCAGCTTGTCAGAAGCTTTTGCAGGTGGCTGGGTGAGAATACTTTCCAAGACTTTGATTCTGTAATTTAATGCTGCAAGGGGTTTTCTTTAAAAAGTGAAAATTCCCTCTGTCTTTCTTTTATTTTGCATTTTCTTCCTCATTAATTTTAAATGCATTTATGGATATTAAGACTTAGCATAATATTCAAATCTTCCAATGTTTCCTTTGCCTGGTCATAAAGAAATTAGTTTTAGACTAAAATGCTTCCTTTTAACTGTATATTTTTAATCTTAGTCTTATGGGTGATTCACTCTCTTTAAGAGCAATTAGCTACTACCCAAATGCAAAAGTCATAAAAGAATGGAAGCGTAACTGTAGCAGAAAATACAGGAAAGCAATAAATGTCCCGTTTTTTGACCTGGCATGTATGTAATTTTAAATGCACATGGCTTCACGACCAAGATAGCCATACAGTTCAGTCTTATTTAGTATAAAACTTAATTACTTTCATAGAATTTTCTGAAGTTTTTTAAAAGAAAGAGCTTCCAGACAGTAATTTAGATGAAATTACTTACAAAATGAAAGAACAAGAAAGATTAAACCAGAGAGATGCAGAAATCACTAAATAGTCTGATTCATATGACAAGCATCGCATAGATTGCATGAAATTTTGGACATAGCTGGGTGCAGCTCCTCATGATTACATGAGGTCTTTTACTTATATTAAGCTTACTGTGCTGTCTACAGATCTACATTTCCAGTAGTACAGTTCCATTCACTCAGAGAAAACTGCTAAAGAAATTTATAAAATATAAAATAAATATAGACCTACTGATTTTGAACACAAGCGAGTAATTTATGTGATCTGGCAAGAATGCAACCTGATCACTCTAGAGAATAAACGAAATCTGTAGTTTATTGATAAAGGTACAAATTCTTTTGGGTTTTTTTTTTAATTTCAGTTATAAATTATTTTATCTAGTGTAATTAAAGGTAATATATAAGTCATCTAAGATTGCTATATTAGCAATATTCTAAATATTGCAAGTTTAATGTTTTGAATTTTTTCACAGTTAATATGTTTGATGTTGACCTAAATTCTCGTGAGTGATAGTAAGCAAATTTTATGATGACCAGTAAAATGTTCAGAAGGAAAAAGAATCTATAGCTTCTGTAAAGAAGCACAACATAAACCCACACAAATGTTTGACAAGGAAAATAATGTAAAAGTACCATAAAAAAAAGCAAAAAGTTGCTTATCTAAAGAACCTTAGGTAGAAATTGAAACTCCTCTTTATAGAGGTTAAATTCTGCAAAAGTTTGAGGAGACAGCTTGTCACTAAAACTACATTTGCTTACATTGAAACTATAAACTGCATAAAAGAAAACAAATCTTAGAAAGATATATAATTCAGCACTCACGTTTTGCAAGATATATAACAGCAGCAAGCTATGGTCTCATCCTTGTTTTGCACACATGCTTTTGGGGAAAGACCAATAAATATTTTTTAAAAATATTCATATCCCCAAATTGCCCTCTGAATATTCCTCTGTCAAGTACGTTTGGAACCATATTTTCTCGATTACTTCTAGGAGGTTGATGGACCATGTTGCTAGTTAAGGCAGCCCAAACAGTATTCAAATCTTTCAGTCAGATCCTTCAAGTTTTCTCCTGCTTTATTAAATTATTGATGATACAAAGGTTCAGTGTAATAAAACTGCTTCAAAAATGTTTCTCTACTTTGATTACTTGGGAAGAAGCAGATCAATCATTCCTGAACTTTGAAGCTTTTTTTTTTTAACCCTAGCAATCCCTACACTAATGCTACATATATTGAATACTGATTATTGTTGTAGGCACCAGACTGAATATGGCCAAAACCTGGCCAGGAAAATCAGGTCGTATTGAGCTGAGACACCTCCAAGCCTACAGATGTTGCCAGTTTGCCTCTCAGCAGCTCTGGTGTACAACCACATCTGATGCTTTCTTTGACATTCCATTCTCCCTCCTCTCAAGACTGACCATTTGTGATTTTGAGTCAGTAAAATCTTATCTCACAGTATGTAAAAAGGCACAGACAAGTTGAGAGAAGCCTAGCTGTTATAATCTCTGGTTTAGATAGGAATCCATAGATCACTTCTATTCATCTGTCTACATATGATTTTTGCCTTCTAACCTCTCGGCCATAAACTGTACAAGGTGATGGACAGGTCAAATTCCTGTCCATACAGCAACCTTTCTTCATAGAATCATAGAATGCTTTGGGTTGGAAGGAACCTTACAGATCATCTTCTGCCTCCTTTCCCCAGTGGGCCAGGGTATCTTCACTAGACCAGGTTGCCCAGAGCCTCATGTGATATCCAGTCCTTTTCATGGGCATGTGCCAAAAATCCAGATCAGATCTATTTTTCCATTACGATGGAAAAGCTAGAAAAGTATTCTTCCAATCACAACCTGTTCACTGTGCTCTGTAGCATTTTTCTTAGCCCTGTTATAACTTTGTTATAATTTTATAACCTATCTTTTCCAAATATCTACCTGCTCCTCAATCTGGCCTTTATTGTACAGGGAGGAAAGCTTTGATTTTCAGGAGAAAATAAAATTCTGGAATCTGTAAAAAATTAATTTGCCCTATGTGGATGGAAACCCTTTCTGAATTAGCAGCTCCAACAGAGGAACATCTGCAAAAGTTCTGCTAAACTTGTTTCCTGTCACCTTATTCTTCAATTCTTATAATTGACAGTGACATTTCTTCATATAATTAATGAGAAGGGACACTCCATGAAATCTGATATCAGCAAATGGATTAATTTGTCCTACAGTACAATATCTTTATTAGGAAGCACCTGGAATTTCTTGCTACAATCAATACTTGACTAACTGTGCTAGAGAATGCTACCCATACTTCCACCTTCCAAATTAATTTGAAAATATTTGATAATCAGAAATTTCTGGGGCACATATGCTTTCTGCCTGACATCTCTCAGTTATCACCAAATGAAATGAATTTTCACATGAGAAAGAACTTCTCAGCTGTTACCTTGAACCATCCAAAAACCCAGTGTTGGGAGAGGACAACATCACACAGGTGGCTTTCAAATAGTTTATTGGCAAGGATGCAATATGAAATATGACAAACTGGTGAGAATTCAGATATCATAGTTTATTTGAGATTGTCACCTCAGAGCTATTGTTTTCTTCACAGCATAATTGTTGGCATGTAGAAGCAGGGATGTCCCCATTTTTATTTGAAAAGTCATAGTAAAGTTCTATACTGCTTTGAGGTGAAAGCTATTGGAAGAGAAATAAGGTTAATTTTAAAGCAATGTGGAGGACCATAGGCAGCCACTTCTTTGTGGATGTTATCTGTCTTTCTCATGGCTTTCACAGCAGGGATCAATGCTTTTTAGCTTTTCTTCCATTTCACTGTAAAATTACCGATGTTTTCCAACCCTAAAATGTGGTGATTTACTGAAAAGTGTAGTGATGAGGATGAGTTAACCAGGAAGATAACGGGAAACAGGCAGGGTCTTCTTGGATGGTAAAGTGTGGTTCAAGAACCAGTTTTGAGTTTCTAGCTTTGCTTCTAGTGAGCTCATAAGTTTGAGTATATGTAGGAGCTATTGAATACCTGTCAGGTTCATTACTCTCGCCAACGCCTTCCAGGATTACCACCTGGGGGAATTGCATCTAATTTGGAAACATCTGCTGTAAAGGTTTGCACAGAAAAGCTTGACACAAGCTTACCCTCAAAATCCATATATTAAAAAAAAATCTTCAACTGAAAAGTACTTGTCAGCATTTTGTCTTAGCAGTACAGTAATCTTTAATTTAACAAGTCTCCATTTATTTTGGAGGTGGTTTTGCATGTATAAAAATTAGGAAAAAGCACTAATGAAAAATGAGAAGCATATTCCTACCTAATATTCCTCTTCTTTCAATTAATCATGTTAATAGACTGGAGAATAAGCTTGACATTAGCAAAACAGTGTGAAAATGTTGTTACTGGACAAACCTAATTTCTTCTTATGAAAATGAAGATATTAAATTGTGGAAGAAGGCTTTGTAGATTATTTAATTTTCCATCATTTTTACTAGATATTGCATTTTCTATGCAAGAAAAAATGGGGAAAAAACTCTTTCTGAAGCATTTGTATAAGAAAGAATCTTGTTGAAACCTGTTTTTTTATGTTGCTGAAAAAAAAATTCTTTCAGCTGTCTTAGTATTAATATTTTACAAATGAAATTTTAAAAATGAAAAGCTCTGCTCCAAAAATGTCACATAGAATATTTTATGAGTCACAAAATACTTTCTATACTTTAAAATGTAGTTTTCATCAACCAGCATATTTTCACAAATATCTCTCTCTGTGAGCTCCATATTCTTTGTCAAAAAGTGATGGACTGGAAAAGATCTGACCATACCCAGAGAGACAGATTTATAATGAAAGCAAGCCATATTTTGCAACAGCCTCAAAAATCTTGCTTTAAAATGTATTTAAGTTGTATTAAACTATGAACTCTATTCCCAATGGACTGTACAGACTAAAAAACCACAAACAAAAGGAAAACAAGTGATTTGTTCCATCAAAATAGTTTTATTCATCTTTTATTAATTATCCAGGAAACAGAATAGACATTAAATTCGTAGATTAAACAACCACATAGAAATGTGTTCCTTAATCAGTTTCCTTGCATATAGAACTTTCCCACATCCATTCCTTATATTAGTTTTTGCTAATTATGAGGGGTTTGGTACTTAAATATTTAATACCTAAAAGGCTGCAAATACATAAACACCAGGATACTCCAGCAAAATGGTAAAGTTTTCTGATTTGTCTTTCAAATTTTATCTTCCTCTGGGCAATTTTTTTTATTTGTTGATGTTTATGAATTATGTATGCAAGTGTATCTGGAATAAACATAGGTTAGAGCTCTTCCATATCCAACAGCATCAAAAGCAAAATAAGCTAAATAACAGTAATAATAATAAAGACTTCAAGGAGTTAAATTCTAGAACAGCACTCATCATAGCCCTCATATAAACAAAATAACGTGTTTTTAAAATATTTCTCTTTCTAAGGAAGATGGATCAGACAGATCTGAAAGCTCAATCTTCCAGCAGATATCTGGTGTGCACAAAGATTTTCAAAACTGACTTTTCTACCTCCTGGTATTCTCAGAGTAGGTGTTCAGTGCAGGCACTTCAGATCAAGCAAGCACACCCAAGCTGGTTTTAGAGTAAGTAGTAAGTGTTCTGGCTGCTAACACGGGTCTGCTGCAGATCAGAGATGAGCTCAGGCTAAGCAAAGTGTTGCTATGGCTACACCGATGGCAATACCCAACCCAGTAAGTGCAAATCTAACATATGTCTCCTGCTATGAGGCAGAGCCTCGGTGACTGCCCTGGAGCCATGCCTGAATACCCTCTCTGTAGGAATTCAATTTTGCAGAGCCACTGCGATGCGATGCAGAATCAATGGTCCCATATGTACTCCTAGGAGCATTATTCCCTGATTTCATCAACCAGAGTGTGGGTACATGGTGGGTCGAATATATTTGGGTTGTTTTCTCAGCAGCTTAATAAGAGAAAACAAGATTCTTCTTGACTACTCTTTTTAGCTGTCTTGAGCCTCAGAGTATAACTGATTAATGGCTATGGCATCCAGTCTCCTGATTTCAGATATAATAACAAAACTACACGGTGCTCTCCACAGCTCTGCACACCTGCAGGGAAAATTGAGGCCCTTGTCTGCCATTTTCCAGCCAAACAAGTAAAAAGTTACTTTAGTAGGAATGAAAGAGCCCAGGGAAAATCCTGATTTTCTCTTTCCTTCTGAAAGGAAAAAAATAAGTTTTTTAAAGTACATCATGTGCCTCTGTTCCGCTGTTGAAATTGCTTAGCAAGCCCATTTCATCCACAGCTTTAAATTGTTATTTTTAAACATCTTAACAGGTGTGAACTGTCCACTTGAAAAGACACGCACTGCTTTCTGTGTAAAAAATTAAAATGCCCAGAGGGGTGCAAATACAGAAATCTTTGGGCCAAGACCTGAATATACCAATCCTCAAGCTAAGATCACTATATAATGAGCTATTAAGATGGTTTGAGTGCACTAAAATATATCTTTTAAAGCCTTTATTTTATATTAAGTCCCAAAAACTATGGTTGGCAAACTGGAAAAGTCAGTAATCAAGTACTGGCTAGCAACTAGTAGCAGTTTAAACCTTAATTATTTTTTCTTCTTCCTTTTTTATTTTTTTTTTATCAGTTGTGGTTTTCCTTTTGTTAAATTTCATGTGCAAAAAAAAAAAAGATTCCCAATGTTTGGGGTTTTTTTTCCATTTAGGATACTCAATGAAGACATCAGTTTGCAAGCATTAATTTAAATGGGTAGCATTTACTTTATCTAGAATCCCCTCTACTTTCCCAATGAAAGAGAAAAATAATTTACAATGTTAAATATTAAGACGTATTTAACTTACTTCTTTTCAAATTATCTCTATAAAGACTTATAGGAAAGAAGCATCAATTTAATAGTCTTTTTTAGACTGTTAAATAGGATAATGGCTGTCCTTCCAAAAGAAAAGAACAGAAATTAGTTGGAGATTTCTGAAGGAGTAATTTCTTTTTCAGTCCCAGTTCTCTGAAAACAGAAAAGGACAAAAAATACCCATAAGGAAGAAGAAACATGCTTTTCATGGTGCTTACTTCACTTGCAGTTTATCTGTTAAAAAGAAATAAAAAAATAAATAAAAACCAAAGCAACAGCATTTTAACAAGAAGTTAAAAAATCCAGCGAGATGGGAGAGAAAAAATAAGAAGTGGAAGGAAATAGACACAAAAAGAATACTGTCAGCAAGAATAAGTGTCTTATATTAACTCTGTAATCAGGATTTGGTTTTAAATTGTATGCAGCAATTAAAATGTAGAAATAGTTGTCTTCCCTTTAAAAAAAAAAATCTCAAAAGCAAACGAGCCTTATATTTCAGGGATCCAGCTACTAGATTAAGCACATCCTTCCTCTGTAAGGAGAAGGGTTACACATTTAAGCTTCTGCTTTACCTGATGCTGGCAAAAGCCTTCATTTTATCAACCCTGCATCAAAGATAAGTCCTTGATATTTGACAACTGATGCAAATTTTCTCAGAGTGACTCCTGTCAGAGTTTTTTCTGTTTCAATAAATGAATACTCACTGATGTAGAGAATCTTAAACTCTCACACCCTAAGTGGCTCACATTATCTGTAGGCTGCCTGTCCACCAAGACACACTGCCTCTTTTTTCTGGTTCAAGAGATACTTAACACAAAAAACAGAAATCTAAAAAGTGTAAGATCCTGATTCTGCAGACCTATGATGAAGTTACACTCCAGGAATGTAAAATACCTGGTTTCAAAGGGACACTGATTTATTAAACTTGGTCCACTAATTCCAAGGTTGGTATAATTCATGACAATGAACATTCCATAACTTCCAAAGCATTGTCTCTGTCATCTTAAGAAAACAAACCTTACAAATCTCTCTTTCTGAACTCAGACGAGAGTTTTCATTAAATATTCTGATTTCAGTAAACCATCCCTTTCTAACCAGAAGTCAGAGCAAGTTTTGTGACTCGTTTTAGTGGCATCTGATGTACAGATTCGATCAAGAGATATTTTAGAATCAGTTATGAAATCTCACAGCTGCAGCAGTGTGTTCCTGTAAATATGTAATAGAAGTAATGATGCGCATTACTGATTATCTCTCTCCACCACCTCCAGCAAAAACTTCAAAAACTTACTCTTTGTTAATCAAGCTATAATTCTGAAGCTTCAGCAATATACCACCTCAATTTCTAGGAAGGCACAGTTTATTTTCTTATCAAGTGGTATTTTCAAAGCAAGCTAAAAAACCTGCAACCTAAAAATAAAAAATAATCAAATTTTTCAGTTTTAAAATAATATTTAGCAACAGGATGAGCTGGATTCTGATAACCTTGAGTGACTTAAAATCAACTTGTATTTGGGAACTTGTTTGTGGGATTTCTTAGGCAGCTCTAAAGAGAGAAAAATATTATGAAAGATTGGAATAATATTGAGGTTTTAGGAGAAGAAGAACATGCAGATCTTTTGGGGGAGCATAAAGACCAGTTGTAAGTATTGGAGAAAGAAGATGTGAGAGAGCAGAATTAATGGATATGTGACTGACAGACATGAATGAACACTGTTTCAGATTAAAAAAGAAAATCTCATATGAAAGAAAAATCTCACCTTGCTTTATTCACATGTTAAATGCATCATTAATTGCTTTGATATAGACAATATAGAAGAGCAAGTGGTGTAAAGTATCAAATATTCCAAATCACTTTTATTTTTGAAATATAAATTAATAATTCAGAGATGCTTTCCATAATGTATCTCCTAAGTGGTGGTGCTATGAAGAAGGTCCTGCAAAACTGAAGATATAAGTGGTAATCTCTGGAGTTTTTTTCTTTCTGCATGAATATTGACTTTTTATTTCCATACTACAAATTAAAGGTATTTTGGGAAATGTGGTATAGAATGGATGGTCATTAGAAGCCTTGTGACCGTACCGCTGTAAAATACCTGCATCTACGTGGGGTCATAAAGTTTGAGTTGAGAGGAAAAGGAGATTAGACTGGGATGAGTTGTAAAGAATTTTGTCAGGGAATGTGAGAAGATTTTAAGCGATTTGATCAAAACATGCATCCAGAATGATCTTGGTGAATAAAACACAAAGGTGATATTCTTCTTCTGGGAAATTATTTTTTTGCCTTTTTCCTAAAAAGTTAGTAGATCACCTCTTTTGGTACTTCTACCCCAAGCAAAAAGAAAAATTACCTTCACAAAGCCGAGTACTTTTGAAAATTTTCAAATTAACTTTTAAATAATATGTCCTAATAAACTGCCATATTAAGAAAATTAAAGATTGGATTAAGCAGAGAATGTTCAAAGATGTTCACAGAATAATACTGACTGCTATGCTCTGAGGTAACAACTTTCCTTGGGGGAGATAAACATGGTGCTTCAGGTGGACAGCAGCAGGTTTTAGTGATTTAAAAGAGGGGTGAAGTATTTTTTAGATTAATTACATTGGAGCCTTTGGTTCTTTTTTAATCCTAGAGGGGGGCTGATTGCATGTTCTGACTAAAAAGCCCCTCAAAAGATGAGACTTTTTTCATAAGGGAAACTGAAACAGGGATTATCACATTAAAAACGTGAAGTCATCTTCAATTGGAAAACAGTGGGGAATTAATGAACATGTAAAGCAGCAATTCCCAAATGTTTCTGTAAGAACCTGTTGCTCACCCACTGAGAGCTGCAGCACAATTACTTGTACTCCCAAGACAGACCTTGAAAAACTTGAAGGCAGCTCTGAAATCTGTCTTATTATATGTTATTTTCAGACACAGGACTAGATTTGCAAATTACATAGAAAATAACAGCTATAGTGAATCCTGGGAGAAACTGCTTTGACTAAGTGCACACTGCACAAGCAAAAGCCAGGAGGAGTTGGAAGCCACTGTGCAGCAGGAAAACAATAATATAGTTGCTATCATGAGAACTTTAGCTGACTTACATAATTGCTACAATGGATGGCTATAAACTCTCCAGAAGGGGTAGGCAAGAAAGGAGGGTCTTGATTGTCTAGATCTGAGTGATGGTGAGGATATATATGGTTGAGTGTTCAGGGGTAAAAATTAGGGGGAAGGCCAACAAGGCAGGTATCATGGTGAGAATCCATTAGAAATGACTCCATCAGGATGAAGAGGCAGACAAAATATTCTAAAAGTGGCTGGGAGAAGTCTCACATTCACTAGCTCTTCTTATTGTGGGGTGCTTCAATTTGCCAACATGCCTGCTGCAAATGCAATACAGTAGAAAGGAAAGAGTCTAGGATGTTTCTGCAATGTCACAAAGAGACTTTTCTGGCACAGATGTTGATTGTTTCCCTCTGAATCTGTAGTTTTCAAACAGAAGAGGACTTATGGGTTGGAGGCCAACCTGGGCACAGCATGATAGATTTTGATGTCAGAGAAGTAAGGAGTGGTGACCAGCAGAACTGTTACCTTGAAATTCCAGAGGGCAGCCTTTGACCGTTTTAGGGGACTGTCTGACAGGGCCCTTGAGAGACATTTCTGAAGGGCAAAGGAGTCCAAGAAAGCTGGACATTCTTCAAAAAAGGAACTCTTAAAAGTGCATCCAGGCCATCCCCATGAACCAAAAGTCAAACAAGGGGGGAAGACCACTGGCCAGGCTGAAAGGAGAATTTGGCTGGAATTCAAGAAAACAGAGAGAATTTATGGCCTTAAGAAGAAGCAGTAGGTAATTCAGGAGGACTACATGGATATTATGAGGTTATGCAATGAGAAAATTAAAAAGGCCAAACCCAACTATAACTTAATCTGGCTGCTGCCTTAAAAGAAAATAAAAAATGTTTCAATAAATTCATTAGCAATGAAAGGAGGGCTAAGGAATAACTCCATCTTCTTTTGGATGTGGGGGGAAAAGGATGAGAAAACATATCTAATGTCTCTTTAATCAGTTTTTCTTGGATAGACCAACCATTCTCAGAATACCTACTCCCTGAGCTGGAAGACAGCAATGGGGAGCAAAGTCTTGATAATCCAAGTGGAAATAGTCAATTACCTGCTACACCACTAAGAGAACATATGAGGCCAAATGGGATTCACTTAAGAGAACTGAGGGAGCTGGAAGTATTCATTGAGCCATTCTCCATCCTTTTCAGCAGTCGTGGATGACCAGGTAGGTGCTAGTTGACTGGAGATTAGCAAATGTGACAACTCTTTGGTGGCCAGCCACAAGTGGTGTTTCCCTGGGCGTATTGTTGGGTGAGTTCTAATATCTTTATCAATGATCCAGATGAGGCGATTGAGTGCACACTCAGTTTGCAGACATCTCTGTGTTTGGTAGGAGAGTCAGTCTGATGAAAGCTCTGCAGAGACTTCTGGAAAGGCTGGATTGATGGTCCAAGGCCAATTGTATGACACTGAAAAAGGCAAAGTGGCAGCTCTTGCACCTGAGTCACAACCCCAGAGTGCTCCACAGGCTGGGGCAGAATGTCTGGAAATCTGCCGGAGAAAAAATCATGGGGGCTTTCTGGTCATCAGCATCTGAACAGTGTGCCCAAGGGGCCAAGAAAGTCAGCAGCACCCTGGCCTGTATCAGAAATAGTGTGGCCAGCAGGTTTTGGGAAAGGATCATCTTTCTCTATTCGGCACTGGTGAGGCCACACCTTGAATCCTATGTTCAGTTCTGGTCCCTCACTACAAGAAAGATGTTGGTGTATTGGAGTGTGTCCAGAGAATGGCAGTGGAGATGGTGAAGGGTCTGGAGCACAAATCCCGTGAGGAGTGGCTGGGGGAGCTGTGGTTGTTTAGCTTGGAGAAAAGGATGCTTAGGCAAAATCCATGGGAAATCGATAGCCAATCCAACTTGCTGCAGAAAGTGGGCTTGTCAGTGATGAAGGTAAAAAACCAACAGGGATGAGAAGCTAACTGAGCTGTGAGGGTGCAAAGCAAAATTAGATTATAATTAAGATACTTTTGTTAGTTTTTGTTCCTGCAGGTTATGAACTTCAAATTTACAGGTGATTATGTGTTTCCAGTGATGTATCTCCTGGACAGGGGCAGTCAAATTGCCATTCTTCAAATTGCTCTCTCAATTGCTGTCCACTGTATTTCAGTGGACAGTTGTCAAATAACACCTTCATACACATATAGGGGTAAATAACTGTGATTTTTTTAAAAAGTGCATAATCTTTAAAACTACTGATATAGATTAAATTGATCTGTACCATCTCCAGAAACATAAACAAGGGCTGCTTGCAAGAACAGCAGGAATATGCTATCAGTAATGACCTCACTTGAACAGTAAATCTGACAGGCAATGTTGGCAAAAGGAGCCCTGCAAGGGAGGTTATGGTCTATGTGTGGCACTGCTTATGGGGTTAGAGAGATGTCAGGGATTACTGGGAGTTTTAAATTAGGGGAAAAGTGGTGAATGATTTTGAGCCTCAGGGATAACTTTTCTCTCATTAAACTCACAGATGGACCAATTTATTCTTGTCTCAATAAACATAAGGTAGTAAAAAAGAAGTAGTAAAGTAATCTGAATTATGTAAATAACAGTGACTGTAAAGAACTGTCAGAGTTTTGGAGGGACATGTCGTCCCTTTGATGAGTGTTTCTTAAACTTTCTTGATCTGAAACACCTATTTTTTCCACTAAAATAAATAGCTATGCAGAAGTACTGAAGTTCCTACACCCTGTTGCCTGACCAGTGTGATGCACAACTGTACCATCACAAACAAATACTTATTTTCCAGAAAAAAATAGCTTTATTGAAGGTAGGAATGGCCCAGCTCTCAGAATGAAAATCTGTGGGATGCCTCTAATTCTATGGCTTCAAAGGTGTTTGACACAAACTAGTTGTTCTAATAAGAAAAGTACTCTGACCTTTTGAGTCAGATAGTACATCCAAATTGGAGAGAACAGAATAGCTAAACAAGACTGTCAAGCATTGTCCTCTGAAATTTGATCTATATTGTTTCTTTACGTTACCCAATGCTTGTTTTTTTTTAACTCAAGATTAAGAGGCAAGCATAGAGAAATTTCCAGCTGTATGGTTTGCCACAAGCTAAAGCAATGGCTTATCTTGATGGGAATATATACCGCGAGGTTTTTGATTGGTTTTTTGGGTTTTTTTGGTTTTCTTTTTGTTTGGTTGTTACTTTTTTCTTATGGGACAGTGTTTATGCCTGCATTCCAGCAACTAGAGATGTCCAGAATCCTTATTCTCTTCATCTGGAATCATGATAGTTGATTACACATGAATCTTTTAAATGAATCTGCTAAATAAGAGGCAGAGTAAAACATTAACTTCAGATTTGTCTAAAAAATGACATTTTTTAATGACATTTTTTCCCCCAGATTCTCATAATTACCCAGACCTGCCTTCCAGTTTCAGGGAGATAGAGTATTAATTTGGGCAAATTCATGTCAATTAGCATTGACTTTTCTGATATTTCTCATTAAGGATTGGTATTTCACTTGAGACTGAAATGATTCATTCAAGGCATCTTGCTTAAAAATTTCTGTCCAAACCCATGCATTTATTCCTGCAACCTTAAGAATTCCTGACCTAAGTATCCTAAGATACTCCTTTAAGTGACTGGAAAGTGACATCTTCAGAGCAAAGTTTTGAATAAATTGGTATTCTTCATTAATACATCAAATGACACAACTGAGGCATACTGGTATTTTTTTCTTTACTTTTCTTTTTTTTTTCTTTTTCTTTTAATAAGGGGAGGGTGGAAAACGTAAAGGAATAGAATCGACTTGTTCTAATTTATATTTAAAGACAAACTGAAAAAAGAAATTAAAGAAAAAATGCAAGACTTTGGCCAGAAGCAGTTTCATACCTCATGGAAAATTACAGATATAAACACGGTTCCATTCTGACCCCTCTGAATATATAATAGAAAGAGATTCCTGTAGGTTTAAATAAGTTCAGAATCTGTTTTCTCATCATATTGGATCCATTGTTATTGAAGACAGCAATGTAATAGGATATGAACTATTATTAATTAGAGTGGTAAATAATGTTGCCTTCTATAGTATTCTATGTAATATGAAATTTGTTTTGTTGAATTGCATGCATACAAGACTTTATTCTGTTATACCTTCTCTGAAGTCAATGAATTTCCTTCAGCTAAGAGCTAGGGTTTTGTAAAATAGCTTTCATTAAAAGATATGGTGTCCTGTATTTCCTCCTGTCTTTTAGAGTGTAATGAGATTTCCATTTTGCCTTGCTTGGTCTTTTATTTTCTCTGACCTGGGTTCTGTTCAGAAAACTTGTTTTCTCTGTTAAAATTCAGTAGCAGTCTGGATTTATTACTCCTGCATGTCTGATATTCATTTTCACCTTTTTCTTATGCATCTTTCTTTGTACTAAAATATATCTTTATTTCTTCTCAACGAATGTCAGTTTTCAGATGACCTGGTACTGATTTAAAATCTTTGCTTAGAAATCGCATGTAACGCATTGTTAAGGCAAGACACCAAATATATTTGAAAGCAAAATCAGCTGAGAATCCTTTCTAACCATTTTAGCTCCTTGCTTACTAATATATATATATATATATATATATATTCTTTCTTCATTGTACATTTTGATAGAAAGTTTCCATGACACTTTCCTTTATAAGCAATTATTTCTATTGGCAAGCAATGGAAAAAAAAAACCCTACTTGAAAAAATACTATGCAGTTTAATTTTAATATAATCTTAATAATTTTTACATGAATAAAGTAATTCAAATACATGAGAACTCTAAAGTGGTGCTTTGAAATCAAATGCAATAAATCTACATAATATTTATTCTAAATTACAGTGATTTTTTTAATTCTAGAAGTTAATACACAATTCTCCTGTTTTCTAAATCTTCAGTATACATAGGCGGGTATTTGGTACAATCTTTTCTTTTATTCTTATTAAATCAAAGCAGGCACTGGGAAAAGTGAAAGTAGGGAATGGTCATTATCCAAACACATGTGATCTGTTTTTCTTTTCTTTAAAATCTGAGTCTATTTGATCTCAGTAAAAACATTCTAAACTATTTTGGAATAGAGGCTACTCAATAAGATATCACATTGATTTTGAAAATTAGGAAATTTTCAAATAATAAACTGTAACCAAGATAGCGCTTTTTATTTAAGTCTTTCCAAAGTGTTTGAAGGATCTTTTAAGTACAGGAAGGCTTCCGAATTTTTAGTGCATGTTACTGGTGCTGATATTGGAATTTGATTGTCTTCATCAATACCTGCTCTCTTTTACAACTGGTTGAGAAGACTTAGTTGGGGATTTCTAAGGCAGAAGCAAATTGCTACTTTGGGATATCCTTTCAGGTTTTGTGTGGCTGTTCATTCATAATTATGTATTAGGCAAAGATTTTGTGAGGCTTTAAGTTAAAGATTTCTATCCCAGTTAAATGTCGTGAGCATAGAATACAAAAAAACCGAAATTTTATTAAAAACTATGTTTACATGATACAGATAAAGATCAAGAATTTATAAAATTAATATTATTAGATAAAAAGATATATAATAATATTGCTTTATATTGATTCTCTTGTATGTTAAATATCAAGGGAAAATTTTTAAAGGATTGTAGTTAATTGTAAGTTACTTCATTGTAAGTTGCTTAATCTTCTATTAATATATGTACTCTCTTTAGATATACTTAGTACATATCTTTATATATATATATACATAATATATATAAATTATATAATGGTAAGTTACTTAACAGTAACTTAAACTACTTGAATATATTACAAGTGTATAAGCCAGAAGTTTGATCATTTTTTGAGAAGATCAGTTGAGATAGAAATGAAGTGCTAACACCCTAAAACAAGCTGAAAAGCCAGTAAATAAAGATTAGAAATAAATATTGATTATTAATCACAAAACAAAATTTAAAACTGGAGAGTTTACCAATTCATGATTATGCCTTACTTTCATCGATAATTCATTATTATTATGAAAAATAAGAAAGCCATAATATTAATGATAATATTTTTCAGCATATTATGCTTTGAAAAGATCTTAAGCTAACTCGTACTCTTACAATGTTGAAGACTGACATATCACAAAACTTTACAAAAAATACTTTTCCATTCCATAGAAGCTCCTCTACAGTTACTTCTACAGAACACTGCATAGAGCAGAGACATAGCAATTTTTATTTTAAAATTATATTCAACATTAACTATTACACTGAAAGAAATGTAAATGCTCTTCCTTCAGGAGATAGGCTAACACTTAGGTACAAGCTTGAGGGCAAAATGATAGTGTGGAGAAAGAATCCTCCCATATGTCCCTATCACTTGCTAATTTCTTTACACCTTCACTGGAAGCATTTGGCGCAGGACCAGGAAGATCTGCTGGGAACCACATTGGACTCCAGAGCAAAGAATATGTTTAAGCTTTTATAACCCTTTTATGATGTCATTTTCACTCTTTTACCCTCAAATAAAACCTTGAATGGATCAAAATAACTCCTGTCTTCTACCCTATTCAGTGCTAGCTGTCTTTTGCCTTTTAAAGCCAAAAGGATGTCATTGTCATTGTGAGTTAGATCAAGGCAGATATTGTATACTGTAGTGGTTTCTAGTTCATGAGCATGTAACCCCCTTGTACACTAGAAAGATTTTCAAGGTTGCTGAACAATATCAGAATTGTAGCTATTATTAGCTTTTATATACTTCTGCAAAAAATAGTGAAGTTGAGAAGCTTAATTTAAGGAAAAGTATAGGCTCTATATTAGTCTAAATCTGTTCCTAACATGGTATTCAATTGAGATTTAGACCCTCAAATCACAAATTTCTTTCTGATACATTTACTTCTTATAGGGGCTACGGATGAAGAATGTTTGCAGAGATTAAAAAAATTATTTAAGAAATCATGATGAAAAATTTCATGGCATTACTAAATACAAGAGTGGCACTTCTGGTTGTGATCCCCAACTATCAGTTTGCCATGGCTTTGGAAAGAAGACTACATCCTTTTTTCTCTTTCTTTTCATTTGCTACAAAGCAACTTGGTCTTTTTATTGATATTTACTTGCCAGTTCTTCTGGCAGAGTATTTTTGTTTTCTGACTGAAAAAAATGTAAGGAAAGTTACTTCATTATGGAAAGCTGACCTGCAAAGCTTTTAAGTTGAATAAATGAATCTAAATTAACTGGAATTTTCTGATTTTAACAAATGTTTCATGAAAATTATGTGTCATCAAAAAGATTAAAGGAGATAAAGCTCGGGGAAGATAAATCATGTAGTAAAGTTAGGAAAGGAAAGTGGAAGCTAATGGAATTTTGAAATTACAAATTGAGGTTGGCTTTTGATATATGTTCAGTTTTTTCTCTCAATGCAAATTTTAAGTTCTGTTCAAGGGAAATACGACTTAGGACTGTTCCATTTTTAGCTTTCAAGAAGAGCACTGATCGCACTCAGTTGCCTTTTAAAAATCCATTATTTTGATTAGCACATAAAGAATGACATTTAGCCAGAATATCCCCTCCTGTGAATGTTTGGAACAACTGGTCCTCCCATCTTTGAAATCCTGTAGAATGAGATTAGAATGATACCAACCCATCCATACAGTAATTCAGCAGTTCAAGGATTGTCCCTTCCTTTGTCAGAGTCTGTATATCAAAGGTCATGAGATAATTGCATGTACCAGCAGCACGGAGCATTCAGCCTCACTGGTCACAAAATCCTTCCTAGCTTGGGGTTGAATACTAGCAAGCATAGTATTCAGTACTTCTGCAGAGCAGAAACTTTAGTGAAGTGTGGTATCCATAGAAAATTATGGAAAAAATAAACCTTCTTCCAAAAAAAAGAAAGGAAAGTGTGATCTTTTGTTGAAAAACTTAAAAAACTTAACTACGGATTCTTAGCTGGACAGCTACAAATTGTTCTCAGCAGTTCAAAGCCTTGCTTAGTGTCCTTGTTAAAAGGGAAAAGGGTCTCCATTAGGTGCTGAAAAGGTATAGAAATAGATCATTAGGGTTCAGAATAGGGACATTTTTTTCCTGTATTGGCTGTAAAACTACCATCAGAAAGTGTAGACAGTAATTTAAAATACTCCACCTCTTCTCTTCCTTAAGGTAGTAGTATTTATTCCAAAAACTCTTTCATTTTTTGCAAGCTGTTATGTTTCTCATTAAATTTATTTATTGGTTCTAGTTGCGGAAAGCTCATAACTCTGTAGTTAGACTTCTGTTAAGTGAAATACTAAAAGACACAAATAACTGTATTTTAAAATATTGTTAAAGTTAGTATATGAAGAACATGCTCTTTCAACTGACATCATTAACCAAATGAAAATTTTTCACATGATGAACTTTCCTTAGGGAAAAAATGTTTTATGGAAGGCTTGCTAAAACTGATAATAGCTTTCTGTTGGTGACTTTTTAATAGGCAATGGATACTTGAAATGAATAAAATAAATATGTGAAAGGAAGTGAAAACTGTAAAAGGGTATGTGAATTTGGTTTAAACTCTTACTTAGGTATTAGTTTCTTCACTTATTTTTGGGTGATAACTACTGCCCCCTTCTGATATGAATTGGAAATATCCCTCATTTTTTTAGCATGTGGTAGCTCTCAAACCTTTAAGAAAACCTGTTCTGGCTTCTCCCTTTCTATCTGCACATATAAAGATGGAATAGCTTTTATCAAAAGTTAGACCAATGCACAAAGGTGTTCCACTGGAAATATGGGCTTTCACTTCCACAGATATTTTTATTCCCTTTATAACATCTTAGAAAAAGAGCGCACTATGCTTTTTTAGGGTGCCAATATTTTTATTTTCTATCTAGCAAGCAAATGTGATCATCTCATTAGGTTGTCATTATCAAGAGATTATGTGCAAGAAGAAGCATCCATGAGATTAATATTAACCAAGCATCTCCTGAAACATTTCATTTTAAGGAAAGCATAAATAAAACTTCTTCTAATATTGCTACAGAACCAATTCATTTTCCCTAGATCTGATAAAGCACTCTTTAGCCTGATTGTTGATATTAATCTGGAGTCTCAACAGATCAGTGCTCAAAGCCATTAAAATATCTGCAGAGACTGGTACCCTCCTTGCAGGGAGCAAGGTTCAGTTTCCTCTCATCACATCCCAGCTGTGGTGTGTCTTGAGGCATTCGCAAGGGCAAGTGGAGGACAGGGTGGGAGGCTTCTTGTGTAAATCTGGTTCCTGTTCTCTGGAACCAGAAATACAAGTATAGCTACAGTCTGAGTAAAGCTGTGGTCAAAGAGAATGAGTGCAGATTTAATTCAGCTGAGGTTTAAGTAAATATCAAATATATAATAGTATTAGGAGCATTTATCAAAGATAGCAGGCTGTGAGAGGTGCATTTAATATGGTTCTAAAATTAGAAATTGATTTATGGATTCAGTATGTAGAAGAAGTCAGGAATTTCCCCATTACAGAATTCAAAAACTGTGGTTTTGGCATTTTCTCACCATGTGTAACTTATTCAAGCAACAGAAGGAAGGATTTGTGTCACTGCACTGTCCTGTTTCCACTGTGCAAGAATCATAAAGCAAGTAGGAGGTCTGGTCATGTACTGCCTCGGTACAGAGCGACATGTTCAACTCCCATGCCTACTGTTCAGTTGTCAGTTCCCACAGCTTTTGATCAAACCCCGTGTCAAGGCCCAGAACATCTGGTATAATTTGAACAAATGATGAAGTTAAAAACAGGATAGCAGGTTAGTCTTTTCAGATCCCCATTCTTAGATGTCTCTTCATTTCTGTCACTCCATCACTTTTGGTTTTCTTGCCATCACAGCAAGATGACAGCTCTCTGTGAAGGCATTGGCATGTTCATACTCTTTATGACAGTTGTTAACAAAATAGAGCCTATTAGAAAAAGATAGCTTAATTTTGCAGACTTTTGGCTTTTTGTCCTGATTTTCATTCCACTTACCTAAGCTCACAGAATTTCCTCTGAAGTTTTGAGCAATGTTAAGGTCACCAGAATGTCTATTAGCCCATCACAGCTGCCAGTATTAGATATTGGCTTTGTTAATTACATTTCAGGCACACAGACCCATCCCAGCTCAATCAATTTATTAAGATATTGTAGCAGAGTGTGCTCAGTTACCATGCAGTGCTGTAAGAGAGTGGTTTGCAAACCCTGGAGGAGAGTCTGCAAGCAAGATGAGAGCACGGGTCCCAGCGGCTTTGTTCAAGAAATGTCCCCTCAATCAGTGTCACAGAGAGCAGCAGCAGGTGAGTCAATATGCCAAGAGGCTGCCTGGAGAACCTGTGACACTATGGCCCTGTCTGTGACTGGAAGTCTTTACAACTGCTTTACACAGCTGCCTTTACCTGCACATGATGAGCAATTGCAGGCTTCTGCACAAAATTTAAAAGAACTACTTTCCCAAGAGGAACAGACTCTCACTAGGTATCAAATCCCATTATATTAAATTAAACCCAGTCTAATCTGCCTTTCCTCCTCACTTGGCCATCCTAAATTTTTAATTTCATCTAGATTTACCTTTTCATTTTGCACTGAAGACCATTGGTAGAAACTGGGCTTACTAGGATTGTCAATGACGCGAGAGTATGGTTTTGTTTATCCCATTAATTACTCTTTTTGGTTTGGTCTGTTCAGGGAGGGGACTTGGAGTCATTGCAGCATGATGGATATTAATTATTTTAATTGTTTAATCTTAGACAAATTATAATACTATTATTAAATATCAGAACAATATTATAGAGAGATCTAATGTAAATAGTAACATTGAATTTGAAGTTTTTCTTATTCTTTTGTATTTGAGTCAGGAGAAAGCAGATTAAATTTCTATAGTTATTGTGTGGCTGTTGGTTTTATCTTGGTTTGGGGCTTGGGGATTTTTTTTTGGAGGTGGTCTTTTTGGTTGGTTGGGTTGGTTATTTTTATTCCTTTTTTCCCCTAAATGAAAAAGATAAATTATAGTTATACCTGCAAATGGTTTCAAGAAAATTTGCTAAGCTATAACCTGTTTTTTCAGAACTCCCATCACTCTGCTGTTAGGTTTTTTCCTCCTCTTTTTTCAAATGAATTTAATAACCATGAAGAAAAGCAAACTAATTGAAATTATTCCCCACAACATTACCTAATTTTAGAGAATGCAATTAACTATGGCATACACATCAACACACTTAATTCTGTAAAACACTTATCTTCGGCAGAAATATTGCCATTACTAATTATAAAAACATAATCTGCAAGAAATAACTAATACGAATGTAATGAACAAGGAAATTGTATTAAAAAGTTGAAGGAATGCTGCAGAACAGAATTAGAGGTAGGGAAAAAGGGGATTTCAGCTTTAAAAAACATGCTGAGTGATGCTTCTGTTTTATTTTGTATGGCATGAGTTGGTCTGTAGTTGATTCACTACAACCTGCTTATCAGAAAATATTAGAAATTTACAATTCTCTCTCCTTTGCTGTAAATAAATGATTTTTTTTTTAATTTTACATAATGGAATACATTTATCTAATGTTTAAGTAAAATTTACATCTGATACCATATGTGAAATATGCTGCTGTTCAGGTTCAGGATTTCAACTTCTTTTTCATACATTTGTTTTTTTGTTTATATAGACTAGAGCATTCAGCTGCAGTCCAAGTAACCCCAATTCCAAGCCTGCCTTTGCCATTTGCCCGAAGTGTAAAGACAGAGATGGCCACCTCTCCTCTCTCTATTGTTGGTTTCATTTAAAAGCTCCAGAAAATCACCAGACTTTCCCAATGAAGGTACTATTTCTGCAGAGTACATCACTCTTGCCATACATAACACTGACTTGTTCTGACCATGCCTCCAGACTGGGTTTTCTTCTCCATGTGAGGTTTCCTCTGCTCCCTACCTCTACACAAACTTCATCTCACCATTTTAACTTATGAAGTCTTTGGAGTAAATGGGAAAATTTAATAAAACCTGATAAAATGGATAATTATCAGGCTCTATAAGAAAAACTTGTTTGCTCACATTCACCTATATTTCATACCAAATTGCTGATGCATGGTTGTGAAGTGGTTCCAATCTTAGACACTAATGAATTTCTTGCACTTTATAGGGGATTATATTCAGAAAAATTCAGAGGAAAAAGAAGTTCATTTCAAAAACACTGACACTCTGTGGTGTTACCAGTATCAGCATCTTTCACTGCCTTTTTTACGGCAACTTCACACCCAAAATTTTTTTCTCAAGCCTTTTTTAGAGTCCTAAGTTCTCCACCTCCTGTATACACAAATGCTCTGTATCTTACTGAGCTCCATCTACTTCCTTGATTTGTTATTTTCATCATTGTAGGATATCCTGCAACACTTTCACTTACAAATTAATTTTGGAAATAAGTATATAATTGCAATTAAAAATCTACATAATTCCTTCATTGTTTAAATGGTTTTTGGGTTTTATTTTTTACTTATTTCTCTGACTTGTGAAACTTATTTTTCAGGTACAGAATGGGAGACAAACATTGGCAACTGGAAATCATAGATAAAAGAAATACTAAAACGAAAGGTGCTTTGCTGGTATCCTCTGTCAACCTGCTGTGTTAGGATAAATATTGTGTGAAACTTTTATGCTTTATATTTATGCAATAAAGTACAGTGCCTTAACACCAATGTAAAGAGAGGCACTATGATAGGGTCTTGATCCTGGTACTTTCTATGTTTGGAGTGATAAAGGTTTATGTTCTACAATATACAGCACTAAAATGTTAGAAGTACTTTGGGTAGTGTTAATTGCAGTATTTTAGGGTGCTGACATTTAATGTATTTATTTCTGGTTTCATAGTTGTCATTATGTGGAGGAGACAAACAGTTCTTTATAGCAATCATGACTTGAGTGTCTTAAATGTTTTGTTTGCACCCCCAAAAATTGACATTTTTCTGATATTTTGCTTCTATAAGTGTGAAGAGAATCAAGGCAAAGTGTAAAAAAATTTGGTTTAAAAATTTATTTAAATACAATACCTTTAATCCCAAAAATTATTTTAGGACATCAAACACTACCAAAAGAAATAGGAGTTGAGGGAGATGCTTCTACTTGTTTAGATATCAGCTGCACTTGAAAGTTTCCCCTTCCTCTTTAAAGTGAAGTACTGGGCTTTTCTGCTACTTTGATCATAAAAAGAGGCAGGTATGATATTTAAATCCTGCTGTTTGTATATTTATATCTGCTTATAAACTTTGAGCAGTCCTTATAACTGCAGGGTCAGGATGCCTGCTAAATTTTCTGATGCTGAGATGCATTGGTCTGTTCTATCATGGCAAGAACCATGAAACATTGGTGTAAATTACTTTTACTGACTAAGCACAAGTTGCAGCACTCACACTGTAAAAGTGAATTCTTTCAGCATGTGAATGTCAGTGGATATTTTCAAGGACACAAACTATCTTCTGGGAAATCTGAGTAATTTATATGACATATTAAATTGTGATGTGGGTTCAGTTAGGTGCTGCTTATTCAAGAAGAAATCTGAACAAATATTAGCATATCTGTGAGACTATCAGAATAGTAAGCTATACAGTTACTATAGTTCATATAAGAAATAAGAAATATTTTAATATAGTTGCTGGCAAGGACTAAAATCAAATACTGTGAAAGGCACTGTAATCTAGTTTGAAACAGTGCCCTAATTTGGCACTTAAGCCTTACCTTCCCAATATACTGGGAAACCCTACAGGTTGCTTACTTGTCAGCTGGGAGCTCCTAGCCTCCCCAGAGACATTAATCCTTCCTTGCCTAAGCATCCTGTGTTTGCCTGCTTTCCACATCTGAAAAGGTAGGCAGAGGGTTTTTTCCTACTAGATAAAACCAAAATTAAACTATAAACTGCATTTCCCCTTTTTTTGTTGTTGTTGTTGTTGAAAACTTCCTTTTATTCTCCATTTTTAGCTTTGTCTTTTCTCATTTTCTCATACCAAAGGTACTTAATTTCTGGTACATTCATTATCTTCATCTTAGGGTCTTTTATGTTCTTTTGTTTTGTCATTTGCTTTTTTTTTTTTGGGGGGGGGGGGAGGTAGCTTATTCCTTTTTTCCAAATAAATTTCACTGCAATTTATTGCTGCACAGTAGAAAAAAAAGGAGGGATACTGTCAAGTTGTGATTGGTGACAGAATACCAAGCTTTGACTTCACTTGATATGGAATTGATTGCTACAGGAATGGGAAACATCATTAGTTTTCTCTAGTAAAGTCTTTAAATGAAAACTTATAATACTTTTTTTTTTTTTCAAATTCTGAACATTGCTACAACAGAGTTCAAGTTGAATGTATTCCAAGATCCCTGATTGTAGCTGGAGGTCTGAGCCATGGATCTTTGAAACAGCCTTTATTTTCTTTAGCTCATTATAGTTTTCCATTTAGGAGGTATGGGTGTCTATTCACTGAATCTGTGAATCCTTATTACAAGAAGGATTCTTTCATTTTCCTGCTGTGTAACATAATATTACTACTTCAAGATCTAAGACCACTCTTCTGAGGTTGCTTTGTAGACTCTGTGTGTGCAGACTCGAGGTACAGATATATAATGTGCTCCTTGTGTTTGCTGTGCAAAAGAAAACAGTAATTGATGTAAACAGCCTCTGTTTACCCTTAGCTCTTTGTTGCTTGCAGTCCTGAAAGAGAAGAGCAATGCATGGAGGTGAAGCACTGCGGTGCAGAGGAATAGTCAATCTGCCCCTTTAAATAAACTTACTTCTGCCAATACATAAACTCAGAGAGCTGGAAGGGACCTTGAGGTCATCTACTGCACTCCCCTGCTTCATGGTTGCACCTCCTACTGCAAGGAGTTACTCTAAGGAGATGCCTCATTTATCTTGTTCCTAAATACCTCCTGGTGACAGAGTACACATAGACCTCTAACACTGCTCCTAACCTTTGCAGTTTTCACTAATTTCTAACCTGAAGATCCCAAGTGAAAATTAAGGTCCTTACAAATTCTCCCATTCATCTGGATTACAGGCAACAAGTTGTCCTTGCAATTTTTTCCCTTTATGAAAAATAAACATTTAAAATTGCATTAAATTGGAGTCTAGGGCAAAAAGCACAGCCAATTCCCAAAAAAGTAAAGCTGCTCACAACAGTTTACTTTAAAAGGGCAACTTCTTTCACAGTTTCTTTTGTGTGATATTTCTTCTAATAAAGTCCTGCGAAGCAACCCAAAAGGGGAAAGTGCAAGTAAGTATTTTTGTAATGGTAACTGTGATATAAATTTAGGTGTCCCATGTCCCAAAACAGTCCCATGTTTAATAAGCACTTGGAGAGAGATTTCTCCAATATGTTTAACTGAAAACAGCCTTGATTTTTCATTTCCTAACGTACTTTCTGCATATAACATTAATAAAGTTAGAAAGTTGTCTATGACTAACACATTGTACCTTGACCAAGAAATCAACAGCTAATGGAAAATTTATTATATTCAACTAAACAGATGGCTTCCTGGAGCCAGTAGTGACATAAAGGTCTCTTGTCATGTTATCTTTAAATATCATGTGTCCTAGAGTCCCTTAATTCCTTGCAGTAATTAATAAGATGAGATCCTGATTACACATAATGACTAGTAAAATGAATGTGGATAGTACTACTTTAATCAAGTTTATATCTAGAGGGCTACTATTTTCTTACTATACTTAGAGTTTGGGGTTTTTTTTCCTGTTGAACATTTGGGCAGACTTTCAGAGGACATTGCAAAAGATTAGATTGTAAGATACTAACATGTGAAGATGTGCCAAATACATGAACATTTTGAACAATATAAAGTATATTAAATATCTGCGCTCATTACAAATTACAGAATGGTGTATTTCCAAGAAAGAATAACAAAGCAAAGAAGAAAAGACCCAAATAAATTACCTTCTGTTGATCACCAGATGTAGCTAGCCAGAGAATGAGCTGGTGTGCTCTTCAGTTGTTACAAAGGCTGCAATGAAACGATGCTGGTTTTGGTATAACAAAACATAATAAATGAAACACTTGGGAACCGACTAGCTGTTTATACAATTCAAATGTAATTACATGTTGCATCCCAAACTTAAAATGCACAAAATAATCCTGAATTGTTTGACAGATTTAAGAATGCAGATTTTTGAGATGTTTCTGATCACCTAAAGGAGGCAGTCCCTCAGATACATTTATAAAGGGGCTTTTTCCTCAGGTAACTGGAGCTGTAAATCAGAGCATGCTCAAGCTGTAGATTAATTAATGAAAGCTCCAAATTTACTTCATCTCTTAGGATTACCCCAGTTTTGAGTACATTGTACAATATATTTAGAGATGGTTCTCAGCTCTTGCAACACCAACCTTTCTAATATTTCAAGAAAATCTATATGCTTATAGAACCAAGTATAATTTGAGCATGTTCCAAGATGGCAGAACCCTCATATGGCAGTTAAACAATATTTCACAGAGCAGGAGATTATTATCAGTTACCCAAGATCAACAAAGGAAAACTCTAACGGTAGAGTGGCAGTAGGCTGTTAAAATATGCATGCAAGCATGTTAGCTTGCCATAGAGTTTCTGCTCCATTCTCTTTGCTTCCTCATGTAATATATTTTTACTTGCCTGATACAATGTCTTTTATTATATTTTAAGTAAAACTGCCTTCAGTGAATTCACAGGGCAAAGAGAGCAAATTTTACATTCAAATGTTAGACTTCAAAATTGCAATGTAATTGCAGGTGAGGCTGATTCTTATGCATGCTTTTGGAACAATTCCTGTTCAAATTTTAGGACATTGATATATATTAATTTTCTAATATGAAAATTAATTTTTGCTTCTTCTTGCAGGGCAGGAGAGTTTTTTTTCCTATGATACACATTTTAAATCTATTTAGGTTCTATCACATTTCCTTTCTTACACACTTAATTTTTAAAAACCCAAAGAATTTTGGGCACAAAGTAATATTTTTTATTCTTCACTGAGAAAGAAACAACTCACAAAAGTCTTCATCAGTAATAATGCCATTGAAAAATGTTGTATAAACCTGGCAATAACCTGTTCTCACCACAGATCTACTTAATTGCTTCTGCATTTATAATAGACACAACAGATGATTAATGCTTGGTGCACTGAGCAGCAATCTTTGGGAATTACTTAAATAACTTTTGTATAATACCTTAGGCCATAATTATAAAGGTTTATGTAACTTGCAAATGATGCAAATCATGTTTTCTGCAAATATTTAACAAAACACCAGCAGAACAAACTGTGTTTCTGAACAACTATAAACTGCTCTTCATTTATTTGGGGCATTCCATAGCTTAAGCTAATTATGGTTGTTAGCTGTAGATAAACACATTACTAAAATACCCTTTAGTGCCTTCAAAAAAAGAAATATGAAAGTTCTACAGTTATTAAATTGCTCATGAAAAAAAGATTGAGAAAATATGTCTCTTTCAAAACTTGGAACAGAAGACATGCCCTCAGCACCTGGAAATTTTCCTTTCCAAATTTCTATTTTTAACAAGACAATTATTTGTTTATAGCCATAGAAATTATTATGAATCCATATTGACACCTTGCGGATAACGTGGTCAAATGCAGTGAGCAAGCTTCTGTACTTATTCATCTTGGAATATATTAGTCCTATTAACTAACTTGTAATTAAGCAGTGGGCACTGTTTCTATTTTAAGCTCTTATAGTAGTTCTGTACTTTATGAAAGGGTTGTATCTAACAATATAGTTTTTAGTTGTAAAAAAAATCAAAAATAGATGGGAATTGACACCTATAAGTATTGGTCTTGCCAAAACTATTTAACATCATATTTCTTTTTAATTACTTAAGATGGGAAAAAATGCTTCTAGAGCAATCAACCCTAACCACTGAACTCCTCAGCTCAAATAAAGGGATTTTAAACTTAAAGAGGGAAAATAAAGGTTAGATATATGGAAGAAATTATTTATTGTCAAGGTGGAAGAGGTTTCCCAGAGAAGCTGTGGATATCCCTTCCCCTGCAGTATTCAAGGTGAAGTTAGATGTGTTGTTGAACAACCTGGTCTAGCGGAGGTGAATTTATATAAGATAATATTGCAATATTTATTTTTCATGTCAGATTCTGAAATTCCTTGGCCAAGAAACTTTTTTGTCTATGGAACTGCAGAATCCATTGCACCATGCAGAGTTGTGCCATGTGTGTCTAAATGGCTTAGAGATCATTTGCAGAGTTTAAGGAATTAGATGTCAAGAGCTCAGTCAAAAGGAATGCCTTCTGCACATAATAATAAGAAAAAGGCAACCATTTTGCTTCTGACAATGACAAGAAACATGAAGCAGTCCACTGAAGAGCAATAGGAGCCAAGACCAAGATCCAAGACCAAGATCCCTCACTACACTTTTTCTCATTCTCTTTTTCTTTCTATTTCCTTTCCTTTTCATTTTTATTTAAATTTTCTTTTGTTCACCACGCTCCACTTTTCATTTCCTTTTTTTTTCTTTGAATAATGTGTTTAGCTATCAAAACTTTTCAAATCTCAAGTCTTCTGTATCAAATAAGATAGGATATGAGCCCTTCACTAAAGAGTTGAACTTGATTATTCTTGCGGGTCTCCAACTAAGAATATTCTGTGATTCTCTGGTAATTTTAGCCATATTAGTTAATATAAAAACCTCTTTACATAAACTATGTAAAATCATGAGATTAATATTAGGATTACTTTAATTAAACAAAGAGTCAGAAATGAATGAGTAGTCCTCCACTGATGGCATCTCTGAGAAGCACAGGTTATTTGCATTCTTCAGAAATTTCTACAAAATATTGCTACAGCCAGGAATACTCTGAAATTTTAATCTCAAGTGTCAATGTTTCTTTGATCAGCATTGTTCTCTAGTTATTTTTGATTAGGATCTGCTTCTCATTTGCTTGACAATCAAACTGGACAGTAGTATTGAAGCTTTGCAGGACAGAGGGGCTGGACTAGCTCTCACTGGAGCTCATATCTAGTCTAACACCATGCTGCATGGATTCTGTGCTGGTGCCCTTTGGAGGGGGACAAAGGTATATTGTGCAGAACTAAGAGGACCTCACAGGGGAAAACTGTAGCTGAAGTGTCTCATTTATTTGTTTTGTGTTTTCTAACAAAATAAACGTACTGATTTATTAAGTAGTTCATTCATTTATTCAAATGTTACATAGAAACTTGATCTGAGTATCTGAATATATTTGTGCTTTGTGAAATAGAATTCATATATGTGTATCATGCACAAACATGTCAAATTATTGCTTCAGTTTAAGCTGAAGTAAAGCTTTGGCCATGGACCTTTTCTTGGGCAATATAGAATCAGCTATATATCAGGTTAAACATTTAAACCAATATTTACATGTTAATACTGGTTTTGACCTTTTTTAACACACTAAAACAAATTAATATACATGTTATCTTAGGTCTACCAAGTGTTAAGTAGAAGACACTGATTAGCATTTTCTTAAGCAACTGAATCCTTTGCCTGAATTCCTTTGATAGAATAGAAGAAACTTCTGCTGTGGAGTTATGAAAATTGCATATATAGAATGCACTGTTCAAAAAACAACCAGAAACAACCCAGAAAAATAAATTCAAATATTTGTAAATGTTTTCCAGCAAGGATTTCTGAGTTAGAGTTCTTCAGGATAGATATGATTCATATTTGTAAAACTAAAATCAGTACAATTTTTCTCTATACATTTACTTAAGTAACCAAGAGCAAAGCGTCTGGAGCTCTAGGGATGCCAAGTGTTAAAGACTAGAAAAACATGCACAGCAGAAGACTGAGAAAGAGAAGGCAGGTAAGTGACCATTGTATGTAATTTCTAGTTCTCCTCTCCAGTCAAACCCCTTTCAAACAATTCATTTAGGAAATCTATCTCCTTCTGTCTGGTCTGCAGTTTAACTGGTTTACTTTGATGAGTCAGGCAACCTGAGTTTGCTACACAGAATATGAGCTATCTGTTAGATTACTGAACCATGACCAATATCAGTAAATAACAATAGCCAGCAATTAACTTCTCCTCTTAAGCCATTAAAGACTTCAGATAATGGCCTGGAAAAATTTGATGGCTTAAAATGTTGACAACAACAGCCAAAAAAGCCAAAAAACAAAACAGAACAACAACAAACAAAAAAAAACCAAAACCAAACCAAATGAAAAAAAAACCCACAAAAATTCTATACTAATGTGATAGTAATTTTCAACTGGCAAATTTCTTCACATTTTCCTTGGATCTATTGAGCGTTTAGAGTTTCTGAAATATTTCAGTGCACATTTCTTGCTTTGACTTTCAAATGTCAATGCTGTGCAGTAATATCATCTCTCATGTTGTCAGAATACTGTTATTCATCTGCTTGGCTGATAATGACACATGCTGTTGGATAAGATCTGCTTGGAACATACCTGTGTCTGTCTGACTCTACTCCAGTCAGTTCAGGAGACTATGTTAATTTTTTAATGGAGCCAAACTTGTTGGCTGTCCTTGAGTACATTTGGAAAGGTGGCACAGAATGAACAATGGCATTTGTGGGCATGTCTGGGATCAATGGTGGCTCATGACAATGTCTAGACCCAGATGCTATTCTAAGTATTGGTAAGAAGGAATTTTGGTAATGAGAGCTAGACAAAATGAAAGGAAAATGAAAGGCATAAAACAGAAGGATCAGATGTTGAAATGCAGCATGGTTTTGGTAAATATTTTGGAAGATTTGAGTACAGTATAGAAATTAAACTATGTTAATAAGATATTGGAACATACATATATGTGGAATGTCCCTGTCCCTAAGAGACAAGAATTTGATCTTACCCTTCTTGTGTTGCTAACTCCTCCCTTGACCCAAACCCTAAACTCCACCCCGTGATGCCCTATAAAACCCCACGACCCTTCCTTTGCCCAGTCTTTCATCTCCATACCACCCCTCCTCCCCGGAGGTAATAAATGGATTCTCAAGCTTTCTGAAATGAGGACCCATCTTGATTGTTCCTATTGTATTTCCTGGGAATGTCCCAGAGAAGGCAAGGATGAATCTGATTCCACGTTCTCAGAAAGCTAATTCATTACTTTATAATACTATATTGTTTTAAAGAATACTATACTAAATTATACTAAAGAATACAGAAAGGATACTTACTAAATGCCAAAAAGCTAATAATGAAAACTCATGACTCTTTCCAGAGTCTTGACACAGACTGGCCCTGATTGGCCAAAGAGTCAAAACAACTCACACCAGAATCCAATAAAACAATCACCTGTGGTTAAACAATCTCCAAACACATTCCACACGTGAGCACAGCACAGGAGAAGCAAATGAGGTAAGAGTTGTTTTCCTTTTCTCTGAGGCTTCTCAGCTTCCCAGGAGAAAAATCCTGAGCAAAGGGATTTTTTCAGAGAATGTGAATGCCACATGTTCTCATGCCCAGAGCTGGCAGCTGCACTCTCCCTGGACACAATGAACACAGTTGCAACGCACTGCAACACATAAATACATAAATATAAAATTTAATGTGGGACTGAGCATAAGAAAAATTCCATGGAACATGGTGTGGAGACTGTCTTAGCCTGGCTGTATTGGAGTTAATTTTCTTCACAGCAATCCATATGGTGCTGTGCTTCATGTCTGTGGCTAAAACAGCGCTGATAAGACAGCAGTGTTATTGGCTATTGTCAAACAATGCTCGCACAGCGTCAAGACTTTCTCTCTTACATTCTGCCATATTCCCCTCCTCCCAAATGAGCGGGCTGGCACAAGAGGCTTGAAGATAGCATAACTAGGGTAGTTGACCCAAATTGACCATTGGGATATTCCATACTGTAATACATCATGCTCAGCAAAAAAAACTCAGGAAGAGGAGGACAGGGAAAAAATGAAAAACAGAGACAACTCCAAGGACAGAGAAGGAGGAAGAAGATGGCAGAATAGATGTTCACAGTAGTATAAGGGAGACCCACAATTAACTGAAGGATTATAGCGCATGGAGAACTCTTACTCAAGGAGAGAAAAAATGTTAGAATGAAGAAGCATCAATGGGAAGCTGTCATGTACTGACCAAAAGCCCCAACCTCACCATTGTGCCTCAAAGATCAGTGGGACAGGGCATCTACATGTGGACGTCTGGATGTGAGACATAAACATTCAGCTCATGATCAATGGGGGGATTTGCCCACTTGTGCAGGTTATCTATGAAACATACACCATAGATCAGCAAAGAAAGTATATCTGGATGGTGAATGGAATGAGTATAATATATATGCACCTGTATATGGTGGGGGGAATCAGGGCTGGCAGATCAATTGCACTAGACCACTGCCACAATTTGCCAATTCGATCACTGTATGCTCACTGAGATGGAGGCAAATGCCAACTGGCTGAAAACAAACCTCGCAATCCATTCCGGTGCCCAAAACATCATTCTGCATAAGTTCTGTGGCAACGTCACTCCAGAAAGAATAATGATGGGACTCATCTCTGAAATAACCCCTGAGATACCTGGGCCAGGAAATGCAGCATTAAGTGTCTCACCCTGTCTACCACCAGGCCCAGAAAGATTGAACACCATATGGGACCGTTAAGCACCAGTCAGTGAATGATGGAAACTGGGGAATAGAAACCCTGGGGTGCACATTTAGCAGAATTTCTTGTCTGGTCCATATAAGAGGATCAGAGAAACCTGGCCCTGGCCAAACAAAGCCTCTATCCTCCTACTCATGCATAAAGGCATTAATGACAAACGCCTTTTGTCATTAACAGGTCATAAATACATACTTATAGCATTGGAAATCAGTAGTGAAGACCATATTTATTGACTTTGTTATATTATGATGGGATGGTTTCAAGTGCTGTGGCAATGTTAATGCTGCAGTCAAACCTGTCATTGTATCGTGTCTTACAATAGTTCATCTGCAGTAAAGTGACTCTTCTACACTGCTAGGGGACATGGTCATTAAAGATTTTAAATCCTATTTTCCAAAGTTCCCTTGTTTATCTTAATTCTCAAGTGATTTTGGATTTTACTTTCCTTGTTTCTCTTTTCTGTATAAAGAACAAAATTAGAACAAAAAGCAGAATGTTCCTTTAGTGTAAAATTTATAAAAATATTCCATTAAGTGATCATTTAGGCCAGTACTGATTTATATGTAGAATATAAATGAAGAGTACCTCTAAAAGGAAATATAAAAGAAGCTATTTTTTCTCCTAAAAATCATCTACAAAGCAAGAATGGGGGCAGTATACTAACTGCTTAATAAGCTGTTAATGAGAATTCAGATATACTACTCCCAACTTTGAATGCAGAATTTTATTATACATTACATTAAACAGCTCTGACTCCTCTGAAATTGTGACTGACACATATAAACATATTTCAAAATTATTGAATTCTAAAACAAAATAATGGTTCCATAGCTAGAAAATATTTATAGAAAAACGTAAATTCAATTTTTAATGGCATAGCAGAATATTTTCATAAGATGTATGCCTATATGTATATTATCTTATGTACACATATCTATCTTAATTATAAGACTGGTTTTTTTTACCAGGTTACTTGTTACTAAGCAAAATAGTATATGCTTATGATAGTATATGTAAATCTAAACAGTGGAAACAATTTTTGCAAGTTGTGTTCCTTTGTTCTTGTAATTGTTTCTGCAAATGTTTCCATGGCTCTATCAGGACTGGAGTTCATATAATTTTCCCTGGTACTCTTCAAACATTGGTCTTATGGAAATCAATGATCATAAAAAAGTACATGGCTACATAGTGGTTAAGTATGTTTCCTTAGATCAGTATTTCATGTATTTTGTCCATAGATATTTTAAATGTCTAATCAAGATAGTGACAAGCCTTGATGGTTGTTATATCAGGTCCCATTTACATAAAGCAAAAGTAACCCAGGCACAAATCAGCCTCACCCCTGACTAAGCACCCTTACTCAGTGCTTATAAGCACTTACCTCCTTAGCAAAAAGGCAGTGATCAAAACGCAGATCACTCTATAAACTTTTTGATGTATATTTAATTAGATATTTGATCTGAGTAATGGTTATGGAAATGTCTTGTTCGCTTGTTTATTTCAGCTTGTTTCAACTGCCTTACAGAGAACTTCCACTTGCTGGATGATAATTGGGAACATCATACAGCTGGCACAAAAAGGTCCAGGAGAATTCTAAAACATTTGGATGGTAATTTCATGGTATAGGTATTGGGGGTACTAGGAAAGAAGCCCTTCCTGATTTGGTGCTTATTGGAAGAGGGTGTCTCAGGAGTGAAGTGGTGATTGGTGGCCACCTTGGCCACAGTGACCACAGAACAACTGAGTTAAAGTCAAGTCTGACTGGATGAAAAGTGCAAGCAAACCTTCCGTCCTGGAAATGAGAAGAGCACACCAGGCTCTCAGGGGTCTAGGTAGGTAAGGTCTCCTGGGAGAATGTTTCTGAAGGTGCTGGGGTCTGTCAGTGCTGGTCACTTTTTGAGCACCACATCCTAAGAGAACAGGAGCAGGCAAATCAAAAATGTCAGAAGTCAAGCAGATGAGGCACAGGGGCAGCCACTGAGCTGTTCTGTGCAGGGACAGGAACTGGACCTCAATGAACCTTCTGTGTCTATTCCAGCTCAGGATATCTGTTCTAGTTTTAGAGACAATGAGGTTTATAAGGTCAAAATGTTGTCAGCTCAAGCTAACTTGTGTATTTTGATGTCTTTGGTCATATAATCATGTTAGACTTCCAAGTAAAAATTAAGACATAAATAACACCAAAATATAATTTAGACAGGTAAGAATGGTCAGTTCTAAAGCTTTTCAATTCCAGCAGAATTCTTGCTTGTTCAGGCTATTCAAGAAATCTATTTGTCTTGGATGCTACATAAGAATAGATTGTGTCATTTATAACAGTCACTCCCTGCGGTTTCTGAGGAGAAATTAAATTATTTAACTATTTCTCTGAGCTTCTAGAATGTACTGACTAAATTGCAAGGATAAAATACCATATTATAAGATATAGATCATAAAATCAAAGAGCTTTATGTAAGCTAGGAAATAGTCTCATACATTTCCATGCCTTATGGGGAGTTTTTAATTAACAGATTTTTGATGTATTGTCAAATCTCAGACAAGTAAAAGTAACTGCGATATTTTATAATTTTAAAATGAATTAAAATGAAATTTATCTCTAATTATAAATTCAAAATGCTACTTCATACAACTGAAGATGGATTTTGATCAAGGAAAGTGTCATAATTCTGGATTTTTCAATACCATGTCTCTACCTCTACTTATATGCAAGTTGCACTGACCTCTGCCCTCAGAACATGGAATGGTTTAGGGGAAGAGGAATTTTATCAGCAATTTTTAAGATCTGATTCTTTGTAACTGTGCAGTTTTCAATTCAAGATCTTCCATTCAAGAATAGTTATTTGTAAAGAGTGTAGTCAAGCTCTTACAAACCTCAGTTCTGGTTTAACAGTTGATATGCATTATTTATCTTATATAGGTCAAATCTTTTTGAAACCAGGGGATTCACATGAATGAAAATGCTATGAGCCATCTCACATAACTAATGCAAAGATTAATTACAGTAGAAGGGGCAAAAGTGAACTGATTTACATACTTCCAAATGTAGCAAGTGTAAAATATTCTTCAAAGTAAATTATCACTAACTTGATGAGCTGAGAGACAGAACTGTATTTGCCATGAATCGCCTTTATCTTCAAGACTGAATATAAGAATGACACATTTGCATAAAAATCTAAACTGTGGATCTCAACATTAACTTCTAATTGAATATTCCTGATTAAAATTTTAATCCTTGAAAGCAATTACATTTTCTTCTGAAGACATTTTTGATTGATTCCTTCAGTAAAGATGCTGGGAACTCTTTGGAAATAATTTTAAGTGTTAAACTGGTGACTCTTCACACATCAGCCTCCTGGGAATGGCTAATTATGAGCACTATCTACAGTCAGGACTTCAGACTGGTTCTACATTTGTGTGAACCTATTTCTTCCCAGCACAGAGAACACAGCTGGCAATTGAACAAAATATGCTAATGTGGCAGGCCAGAACAAGTCAAAAATCGTGAACTTTCTGAGAAAAACATTTTAATTGTAGAAACAAGTTATTCCTATTTTAGCTGCTGCAAAAAGATGGGCTCCTACTTTCCCCTCACTTTAAAGTGTAAAAGAACATATGCTGCAGATCATTTTATGAGATAAAGCTGAGGGAAAATTTAAGCCACATTTTATTATGAAATTCCAAAAGAAATTACTATAAACTAGTAAGGGACTTGAAGAATACCACAGACTCTTGGGGAACAGGGGTGGGTAATATTATGTTTTTGGCAAGTGGGGTTGATCAAATTTTCAATTTTTTTTTTTTTTTGTGAGGTCCAGGTTTTTTGTTTGTTGTCTTGTTTGTATCAACTAAGAAATGGATTGGTTAAAACAAGAATTATTGTCTCATTAGAAGAACATCCTCCACTCTACTTTACACCTTACTCTATTTATCTTTTGTGCTTGTGTAATTCTGATTTATCTTTTGTGCTTGTGTAATTCTGATTCTGTGCTTGTGGGGATTGGGTGGATTTTAAACCTAAAGTTTTGATTTGGGTAAAATGAAGAATCTTAGATGTAAGCCTTGTGAAGATGGTCATGGCACATTACCTGCAGAATAACCAAGAAGGGTTTTCTCCCAAGCATTCAATTTTGATTAAATTTAGTTTATTTTATTATTTTAAATGGCTAGCCTGTCTTTGAACTGATATCTCCCTGCTCTTTTATTGAGAATTCTGTATAAGAATTGCAGAAAAACGGGGGTTTTTTGGTGGGATTTTCTTATCACAGCAGCAAACTCTTTCTTTCTAGAATATCACAGCATTTTTACTGCCTCTTAAAATAGTAGTACTTTTTTTGAAGGGTCATAGCCATTTAAATTGTAATCTCAGAAATCTCATTTAAAGTGATGATATTAGCACTCAGATTATTTGAATGAAATCAGAAATGCTGCCCTTGTTTTTGCCTCCAACAACAGACTTAACTTCCTGTACTCATTTATGTTGTCCAGATCAAGTGCAGCAAATGAAAGGATAGCTCATTTTATTGGATTCAATACTCTTTGATGTATTTAGAAGTGGTTTTACAGTAATGATTTTGGCATCTCCTCCATTATTTAAAAATCCAAATGCTTCTGTGATTCCTCAGTGCACGTGGAGTAACTTATTTTCTCCTTTTTCTTGCAAGTAAAAGATTCAATGTGAATATGTGCCTTCTTACTATCACCTATTTTTAAACATTTTTAAGAATTTTAATATTTGATGTTTTGTAGTTTGAGCTTGTTCAAATTCAGACACAGAGTAACAGATTTTCACACTGAGGATTTTTCTTTTTCCTTCCTTAATTTTCACTATGCAATACAGAACAAAGTAAATTTTACTTTGAGTTCAATAATAGTTATACAGGACAGCATATAGTGCCACCAAGAGAAGGTCAAACCATGTCAAACAAGCCTGATCTTGTGCTGAGGTTACTCTAATAAAAAGTTTGAAGTGTCCCAAAGCCCAGGAAACTGTGAGCATTTTGTGTCTCTGGCTGGGAATATTGCCTCAATTAAAGGCAATATAGTAACAAAGGTATATCACACAAAGAAATGGTTTCATGAAAATCCAATGGTCTATATTTTAGTCTTTCTTCCTTTAGAACTCAGTTTCTTCAATGAATGTGCATCAATGGAATGGATAATTTTTCTTCCTGATACCTTACTTCCCAATTCCTGATTTTCAGTGACTTTCTGGTTTTTTTTTTTTTTTTCGTAGCAGAGCTTCTGAAAAATATAACAATCCTTCCTCTCTCAAGTTTGTGATACTTGCATCGCTAATGTTTTAAATTGTTCATTATAGAATAAAATTTTCTTTGCAACACAGTGGGAGTGGCTATAAAAAGTTCATCTCCTTCTACTGATTGGTTATTCCCTTGAGACCTCTATACTAATAGCAGTTGAAATGCAGTATCCAGTAAAAGGCGTACAGTCCTAATATGTAGTTGCTTAGGTTCTCAGTCTTCAGAGAGCTGAAGTCAGTAAAAAGAAGGTCAGGAAGCTATGTGTTTTGTTCCACTTTCTACCACTTTCTGTCTTAGAACACCAGAAATTCTGACTCAGGTGGTCAGTTCTCACTGGTTATTGTGCGAGACATTAGCAGCAGCTGATATTACTACTTGCAGTGATGAATAATGTGAACTTATTAAGTATGCTGTTGCCATAGAAATTCCAGAGTTCTTTAATAATTAATGTATTGTTAAAAGTAAAAAGTATTTAATGCACGTTTGTTGTGAGGAATTTATTTTCAAGACAGTTTTAAAAGCTTTTATAACAACTCAGTCAAAAATAACTATAATATCAAAATTTATCCACTCCCAAGAGTGATCTTACCAAAAAAATATGTCCTCCTAAAACAAATACTAATTAGGAAACATTTTTGCCTTGATTTACAGTAAGCAGAGATTAAGCTCTTTTCTATCTGTACTGAGTAAGAGGAAAGTTCTACTTTGAAATAACAAGGTAGATGGTAGTAGTCATTAGAACTCAGAATGGATTTTTTTTTTAAATATTGCTCCATAAAGTGTTTTAAGTTGTTATTTGAGCTGTCATTCTCTAGATATTTTTACATACTGTGTCTCTTTACATGAGCATCCACTGAAGGCAACTCTAGTATTCTTCTTAAGGCATTTAATATTTTTCAGAGTTGTGCTACTCAAAAGATCTATACACATAAAAAAAATGACGTCAGATGCAGACTATTATCTCAACTCTCAGTATTATATGTGGAGGAAGAGAAGAGCCTTGTGCCGTTGCATGACATTCAGTACACGCGCCTGATTTGTGGTGTGGGTGAGAACATCATCCCCAGAATGTTCTTTTAAATTTAAAAAATATATTAAAGGCAGCTGCTGTGGCTGCTTGGAATGAGGGCTGCTTAGTCATAATATCACAGCAGAGAAACAAAATTGCACATTGCACCAGGGTATAAAATGGCTTTTGTTCTGCAGGCAACAGAGAACAAGGCAAACAGCTATTTTGGATTATACAGGACATGTAAATGCAACTGGATTAAAATCCTTCCCGTTTAACTTTATCTGTCCACATCCTTTGTTAAACAGGTTGCATATTCCAAGAGTGAGCAACAAATCTTGGAATGAGTACTTTTCAGCCTCCAGTGCATTGCAGTAGTTTTTGTTCAGGCAACTCCTGGAGCAGCGTGGCCTTACCAGCAGCATTCCCCTGCACAGCCACCTTTGCTGCCTTGGGCAAAGCCACGCTGCCTTCAGCCAGCTGTTACACTCACTCAGCACATTCTGCCACATTCACCTCCACAGCTCCTGAAACACAACTGGATGTAGGTCGAACAAACATCTTGTGCAGGTGGCACCAGAGGCTTGCTAGGTGTTCATCTTATCTTCCCTGATGGTCTGCTCCAGGTGGTTTGCAGAGATTCAGCACGAGAGGATTGAGGCCTTTCATCTGTTTTGAGATAATGCTCTCTGGCACAGATGCAAAGGAAATTGAGTCATCTCTTGGGCTTGTTTGGCTTTTTTTTCACTTAAAAGACTAGTAATATTTTGAAAACAGCAACAATGTTGACAACAGAATTTATAGGAATTTTTGGAGATTCAGAGTGCTTACTTTTGATATGACCTTTGCTCATCACTCAAGATTGCAGGTGACAATCCCTGGCATGTCTCATTTAACCTCACACTCCTCCCCTTCTGCCAAGAAATCCTCTGAGTATATACTTCATTTTCACAAAGTATCGAGAAGATCTCACTTAATTCTTGTGTTTCGCTGTATGGTGCTCAGGACTACTTCTTTTGTTAATAGAGATTGAAAGGGCTACAGTTTTCAGATCATTTCAATACCACCAGATTGGGTAATTATATTTTGATCAAAAGGGAAAAACAGTGTTTGATGATTTGGAATCATTTTGTTGTGCATCGTAGGGATGGCATGATAAAGATCTGATCAATATTTTTAGAAGTTCAGTCTATTAAATTCTACAGCATCCACTGTAAACATTTTTTAATGAAGCATTTCTGCTATTTTGCCGTGCATTGAAATTGTTATTCTCATTAAGCTTAGGAATGACACTCTGCAAACAAGAAACATTAATGAAAATGTTTGTTATAATATCAGATAATCTACTCACTAATTATTTACAACATGCCAAAGGCTGATCTCTGAACTTTCTGCATGGAAAATCCTGTTCATCTGCTCTAGCTTAACCCCTGAGAATTCCTTGTACTTCAGTGTTAAAGCAGCAGGTAAAGGAAAAAGCAGGGAATAAAAAAAAGTGGAGGACTACATTGGACAAGGATTTGTAGTATAAAACATAGAGAAACAAGTTTTTTTTCTCTTTCAAAAACCTTACTTTGTTTTCATCTACAGAGAGGACAGCGGGCGCCTCTAAAATGCAATGGAATAGCTGTACCTGTATACTGATACTAAGAAAAAGTAAATTGAATCCCTAAATCTCTGGCATTTATTTTTATAACATGACTACACATTTTTTTCCATAATGGTTCTGCAGGAGTTGTTCTTGCTCATTACTTGCTTCTGGTCTCAAAAGCTACCCAGTCATCAACACAAAAAAAAAATAATCTTCTGTTACTGAATCCACATAGCTAAAACAGTCAGTTCTGTGAGCCAGAGATAATGCTCTGAATCTCTTGACTATTCTGTCTTACAGATTAAGAAACACTGCTTTAAACAAATATGAAATTGTGCCATATAAAAACTATTAAATAGAGATTTAAAATTCTACCCAATCTTTGTCAGATACGCCACCATATTGTCAGTGTGTGGTTTTACCTTTACAGCAGCATGCATCCTACAAGTGGCCATGTAGGAGCTGCTGACAGAGAGCTGTCTCCTGTTTAGAACTGAGCAGGATTATTCCCATTTCAGTGTAGAGCCTGCTATTTCTGTATTCTATAGGCACTGCTGATGACAGGTCTGTGATGAAGGGCTCACCATCTATGTTTCAAAATCCTTTCCTGAAATTAAACTATTAATCCACAGGGAAACTTCCAAGCAATATTGTGTTGCTTCTTTATTGTCATATTATGCTGCAATACAGAAGGGAAACTCCGTAAAAGTAAATTTGTTGCTTTGCTCAAAACCTGTCATTTTCACTGGGGAGCAGCTGCTTGGTGAAAATATTTGCCTCAAATAGTCATTCTGCAGAAATTTTTACATTGAAGCTGGACTTGTTGAAATAAAAAAAAAAAAAATAGTAAGAGATTTTCACTTGCTGATGAGTATCCAGTGAAGCTGTGGCTTAGTGTAATTATTCCTTGCATAAGGACCTTAAAGATCATCTAGTCCAACCATCCTGCCATGGGCAGGCACATTTTCCACTAGACCAGGTTGCTCAAAGCCACAAATAGTCTTGCCTTGAACATTTCCAAGGACGCGGCATCCACAACTTCTTTGTGCAACCTGTCCCAGTGCTTCAAAATATATTCTTCTTTAGTCTACCCCCTTCCAGCTGGAAGGCATTTTCCCCTGTCTGATCACTACCTGCCTTTGCCCTACCCTATCCATCTGTCTTGAGGCCCCCTTCAGGTGCTGGAAGGTCTTTTAAGGTTCTCAAAGTCTTTTCCCCTCCAGGCTGAGCAACCCAACTCTCTCAGCCTGTCTTCATAGGACATCTGTTTCAGCCTCCTAATCCTTTTCCTGGACCTCCTCTGGACCCACTCCAGCAGGTGTCCTTATGTCAGGTGTCCCAGAACTGTTTATTTATTTATTCAGTTGGTCTGTTACCTTTGAGTTAAGTTAAACAAAATTTATGAAAAGAAATAGATGAAAATGCACGAAACAGGTTAAACAATGCTATTTTCACTAGAAAAACTGTTTTATGATGATCAAATTTGTTATTCTCCCAGACCTATCTTGACTGGTTTAGAGCGCTGTATTGAAATCTTTTCACAGAATCCCAACTAGAATTAGAAAGAGGATCTATATATTTTAATTATAACTGGTTACTGACAGTGAAACAGCTGAAATAAAGTGGTTAACCTAACTTCAGTATTGTAGAGCTATGCATATGGTGGGAGACAGGGGTGATAGCTGAAACCAAAGTAAAATTGATTTTTCAATACAATTCCAACATGTGTTGTTTCTATTTTGCTGTTCTACTGATAAAAATTACATAAAAGTAAAAAATTGTATGGCTCTGTCTTCTAAAATAAATTTAAGCAGGAGAAAGACATTTGAAAATTCAATATTTGTGGGCTGAGCAATAAGAATAGGAACTAATTAGTTTCTGAAATACATCTTTGAAACTTTCTAAAACTATTGTAAGGATGGAAGAAGTGATAAATACACTGCTGATTTGGCACAATTCCAAAAATAGTTTATAATATGCATTCTAGACTTGAGATGACTAAATAATCTTAAACTTCTCCTGTCCTGGCACCTGGGAGTTGGTTTTAACTTCCAGAATAGTGTTCTTCAGTGGAAGTTCTTTCCAATCAAATAGAGATGGCCATATCACCTCTTAAATTATCATGAAAAACGTATTTGTCCCCATATACCAGTTTATCATATTTTTTTATTCCTTTCCTAAGAGATTCTGTTCCATATGGAAAATCTTATGGGTATTTTAATATTAAATGAACAGCACATACTTTGCTTATGAAGATAGATTTAAAAAATCATTATCATTTGCTTTGCATAGAGCAATTTGGAGGCAAGAGAAATAATTATGAAATGCATGGAAAGCACTGAATGGCTGGTAAAACAACCATTTTAAACTGTCAGGAAGCAGTACACAGAGAATTGTCTTTAGGTTTGCAAATAGCACTGCGTGAATAATAAATATCAAGTTTATCTAACTCTGGAAGGATGAGGAAAATGGAAGCAATCTCTTGTTGCTCACTTGATGAGATGTTACTGAAAGATAAATACTGTCTCACATCCATGAAATGGAATGCTCCTGAATTTTTTTTTTTTTTTAATTGAGAAAGCAGCACTTGATTTTGGAGAATTTTGACATCTGAATGCATAACAGGGAAATAGTTCTCAAAATGGAATCTCTTGCTGTGTTCTGAGTTTTTGATTTGTGAAAACCTGAGAATTAAAATGGTCAGAAGTCATGGTAACTCTATAAACATATCTTCTTTCTTCAAATCCCCAGTCTCTCAGTAAGAGATAGTGAGCTGCCAAATAGTGGTTCCCCTTGAGAGAAATCCTAAACCAAATCATAACAGTCAGTGTCAATCTTTTATTAAGATTAAATAACTTCTTTTTGCAATGCTTGCCAAAGCTTTGACTCACAAATGTGTATGCAAATATATTGCACAAGCAGATAAAAATAATATACTCTCCATACTTCTTTTGCCCCCTACAAAAAATCCTTTTTTTTAGCATGAAAGGATCAAGTTTAAGCTGAGCTCAGCTATCCACCCTCCACTTGCTCGGGTGTATTAAGCTGGCCCTGGGAGTTGCCCTGGCCCAGTGGTGAAGTAGGAGCAAAACCAGATTTAACAGAGAGCTGGGCAGGCTGGCACACACATTGCTCATTCCCTCTGCAAAGGAAACAAGGTACTAGGGGCAGAAGTTAGCCAAAGCCTTTAGGTCGCAGTAAGTCTGACATTATCACTTCTCAGGTTAACATTGAGAAAGAAGTGACAGAAAATTTGGCGTCTTTCCTTCCTTTCCCTTTCCTTCCTTTCCTTCCTTTCCCTTTCCTTCCTTTCCTTCCTTTCCTTCCCTTTCCTTCCCTTTCCTTCCTTCTGCAGAGTGCAGAATGCTATGGCTCTCCTGTTTTAGAGAAACTTTACTTTTTTCATCATTCTTCGTTCTGGGAGACTGAGGGCATAATTAAGGCACTCTTGTTCCATGATTAGACTTGTAGTCTAGTCACAAATCAAAGATGATTTTGGAAGAGGATACTGGAGCTTATGATACATCAAGATGTTCATTAGCAGAAAACCAGAGCTTGGATCATGGAAATTCATTTGGTTAGTGCCCAGGAATAGCTGGTTAGTGCCATTAGAAATATATAACACTTCAGCTGGTTCTTGATTAAGGCAAGCATAACTTTCTACTCGAGGATGATGCATAGTAGATAAAAGTACCCTTACAACAATCATACCCACAGCAATGCAAAAGCTCTGCCCTGTTTTTGTGATCATGCTTAGAGGATTTTAGTTCTTGCAATTTTTTCAGGATATTGGTACTGAAGTGTTAAATCATCCTCATGGCCATTCTCACACTGTTATTTAGGCTTTCCATTTATCCTGTCAAGGATTCTGCTTGGCTTTCCCACCTAATCATCATTAGGTTGGCACATTAATTTCTTCTGAGATTGCTAGTAACCTCTAGAGGTTTTGCTTTCCTGTAGGGAGTTCCCTCCCTTAAACTGTTCTGGACTCAGGGCTGGCATTTTTCTTCCCACATCTATATCAGTTTGTATTTCATGAAATCAAAATTTTTTCTTGTGGACAGGCTTTTTTTACCAAATGCACTCCATCATGTTGCATTCCTCATTTATCATACCACCAATGTATGCGATCTATGCAAACTACCTCAGCAATATTTACTTCTAAATCATTTTGTTTTCCCTTGCTGGTTGTACATAACTTCATGTAGATTTTTTTTTTTTTTTAATTTTATTTTAGATTTTGGCTCTATGTGAACAGAAAAACTCAGAAAAAAAAATTATAATTATTTGGATTTATCCTGTGTGACCAATCCTGTGTTGTAGCTGTTGCAATATAAGGTAGTAGTAGGCAAGAGTTTCTTGCTGTGAATGATACATGCTGGGAGTCTGTTTTCTTTAACAGAAGAGTGCAGTTCATGGAATGGTTTACTATTTGTTGAAACATTTATTCAATAACAGTGTTTTCTTCAGTAGTGATACCTGTGGTGCTCAGTACATCATCTTTTATGTTTTACTTAACCATATTTCTTACTGTGAAAATATGTCTGCCAAAGCATTTTTACATTCTAGTTAAGTAATTTTTAAAAGAAGAGAGGAGATTTTAAAAATAGAATTATGGGTAATTTTTTTCAAAGATTTTGAATTAATGCATTGCATGTTTGATTTCTGGTTATAAAGAACACACCCTGAACTTCTAAACACAGTAAATTTAGTCATAACAGCTAGTAAAAGATAGCTTCAACATCTGTTGAATAGTTGATGTGTGTCGTATATTAGGAAAAAAAAAACATAAGACCAGTGATCTTTTTAATATTAATAGGTAGAAATAGATTATGCTTAATTACTCATAATATTCAATGAAGATAAAAGCTTTGGGTTCCCAAATAGACCAAAAAGCAAGGACTAAATACAAGTTATTTATTTTAGAAACAGAACTCTGTTTTTAGGGAAGAAATTCTATCATCACTGTAAGCTCATGCTTTGCTTATCAACTTCTGCCAACTCTTTTTCTATAAAGAGAAAGCTCCACCTGTTTGCTTCAAGTCCCTTTGAATATTCACTTGTGAAAATTCTTTGTGTTGTCTTTGGTTCACAGAAAAACTTTTTTTTTTTTTGCTTCTCCTTTTTTTCTTTTTCTTGTCCTTTTATTTAAATTATTTTTTAAAATTTCTTTCCCCTGGAGACTGGCACTACCATAGTTTATTTCTTATCATCTAAGACTCAAGTTGACCAAATTTTGTCATTTAACAGGTCTGCAGCTTTTCTAGTGCACACAGAGAGAGCTTGTCAAAGCTCTGTTTTTGTTCATCACACTTTTTAGGAAAGTATCTTGTCTGGCTTTGAAGCCTGCCTCTCCCTGGGTGTTTTTTTTTTAAAAAAAACCTTCATTTTTAAGGAAGTCAACACCAAAACAAAAGTTTGGAACAATTTTTTTTTTTTTTAATCTATTTTCAGTTTTGTGCCTCCAGAAATCAGTAAGGGCTTAACAGAGCCTTTAAGGTAGTGAGGTATGCCGGGGAAGGTGTGGATTCACATTCCACCAGCAGGCACTCTGGGAGGCACTCTGCCCCTGGTAAGCACCATCCTCTGTACAGCTATGGAGCACTGCCTGCTGCTCCCTTCCCTAATTGCTGCTTCCTCCCACAGCCAGCAGCTTCTGATGATTACTGAGAGGAGACCGTGACCCCATTTCATCTGCACCCCTTTTAGAGTTGCTGCTGCTAGTAGCACTAAACAGAAGCTTTTTATGGTTTATTTTTATTGTACATATGGTGCATGTCAGAGATTTACAGCGTGTGCTTCCCTAAAAGGCAGTTCCTAAGAGCTTAGCTGATTCATTAGGGCATACATGTATTATTAGAGATTTAACGCTAGTACTAAAATAATTAGAGCTTTCAAAACAGGAATGCAAAAGACCCAAAAGATTTATTATTTTCCTTTTCCCTGCTCATTGCCTTGAAAAACTTTGACATTATGGAAAAATCTGTGTTTTGAAAGCTTTTAGGTTTACTATCTACCTTTCTGCATAGGCATTGGGGTAAGTAACTTCTGAACATTCTCAACCCTTCTGATGGAATTGTCTAGGTGATGTTGCAAATTTTCTCTCTTTTTTATTTTTTCCCAACAATAATGAATAGGGGTGTCTGTTTTAAGTACTTTAGTCACCAGCTGCTAAACAGGAAAAAAAGTAAGATTCAAAAACAAAGGCTGTGTTTCTCTTTAAAGGAATCAGAATTTAATCACCTTTCAATTCAGAAAATACAGAATTCCTCTTCTGCTTAGAGAAAAAAGCTCTGTGAAAATAGCTGAAATTAGGGGGTTTTGCTTTCTTAGGGTGGGTTGTTTGCTTTTTTTTTTTTTTGGTTTGTTTTGCTTTGTTTGTTTGGGTTTTTTAAAGAGAAAGGACTGAGGTACAAGAAAACAGCATAGGCAAAATGTGCCTTAAGAACTTATTTTGTTACAAAGAAGGAAGGGCTTAACACACAGCAGTACTGTGAATGTTTCAAAGGGCATGAGAATTTTATGATCAACTTTGGCACGGAAAAAAGCCAGATTTAAAAAATAGGTTTTTACCACAGAAATTACTGAAAGAAATCAATATAATATTATGCCCCTACCAAAAAAATCAAAAAATAATGAAATAATTTTCCCTGAAAGGAACTGTCTTTGTCAAAGGCACTTGTTTCCCATAGGAGATTATTTTTACGTTAAAAAAAATGCAAAAAAGGAGAAACAATTGTGGAATGTCTCTATATCAAGAAACATCTGCGGAGTGGTGGCAGAGGAGGGAGCGTTTGTGGAAAGGGGCCAAGGCTCAGAGCTCTGCCCTTGCACAGGTTCCTTTTCCAGGGCTGACACTGGCTGCAAGCCCACGGTGAGCATTACACCGACTTTGTGCAAGCAAGCACTTTGTGAATTGCAATGGCCCAGGGTGAGAAGGGCCCTTGTGGAGCTTTGTAGCAGAAGCAGCTCTCAGTTTTAGCTCATAAGTGGCTAAAAACTGACTTTGAACTGTGAAGGGATGTTTGCTTGTATAGGAATGATATCCTCAGAGGAGCTGTTCACTTTGAGAGTAAAAGATTGTTTTAATAATACATTCAAGTTCTGCTCAGAAAATATATTTTAGAACAAGTTACCTAGCTTTGAAGTCACAAGTAGATACATTTTTGGATCCAGGTGTTTAATAGGGAATGCATATTTAGCATGGTAGATGTACAGATAATTGAAAAAAATAATTCCTGCCTTAAATCTTAGGCTTATGAGCAAAGTTGGTCAAACAGTTTTTCAGCATAAAACATCACTTTTAATTCAGTGAGTCACTCTGCAATAATTCAATATAGTTCAGTTAACAATACAGATGATAACTTTCTTCTCCCATATGACTACTTGTCTGCAATGATCACTTTTTCTAGAAACAGACTGATTTCAAGGAGAAACTATCAGATCTAGGATGGACCCTTTAGGGGGAACAGGGAAGGGGAAACGATGAATAGCAAATGCAGATCATTTATAGGGCACAGAATGAAGCAATTTCAAGTTCAACTTTCTTGTTCCATCCCTTTCCCAAGTCATTTCTTGAATTAATAAATATTTATTTATGAAAAAATAAATATTTGTTAGAGGGAGAAAAGAAAGAGAACTAGACTTCATCTATTACCACAGGAGGAAAATAAGTGTCCAGATTGAAGGTCTTTGCCTTATAAGAACCGTGGGTATTGGCTATGAAAGAGTGAAACTGACCCAGCCAAATTTCCCAGTCTTATGGTCTCATTGAAATTGAAAAACTTTTGTAGTTTCTCATCTTCTTGGTTTCTAATATATCTATTGGTATTACTTTCTAATATCACTGGATATTTATTGTGGGTTTTTAACATCCAGACACTGCAATGTCAAACAATTTATCAAATGCATTTGATGTTCATATTGAAAGGCATCATTGGAACTTCTTTGTTTAAAAGAATTTTAAAACCCCCAAAACTTAGAAATACTTGATCATTCATCAAGACATATAAAGTTAATGAAAATAACAGAAAATGTTTCCAACTGCATATGTGGCATGAAAATGCTTTGCTCTTTGGAAATAAAGTTTAAGGACTGGAGGGAAATATGAATAGAAATAATTCTAGATTTTGAGTTATTTGCAGTGTTAAGAAAATTTACAAATTTTTTTTCCTCACTGTTGTTTGCTTAAAATACCTGCAAAAACACCCTGATTTGCTTCATTCTTAGCAATTTAACAGTATCTGTAGAGTGGTGAATGAAGATATTCAAAAGGTAGAAGTTACAGAAACATAATATTCTTTTATGTAACAATTATTATAAAAGAAAACTCCACTTGAATATATAGGAATATATACTTTATTGCATATGCATATGTGGATGTTTTTTTCCTATATAGACACTACACAAAAGTAAAAAAATATTGAGGGGCTAACTGAATGAAATAGTCCTTTTGTATGGGGATGTAAAACTATGGGCATACCAGGAGGAGGCATTGTACTGAATGTTTCTATCACTATTTTAAATATGTATAGCTGTAGTATTTAAATAAACTTCATATAAAACAACAGTGGAGAAATTAAACAGGTGTGAATTTTGGATTTAAATGAGTCTGAAGAGCAGAAGGCCTTGTCTGTGGTGGGTGCCAGGTTTAAATTAAGATTTGCCACTCATGGGTGAGGTGGATTTAGGTACATACGCCATTATCGACCAGCATCTCAGTTCTTAGAATTCTGTCTGCACACTGGAAGCCTCTATGCCTCTATGTAGAAATCAACTAAAAAAAAGATATTTTAGTTTTGTTTTTTTTTTAAATATTGCTGGAAGGAAATGATAAAGAGTTTATGCTGCTATTAAACTGCTTTAAATTTTATTTTGGAATAAATTCCAGAGCTGAGATCTGTCTCCTGGTTTCCTCTGGGATAATACAGTCATTTTCTCCACAGCTTAAATTAATGTGACTTTGGAATAGAACCGCCAGTAAATCATCAGAGAAATATTATCTTCAACTGAGGTGAGCCAAATTACCTCAAGCAAGAATCTTTTGCAGAATGGATGAAGTTACAATTCAAATGCAATATCCTACCAATGTTCCCACACTAAGTGGATAGAAATTATAGAAATAACAGCTGACATTTAGATCCTTATTCAGGAATGCACTGGAGGCAGGTTGTTCTAATTCCAGCTGTTGTAATTGCTGTAATTGACAGTCTTGTGGTTTGTGGGTAGTTTTTTGTCCTGTGAGAAGTAATGTTTAGTTGTGGTAAACAACAATATGTCTGTCTGAGTTCATGGAAATCTGCACCACCTCCTAGAGCTAGATCAAGGGGGCTTGTATAGCCTGGATGCCACAGTTCCAAGTTGTGTTTGGAAGTCATGGAAGTAGCTGCCACTTGCCAAGAACAGGATCAGCTTAATGAATACCAAGGAGGGAGGACACTGAAGCTTAAATTTAAAAAACAAAACAAAAAAAAAAAAAAAAACAAAAATGCACCAACAAACAAACAAACAAAAAGTAAGATCAACATTCAACAAGCTCCCTCAAACTTACTTAGTAGTATTGAGTGGTGTTTTTCACATAGCCATCTGCTTTCTGCAGAGACTATCTCTGCCCTTAATAGTTTATACAGAAGATCAAAGAGTTAACTACTGCTACCCTAGCACATTAAAAGTGCCGTTTTTTAAATTACAAAGCATTCTTCCTTAAGAGCTCCATATTTATATGTTGAGATTAAACTAAAGTAGCATCACCATCTGTTACTGTGCCATGTTGTGATTCCACAGCACCAGCACAGTGTCCTAGGGAATGTCAGATAGGAAAACAGGAGAAGAAAGAGGACAGATGCAGTCAATAGAGTAAAAGTACAAGTTCAATAAATCCAAAGCGTATTGTAATTTAAAAACAGTCTTTTAAACTGAACTTAGATCATCATGTCCTCTAAACCTTTACTCCTAACCTTTGTAAGAGGTGCTTGTCTGCATAAACAGGTCTCTGCTCTGTTCATTGTTCTTAAAACTGACTTTTGTATAAGGCCAAGTACACGACAGGTACTTGGCCTTATCCAAAAGCCATGCCAGTAAAACTTCTATTCTACTTATTTTAAGTGCCTCACCTAAAACTGCAATACATGTTACTTTAGAATGATGCTGAATTATGCGGAATACTTTATGGTATTCTAGGATTTTGCATTAGATTGAATAATTAGAAAGAAATAATATCATCAAAGTCTAATGCTAAATAGATACTGTGGATAAAAAGAAATTGAACAAAATCACCTGGTTTAATACCATTACGTATATTGTGACCATAAGGGATGAATAGCATAATATTTTTTGCCCTCTTTTCCAGAATATATTTTAATTTTTAAAAAAATGCAATTTTATGTACCTACATTACATCTCTTTCCCTTTGCACTGATGAGGGTAAAAGGCTTCCAGCAATCCTTAGGATACAGCAGAGTGGCTGAGGATCTGTCCAGTGGAAAAAGACCATGGGGTGCTGGTCAACAGTGGTTTAACATGAGCCAGTGTGTGCCCAGGTGGCCAAGAAGACCAATGGCATGCTGGGCTGGATCAGAATAGTGTGGCCAGCAGGACCAGGGCAGTGATTGTCCCCCTGTACTCGGCCCTGGTGAGGCTGCACCTCAAATCCTGCGTTTAGTTCTGGACTTCTCACTCTAAGACATTGAGCTGCTGGGTGCATCCAGAGAAGGTCAAGTAGCTGGGGAAGGGCTTGGAGCACAGCTCTTATGGGGATTGTCTGAGAGAGCTGGGGTTTTCAGCTGGCAGAAAAGGAGGCTCAAGGGAGGTCTTATCACTCTCTACAAGCATCAGAAAGGAGCATGTAAGTGGAGGTTAGCATCTTCTTCCAGGACACCAGCAACAGGACAAGAGGATACGGCCTCAAACTGCACTAAGAGATGATCAGGTTGGAAGAATTTCTTTACTGAAAGTGTGTTTAAGAACTGGAATGGGCTGCACAGGGAAGTGGTGGAGTCACCATCCCTGGAGGTGTTCAAGAAATGCCTGGACATGGCACACAGTGCTGTGGTTTAGTTGACATGTTGGCTTTCAGTCCAAGGTTGGGCTTGGTGATTTTGGACGTATTTTGCAACCTTAATGATTCCGTGATTCGATAGTACTTAAGGCAGATTTGAATGCTGTCTGACTTCAGGTAATATCCTCTGTGTAGAATCCCCAGGTGGTCCATAAAAACAGTAGAAAGCTTGTTCAGTGCTGAAAATGGTTACAGTTAATCCTGATTTATGATGTTCCCTATGCCACTCTTTCATGAATTTTATCCAGGGACAGTATACCGCAATGAAATGAATGACATATACGACAGGAGGATATGTGAGTCAGAAGAATCAGTCTCAGTTTGGAAAAAAAATCTCAAATTTAGTTAGTGCTTAAAATAGTATGGCAACATGATTTTGCTGTTTTTTCATCTTTGTGCTTTAAACAGCAAGTGATATTTTTAAAAAGCTTCTAATGATTGATAAAGGAAATAGTACATGAAAGCTATCAGGAAGCAAACATGAAGGAAATTATTACAGCAAGTGTTTGCTAATAGCTTTGATGTTAATAGTATTTGAAAAGAAAGTTGCCAGTGTTCAAATTCTTATGTTCACCCTGATTATACTTTTCTAGCGGCCAAAAGGAGCTACATAACAAGCTTTAACAAGCTCTGTGAAGTTTACCTTGAAATACACTACATCTAAATTACCATCAGCTTAGGAACCTGGAATAACTTCTGAAGAGATTTGGATAACAAACCTGGAAGCATTTTCAGCTTTAAGAGTCTCAGCTGGGCAGGAAGACACAGGAGGAGGAAACACAAGCATGAGCTGTAACAGAATTGCCTACCAGAAAAAGCTGCTTGCACAGGTCACATTTTGCTTACAGGTGAAGACCCAGCTGGGACTCCCCATCCGCAGATATTAAGACGAAGTAGAAGTGTAGTTTGAAGCATGTTTTACAGTGGGTATCTTTCTGCTAAAATTTTAGGTGGAATCTAGCATGTTGCATGTCTGAATCAGCAGGGGTTTTTGTCACAAGCATCATCCTGAAATGAAGATCATTTTCCTTTGGACTTCTACTGTGGATTCATCTGATAAAAAGCTTCAGAAGACTCAGTGCAGGCTGCCCTGACACAAGGCCCAGCATGGAGTGTGGTGTCTACTTTGACCTCATCTTCTAACTTTTGGGCTTCTTATGAATATCTGTAGACATCTGTGAACTCTCCTACTAATCAGCCAGAAACTGGAGGAACATTAGCTTTTTTTTCTCTTTTATTTTAACAATGTATCTTTTTTTAAAAGACCCCAGCAGCTGCCTAGGGTTTGAAAGCAACCTCAAATAAATCCAAAATAGTATGCAAATTGTGAGGAAAAAATGTGGTTGCTCTTCCACCTTTGATTATGTTATTTAAAAGAGATGAGAGGAAAGATCTGTGTTTTAAATTAAAATATCTTATTATTTTCTAGAAAAAAATACTTAGGTTACAATGAACTATCTATCTTGTAGGAAATAAAACTTTCCATAGCTTTTCCAACCTGCCAGGAAATTCAGCAGCCTGCTGCTCTAATTCCTCTGAGATGCCCCTGATTTAAAAATTTTTGCCTCAGTTTTGCCAACAGAACCCATGCCAAATCACAATCAAAGAATTAAGAGATTTTTCTGTTGTGCTCCAGGTGCACTTGAGTAAAAGAGTACAGATGCTGCTTCAAGTCTTGATTCTGAACTTCTAGAAAAAGCTTTTCCAAAAACTGAGGATCACTGCAATACTTCATAACTCCATTGGAGAGATATGTATTGTGGATGTGTAAAAAAGGAAATAGTAAATATGTACTTGTTTGGCCAATATTTCAGGTGGACACAGGAAACAACTATCAGAGTTTTGCTGATGGATCATTTATTCTCTATGTTCTTTGATGTCAGTGGTTTAAAAAGGAAACAGGAGGCATGGCTTCATGATGTTTTTCTAATGGACACAATACATCTCTCTCAATTGTAATGTCAGAAATTTAAGCAAGCTGGCAGGCAATGACCCAGCAAAAAAAAAAAAAAAAAAAGTGATGGGTTTGCCCTCTTGTCCATCACCAAAACAAAGCAAAAAATATCTCTCTTCTGAAATCTTAGCAGCTCTACTGCATTAGTTAATCTCTTCAGGTAAGTGTCTGATAAAAAATCCTTAATATGAAGAATGCAATGAAGTAGTCCACACACACACACAAAAGGTAAATCTAAGCATAATGGCTTTTAAAAGATTAAAATATTTATTTACAGATATTGACTTAGGAACTATAAATCTGTCTCTGTAAGGAGCTGACTGTAGTCAGGAATAAAAAACCAAGCCAGAAATCATTTAGTAGCTGTCTGGGTTCCAGCAGTTTATTCTGTACATTATCAAGGAATAAAGAGCTTCAGTGAGTCTTAAAGTTTTTCCAACAGGACTTGAAGGAATACACTGAACTTTTTAACATTAATGTATCTGATACTATTTTTTTTAATTTTACAAACGATGGTAATATATTGTTCTTTACCCTAAATATAAACCTTATTTTTCCCTCGAATTATCTCTTTTTTTTCTTTTTAATATCATGTTACCAATTTAAAGAGGGTAAAATTTTAGAAGTGTTTTGTTAAGGCATGAGGCCCAGGTGGCATCACTAGCTTGAAGTTAGGAGTAGATAATTAAAGCAGAACTTTGGTCTGCACAATCTTGTAGAATAGCTAAGATATTCCTTGTATGATTCAGAAATTATAATACATATGAATGTCTTTATCTGCAGCATATTTTCAAGTAGGTTGACTGGAGTCCAACCTGATAGTGGTTTGATAGTGAATCCAAGAAAATTTTTACAAAAATATGTTTTTTCCTATCATCTCCTTCATAAATCAAATAAAAGCAAAGGCAGTTTGTCAGAACAGACCTCACTTTATCACGTGTGTTCTAGTTAAACAAACACTGCAATTACTTATCCAGCTATGCAGTATCTTGGTTTAATTGCATATTAAGTTTTAAAGGCTATTCCATCTAATTTGAGTGTTTGACCACTTCTGTTATGTCTGAACAGAAACCAGGTCTTCCTGTAATAAACCCAGCTCCAGGAGCAGAAATTATCTGACCAAATCCTGCTCCATATCTAACTTTAACCAGAGAAAAAGACTGCTTTTTTAGACTGCCTTTTGTAGTTTTCTTTCTTTTCTGTTTGCAATAATAAATACATATTTTATTTATTGTGTCCTGTCTATCATAGCTTCTCTCTTCATCTCCCAAAAGGAGTACTGCAATTCATCACTTACCTCCAGACCTCCTTGCCACAGGGCTTACACTCAGATTGGCCAGTTCTGATCATTCAGCAATGTAAGGCAGTCTTGGCAGAGCAGGTGAGGCTTTGACTGCAGGGAAAATTTTCCTTTTCCACTTTTTCATTTTTTTTCCCTTAACTGATGACTTATTCCCAAGCACCATGGGTTTAATCCTCTCTTCTGCCTCATCAATTTTGCATTGATATAACACATTCTTTTGATGGTGAAAGTCAGAATTAATTCCAATTGGAAATTAATTTTTTTTCATATTTACATTTTTTTCATCTGATCATTTGCTTTCTTCTTCCATGAAAAGCTGTTCCTTCAGTGCCATACATCTTACAATCTGTTTAATTGTTCAGTTGAACATGCAGAGGCAACACAAGTGGGGCAGTGGGAGTCGACAGACTTACACTCATGCCCAGAACAACATATGGAACATATGGATTGTCAAGAGAGTTGAGACGCTTTCATTACTTCCTGTTATCTGTCAGTTTTCACATTATAGGAACAACATATATCTAAAGCCTGTTTTGGGGCCTTTTTTTAGTTGTGGGATTAAATTTAGGTTGTAGCTCCCATATTTGTAGCCACTCAGCAGAAGTGTTTATGTGAAGAGCCCTTTGTGGACTCATCCTGGTTTGACTAGATTGCTACTGGAAGCCATCAAAGAGCCATAAAATCCCCAGCACTGGTTTTACCTTTCCTGTGGGCATTGACCAGCATGACAGTTGTTTCACTTCACAGCTGTAGCTACAGCTTTTCCCTTTCAGCTCCCCAAACCACTCAGCACAGGAGTGGCAGAGCCTGTCTGTTCTGACCTGCAAAGCCTCTCTTATTTCTTGCTGCCTTTGTGCCCAGGAGAGGATCTAACTCTGCTACAGCCTCTGATTAGACACAGGGCTCTGGAGAATGGCTGACTCCAGAGCAGAAGTGCCCAAGCCAGAAAAACATTGATTTCTAACATGTGGATCTGAAATCTAATCAAATTTCAGTAATATCAGCCCGTGACCTTTTCTCTTATTAGTGAATTTATGCACAGCTTAGTCTCTGACTCCCTTAGTGCTTTGTGTGTGCTGGTGTTGCCTTCAGCATAATTATTGGAAAATTTTGAGTGCTAATTGAGCATGATTGAATTTTGATATAAAACATGCATACTGTATGTGAGAAGAAAAGCATGCTTGTGTTTTTATCAGAGTGGAAAGGGATTGAGAAAGCAAGATTTACCGCAAGACATAGAATCCTGATTTTTCATGATCTAGTTATTTTTAACACAGTTCCATTACAGGAGTCTGGTGACATAGTTCCATGTAGAACAGTACATGTTTCAGTTAAAATCCATTAAATGTGTAATCATAAGACTCCTTGCAGGACTGAACTGAAGCTCTGATAACACTGTCATTGATAAACCGCTCTATTTTCCGGTGTTTAACGTAGCAATGAAATTTTGCTTCTGGCAGAAGCTTGACTAATGTCCAAACATCAAAAATGCACTTTATAAAATTAGGTTTTACACTTTCTGAAAAATCCTGGTTTTCCTTTCAGAAATAATATGAAGGTGATATCCTAGAATACTTTGCTGAATATTTTGATGCTTAATCTGTAATCAAAGCTGCTGCTTTCTTTCATCCTATTTTTTTTTAATTATTATCTTTTAAAACTGGATATTTTTGCACCTACTGGTGAAAATGCTTTAGTTTCATCACTGAATAAATGTATTGGTTAAGTAAATTAATGCGATTTCAAATTAAAAAATGGGTATGCTTTCTCTTAAAAATTCTCGAACAAACAAGAACTAGAAATAATAGTTCAATTTCCACAAAGAAGAATACTGAAAATAACTTCTGAAAGTATTTGTAAACTATCTGTATAAAACATTTAGACAAAAATATAGAAACACAAATTTATTCCCAAGGTGACTTTTGCCTAGTTTATTTGAATTTTAGCTTATTAGCTAAGCCCATGCTTGGTGCTCAAATAGCTCAGCTAATTTTTCCATGTAAAGATTCTATTCTGATTTCAGATGTTTTGAAATGTGATAATCTTTTTGCCCTCGCAATAAAGTTACTTTTAATTTGGAATAAGGATGAATGGAGATGATAAATTGTGAAATGTCCAGGCTTGGTCAAGTTTTCTTAGTATAATCAAGCCTGAACTGTAGACAAAAGTCTAAACTTACATCTGTCTTTTCTAACATATAAGTTTAATAAATAAATTGATAGATTTTAAGTTAAATCAAATAGTATCTGCGATTCAAGATTCCATTTTATCCTTGTAAGTTAAATATCTGAGAATGTAGGATTTTAACAAAAAATAATTGCTAAATACTTTATTTTTAAAGACTATTTTTCTAAGCAGACTACAGGTTCATTTAAAAATGTACCATGCAATTCTAGTGTTTAAAATTTTAAACATAAAGTCAGCTGAAGCTCAGTCCTTCAAAAATCTGGTTTTTATTCTTTTTAAGGACGACATATGAACTTTTTGTTAGAAAAACAGATGCTTCCTTCTTAAGCAAGTCACAGAAGAGACCATGATTGCAAGAGAAATGCTCTAAACCAGCTCCTCAGAAATTTAGAGTGGATAATAACTGCATATATACCTAAAAGTACATATATGCTTCTAAAGAAAATTGTTTTAAGAGCCTGCAATATGAATTTTTAAAACTTATAGCTATTGTAATTAGCAGACTGAAAATTACATGGATAATTCTTTTATAAGGTCAAATTAATCCTAAAGCTTTGTTTGGATTATGAGGAGAAATTTAATAACATCAGCAAACATGAAGAAATATGAAGGGGAAATCTTTTCTATTTATTCACTTTTTCTTATTTTCCACTGAAAACTCCAGAAATACCCAGCTCAGGACAGCCTTTTACCTAAGAGGCTGACTGATAGATATCCATTGCTGATGAAGAATCTGTCAACAGAACATCTTCTACTAATACTTCTTTTAACACTTTTTAATCTATTTGTACTTTGCTAAGACTAAGATTTCTGCAGCTTTATTTGTTCTCCTTCCTTTCCCACTCACAATTTTTACCAGGAGGGCATTCAGTGTTTCTGCCTCCCCAGGATGAAGAAAGTACTGAAGAATAACTAAAAAAAAAAAGGGAGAGATATTTCATGTCGTATGTCTAAAGCTCTTCAACCAGGTGTAATGAAACTCATCAAAAGAATTGAAATACTTTGAATACACAGACAAAATGCCTATAAAAGGTTGGACTTCAGAAATAGACAAGGGACAGCAAAGGTTTTCTCACATTATAGAGCTGAGCATTCCTCATCCTAGCAGTGGTACAGACAAGAAACTTGCCTGCTTCAGAAGAACTTAGAAGCATTTTGCCATCCAGTAAGGGATTATGATTTCTGGTTTGGATTTTTTTTTTTTGGACATGTTTATCTCATATAATTACATGACAGTGCTCTGGTGAAACCTAGAAAAAAGATGTAATTTCTCCTTAAGGCCAATTTGTGATGACATCTCACAAATTCTAACAATGGAGAACCTCTCCAGTGACCATCTCTTGGGATCCACAACTTGCAGGGTACGAGTATTCACTGGGATGAGCATTTCCATGATTCCACATGGTGAGGAGGTGTTGCCATCTTATTGCAAAACTTCCATACCTTCTCAGTGATTTCTCATGGACTTGTCCTCACAACACTGACTCCTTCTTCTTCTTCACAGTACAATCAACAAACCCCATCCCTCTTCACAGCACAGCCAAACAAACTCCATCTCCCTTCTCAGCCAGCTAACCCACTCTTTTGTAGCACACTTTTATTGGACACAGCTGTGGCCTATGAAGGGCAGGCCTGTTCTTAATCTTTGGTGATTAGTACAGCTGCAACTCCTCAGGTGTGAGACTGCCTTCTGCACTATTTTCTTACATTCCATCCCTCCACAAAGAGGTTGAAGTCTGAGTGTTTCAAACACATTAGAACACAATATTATTTTGCATCTAGCAAAGCTCCAAGGGAAGAGTAGTACATCATTCATTAATACATAAATGAAAAAGAGAGAAGGCAAAGTAACTATTCCTAAATGTAACTATAAAGAGAGTGGGATGAGACAGCATATAGTCATTTTTTTAGGCCCTCTGGGAAAAATCCAAACTTGTATGACACAACACAAAATATAATTGAAATACAATGGATCCAAAAGCTCAGAAGTTTTGGGAACATAGTATTATTAGTACCAGATAATAATAACCTGCATAGTAGTAATATTCAACAGATGTTACAAAAATAACATTTAAAACTCATCATGCATATTTGAGAACTTGAAATATGTGACTTTAGGCACAGCCCTTTTCTATAATGTCTTATGCCTCTAAAATGTGCTGCAGCTGGCTTCTGGATCAGATTGATACTAAGCACACCTAGTAAACCAAATTTTTTTGATGGGGTACAACTGAACATAGAATCATAAAATAATTTCAGTTAGGAGGCACCTTCGACTAAAACAGGCTCATCAAAGCCACATCCAGACATTTCAGAGATGAGGCATCCACAAATTCTCTGGGCAACCTGTTCCATTGCTCACCACCTAAATCTTTAAGTTTAAAACCCCTGCTCATAGATCTGTTGCTGCAGGCACTGATAAAAAGCCTCTCTATCTGTGTTGCAGATGTCCTTTAATAGATTGGAATGCTGCACTAAGCTGTCTCTGGAGCCTTCTCTTCTCCAGACAGAACAACCCCAACTTGCTCAATCTTTCTCACAGGAACAGTGTTCAAACACTGCTCTTTCTTGTGGCTCTCCTCTGTACCTGCTCTAGCAGGTCCATATTTGTTTTGTGCTGGGAACCCCAGCGATCAGCCATTCTGTGATATTTTTTATTTTGCTTAGTTTGCTTATAGGACAAAGTCAAAGTTCTTATATCATTCAAAAGAAAAACAAAAAGTAAAAAATCAATTCTTTCTGGTAGCTAGTTACCTGTACAGCTCACAATGTTCTTGTTCTGTACAGCTCACAGTGCTCTTGCTTGACAGAAAATTATGATCAGCAGATATCACCTGGGGATGCTCCACAGAACTTTATCTTTACCATGTCTTTTAGTACTTTTCATTTTCAGATATATGTTAATTTATTTTCCTTAGGTTTACAGTCACCTTGTTATATTTTAACAATATATTGTAGCATCAAAGTAACTTCAGAAATACTATATCAAAGCTTTTGTTCTTAATTATTCTGGTACTACAAGAGAACCATCAACTAATTTGAAAAAGGTCCTGTTGCCCAATGTAATTTCAGAAAATGAAAATTTTCCCTAATTACCAAAAAAACCCAAAGATAAAACAGCCTCCAAAAAACTGCTGTTGTCTATCTGCAAGAAAATTATTATTTCCTTTTTCATTGCCATTACAGTAGAAATATTGTTTCTAGTCAAGAATGCCTAAGAAGGCAAATTTTTCTTTACCTTCTCCAAATAAAAAAGATAAAATAAATTGATATGTTAAAATATGCCAAAAGAAAACCATTTGAGAAGCACAATATGGCATTTTTTAAAGTTTGTTTTTATGAATTTATAAAGTATCTGTAAATATATATATTTTTACATTTATTTTTGTCATTAACTCAGTAAGCTTTTGAAGAAAGAATTTTTTTTATAAAAAGACAGAAGCAGAAATTATATATTTTGAAATATTAAATATTTTGTTTATGTGCTATTATCATTAGATCATCTCTAGTTTCCTGTTTAAGTAGGAGAAAAAAAACCCAACCAGAAAAATATTGTACGCTTTCATGAAATAATATTTGAGCTACATTTTAATATCATGTTAATTAAACATTATAATTTTGATATCATGTTAAAAGTTGCAGTGTTTTTTTCTTTAGTAAGTCTCCTTTGGAAAATAAAAAAAAAAAAATCAAGGAAAATTGAAGAGATTTGAAGAGAAAAAGCTGTAGTACTACTCAGATCTTGTAAGATACCTGACAGTTATAAAGAAATTAAAAAAAAAAATAGAAATAGTATTTCTCACCAGTTCACCTTCATCATTGTCCTGGAAAAACCCAGACACAGGGGGATGCTGACCTGTCTCAGCAGCAACACAGGGCTGAACAAAAATGGAAATGGAACCTTGCTGGGCTTGTTTTCCAGAACCCTCTGGACTCCAAAGATATTGTATCCATCAATCCATTAAGGTAGAATTCATATCTGTTTCCTGTGTTTTCTTTTAAAACTGAAATTTGTGCAAGAGAATTGAGGGAAATGTGCTGAAAGATAGCAGCCCACGCTTCCTAGGCACTGCCCAAATGGCTGAAGTTAACCCCCCATGTCCCTGGTTACCCACTGAGAGCTGGGTAAATGGGGAGTCACCCAAAGATTGTTGGTGATTACAGACAAGGATTGCTGGTAATAATCACACACTGAGAGAGAACAGGCTGTGGCTGGAGGACAGGCCCTGCAGAGGCAGGGCATTATGTTTCTGGGATAAATGTGCTTGTTCAAGTTCCTGGGAATAAGCACAACTCAATACTGTGCAAGAGCACACTTGCTCTGAGTTTAGACCCCAGGACCCTGGACACCCCAGCCCCAGCCAGACTGAATTTCTTTATTTTTTCCTTTCTGTCTCTCTCTCTTGAAATAATCTCTCTCTCTATTCCTATTTACCCTACCCCTTTATCCAAAATCCACTGCTGTATGCCTATACCAGGAGGTGCCACCAATTTCTGTGTCAAGAGTGTAATTGTTTAATAATACTTTGAAAGATTTTGTGGGGAAAAAAAAAAAAGCCTCTTACTTTTGTCCTTTCAACCCTGTGTATCCATTAATCTTGGGTTTTCCGGGCCCCAAAAGGGTGGGACACCACAATTTGTGTCGTAGAGGATGTCACTGCTTTTGGCAGAGCTTGAATATCCCAGAAGGACACTGCAACACAAAGACAGGATACATAGTATGTAGTTAGGTATGTGCCTAACTACATCAAAAATCTGTAGCATAGATATGGAAATTGGAAGGAGATGAAGATTTCTTTATTTCAGACTGTGCAATTCTGTCTTGCTGTGGTGGTTTATTGGCAATGTCCTCCTGAGGAAAAAAAAAATTATACAAGAGATATCACATCCAACCACTTCATTTTTTTACAAGAATTTCAGTAACTCTGGAATACTTTGATGTCTTAATTTCTGTGACAATTTGTGCTGTGCTTTCCCAGCAGAAGGAGCAGAAGGTCTGGAGCAACAAGGCTGTTTTTCCTTTTGATTACTCCAAGTGCTATATTGAAATACCTTTAATGCTGAGTACACATTGAAAAGTTTTCATTTGAGCTTAGCTTTTTGCAAAACAAACAAATCTTTTAAGCATCACCTTTTTACATAGGGTAACATGAAATAAATTATAAACTCCTTTATAATCTAAGGTTGCATATATTGAATTCCTTGAAAATAAATTTCAAAAATGTGCTAGGTGAGTTAAGAAGATTAATGGGTTAAATCTCTTTACACATTATCACTCCAAAGTCAATCTCCTGTTTCCCCTCCAGCTAAATCACTATTCTTAGCTTGATTTTCTAAGAGCTGCTGGATTTTTCGCAGTCTAGAGGAAAGTTGAAGTACTAGGTGATGACTGGGATGGATGAGAGATGATACACTTGTTTTACTCTGTTTGAGGCCATCCCCAGTCAGCACAGAGGATTCTATATTGCATTTGATTATGCACAGTGAATTACAGATCTGCCAATAAGTTATTAAGAGTTTTCTGAGCTGTTTGGAGATGTTAGGGTATTTTCTGTCTCCTGTGTTGAGTTTTAAACAAGCCACCCTCTCCTGGCAGTGTCCCTCCCATATTTATTCCTTTGTGTCAGTGAGACTTAAATCACTAACAGTAAGATTTTATATCCTATTGCCTGTCCTCATTTTCTCATTTCATGACTGTTTTTTTTTTTTTTTACTAAGTGCAAATATCCTTAGGGCATGTTATTTCCTTTCTTTGCTTTCCCCAAGTGTTTTAGCCTTATTACTTCAGTCAAAGATATTTTCACACCCTCCTCCTCTAATTCTGCTTGCTTAAATCACGAAGCTGTACTTTTTCTTTCACAGAGGATGTGCTTACCCTTTCTCTGCCACCAGAAACTGCCCCATTTAAACATTTATTTGCTTTTTGCAAAATAATTGTTGAATAGTTAATTTTCTTCCAGCACTTTAGCTGGTTAATTTTTTTCTCATTAGGGTTTCTGAAGGACCCTTTCTGTTTGCTCTGTTATGTTTGGAAAACCAAAGAATTATTTTTTCCCTGTCTCAAGGACATGCAGTCTATCAATCTTGGTACAAATTCATATTAGATTGTGTGTCTGACTGTATTGCACGAGATCTAATCTTTTATTCTGTGTTCTTTTCCTTTTATACTTTTCCCTTTGTTCCCTCAGGAGACTCCTGCATTGCCAGAGTAACATAGGGGGATATATTCCTACATTTCCTTCTTATTTAGCAGACTAATTCATAAAAGAAATTTCTTGAAATTATTACTGTCCAGAAAGGTCCTCATGTAATGGTTAAAGTCTTGGAAAATCTACTTCTGACTTTTCCCATTCTGAACTCTCAGTCAAAAAATATATAGTTATAAACAGCAATGCACAGATAGTGATATCTGCATCTTCCAACAGTTTCCTTGGATATCTGATATCATTACAGAGATTAAATAATAATTCTGAGGTTTTGTGTAAATGGAAATGTTTTGCTCATCTAATTTCTTTGTCTATAGTGCTTATAAAACCAAAACAACCAAGCAGTAGGATATTTTTAAACCTGAATTTTTTGAAATAGCCAGGTGTATGACATGACTCAGAAACTCCCACGACAAAGACAGTATTGTTCAGATTCTTTCAATAATGCCAAGGTGATCATTTTCCTCTGGATTCTGACCATCAGAAAATACATCAGCAGAAATTCAAGTGTTTTACAGTCTTTACCAGTTTCTGCTGGTTTACACACAGCAAGCAGTGAATATTTTTGTTAACCAGTCAAACAGTTGTTTCAGGAACAATCCAAACCTTTTAATTCCCTAAATATGGCCAGTGAGTTGGTTAGAAACATTGCTGAGCGCCTTCACAAAGTTGTGTAACAAAATGTCACTGGAAGAAGTTCTTCCTCTGCCATGCTGAGTGCAATTCTATCTCCTTTCAACTACATATTCTCACAGGTAAGAAGGGTTTCTTCAAATATATTGATGAGGTCAGAAGAGATTCATGAGGGAGAAAAGCTCTCTGGAATAGGCCATAATAGGACAGGAAAGCATAAATGACATGCCACTGTAGTCAGCCCTGAATAGGGGATTATGACAGAACTGACTACTTTAAAATATTGTTCCTGTCAGCTCTTCCTGCAGATATGAGAATGAAACTCCAAAAGAAGTGAAATAAGGAAACTTTTCAGGTAACATTCAAGTTCTTTTCTTTCTCTTAAATACTTTTTGTCCAAAGCTTATTTTTTTTTAAGTACTGTAATAAATTCAGAAACTTTTTTATCAGGAGACATAAATGGGAAAATCATCAGAAATACAAGAAAAATAGACTATATAAGAGAGAAAATCATAATTTAAAAAGGAGGATGGTTTATTTTCCAATTCTTTGAAATTAAAATAGTAATACCAGTTATGCTTCAACATCTCATTTTGAAGTGGTAGATTCGGTAGAGTCTTGAGCTTTTCCAGCATCGTGTGTAAGTCAGAGATCTGTCTCAAAAGAATCAAGAATTAAGAATAATTTCTTCACAAGCTACTTGTGCAGTTTAGGTTATCATATTGTACCAATTCAGGTGATCTGTGACTATTCCAAAAGAACACTCATAAAAATAGGTAGAATCAGGTTTATGAATTTTTTTCTTAATCCATGATGACTTTGTCACTTTAGCAGTACCTAGTCCATGACGTCATATGCAGCTAGTTGAGTGATATCATTGCATTGTTAAAAAGACAGTTCTGAGTTTTTGTGCAAATGGAAAGTTCCTTCCCATTTAATTTTTTGGTTTGTGGACCAAAGTCAGAGTACTTTTCAGTATTGGCTCTAAGACAAGACGTGATATGTCAGCAGCGGGCATTATAAAGTTATTGGAAAGCATCCAAAATCAACTGCCTTGTGACACCAAGCTCACGTTTGAATTCAAATTAAAATCTAATTTAATAGGAGCCCAAATTAAAAAAGCTCATTTGATTCTTTCAGTCTGCAGAACTATTCCATTCTATTAGGCAGCTAATTTCTACCTGTCAAATGTAGCATAAAAGTGGTCCCTCTCTGGAGGAAACTTCTTACTTGTAGTAATTAGGTATGAAGAACTGGGGAAGATGCCCATATTTGATAGTGACTCATGGCTGACTCCCAAAGTGCATCAGCCCATGGGTAAATGCAATTGAAGTGTCATCTTCAATGGTTTCACACTACAGAAGGCTAAAATGAGGTTACATGTTTCATAATTAAATAACAACTTTACTTTAATTTTTGTTAGAGAATCATGAAAAGTTACCTTTGTGAAACCCATCTGTATAAATCCCTTTTGTTTATCTATTATTCTCATAAGCTTTTAGAGACATTATGAAGAGGTCCTGATCACTCTTAGAGGATAGGAGCCAAGAGAATGCAAGTAATAAATAACATAATGAAAATATTAAACAACACAAAGCTAACTGAATTCTGCAGACAAAATAAAATTGATTCTCCCGCAATTCCCTTTGGATTGCACCTCCATTTAGCTGTTTACTTCTTACCTAAGAGCATGTAACAAAATAGGCGAGAAAATAAAACACATGCAAAGTTTGCTGAAGGAAATGAAACACCATATTTGTCACTTAAAACTACTTCTCTGTGCTTGCTTTGATACTGCAATTTTTAAGAAAAGAAGAAAAAAAAAATCTTCATCAAAGTTCATATGCTTTTCATTGCCTCTTTTTACACAAAGATAATCCATTTCTGGATAAGCTGGAGTTTGAGTTGACCATCCTTCAGTTTAGAGCAGATAGTATTTCACTCTTTTATAAAATGATATATATTTTATTGTAAGGGCAAAGGGGGAAAATAATTACAATGATTTAGGACATTATTTCAATTTAAATCAAGACATATGTAACATTTGTAATTTTTAAAAGTCCAAAGTGTTATAAACTGATTTGGATGGGTATCAGTGACTTATGGGAAGAAAGTACTGGGAGTAGTGGAAAGATTTGCTTTATTTTATTATCTTGTCCCTGAAGTATCTTAATTTTCTTACAATGTGAGCATTAAGCTGGCTATAAGTCCCCTCAGGGTTGAACACAAGCTTTGCAAAGTTTAAATAGGAAAAGCTCAGTAAATCTCGGTTAAGAAAACAAAAGCACTTTCTGTTTCCATAAAATAGGAGGAAGGGTAATTTTTATATTCCTGCAGAGTTTCTTTTATTAAATAGCATAATTATCTTGCAAGTAAGTTGCTAACAGATGAATGCACACACCAAGAATTCCACAGCATACCTTCAAGAATGGCATATTTGGAAAACAGCAACCTTTTATTTTACATTTTCTGCAATGCCTACGAGTAATTTTGTTAACGTTTTAAAATTCATTATATCAGTAGGGGGTTATGATCCCACAACATCAAATTAGCATTAGAACAACCCTGCTGCATATAGTCGAGGACAGAGAGGCAAGGCCTTGTTAGGAATTTATGTCAGCAAGAAATAATTGTTTTGTCCTACAGGGGAAGAAATTCTCAAATGCTCACCCCAGTTTAGCAGAAAAAGTGGGGCTGCCTATGCCACTTTTACCTGAAATCTTAATTTTCAGGTATTGATAGAGATGTCTTTAAAATGTGATACTGGTTGGGATATAAATATAATAATTGTTCTTTTATAAAATAAATTGTATTGCTATTGTGAAGGCTGAAATAATACAGTTAAGTCCTGGTACATTGTATACTCCATGCAACCGGATTTTACCTATAGGGATACTCTTTAAGGATGCTCTTTAATCTAAGCAATGCCTCTATTTTTTTTTTTTTTTTTTTTGGATGATCTTTTCTTACTATGAATAAACATATGTCTGCATTGGGTAACTGTTGAAAACATCTTTGTCACCATTTTCTTCCACCAACAGGCTTCTAGTAGGCCGTGAAAAAAGAAATATGCATTAAAAATGTCTCCGATTTCTAGGCATGGAATCTGGTCATGCAGGGAGCTGGAACAGCATCCCCAGTTCTTGCTTAGGGTCTGAAAAGCAAGTATCATGGGAAGGATATATCAACTAGAACAGCAAGGGGAAGTACTTTCTAGACATGGTTAAAAATATCTTACATATAATAAAAATACAGCTGTCTAGACATCTTTGTTTCAAGAGGAGATTTCAATCTCCAAAAAATAATTTTAAAGATATTCCCCTAAAAATAAATCCAGTATTTTCACATTGGATGAGTATCAGTTTAACCTTGTTTGCTTGGCTTTTGAATTTTACAAGCATCAGTTGTATGAATATATTTGGTTATCTACATTATATGGAGTATTTCTACAGTACAAAGTGTTTATCTTATTAAAATCATATCTTCCCTTTAATGAAAATTCAGAATTTCCCTTTTATGTGCAGAAAAATATCAGTTCTTTATTTTGCCTTGAAAAAAAACAAATGCCAGCGCAGTAGAAGATGGAGAAAGAGCTGAAAAAGTGAGACACACATTGCACCTTTCCTACGGATGATAGACATTAGCAATTTGGAAATATGCTTTAATAAAGACATCTGAAAGCTGAGGATATCAGTCAGTGTGAAAAGTAACATGACATGGAAAGACAAAATAAAAAGACTGATCTCTATATTTATTTTTTCCCATTTTAGATGCTTCAATTTAAAGAAAGAATGGAAATTGCAAGTGATTTCCTACAAATTTAAAACAGACACTAGCAAATATATTTTCATTTTATATACATCAAACTTGTGGAACCAGTGACCACTGTACATTGTCTTAATAAAGGAACTTTGTCTTAAGTAGTGGGACTAGAAATAAATATTGAAAAGTTATAATGAAAATCTCATTTTTCAAATCATCAGTAAACAACTAAGTTCAGAGGGTTTTTTTCTTTTGGGATGGGTTTTTTTTGTGTTTGTTTTTTTAATTTTGTTTGGGGTTTTGGAGGGGGGGAAGGGAGTGGAAGCTGTGGTGTGTTGGGGATTTGGTTGGTTGTTTGGTTGGTTAGTTTTGGGGTTTGGTTCATCAGTTGGGTTTGGGGTTTCTTCCCTTAGACTTTGGGAATAATCTTCTGTGAATGTGATAAGACTCATAGTTTTTTTTCTTGTGTCTTAATAATTATCAGTGTAGGAAAGCCTGCACAACAGCAAATGATCACTGATCTATATTCTTACTTTTTCCATTACTTTCAAAATCTGTGGCAGCACCAAATAGAAGCTAACACTGAGGAAATTCCATCATATGTCCCTCATTCATACCTGTTACATCATAAAAAGTCATAATGCTCTAGTTAGGATTATGGCAAGGAACAGCCTGTCCTCCTTCACAGATATGGGTAGATTCACTGACCTTCTCCCCAAACTTCTTTATTACTTTAGGGATTCTCTAGATGATATCTACCAAAAGAGGCAATTTAGTGGCCTGTTTTAGTGGACAATGAGAAAAAAAGAAGATGAAGTAAACTGAGAACACTCACATTATTCACCTGAAAAAAAAGGGGGAAAATGTTTTAGGTCTGTGTTTCCTGTCTTGGTCTTTTTTAAGGTATCAAAGAATTATCACTGAGTGTCATTTACTAATCAGTAAACGACACCCAGTGATAATTCTTTGATACTTTGATTCTTGATTGTAGCCATAATTACATATATTTTCTAATACAGTATATTTTTAGCAGATATCTCCAAATAAAAATACCTACCGATTAATTCTAGTTATAACAATTTACAATGGCCATTCATATCCTCTTTAAAGCTGTGTGTATATTTTTTTCCCACAGCTTTATTGTTGCTCATTCAAATAGTAAATATGTTATAAAGATTGGATTTCCATATGGGGTTCTTCTGACTTTTATACAGAAAGGATGGTTTTCTTTGTAGTTTTTTAAATGTAAAAATGGCTTGCCTTTTTGTTGATTCCTTCCCAGAAATTGTTATTGAATAATAATTCAGTTAATCTTTCAGGCAGCTAAAACTCCTAGTGAATGATGTATTGTACTTGTCACTAAAGTCTTCCTCTCTCAAAGTTTTGGAAAATTTTATTAATTTAATCATGAACTAGGAAATAATCAAATTGTGTGATGAAAATTAATGGCCCTTGCAATTTAAAGCAAAGGTGGGTAAAAGCAAATGATGAGCCAAGGAAATAAACCAACAGCTTCAAATCCCTAACAAGTTTTCAGAGCCAAGTGCTTACTAATATTCTGAATAAAGTGATTAGTTTTATTAAAAGGTAGCTAGCTAAAATTGTTTGTGAGGATAATCTATTATTAAGTTATAAAATATAAAATCAAAAGCTAATAACTTTAGTCTCTATTTTATTAGTGATTTCCTAAACAGATTTTGGGAATGTCACCTTATGTGTACATTGGTTTTCTACTCTTTAAAGGACTTAACATCTAGTGATACTAGCTTAGTTCTTTAATTTGTTCAAAATTTCCAAAAAGTTCTTTGATGCAAGAGACAAAAAAACCTTAAAATCTCATGCATGTTTGACTTACAGCAGTGAGAAAGAAGTAGGATTTTTTTTGAGGTGAGTTAAATATTTGTGGCTAGTGAAAAGGTTCAAAAAGCCATTTTATATTAGGAATTCCAAATAGATATAAACACTACCTGAATATGCAAAACTGACATTAGGAAACTAACATGAGATTTTTCCCAAAATAAGTTAAATTTCATTAAAATTGGAGTGTCCCTAGACATATATAATCTTTGTGATATTTGAGTCAGAAGCTATCCAAAGCCTGCAAATTTGTCATGTTCCAGAATCATCTCAAGCTACAGATAAATTACATGCTACAGACAAATAAATAGAAATGAAATTAAGCTAAATGCCTGTTTTGATTTCAGTTGTGGCATTAGTGGAGAAATAGCTACAGCAAGATCTACAGCACTTTTGAGAACCCTGATAATGATGCACATTTTATACATGCAACATTTGTTCCAAAGCACCTGGATGCACAATCTGATTTATGGTGGTAAATATTATGGCAAATCATTCCTTTAGATCAATGAGATTTTTTGATTGCTAAGTCTTAATTTAAAAACATGTTGAATGAATTATAAAACTTCATAAAAGTAGGTTTAAATATGATATTTGAAATCTCAGTTTCAGAACTGTTGTCAGACCTCCATTATGTCACCTAGGCTCCCATGAGTATCATTAGGGTCTGGAGATAGCACGTTTATACTCAGGGATGAAATGAACTTTAATAAATCCTAAATTACCTCAGTTTTTCAAATCAGTATAAAAATCATATATGTCTAATAAAAATCTTCTTGCTATTAGTAGTCTTGTGATATGTTGCTTTTTTTAATGGGTTAATTGATCTAGGATTTCTGGAAAACTCTGTTTGGTAAATAAACTTTTAATATACATAAACTTACTTGTTTGTAAAGGTTTTAGGCATTGAGCTACAGTAGCATTATGATTGCTTCTAAAAATCAGAGTCTCTTAGCATATGTTAATGATAAATTGATTATGTGGGTTTATGCAAAACAGACTTCTCTCAGTCCTTGAATGGCTTAAGAATTCTAGCTAAAATACAGAAAGTTCTTATTAGTCCTGCAGGTTTGGTTTGGGTAAATGCCTGGTTTCACCAACAGGAAGAAAGATGAGAGAAGCTAATCTGTTGAAGAAGTCATGTGTGGTCTAACAAAGAGAAGACCAAAAAAGTGTCTTGTGCAGTGAGACGTAAAATGATTTATTTATACCATTTCAGGTATAAATAGTGTGAATGATGGGGTTGCAAGTTTTTTGCTTATATGACTTAAAAGTAATGAAATTGGAAGACATAAAAAATTGTTATATCAAATTTACAATTTAAATTATTAAAAAGAATTAAAAAGTATTCTAAAACTTTAAAACCTTTTACCATTTTCCAGTTTCAAAAAGAGTTAGAGAGAAATGGAAAGATCATGGCAAATTACTTCAGAGAGTTTTTTTAATGGAGATACTTTAAATAGTATCTCTAAATTAGCCACAATTAATAGGGATTGCCCATGACAAATAATTCCTTTATAGTGGTCAATATATTTTCTATATATAAATCTATGTTGTCCTTGGTTTTTAAAGTACCAGCAAAATGCCAGAAGCCTTCAGTTTTTATAAACTTATCAGGAGTAAAAAACAGTAATTCCAATACTTTCGCAATAACTGGGAGTACCACAAGTATTCTTCACACAGAAAAGTCTGCAAATTAAGGAATAATCTGGAAGAACGCTTACTGTTGAATGTGATGCTGAGGAAGACTTATTTCACTGCGGTAGCATGCCGTGTTCTGGATCAAAGTTTCAAGTACAGTTTTGCATTTTAATGTTTATGTATGTACTCCTCTAAGCTAACAAGTAAACATTCAAAATGAATAGCTTTATTTATATTCTAGCAAATCTATGACGGTCTTAGAACTACTTCTTGCTAAAAAGTGCCATGCTGTTCATACTCAGCTGTCATTTCAGTAAACCATGCTGATGACACAATTCTTAGTATTTACTTTCCTAAATCATGTTAAATTAAAAATAATAAAATGCATACCTTTAAATGACGCAGCTTTGAAAATGTTTCATGTTCCAATACAATGATTAAATATGTAAATACTGCCAGCATTACCATCTTCAACTTAATGGTCATAGAATGGGTCATAGAATGGGTCATAGAATGATAGAGTAGTTTAAATTGGCAGGAACCTTAAGCACCATCTAGTCCAAACCCTTTCCATGGACAAGTTCACTTTCCACTAGACCAGGCTGCTCAAAGCTTCATCCAACCTGGCATGGAATACTTGCGGGGATGAGGTATGAACAACTTCTCTAGGTAACATGTTCCAGTGCTTCGTCACCCTCAAAGTAAAGAATTTTTTCCATATCTAATCGAAATCTACCCTCTCTCAGTTTTAAACTGCTGTTCCTTGACCTGTTACTTCAGACCCTTTAAAAAGCTTTTCTCCATCTTTCTTATAAGCCCCCTTTATATACTGGAAGGCTTAAGCTCTGCCTTCTCCAGGCTGAATAGCCCTTCAGAGGTGAAAGCCTTCAGCCTTTCTTAATAACAGAGATATTTCAGCCCTTTGGTTTTCTTTGAGCCCTTTGGTTTTCTGGCTCTGGACTCACTCCAACAGAACTACATCTTTCCTGCGCTAAGCACCCCAGAACTGGATGCAGTACTCAAAGTGAAGTCTAACAAGAGCAGGCAGAGGGGCAGATTCACCTCATCTCACCCAGGACACAGCTGGTTTCCAGGGAGCATCCCTATGTTCCTCTTGGGATACATGCCCCTCGTTCCACTGACTGCAAATTTCCTTCTTGCACTTAATTTGGCCAGGCAGTCCTTACTTACACATGCTGGTCTTAGAAAAATGTGCGTTTAGAAACAAGTCCTTAAATAACTGTCAATTCTGTTTGGATCATTTATCCCTGAGTTTCCCAGGGAGTCTCATCCACTAATTCCTTAAGTAACTGAAAGTTCATTACTCAAATTCAAGGTCTTGACTTTACTCATTGCCTGACCTATATCCTGTGAGATCACAAATCTTACTAGGTCATCAGAGCTTCAGCCCAGGAAACCACCAATCCTGACCCCTCTAATTATTTCATGTGTGTTGATAAGCAACAGGTCCAGCAATGTTTCTCCTCTAGTCAGGCTTTCTGCCTCTAAGATTTAGTCTTTATCCCAGACAGAGTCCAAGAGACTCCCAAACCACTTAGAGATTTCTCTGCTTTTCAAGGAGGGGTTAGGGTTAATGGAGCCCCCCAGCAATATCAGACCTTGCAAGCACAGTGGTACCAACACCTCCTCTTTGTAATCTGCACTACTTGTACTGGTACAGACTCCAGTACCATGTTTTAGAGGAACAACTAAAAATTCCTTTGAGACATTTCATGGTTTGTTTCTCTGTAGGTTCCTAATATGTCAGCAATTCCTGGATTTTCTGGTACTTAAAGTTCCATCTCATTCCCCATTAAATCTATGTTAAAAATTCTCCTTATAAGTCTGACCAGTTTGGTGTAAAAGACCTCTTGTTCCACTTTGTCATGTGAATTCCATCAGCTCCCAACAAATCTGACTTCTCAAAGGTCAATCCATGATCATCAAATTCAAAACCAGCCATGCAGCCATGCACCAGTTTAATTATTCTCCTTCTTCCTGAACCCTCTTCCTCTGATTGTGAAGATAAAGAGCGCCTGTGCTCCAGCCATAAGGAGCTGAGTTATCACTCAGCCTGGGACAGCACACAATATCATGCATAAATCTGCTGCTGAAATTCTCTAATATTGTGCTTCGTGTTGAGCTCCTCTTGTTGTTTGATGTAAATAACCCTTGATGGCTTTAATGTATTCATTGTATTCCAATGAAATGTTTCTTGTAGAATAAAATGTAGCTCTTCCCTCATTACTAAAAATTAGGAAAAGGCCTTTCATAAGTAAACTCCTAATAATTTTTGTTTATTAAAATCTTTCATTAAGACTACTCACTTTTTGCACAGATACAAAGAAGGTTCATGAAACCTGTAATAAGGACTCCAGTTGACTAGTGCAAGTCTGGAATATGAGTTGCAATAATTTTTATTGATCTAGCAAATTGATCATGGGACTTAGTCCTGTGCAATGTCATATTTCTTTTGGTATTCTCCCTGTATTTAACTTCATCTTGTGCTTTCTGCAAACGAATGGGCCTTGATGGTTTTAGAACTGAACATGTCTATATGATGCTGGAACAAAGAAGAAGCTTCAGGCTGAGACCCTAGAGAGCTGATTTAACCATCACTTTCAACTAGCTTAGAGAAAGCTGTTGACAAAAAGAAAATATTTTTGTGCGGAAGAATTCACAAAACTGTCCATGAAATATATTTTCTATTTTTTGGCAAGATATAATACCTCGTCTCCTAGATGATAACATACATTTTTTACCAGGCTAGACACTCAAAAGTTTTTTTGTGCATAAGCTGAATTTTAATAGCTCCCACAGGGAGACATTGTGGAAATTGTCACACCATGTTTGATCACTATCTCCATCTAGGTTTGACACTATGAGAGGAAGGAGACATACCTGCTCCTTTAAAGAAAGATAAATCCTTCCCATTCTATTCCACATGATCATGTGGAATTATTATCAGACCTGTTTGCATAGAAGCTATTCTCTATGGCAATAAGGAGAATTTACACTTTAAACTGCAAGGTTACATTCTGTTTTATCGGGGGTGTATTTTGCTAAGGCAGAAGATAATAGTCATAAAACTGCTAATTCTGTCAAAAAATCAAGTCCTTCTTTTTCCCTTTAATGTCCACTTATGGTTGTGAATCTTAGAATTTAACAGCAGACTGCATAGGGGAATGCATACATATCTAGGTCAACAAACAGAAGTAATTTTTTATTAATGAAAACAAAAGAAAAAAGAGCAGTTTATTTTGCTTTATTCTTCTTTCAAGTGCTCTAGCTTTAAATTGCAGGAAAAGAGTGTTCCTTTTTGTTTTTCTGTAATACAAGAGATTTATACTATCTCATAAAATTTATGCTGCAAGGCATAACAGCCGTAACAGAACTGAGAGTGCTAGGAAGGTCATAGAATGAGTCTTTATTTTTTTTTCCAGTTAGACAGAATCAAAATAATTAGACTTTAAAAGATGGAGGAACATATTAAAAGGAGCAGAATATTCCTACTCATGCTTCACATGCAGCTGGGAATGGAGACATATTTCACGGATTTCATAGAATATTCTGAGCTGAAAGGGAGTCCCACAAGGATCATTGAGTCCAAGTCTTAAGTGAATGGACCATACAGTTCTCATTTAAAAAAAAAAAAGAAAAGGTGCTAAAATAGCAGGAAGATAACAATCTCTTCAATTTAATTAAAACTCTTAAAGTTAAGCTCTAAGTTGATATCAGAAGTCTAGCAGGATGAAAGCTTTTCATTTTCAGTCCTCAAATAAAGTGACTTAACTTACTTAAGTATAAGTATTAATTGTAACCATGGAAATTAAAAAATGTACCTTATTTAGACATCAAAACTGGGGAAAAAAATAGAGATCTCTCTATAAAGTTCTGCATAGTGGTGAAAGAGCTCTGAGACCATCTGTCCTATACAACTGTCAAAAAGGAAGAGCAACTTCTATGCAAAGCATAAGCAAAGACTGACTTTATAAAGGAGTTTTTTCTAAACAACATGAAATACTGTGCCCCAGTTGCCTTAATTTCGCTGCTGCGTCTGAACTTCCCAGCGTGTTGCAGGGCTCCTGTGGAGTTCTCCTGTAACTCCATTCCTTAGAAGTTTGGCACTCTAAAGGATCCTGGCATTTCCCCCGCTACGTCGCTAATGGGTGCCCTGGCTCCCGCTGGCTCCAGGGACAGGTTGGGTAAGGGTTGGTGCAGCCTCAGTGCAGCTGCAGCCTTGCTGAAGTCAGCCTGACTGCCCTGCACTACCAAGGGTCACTCAACACCCTCAGTTCACCAGTGAGGTGAAAGATTAAACATGGGGGCGTGTCTGTAGGGTACCATAACACTCTGAAGGTGGAATTTCCTCTCAGGAGGCATTTTATCTGTATGGAGCCTGTGTGCTTCTCTAAATCCCTTTTCCTCTCTCATTTTCATGTGCTGCAATTATGAAGAATTCAATAAAGAAATAAGTGGGCATACAGGATATTTGTCCCAGGAGGATACATATCATGTGGGTAGGACAGAGAAATCATGCTGTAGACAATTGAAGCATCACTGAGCTTTGAAGGTACATTTATTTGCCTGCTAGGTAGATAAGATACACTTCTGAGAAAACTCAAGAACAAAGAAATTCTTCAGCTTCTGTTAACATGCTTTAGAATTTCAAACCAAGAAGATTTTTTTGTTGTTGTTGTTTGATTTTTTTAACAAAGTTGGGCCAAGTAATTTCAGAGTTTTACAGAGAGTGAGATAATTGTTCCACTGGGATTAGAGGAATTTTAAGAACTGCTAAGCAGCAGCCACCTAATGGTTTAAGGTCAAGCTGTCTTCAACAACCTCTACAGCCAATTATTTTGTAGTTGCTTCTGTTGAGCACCAAAAATTTAATATCCAGCATGAGGCGTGAGTGAGATTTGGGAGAAGTGAAATTCTGCACCAGACTCCAGGCAGACTGGCCTTCAGGCTCTAGGGAACTGCCGAAGGGCTTGGCACCTTTCTCTCAATCTGCATACATCATCCAAAACAGAAGGAAAAAAAAAAAAAGAAACTGACAGACGTTGCTCCTTTGGCAAAGTCCTAACTGTCTGCATAAACTTTTTTTGATATGTCACTGAAAAACAGATTATTACAAAATATAAAAAAGTCAGAGCGCATTATTTTTTCACTCTTTGTATGTCTTTTGAGAGTGTTTTTTCTATTACCTTTAATTGTCAAAAGAAATATCATGTAAATGCTAACTATATGCAAGAAAAAATAAAATTGACCCCTGAAAAGTATAGTAAATTTAAAAGATCAACTATTTTATGTGTTAGTAAGCAAAGAAACTGTTCTCTGTTCCATAAGTTTTTTGTCTGATGAGCCATCACTTAGGAAGTTCAAAAATCTGACAGGTTAAAGTTATACAAGTTGCATTAAAGCAATTAGAATATTCAAGGGTTTTTTAGCAATTGAGCTTCCTGACAAATGGTCTTATAACAAGAACTGGTCAGTTTATCTCCTTTTCTGTCAAGCATTTACCTTCAATGAAAGCTTTGCATGCAGTTTAATTTGTCTTAAATTTATTCATAACTAGATTAGCAGTTTCTAGCAATCATTTGTTTTGCTTTTCTGCTTTCAGCCATCTCTTTTTTTATACCACCTGCTGTATTTGCCTTCTGTTCAGAGTATGCTTTTGACAGTTACTAATAATGCAGATTAAATTTACTTACTATGACAGGCCAAATACTGTGTAAAACCAAAACAATAGAATCCCATATTCTGCTTCTCTGTTTAAGTAGTAGCTTAAAAGGCCAAACCAAATTTTTAAGATCATTATTTAATTAACAAAGCAGGTGTCTTATAGGACTTAAATGTTGACTGTGTGGAAAGCTGGCTATAGTAATTTAATATTGCAGGTTTTAACAGGTGTGTATATATACATCTCAAGAACAAAATGTATCTACAGGTCAATTTTAATTTTTTGGAGCTCGTTATCATTTGCTACTGATCAATATAGAAATTTTTTTCTGGAATGAAAATTAGCCTAATTCAGATGTCTTATTTGCTTATTTTTACTATTTATTTCTCGTTTCTAAAGTATCTGTTATTCTTTCTCATTCATGATTTTAAAAAAAGATAAAACTATGTACAGCCTTTTAGATATGGTGATCAAGCCCAGATAGAAACTGTTTATTTTGCATCTAAGATGTGTGGCTAGATGATGGCAGAAGCAGTGAGTGTATTAAATGACTGCCCTTTGCACCAGCGGATCATTGACCTGCAGTATCCTCCACATGGCAGCCTGGCAAAACTCCTGAATTGTAGCAGTCTATGCCTTTTCCATGCATTTAACTTGGAAGATGCACGAATTACAGGGATGACACAGAAAAAGCTATAGTGCCTCATACTGCATTATAATAGGATTGTTCCATAATTGGAATTGTTAATGGAAAAAGATTGGGTTGTTATTTTTTTTGTTTAAATCTAGGTCAAGATAGAATAAGCACGCTAGACATAATTTAGCCCCCAGATGCAAATATAAGGACCCTTTTAAATGGAAATAGGAATAATTTAGAACATTAGAGAAGAAAAGATGACCTTCAAAAAGAGGAATTTCTGTTGAGACATAAAGATATCTTATAGAATGTGCATATAATAGTGATTCACAGGTAGTCAACTATGCAGAATTCCAAATTAGTTGGAGATTCACTGACTGATGTATTTTTTAAAAAAGAAAAAAAATTGTGAATAAAAAATTGGAGCTGTTTAAAAATGTTATTTTTCTTTCCAGCTGGGGCCTCTCCCAAAGACTTTCATTAGACCTACAGATTGCAATACATAATGTTCTGCTGTAAAAAGGGGAAGAGGATATTTTTCACAGTTCCTACATTAGACACCTAATTTGGGAGACAGTTAATTGCCTAGGCTCATTATATATCCAAAGAATAAAAGTAAGCATCTCCAAAGGGCACCTCAGAGTATCTCAATTAGGAGGATTCTACCTCCATTTATTGTACAGAGAACTGAGACTTTAGTTTTATGGATCAGTTTTCTTAACCTGTGCAGGGACTGTGAATCTTACATTGAGTCACCAGATTTTTTAAGGAGATTTCCAGGAAACTGTTTATTTGTCACCTGCTGTGAAGAAATATCCAGGTTTCTCTCCAGCTGTCATTAACAGAGACCTCAGCCAACACCAAGTAGCTCATTTAATGCATGTTGGTGAAGGAACGATAAAAACATCCAGACTTGAATAGAAGCAAGATGGGAGTTTGCTGTTTTTAACTGAGGACAATAGTGCAAACGCATGAAGGCACAGTCAGTGGAGAATGTGGAATGCTAGCAGGGGAAAGGAAGCTGCAATAAGAGGGACAACAGCAGAACCTAGGGTGAAGGAAGCAAAGCAGCAGCAATGACTAAGTGTTTTGGTTACTGCCATAGAGCTTTCAGAGTTTGTGAAAGAGAAATACTAAGAGCATTTGCTGCAGCAGGCTACAGTAAGTGAGTGGGTTTGGGATCTCAGAAGCTGGCACACAACAGAGAAAAAAAGAAAAACAAGGGCTGGGAAAGAGCACTCACCACGGAGTTCTGCAATAGCAACCTCCACACATCATTAAAAAAACTGATATGATGCAGTAGTGGGTGTTACAAAGTTACAAAATTCTGACTTAAATGGCAAAATGATCATGGCTGCATCTGGTAGTAATACAGTAAACCTCAGTAACTGTGTTCTGGTACATAATTCTAGATTAGAAACTCCTAACTATGTACCTTGTAAGGTACTGTGATGGTCTGAAGTAGCTGCATGTACTCATTCTGAAGCATTTACAATAGGAAGATAGAAAAGGAAACCATCAACAATAAATTCATACATATCAGAAAATATTTCAGGTAATGCTGAGCTTCATATGAAAAAAAAATTAAAAGAGACATCAGGGATGATAAAGGAAGTGTCGAATCTGACATATTTAGTGATGACATATCTAAAAAATGTCAGAAATGCTTTCTGATAACATAGGTGGTAGTGACAGAGATGCAAAAGTGAAATTGGGAAATAAAAGCACAAAGGAGAAAAACAAATGTACCTCCTCAAGCAAACAGATCTGTGAATCTAGGCCTAAGCAATCAAGAAAGCACAGATTGCTGTATATTTAGATAATTAAAAGCTCATTTGTACTTGATACCAGGTGATCAAACTTTCTCTGACAGTACCTTGGTCTATATGGACAGGTCATCTTAGTGCATAGCATTTTGCTATTGCACCAATGCAGGTAAAAGCTTGCAAGGAAACTGAGAGTCCCTCATGTCAAATGAACTGATATAAATGCATATGCAACCCACACCAGAACATATTCTCATAATCTGTACTCTATATGCATTCAAAGGAAGTTTGCCTTCTCAAATCACAAGATGATTAACTACTGAGAGGTGATATTAAAGCAGAACTGTGCCTTAAAACTTGACTGTCTACACTGAGAATCTCAACAGAAATTGGGCACAGGACAAAACTGGGAGTCCAAGACTTCTGAATTTAGCACTTGAGATATTCTGCAAGTTCAGTTCACATGTGTCATGAAGATATATATTAATAAGAAACGAATCTGTTATGTCAAAGTGCATTACCTCCACTGTCACTGAGTTTTGTTCACTTGTAAAACTACACTATTCACTTTATCTAGCTTTGCTTGCAGCTATTGGGTATAGAGCTTTCCTAAAATTTACTGCTTCATTGCAAACCCTTTGTGTCTGTGGTTTCATATCTAACTTGCTTACTGACCAAGACATTCCAGAGACTCTCATTTTCCCCTAACTAGTCTCAGTATTACAACAGTTTTTGTGATAATGATTTGGTACTATGTGACATTTCCAAGGATTCTGTTTAACATGCAATAGATGAGGACCTGGGGTCCTTGGGGTCATGTTTTGTCACCCAAAGTCTTCAAATCTTTAAAAATTTTGCCATTGAAAGCAGTATTATAAAACTCAGTGTTTTAATTTAAAACTGATTCATGGCCAGGGAATTAAATACAGGCTTTAAAAAGCCAAGAAATCAGTGTAGACTTCTGGATCTCTGAAGTCAGAGAAAAAAGATGACAATTAGACAAAGAGCAGACAAGATAGAGATGGTAGCAGAGCATTATAATTATTAATATTTTTGAAAGGAAGTCCAAACATGAAAGAAATCAGAGAAGAAATGTGCAACACAGCTAGCTTTTATCTTTTATTTGCTATGAGAAACAGCCTCTAGAAAGAAATTGGAAAGATTCAGGCACAATAATAGTATGCTATTAATAAAAAATACAACAGGAAGATGAAGGAAAAATCAAGGGACAAAGAAAGGTACATGAAAAAAGGAGAAACAAAGGAGACAGAAAATGAAGCAAAGAAAAATAATTCATTGTGAATTTTCATTCCTATCCTTTTATTTTTCCCCATCCATCTTCCTTTGTTCTTTCTTTGTGATATTTGAGATATGAAGATTGAGTTCCTCGTTCTGAACATTGACTAGCACACTGTGATTGACATGTCATCTGACAAATGTTTTGCAAAAATTGAGCTATATATCATGTATAAATTGTTCTGCTGTTGGCTTCATAAAATTGCTGTGCTGTTGCAGTTAAAAATCTTCTAGAAGCTACTCACAATGGTAGCATCAGCCCACAGATAAGAACTGAAATGTTTTTATTTCATACTGTTTGATTCATCTTTCATAATTCTATGAACAAATCACTTGCAGTTGGGTTGTAATAGACTCTGGTGTCATTTTTATTTTCCTTAATACTTTTCTTAGTCCCAGGGAAACATATTCAATAACAGCAATTCCAAAAAGAACCAGTTTTATCTCCAGTATTAACTGCACTGAATTCACAGTAGTGTTCCATTGTTAAAAAACAACCAACCAATAATGAAAATAAAAAACAAGGAGTCAAAGTCCCCACTTAATAGCACTGAAATCAAGGCTTTTGTCTTTAAAAACACATATCAGATTTATCACCCTCAAGAAACCAACTTTCTTACACACTTCTTTTTTATTGTTAGGTAATAGACTCATAGAATCTTAGAATTGTTTAGGATGTAAAAGACCCCTAAGATTATTGAGTCTATCCATTAACACAGCACTGCCAAGCCCACCACTTGTGTCCCCAAGTGCCTACACATCTACACATCTTTTAAATACCTCCAGGGTTGATGATCAACCTTTGCCCTGAGCACCTGTTCAAGAACCTGTGCTTGACAACACTTCCAGGGAAGAAATATTTTTTTAATACCCAAGCTAAATCTTGCATTGCTACTTGAGGCCACTTGCTTTCATCACATTTTACCTGGAAAAAGAGACAAAAAAAGTCTATTTTTCATTATTTTGACCAGTTTAATATCATAAATGCAGAAATTCACATTTTCCTTTACCACAGTCTCAATTTCCCTGCACAAGTTTAGCACCACATATATTCACTGGCCACTTTCAAATAAATAAATAAACAAAATATTAAGCTTCAACTATAATTTGTCCAGAATTTCCCCCTAAATAAAAAGACACCGAAAATCTATGACAGCTTTTTGTTTTACTGGATGTACAGATTGTAAAAGGATGCTCTAAAACTGCTCAGAGATCCTGCAGTCTCTGAAATGCTTCGGAAAAAAAAAAACTTTAGCTCAAAATACGTGAGAATGGTGACACTGACACAATGAGCTTGAAGTCATATGAAGCTGTAGCCAAAAAATCTAACCCTTCCAGAATTAAACTATCAGAACAGAGGATTTTTTTCTATTTTATTTTCTCAGGTATCTGAACATTTTTTGCCTATTGAAATCATGCCTTCTGGATATGTGTGATAATGCAAGGAAAGCCTCTTACTTGTGCTGATATATGAAACTTTTGCCTTAAAAAGGCAAAATAAAATCTGGAATATGGAGAGAATGTTAGTTAGCTTACATAACTCGCTTTATATTCAAAATAAGCTGGGGTCACATAATATTTTGCTTATTTTGCTTAATATTTTGTATATTTTGCTTTCTTCTCTAGGTAAACATACTATAATTCATTTCTGACAATGAAAATTTAAACATTTTGAAAAATTATATTCTCCAAAAAAAAGAGTTTTACTAATCTTTCGTTTTTTTCCCCTTCTTTGTTTTTGAGTATGGAATTCCTTATCTGAAAATGCCCAACAGGGAATGAAGATAGAACTCATGGATGTCTAACAGCCTGAATGCAATAAGGATAAACAGAAGCAAAATATGTCATTATTCCCTAACTATAGTTGTATGTATACAGGCATCAGGTGTCTTAGGGTTTACCCTCCATTAAATGGAATTGTGTAGCACATAAAAATTTCTAGCATCAAACAAATCTTTGAATTTCAGTAACACAAATGCAAATATTATGTGGATATAGACAGACACTAGCAATAATTTTAAGGTATTCTAATTTTTTCCCCTTATACTTGAGATTTTCTTTAAAATATTTCTAACTATTTAATTTATATTAGTTGTGGGTTGGGCAGTTTTTGGTGATTTTTGATGTATTCTTTAAAAGTGTTTCTCTTTATACTAGGTCCATACAACAGTTTATAATTCTTGAAATATAATTAACCTGACACCGAGATTAAACTTTGGAAGAATCTAAATGTCCCTGAAAATTGCCACCTAAAGTCATAAAATCATAGAATATGCTGAATTGGAAGGGACCCACCATGACCATCAAGTCCCACTTCTGGGCTTGCTCAGGACACCCCAAGAATCACAATGTGTGCCTGAGAGTGGTGTCCAAACACTCTTGAACTACGACAGGCTTAGTGCTCTGGAGTCAGATGCCAACTTTGCAACCAGTTGCATTTTCTGTAAGTTTGAGCCTTAACTTTACTTATGAACCTTACCACACTTTGGCTTATTCATAATATACATTCAGCATTCAGATTTGCTAGTCCCATCGTTTCTTCTCAGGTGTACTCTTGGGAAAGAACGGGTGATGGTATTAAAGTGCTGCAATCTAACTCCCGCAGTCTGAGTGCCCCATTGTGGATAACAATAACAGTTCAGAAGGGGGTTCTTTTTTGCTCTTCAGAATCCTTTTGATTAGGCTGAAATTGCTAGTGCATAATTTAGTTCTGGTGAATGGTGAAGGGAGTATCTTTTGAAAGTGAAAGAGAGAGAGAAAAACACTGATTTTCACAGAAGTGTCTTAAGAATTTAAGCATACATACCTAGATTCTGATTTTGAAGTACATTGATTGTTTTCTTCTTTTGTTGAGCATACTCAGCTTCCAGTAAAATTCAGCTGAGTCTGCAGATTGTAGCACATAAAGGTAATTTTTGACAGGTTTTCCTTTAAGAACAACTGGCATATATGAATAGTATAGGGTCATAAACAAAGAATTCTTTTGATTTCACAGCTCTCTAAAATGAATAATGATGAAAAATATTTACAAATTACAAAGATTAAATAAAAATGTGATTTATTATGACCTTACCATGAAGAATGCTTTCTTTTGTTCTCAAAAGAAGAAAATAGTTCAAATCAAGCATAGGACCTAAAAGTTTTAATTTTTAAATTTTATGCAAAGAGTTCCGTTCCTGTAAAAATTTTTGTTCTATCTTGGAGAGCGTTTCTGGGAGATAGGCAGCATACAAAACCCCTGAAAAACTCTGCACTCCATATTTCTAGGTATTTTCTGAAAGTACAGCAGTTGAGAACTTTACACAGGAAAGAGACAGTGAAAAGGGATGTTATTTCCTTCTAGAGCTCTCTGAGAAATGTCTCTGAAATTGTGGCTCAACAGAAACACAGAAAGAGGACATAAACCTGTACCTTAAAATTTTAATAAATGTGTGATTGATTTGATTACTGATGATGGCTTGACCTTGATTTCCGGTTCTAATTTGTATGGCAGCCCTCCAGAGTTATAAAGAAAAACAGCTTTTTGTTCCAGGGATCAAAATTCACTCACTGTGCTGCTGCTTTTAAAGAGCAGTTGAAGCTGTCAGCTGCAATTGGCAAAGGAGAAAATAAATAATGAGTCCTTGAATTGGGTATGATTCACTGCTATGGGAGACTTCAAATGCTACAGAGTCTGTATCCCAGTGGTAAAGCCTTAAACAGGGCTTTGAAATGTTGTCTGTATTCCTAAAAGTCAGATTTTACTGTACAGTTTTGTAGTGTTACAATGCAAAATGACTGTTCTTTACAAAGAGTGGCTTAGCAAGCACCTGCATTAACCAGATATGAGACAACAGTCATGGAGTCATACATAGGATGGCTTGGGTTGGAAGGAACCTTGAAGACCACCTAGATCCAACCCCTCTGCCATGGGCAGGGACACCTTGCCCTAGAGCCCATTGCTCGGTGAACTACATCCCGATGGCACAATGGGGTGTGTGATCAGAGGGCAAATGACATGATTTGCAATTCCTGCACCCTGTGATGCTGAACCTCAGAGAATAAATACATCTGCATGCCCACAAAGTCAAAGTCTAAACCCCAGGTACTGAGGCTGATATTGTGGTATGTGCTCCCATGTACAACACTGCTTCATGAGGCCCTTGACTGCTGCATGCAACAATTCAGTTTACAGGGGTGTTCAGAAATATGGGAAATAAGTACAACAACTGCAATTTTACATAAACATGAAGGCCACTGAAAAGCATTTTAATAGTAGAAGAATAATAAGAGAACCCTTGGAAGAAGTAGTCTTATTTAAAAGTTTTGATGTGACGATGGCAGGCATCCTTTTATGTAAAATTAATGCCTTTTGTAAAGACAGTTTTGATTGCTCTGTGGCACAAAAATCTGCTGATTAAAAAAATTAATGAAAAAATTTGTGAAATAATTAAAAAAAAAAAACTTGTCTATCATTATTTGTATAGTTAGAGCAAGGTGCAACCTTTGTGGTTTGCAGATTTTGTGATCACAAAAGCTTTTTTGACAATTGTCCTATTTGTCTTTTTGAAAAGAGCAAAACTATTAGACTAGAAGATTTAGAGCAGAGGTCTTAAAAATGCACCTAGAAGCTTATGTAGCAAAACAGTTAAGAACTTCTTTTAAACTTATTAAAAACTTCATTTGAATAGCTAGAAGCTTCTTTCCAAGCTTGTTAAAAGACATTCAGAATTTGTGTCTTTGTTCCCACCAAGCCTTGAAGGCTTAGAATTTAATTTAAAATAGTAAAGTTTTATTTTCTCAAGCTCAGAGGCTCCTTAAAGCCTAAGTAATTCATAGAACAATCAAATTCCCTTGTATATGACGTGACATAATTACTTTTAAGAAAATTTAAAATGATGCCATGAACTGTACTAAGTCTTCTGGCCTTCATCAACCCTTGCAGTAATTATCTGTCCCAGAAAAAGGCTTTTGGAGACACGAATTGGTTATAAATCACTAAAAGCATTCTTCTTGTACTTTTTAATTAGCTGATTTGCAGCACTTAATAAAAGATAAGTTTTCTTTCTGGCTCCTGTCTGTCTGAAATAAATTTGATTAGACAAAGACTTCTTGACACCTAAGAAGAGTTGTTTTCAATCACTTTTACATAAAATAATTGCTCTTTGACATTGCAGTTTAATACACAGTGTCAGTTGTGCCAGGAAAAAAAAACAAACCTGAAAACCAAAACCAAACCTCAAAAGCCCTGAACTCAGAGTTCAGGGCTTCACTACAGATTTTATACGCAACCTGTTTTGATTCTGGATTGCATTGTTATTCAAGAGGTTGAAATATCCTTTGTTAACATGCCAGTGTATATAAACCTGAGTTTATTAAAAGTCTTCCTACTTAATACTGACGTTACTAGCTAGCACTAGCTTTGCTGTTAAAAAGGTGTTTTTGTGAAATCCAGAGTAAATGTGACACTAATAAAACCTGCACTGTAATATACTGAATCTTTTAAGTCTGTTGTTTGTAAAGCAAAACTATCATTAGGATACAGCAAGGAAGAGTGCTTCATGCTGAAGATCTTTTATGATGATACATCAAAGAAACTGCCTGATAAATCTGATTCTTAGATGATAGGTGCAGAAATCTTGCCAAAGTCTTGCGTTATTTGGTATACCTTGACTAGACAATGATGTGATATGAAATTTAAAACTATTCAATAGGTGATATAATTGGGTCTTTTTTGTTTATAAAAAAAAAAAATAGTAGAAAATAGCTACTTTTCATTATCATTAATGCAACCAGCTCAGCTTTATATAGGAAGATTGTTTTGAGAGGCAATGTTTTCCTAAATTCTGTTGGTTCAATATTTAAAGTACCCCCTGGACTGGGTTAAGAAAGCCTCCTGAATATATTACTGGAGGCAAGGACATCTGAGATTAAGTATACCACAAATAAAGAGGTTTTTTTACAAACTTTGTAGCCAGTATAATATGATATATTTCATAATAATAGTAAATCCATGCTAATATAGCAGTCACTAGGGAGAGCTTAAGAAATAATAGCAGTAGGATATGTAAAGAAAATGTAAAGGTGGTTTGTTTTGGGGGGCTTTGACAGCTTTAATATCATTTTTTTGGGATTCCATTTTCCTGATATTCTGTAGGAAGAAAATAGAGGATGCTTAGGAAACTGAGACTGGTTTTTTTTGTCTTCCTCTGACTGCATACAATAGCTGTAGCAATTCCTGATATACGTCCAGAAACACAAAGACCAATTATAGACTGATGGTGTGAATTATGGTTGTCACTCCAGGAGAGAAACAGTGCATCCCTGTTCCTCTTCAAAAGTTCATGGCTCAGCTGAGGTAATGTAGGTTTGTGTTATGATGTAAGAATCTCTTTTCTTAAGAGATTTTACTGGTTTACTCTTCCTGTATAAATTCCATTGTTGGAGTAGCTCATATACATCTATCAAACATGGGATTTATGTCACTCACATGCTTGGGATGTTGTCAGAAACAATGGCAAACTCATGAAGGCATTTACTATCTAGTTCTCTCAAATAAATTTTTACATGCTGCTACATATATTTTAGTTCTCTGTATATTTTAGAGTAGAAATTGGAATTTGGATTCTAACTGAATGACTGTGTTACTATTTTCAAATTTATTTTTCTTTCTCCATATCCTCTTCTTGGCCCAAAATTCTGTAAACACCTGCCCACCAAACGGCAAAGTTTCAACAGGAAAACCAACATTGCCATCCTCCTGACCTATTATGCCAGGCATAAATCAATATAAATAAATTACTTATATTCTCATGTAAAGGAAAAATCAATCAAGTGTCATCTGAGGATTACAGAGCTGTGGGAAAAGATGTCTCTTATCAATCCAGAATTACTATTCCGAGCTCTGGAGAAGCTGAGATACCAGGGAAAGTTTTTGCATGTCTACCTGAGGCAATCAGTAGCCCTCTCACTCTGTTAAACTACAAACTGATGCTAGTGTTATGTGATGAGCTCAGGCATCCAGCCCTTGGGTGCAGATTCTGCTTGGAGTAGAGCTCTTCAGGAGCACCACCAGCATGCCCAGCTTCCATCTGATGATGTGATGTGTACTGTAGATTCTCTGCATTCTGTCATCTTCTTCCCCTGTTTTTCCCAATTATACCAGATTTTCAGTGCAACCAGAAATGTAGGACTGTTCAAGCGTTGCTTTGAAGAAGATTGTACAGAGCATGTTTTCTCTAATTTAGATAGGATGGAGTTGGGTGTGAATTTCAGCAAATTTTCTGTGACCTTAATCACTAAGTTTATTTTATTATTAGAAATTAGGAAAGAAAGGAAGAAAGAGGGATAATTAGATTTCTCCCTGCTTCAGGCTCCATCAAAGATACATTAAAACTCAAGCTACAAAGAGATATCTAACAGAACTTTTTAAAGATAGAAAACTAGTTAAACAAAATGGATAAATACTTCCAACTTTTCCTAACAGATAAAGCCCACACTGAGTACTTTGAATTAATGTAAAAATGTTTTACATAAAAAATGAAACATAATATGAAGATCTAAGAATTTGTTACTGTGCTTATCTATGTAAATTGCTTAACATCTTTCCTCTCTTGTACAAGGCTTAAAAACAAATGTGATTTCACTGTATCTTCTCTTCTGTCAATTCCATCCTTTCTGTGCCTTTTATTTGTACTTCCCTAACCTACAAATAATGGTAAATGCATCCAGCAGTCACAGCCCAGTTGCTCTCCCACTCCATTAACCTATAGAGAACTTGGCCGTGCAGCGGTTGCTCATTCAAGTGAATCGTCCTTGTAGTTATGTATGTTGCAATTGTTATTAGTTGATCACAGCAAAATGCTAATCCAGAGGAACTGTTTGATGGAACTGTTTTTTCCCAGTCCTGGACTCTTTGAAGCAGAGGTGCCATACAGTTTCATGGCATTTGTATCTTTTCTTTATACCATTAGAAAACAACCTCATCAATTTAGATCAGGTTTTAATCATAGTCATGAAGACACTCTAGGCCATGTGCAGTTGGCTGCACTCCCTGCACCTGAGGGGATACAGCTGAAGGACCTGCTGGATCACAGAGACTGTCACGTCTCATTGTTTGGATGTGATTGACTGATGCAGTGCCACATAATGCTTTAATGAAAAACTTTCCAAAAACATGCTTTTCCTTAAGCAAATGTATTAATTTTTCAAAAGATTATGTTGAGCTTTTTTTTTCTTTTTGTCCTTCTCTTGTTTAGGGAAAGAGAAAATAACAGATAAAGAGGCATCCGTTCTGCATAAGAATTTTGATGTAAGGAAATAACCAAGCATTAAAAATGTCTATCATTTGCAGTAATTATGCTATCTGCTACTCGTTTTACAATTTATTCCAAAGAAAGAGAGGTTCTCATTCAGATCCTAGACACATTTTTCACTGTGCTTAACTGTTAGATTTGAAGAGGCTGAAGAGAAGTTATTATTAGTGTCAGATACAAGTAGCACTGCTGATTTCTGAAATAGTCTATGTGATTGTATTATTCTGTGATTCACTCTAGTTCTGCTGGGAGACTGTAACTCATACTGTATATGAGCTTTATGCTTAGCCTTTGAGACAAGTCTACTAATTTTACCTCATTCTTGTACTTAATATAGTTTGCCATAGGATTAAAAAAAAAAAAAAAATCCACAAGATTTCATTATTTAGGATGCCCTGGCAAGCTGCTTAACAGAAACAAGTCCCTGGGGTGGAGAGAGGGTTTAAAAAAATTTAAGAACTTGTGTCATAGATTTTTATCTTAAATCTTAGCTTGGATTTTGTCTTCTCTTGTCTAACTTCAAGAGAAGATTTCAGTGCATGCCAAGATTGGGGGGAAGACCCAAAGTTTTCATTGAAGGAAATTCTGAAGGTCCATTTTTTTACTTTATACCTATTTAAGGTATTATTCTACTCTCATGCTGTATCAGAATAGAAAACTCTAGAATAAATAAGGAACTTGTAATAGTGCATATTTAAAAGTGACAATTATCATCTTTAATAGTGGCTGGAAATAATTTGTTCTTTGAAGACTAACCTAAATTCCAAAACATTCAGTTGCAGTCATTCTGATCGACAGTTCTTCTGTTTTGGTCATTATTCAGATAAGAGCTGGAGGGTACATCAAAGTGGAAGATTCATCTAAATGCAATATTGTCATATTTGCAATATATGCATGTTTTAAACTAAGACGAATTTTAATCTCTATCATAGAACCATAAAATCATGGAATTACTTGGGTTGAAAAGGGACCTTAAAGATGTAGTTTCAACCCCCTTTCAATGGATAAGGTCACCTTTCACTTGACCAGGTTGGTCAGAGCCCCATCCAACCTGGTCTTGAACACTTCCAGGGATGAGGCATACACAACTTCCCCAGGAAACCTCTTCTAGTCTCACCGTCCTGAAAGAATTTTCCCCTTGTATCTAACATACATACACTCTCTTTCACTCAGTTTGAATCCACTCCCTTTGTCCTGTCACCACAAGCCCTTACAAACAGTCTCTCTCCATCGTTCTTGTAGGCTGTTCTCAGGTACTGGAAGGCCAAAGCCTTCTCTTTTTCAGCTGAACAATCCCAATTCTTCTAAAGATAACTTGGAGAAAAAGAAAAAAAGGATACTATTAAGTGTGGGCATCCAAATTTGATTACAAATTTCCCTTTTTAGTTTTTTATTGGGTGTGGCCAAGATTTTTCAGTTTTATAATAGCATAAGTAAAGGGAAGATATGACCCATATTATCATGTTCTTCAGAGACCTCATAGCAAAGAAGGTAGAAAAATGTTAATAACTCTTTTCCATGCAAAATTTATGTCTTACGAGAAGGATTTCCTTTTATTTTCTCTCGCTATTTCACAGAAACAAAGGTACATGCACATTTTAAAACCTATAATGCATTTGCTATTTTAAATGCAGTCATTATAATGACAACATATCACAGATGGCAGATAGTAAAAGGGACAGTTTTGCAAAAGTATATTCCTGAACTACATTTATGCAAACTGATAAATAAATACTGTCACAAGGTGGGTTTGTATATTCCCTGTTAACATTTATGAACACTCACAGACATGGGAAACACCATTACGATCAGAGAGATAATTCTTCTGGATAACTATCAGCATCTCTAAAAGGTTAATCACCTGATAGAAATAATCTTATAAATGATTTGACAAAGATAAAACAAGGATTACAAAGGTACAAAATTTACAGTAAATCATTTAGTCAGTCTCACTTTTGGGGAAGTGGTATTTTATTAAAAACTAAACAGGGTTACTGCTGGATAAACAAATAATAGCAAAGGACAAAAAGGCACATTTGAAGGAGGATATAAACCTACAAATCATAGTGAACCAATTGGTCTGTCACTGAATAGTGTCCATATAAGCAAGCTCATTGATACTCGGGAAACTGCTCTTGTCGTAGGCCAATCATATTTTTATTGGAGTGTGCAAGAAACCCGTGAAATCATCTTCTCTTTTTCTGCATCTTTACACTCTCACAGAATCACAGAATGGTTGGAGTTGGAAGAGACCTCTGTAGATCACATAATTCCCCACTGTCTCTCCAGCAGGTTCAGTGAGATGTCCAGGATCACATCCAGGCAGGTTTTGAATATTTCCAAAGAAGGAGATTCTACAGCCTCTCTGGGCAGCCTGTTCCAGTGTTCTGGAATGCTCACATTAGAGTTTTTCATCATATTCTGATGGAACTTACTGTGTTTCAGTTTGTGTCTATATTGCCCCTTGTCACTGGACCCCCCTGAAAAGAGCCTGGCTCCATCTTTGTGAAACCTGCCTTTAGGATATTTGTATGCTTTGGTAAGATCCCCTCCTGGTCATCTTTTCCCAAGGAAAAGAGGCCCAACTGTCTCAGCCCCTTGTCTTCCCATAACAGTAAATAAAGTAGAGATTATACTTTTGCATTAAAATATCTGTCTCTTAAAGAACATTAATATATACAGCTTCATTTTGTAAGCAAAATGATTAAAATTTACAAAAAAATGTGTCTTCAGAAAGTTGTATAAGCAAAATTAATTCAATAAACCAAATTTTCTAGGTTTTTTCCCATACGTTCTGCACTTTGCTCAATTGGAAACAATTTTATGCATATAAATATAAATGTTTTGTTTTCTGAGAGCAATATTTTGAAGTCATGATGATTGACCACTTCAGATATTGACCAATATCTGAAGTGGTCAATCATCATGACTTCAAAATATTGCTCTCAGAAAAAAAAACATTTATATATTAACCAATATCTGAAGCTTGTGTTGACCTTACCTCAGACTCAGAACATATTATGCAGGTCTGCTGGGTCAGTGGATCACTGTTACCTCTTCATTTATTTTGCTCACAGCAAATCTTACCTTATATAAAATTTTATTCCCTTATTTTATGTTTTACTGGGAACTTTCAATGATATTGACTCCTACTAAAATTCAGGATTGGTTCTCTCTCTCTTCAGTTAAGGTTTAATACATTTTAGTTTTGCTGAAATTACTGTATTCTTTACAGGTAATGTAGGTAAAACTTACACAGTGAGAGAATTTTCATAAAGACTGACTTAAAATGTCTGAAGAAAGAAAAACAAGCAGGAGTCTCAAATTTATATTCAGATCTGCTATCTTCAGTTTAGCTTCTCCTACAAAGTTAAAAAAAAAAAATCTTACAATCATGGTTGTTTGTTAGTCTGGACTGCTGAACTCTTCAGAAGCAGAGCTGTTTCCCAGGAGAACAGCAAATGCCCAGGGAATTCAGCCATCTCTACAAGGAACCGTGAGAACTGAGGGCTCAGGCCTTTCATGGAGACTGTAAACATGCCTGCTCTTCATTTGAAATTGCAGTGAAGCCGAGTTTAAAAAAAAATACTAAACCTCTTTATGAAATAAAAAGTTCCACTTTTTTTCCTTTACCTCTCTCCCACCCACCCCTAAAGAACATAGATAATTATTGCTGCAGGGTGAGAAAGCAGAAAGAAAGTGAAAGTTGTTAATGGTTTCTATTTTTACACAGATATAAATGATGTTACCCAGTGGGACCATATAAGAATCTAGGTGGATAGACATCAGCAATCACGTTACACAACTAGAAGGAATAAGATTATATCCAATGAAAATCTTGAGACTATTTTATCTATTAAATAATCTTTTGAAACTGATTATTGCACAGTAGTAGTAGAGGTACACAATAATAATAGAGGGAGAAGGGGGAATAGGTATCAAGTTTTTCAACAACTGACATGCCAAGTAGGAATAGATAACATTAACTTTCAAGAAAATTCCATTCTATTGCTGAAAAGCCATTAAAATACTGTCCCAAATGTCTCCTAAAATCAGTAGAAATACATAAGTGTACTGTAAATAAAGCATTTTGAGAGCTGAATTATTTTTTTGGACATACAATCATCTTTTGAAATTTGAAAGGATCTTTAGAACTCTCAAGGCTGTCTAAAACAAGATCTGCTCTTGTTTCTTGCATTCCATGCATTCCCTTTTTTGCTGCTTTTGGTACATTTGCACTTTGATCCTAAGGTTACACTTCAATGGAATATTCATCTTACAGGACAAATACCATCTAGGTTTAAGACAATGAATTCAAATGTTGCTGCTGCTATAGCATAATGGTCAGTGCAAGCACCTGAGTTCCCCAGCATCCTGGGACAATATTCAGACAGCTAAACTGATCTGAGACCAGTGCAGTCGACTCTCTTTCAAAGCTAGCCAGCTTAAAGCAAGTTTGGATATAGCCACAAAATCTGCACTTGAGACTACTTTTGAAGGTGTTGACATATCTTAAGGATGCTATAATCTTACATACAATCCCCAGAAGTGTTAGCTGTTCTGGGCAAAAATCTCACAGGAACAGCTTATTAGTTTTGACTTAGGAGCCACTTAAGTAGCTCTTGTAGAAAAAGCCACTCAAAAGGTCTGACAAACTGATAATTAATAGGATGCTTTGCAGCTTGCATTTACAGTCAGAAAGGCAAAATGATTGAGTCTAATCATTAACAGAGATATCAGTTCTCTGGTGTTAGATTTCTTCTGCAGACAAACTTGGAAAGGCAATATTATATATTTAGTAACTTCAAAATATAACTCTTATTCAAGCTATTAATTTTTTTCTAGAATGTGATTTCTGTAAAATGGAAGTGCTTCCTTAGGATTTGTCTTTTTTTTTCCCTGTGAATATTTTGGCATGGTATTGCTGCTTGTAGGGTTTACAGAGAGAGTTTACTTTCAGAATGTGAGTTTCTAAATTAAAGCTCCAAATACTGGCACTGTAAACCTGAATCTTTACACTTACAGTGTAATAATAGTCATTGACACCTGTGTCTGGCAAAAACATTTTGAATTTCAAGCTAGGCACAGCCAATAAATATCCTAAATTACATCCAAAAGCACCTGGATGGACAGAAATCCAAGAAATTATATCTCTATGATAATATTGAAAGATGAGAATCAGACTCAGTGGATTTCCACTTCCAAAAAATGAAATCAGAATTTTTAGCTCTTCCACAGAATGAACCCTCAGCAGACACTTCTAGTGATAACATTTTCTGTACAAAACTCTGCAGATGGAGGGTATCTCTTGCTTGCATTGCCACTTGCTCCAGAAGTTCTCCTCCTACTGAGTTACTTCCTCTCTTTGTGTCTCACCCCACAACTCTTCTTTTTCATTTTACCCTGCAACCAAATCCTCTCTCTGCTCAGCTCAGCACATCTCCTCGCTGTGCTCACTTCAGGCTGAAGGAGAACACTGGCATCTCATTGCTTTAGGCTTTCAGTGTGCTTGCTCTTTTACTTTCTCTATCTGCGCACGGCAAGTCATTTTCTCCTAGCTATCTGCATGAGTGTAACTATTGCTACTTCTGTGAAACATTTGCTCTTTAGTCTGCCTCTCTTCCTGTAGAACACTTTATCACAGTTCTCATAAAGGCCTTTACAAAATGGGGAGAAAGAGAGGCAGTCTCTGTTCTATTCATTCCTTTAAACTGAAAGTCGAGCATATGCTCGCACTTGTTTTCTTTGAAAGATGTGACGAGAGATTATACTGCCATATGCACAGAGTCCTATAATGCTGGTGGAAAGGAAGGTCAAAACCAGCTTTTCATGAGCTCTGCACCCAACAGAGCACCAGATCCATTCACAGTGATGTTCCCAGCATTAATAGACTGCAGAGATTCAGCTGGCCATGTGATGCCTCTCAAGTGATTTTTATCCAGTGCCATGGCAAACATTAAGCCTTTCTTGTTCACCTTTACTGCCAATAAAAGGTTCGACTGCATCCTGAAGAACAAGTGACACAGATAATGTAAATGCAACCAGAAACCTCTGAAAAGTTCCTTTCTCTCTTATAACTCATTATCTCTAATATTCTCTCTTTGCATTATTGTGTGTGTCCCCTCTGGCCACCCCTGCAAGCTGCTTAAGCAGAAAAGAGAACAGCTTTTCCAAGACTATTTAATAAAAAAAAACTTAGGTTTATGTATGAAAGAGAGAGCTCTGGATGCTCAAATAGGACAGATAGCATGAGTTGACTCGAACTTTACCCATATGACTTATTGAAACTGATGCATTAAATTAAATCAATATGCTGGATATTACTTTGCCATCTACTGCTACATCTAGGCTGAAATGATCTGATGTGGAGTGAATTCAGGTGGGAGTGAGACAAAATATTCTATACCAGAAGGCAGCAATTCCACTTGTTAATTGATGGGTTGTTAGCAAGACTTTAAACAACTTGGCAGCTGGCTGGCAGGCCTTGTTCAGTGGGTGAGCACATATGATGTATTGATATTTAAAAGGATATAACCCACTTACAATCCATATAATCACACTTCTTCCTCACACTTTTTTCTACCTAGTCTTGTCACAGTCAAGAGCAAGGAGTTATGGCAATGGAAGAGATAAAAACGCTTTCTGCATTCTTTCTCTTTATTTAGCTTGACAGCATTCTGAAAACAGTGAATTTCACTATTTGCCCTGTAAATTTCCAGCTGAAGGACTAAGTATTGTCTAGAAAAGGGACCAAGTATCCTTTCTCACTATCACAAGTTGTTTTTCTAGTTCTCTAAGATAGTAATGAGTTAGAAATAAGAAAGTGCTAGTCAGAAAACTTAAAAATCATCAAGCAGACCAAGACTAAGAATTATTGCAGGGTTTGTTCTGTTTTCTTTCCATACAGTATTTACTACACATGAAGTTCACTATTGTCTTTTCATTCACTGCTTCATGTCTATACGTGCTGTTCAAGACCATTGGAGTGGTATAAATGTACTTCACAGTCTTTATTTATCCTTAAAACTACTGTGCACAGAAGGTATTATACTTTATTTTATAAGTAAAGAAATGTAGCACAAAGAAAATAAGTGACTTTCTCAGTGTTAGAGAACAGAGAAACTCGAATCAAACTTTCTTGTTCCAAAGATGTGTACAAACCTGGAGTGTATGTTTCACTGGCATTATAGAGGGCTACAGAAGTCACAATTTTACTCTTCCCTTGCTTTAGAGCACATCTACTCCTTGCTGCCCAATGAACCCCTCTCCTCATAAGATGACTGTCTTCTTTTACAGTGATAAGTTAACACCATACATGGAAAATAACTAGATGTCATCTGAGATGCTGACCCATGCTTTGTGACAGTGTCAGGAACAGAATCATCCCGTTTAGAGGAACAGGGAGTTGCAAAGACTTGCTAATGATGTGGTAAGTGCAATGCCACTTGTGTTTACTTCTGCTGTGCAGTTCTGTGGATGCACAGAACCACCCCCTATGAGTGCCTCCCTAACCCCCTTTGAGTCCAAACCAGGAACCTCCTTCAAAGGAGACTTATCCTACCCTACCCTATATGCTTTAAGTCACGTTATGGAAAAGTCTGAACTGAACTGTCTGGAAGATATGCTCCCAAAATTGTCTTCAGCACTCCTCACAGCACGTCACAGGACAGATAGAGCTAGTCTGAGGCAGGCCCCCCTGAAATATAACTCAATGGATATTGGTCATCAGCACCTAATGCCTCTGACTGTAGATTAACCTTTATGACACTGAACCACTTGATTAGGTAGAGCCCTCTTTTAGGCATGAACTTTTCTTGCAAGATTCACAAATTAAATGAACACTTATCTGTAGGTCTGGGTAATGTTACTCTTACGTGGACATTCACTGCATAGTCCAAATTAAAATGGATTCCCAATGAGAACTCTTTTAGACAAACTTGATTATAAACGCATATGGGATATGTGTGAGAATTATAACTAATTTCTTCTAATCTAAACAGTACTGATGGAGAATGACAATGAGTGATCGCCTCTGCCTTTCCACTGCTTTAGGATAATGAAATACATTATTGAAGCAAGATGCTCTGCCTAAGTGGGGGTAAAACAGCATTGGGCTTAACTGCTTATGGTCTTGGAGAATGCTGAGACCAGCCTGACTCTGCAATCCTAAAGTTAAAAATTCTAAGGATGTGAAAAATAGTGTTTCCTGATGGACACTAACACTTGTGAGGATATGACAAAGTTCCTGATGAGGGAACCAAGAAGTCATAGCACCAATATCTTATCTAAAGCTGCTCAGCTGAAGGCTGCTGAGCTGGCACATGTAGCCTAGAAACATTTGATTGACAGTCAATCACTTCATACTATAAAAGCTCAGTCCCACTGTTTTACAGCACTAACCTAACACATTTCTTCTAGAGGGGTGTGTGGAGATTCCTGCCTTGAGTGGGGACACCTCAAAGTTATTCCCTGAGGTCAAATTAGAGATTTGGCCATAGTCATTGGCATGGATAGGTAACATAAATCTCTACTTATTAAGCTAGCTTTAAAATTACTGATTTAACAAATAAGGCATTATAATGTTATTTATAACTATCTAGACCATGTTAATTCTGATTAATGTCTTATTAGTTTAATTATTTTAATCAATTTAAATAAATTATCTTTCTAATATATTTATATTTATATAAAACAAACATAACATTTATGTGTTTGTCTTCATGTTCATAAAAGATAAATTCACATAAAAGATCAATTATTCCTGTATATTCCTTTAAACATTAATTTTTTGTTTAAAGGAATATATAGGAATTGCTGACCAAGTTTGGGACTTGCATTGGATCCAACCATAGCTAGACTCCTCTTTGAGAAGGAGTTTAGAACGAGAGCAAGGAGGTTGAACTTCATGACTCAACAGGACTGCTGCCCTGATACACTCTGCCTGCAGCTTTCACTGTGTCTGTGACAGTTAAAAAGAGGACAAGCATGGACATCTTTCCATTAGAATGGGATTTTGGTGCTAGCTGCACGGACTGAATATCTTCCAGAAGTCCTAACATAGGGCATGCTCAATGGAAGTTCCGTGTTCAGGGCATCTCAAAATTTCTCTTGAGCCATTAAATGTGTAAGCAATCTCACTTGTGAAGAATAACTGGCAGTGAGGACCTCAATAATATGAAATTATAAATAATATGAGATTATTAATTTTCTTAATTTACAGTTTTATGATGCAATTTCTCACCCAAATGAAAGCTCCACTCTTTGAGGTGAAATGCTTAAAGATGTCTGCACAACTGCAATAAAAATATTCAAGGTGATGAAAGACCAAGAATATGATGAGGTTATTGTAATTATGGCAGAGCTTGCAGGTACAAACCATCTGGCAGAACTGCTAATTTCATAGCAGCATATTCTCAGTGTGATAACTTTGTCAAAAGCTTTGAAAGTCAGCATCCATTTCTATTCTGAGGTACTGTTTTCAAAGGTCACTCTCTAAAGTGTTCACACAAAGACAGAGAGAATAGAAAAAGCCTGACTGTTTATTCACATTTTACTTGCACATAAAAGGCAACTCTGAATTTAACTGGGAGAAGAAGTGTGGTATCCATTCAACAGTTAAGAAACATTGAGCTATAGCACTTGAGAATGCCTTTAAACCTACTGATGGGACAGTACTATCTTATCCTGGAATTATTTACACTATCTTTTCTTTATTATGTAGAATTATTTTTTTTAATTAAAAGTATTTAATTTGATTGTCTGATTATACATACCCTATATATTTGCTTTCTGGCAGTGGATAAAAATTTTTCACAGGACCAATGATCTGTCACAAATTTTTGATTTAAAATACTCTAATAATTCTGAAGAAACACTGTAGTTATCATAAATTAATCCCTGACTCCCCAAAGACTGTTGTCTCTACAGACTACATAGCTCCCGAGAGAGAGACTAAATGACAATGGAGTCAGGACCAAATTAGAAACTGTTTCTGTTTCCTTGAAATACGTGTTCTTCAAATTCATCTGCATGCAAACACATTTCTTTACTTCTTATCTGAGGAATGTAAATCACATAAAAGGTATTAATTCATTTTTGTTAGAAAGGAAATTTTCCTTTTGCGGAAATCTCTGCTGATAGCAATAGATTTTTATACTGTATAGCTAAAGTAAAAGAGACGTTTCAATATTTCCTTTTGGGAACTTTATATTTGGCATATAATTTTCATCAGGCAAGCACTCAAACAAATCCCATGACAATTTTTTGCAGTGATTTTGGGGAGTTTATGCCCAGTTTACCAAAACCAAAGGAGATTGTATATGTAATTAATTTGTTTGTCTGATTGCTCTTGAGACTACCTATTTATCTGCCTCTGGACAATGAAGAAGACAAATACTTTCATCTTTGACACAATGTAAATATTTCACTCTGAAATTAGTTTTAAATATTAAAAAAAAGTTTATTAAAAAAACCTCAGGTAATACAGATATTTGCCATTTATAAACTGCATATTTCAAAGATATGTCAGCTGGTATTCTGACTGCTGAAGAGAAGAAAAACAAATCCTTAGTTTTTCTGTGCACAGGTTGCTAAATTTAGTACTGCCATACAGCCAATACCCATATCAGAAAGGCTCACATGTAGTGAAATATATTAAGAAATATCACTCAAAATCAGTAACAGTGATAATTTTTTAACAGAAATGTCATATTATTCAGTACATATAATAAATTTCACACTTAGGAGAAATTTTAAAAGCTAATTTCAAGCTAAATGGTTCAATTAAGACACCAGAATAAAGTTTTAGAAGCAATACATTTAAACATATTTTTCCCCTTGGCTGTGATAGGTTTGTATTCATATTTATTGAGGAAGTATCTGAGATGATATTTGGAAGATTCCATACTGGCAGAATTTGTAGGAATGAAAATACAAACAAGTAAGACATATAATGATTAAAGGAAGGGTTAGATATGTAAAGAACCAATGGCAAATATTCCTTGGATTAATAGTACATAATTCCTTGGTACAGTAAACTATAAACAAAATGGAAAACAAAATTAAAGAAATTTAAAATGTACAGAAGGATAAGAGAAAGAACAATGTGTGTGGAACAAATTCAGGAAATAAAGTGAAAAATAAAAGATAAAAATATGACAGGACAAAGTGCATTTAGAATTTTTTTTTAACTGGCCAAAAGCCATGTATTTGATGCCATCGGTTGTATACCTCTGAGTTAGAATTTTTTGCAGATTTTCTCAATTTACCTTTTTTCTGCACATGATATCACAGTTCAGGGCTGTTAGGAGTAAAGCCCAACATTAGGTTTCTCTGTAGTTTTTACTTTGTAACATATAGCAATAGAAATTGATTGAAAAATCAATTTCTCCAACTGGAAAATGTATGGGAGTTAGAAATAATTTAGCAGAGTAGAAAAAAATTAGAAATTTAAAATGCTTTTACAACTGTTTTGGCCATATTCATTAAGCAAAACTCTGATTTTTCAACACATATTCCGTTTAACAGAGTATTACATCAGGGAAAGCTTTTTTGTAAGAGGTAGCTTGAACCATTCATATTTGGCATGATTTATGAGATTTTAGCTCAATTCTATTGGGCCCACACTGTCCTCTATTGATGCAAAAGATGTTCAGAAATAATATGGGAAGTGTGGAAAAGCAGAATACTTCTTCCCCTGTATGTGTGAGAGCAGAATGATGTTTTCCCAAAAAACAGGAACACAAAAGGCTAGAGTTAAAATAACAGCAATAATTTATTCTTTTTTTTAGACTACCAGTTTAAAGGCAATTGTAGGCCTCTATTCAAGGAGGGTGATTGCCTTATTCACTCCGTGGAAGTCAAATACAGAATAAAGCCCTAAATAAGTTTTCCAGTGCTGTTGCTGCTCCCTAAATAACAATGAGGGTTATATTTGTGCCCCCATCCTGCAAACAGGATGATGATAAGGAGAGAAGTGTGAATGTTTATAGGCAGACCTGGTCAACCTAACGAGGTTGGCTCAGTATTGGTAAGGCAGTGGTGGTTGTCACAAAAATGGGCAGTGTTAAGGAGTAGAGTGACCTTAAATGAGTGAGAATATGGCCAATTTTTCCTCAAGGATGATTTCCTTTAAAAGAAATTGGAAATCACTACCTGTAGAGACAGCTGGTTATCCAGGTCAGAAACAATTCAATTCTTCTGTCCTTTCATTATCAGTATTCTTATCATGTTGTCTAGAACCATGCAAAATCAGATAAAATACATTGTACAACATGATTTGAACAATTCCACCTAATTTGGGGAAGTTTGGGTGTAACAAAACAAACTGCAAATGTTGTGATCGAACTCCATAATTTTGCAGACATCAAAGTGGAAGGCTTGGAGAGATTTAAAACCTAATCAATTACACAGGATTTTACAGGGGAAACAAAGCAAAGCAAAAAGCAAACCCAAACCAAAAAGCCCTCTACCAGCATGGTGCAAATATGGTTCATGCGACTGTTGTAGCATCCTACAGCAGTAATAACCCAACTAAAGATTAATCTGCAAAGAAAGCAACAAACAGCATGCATTCAGGAAGAGAACAGGAGAAAGCAGGGTTCTGCCTTTCATATTTGCAGCATAAATTAGAGAAAAAATATTTCCCTCTGCTTCACAAAGATGACAGATAATCTTCCAGCCAGTTTGTTCCAAGCAAGAAAGAGCGGACCACAGAGAAGCTGATTGAATTTTGTGACTGACAGAGAAATCTGAGAGGCCAAGTGAATATGGAGAAACAAGGAGCTATCTTCACATAGTGTGACAAAAGACACAGTAGTAAGTACATTCTACGCAGGAGAGTATTAATATACAGTTGATTTGGGGGTTTTGGATATTCTTAGACAGCATTATCAGGTAACCAGCTGCTTCTTAAAGCTTTTGTGAGACTTTTTGGAAGGTTATTCTAACAGGAATATAAAAAAGGGATCATCAGTGCTTTGCAGAAAGTGCTTCAGAGAGTTACAAAACACCAGATAAATTAGTTCTCTGCTGGAAACAAAGCATAGGAGAAGCTGCATACTGTATATGAGAAACTACATTTGTTAAAAAGAACTTCCAGTAGCTGAAGAAAAAGACCTAAGTTATGCAAAGGAGACCAAGTTCCTGATGTGACTAATAAAAAGCATAAGGAGAATTAGTGAAAAAATGTGACAGCATTGGTTTTCCATGCTGTTCTGATTTTGATAGAAAAAAAGTTAATTTTCTCCATAGTAGGTAATAATGGTTTGGATTTGTGCTGGAAACAGTGTTAATAACCCAGGGAAGTTTAGTTATTGCTGAGCAGGGCTTGCACAGTGTCAAGGCCTTTTCTGCCTCTCACATGATGCCACCAATGATCAGGCTGTGGGTGCACAAGGAGATGGGTGGGGGACACAGCTGGGGCTCCCCAACTCACTAAAGGGATATTCCACACCATATAGCTCAACATAGAAAGCCAGGGGAAGAAGGAGGAAGGAGGGACTTTTGGACTGATGGCATTTTTATTCCCTAGTATGTGATGTAGCCAGACTTCCCTGGAGATGGTTGAAAACCTGCCTGCCAAAGGAAGTATTAAAAAAAAAAATTATCTCAGACCATGAGTTGTTTTCTTTCTTTTACCTTTCTGATTCTCTTCCCCACCACATGGGAGGAGTGAGCATGTGGCTGTGTGGGGTTTACTTGATGGCTGGAATCAAAGCAGGACACATGCACACTATATGCAAGCATCCTAGCTGTGCAGAAAAATCCTGAACAGCTGGATGCAGTCCCTTGTTGTCCTTATTTGTAACAAAGGGACCTGCCTTCTTTTGGAAATTATTGAAGAAAAAATCACCTCTGAAAATTGTTGCAGAAACTCAGTATAGACAGAAAGGAATAATATTGCTAGATCTATACCTTTTTAGGAAACCACTAAAGTACAAAGGAAGGAAAGTTATTTTTTCATGGATTGTACTTACACATTTGATATCATATTATTTTTTAGAAAACTGCAGCAGGATGGAGTTGGTGAAAATATTCTAAAAAATTATACAAAATCTCTGTGGAAATTCTCATGAAAAAAAACACGAGAAAAGTAATTGGTTTAACTTGAGGGTAGGTAAAAACCAAGGTTGTAAATTCCACTGACCCTCTTTTACTGTTAAAAAAAGTCAATAAACAAAAAAAAAAAAAAAAAGCCAAACAAAAAAAACCCCACAAAACCAAACAAACGAAAAACAAACTAACAAAAAAAATTAGTGTTGTCATTATTTTTTTCAAAGAGTAGTCATCATGTCTTGATAGGTGATACTTCCCTGAGTGGGCATTGCATAGAAATTAGAGCAAAATAACAGCAAAAATGTAATAATTAATTCAAAATGTATGTGAAAGTACAAAGAAAAAGAAAAACTCCCTTAAAATCTTTGCAACTTGGTGCAACGATTTGATGAATTATGCTGAGCTCTTTGAATGAAGTACTTTGTGAAAAAATCACCAGAGATCCTAATTATTGGGAGAGATGTAGCTCTCAACTGTTGCTCTTGGGAAAATCTGCAACATTTGTGACATGCATATGTCACCATATTCTTGTCTTCTGGTGCAGAAGAAAAGAAACCCATTGTCTCTGGGATATTTGTATGGGTACAGAGATGAGAATAGTAAGAGACCAAGTGTCATGCAGTTTCCTGCCCTGGTGTATCATTAGTCTCAGACATAATAAAATCTATGTCTCACCTTTATGATTCATCACTCTCTCAAAGTTGTGGAACTGAGTGATTCTTTATGTGCAGGTACTAAAAAAACCACTGCAGTTAGTCATTTACAACAACTATGCAAATTTTAGTTGAACAATTTAAATTTGAAAAGGAATCGTGACTACAGAGATAATGTATTCAGACTGCTTTTGTCCATGTAGAATAAGTATTTATGCTGTACTGTATTTCCATATACTGTTTTATTTGTAAAGCTGAACATTTATGTCCTTTATTGATATAATCATTTCATGTCTTTGGAGAATTAGCAAGCACTGATCAATAGTTTTGAGGTTAATCAGTACTTTACTTCTTTACTCCAGTTAAATTTAGTGCAATTAAACAGAATTGATACTAATTACTGCCCTGATTGAGCAGTGGTTATTACCATATTACCATTCACTATCAGAAAGCTAAATCAGGTCCCCAAGAGGCAGTTCAATAGAGCAGTCATAGTGACATAGCATGCCCCAATTAATCCATCTGTATTGTGATAACATATTTACATAGAAATTTTCATTCTGATTCAAAATAGAAACTTGTATTATTTTCAAGATTAGACAGCCTATGGCCAAGACACAGATGAGTGAACACCAGTGTGAAGATATAAAAATGTATAAATTACACCCAGGAATATAAAGACATGGTTATTTCAAGGTTCAGTTCAGTATTAAAAAAGAAACCTCTGCTCACCTTGTGGAGGAAAAATTGAGAAACAGTCTTTTCTGAAGCTATTGAAGCAATAATTTTTGCAAGGTGTTTCACATACAATGTTCTAGTCCTTTTCCTATCTTTCCCCATATTCCTTCTCTCTGTTTAAGGTCTGAAAGATACATGTAGGTGCTGGGATTAAATTTGTGCATGAACAGTCATTTGTGCTACAATTTTGACTAAATGGGGTAACACTTCTTAACACTGTGACCATGCTTACTTTTTAATTAAAAAAAGAAATAGCATAAAAATGCATAGAGAAGTGTTAGAAAAATATAATTATATCACAATAGTATTTGCTGAATAATTTATTTCATTTTGTTGCTTTTCTCCCCACACCCACCTTTTCTGAAGGAAATCCAAGCATCTGTAACACCTAGCAGTGATAAAGGAGCAACGCATTATGTTTTCAAGCTGGGTAGAAACATTAAATAATTAATCCCTGTATGACTGTCTCTTCTCTCTTAAGTTAGAAGAGTACAATTATTCACTGTGTTTGTATTCAATGTGTCAGATCATCTGGTGAATACAGCTCTGCCTAGCCAAATGTATGTGGTTAAAGTGAGATTCATTTATCAGTTCAGCACAAAGCCTGTATATAAGAAGATGAAAATATTCCTCTTCTTCCTAGGATAGCTCTCCCAAAATGTATGCTGTCCTAAGAGACCTTCTTCTCCATTTCTCCACTTTCTTTGGATCAAAACTTTTTATCTTTCAATATTTATGAAATAGATGTTATGTAAGAGTACTGCACTGATATGTGTGTGGCAGGGGAGAATGCTTGATTTGGTTGGGTTTTTTTAAACTCAGTTTAAATCTTTCACATACAATATTATACAACTATTATTTAAGTTTTGGGTTTGATATAACTTGCCAGGCAATAAGTTGCAGCAGAGTTTATCTATCTATTACTAGTTATGATTCTCATGGGCAGACAAGGTAGCTGTGTGCCCTTCGTCAGCCTTCTCCCCCATAACCTTTCTTCAGAGTAAGAGAAATCATGGAAACAAAAAAAAAAAAAAAAAAGAAATAGACCCAAACCTTAAAAGCACCTTACCCCATCCCTCTCTTCTTCCCAGGCTTTTCTCACAGTTTTCTCTATTTCTTCCCCCCTAGAGATGCAGCAGGACAGGGCACAAGGGCAAGGGGTCAGCTCATCGCATCTGCCCTTCCTTCCTCCTCAGGAGAAGGACTCACACTCTTACCCTGCTCCAGCATGGGATCCCTTCCACAGGAGATGGAAACAAGGATGTTGGCTTTGATTTGCTCAGGTGCTCTAGGTAAACACCTCTCAGGCTTTGCAATCACAGACATGAGCCAAAGAGAAGAACAGGTAATTTGTTGCTGTTTCACTTAGACTGAAAATGTAGGTTTTAAATTCTGTAAATATTTAAATCACATCTAAAATTAATTCTGTACAAATATGTTGCAGTGGGACAAAATACAGAATGTAAACTACAATTCTAAGAAAAACTGACGGTCGGATTTATACAAAAATGCTTTGTAATTCTTTCTCCATTTCCATTTTACCCATCATGTTTCATACATATTTTTGGTAAATTTCCAATGTTCTCAAAATATTTTGGTTTTGATTTTTAATATATTTTGTTTTCAGACTGTTTAGATTAAAAAAATTTTGAATACATATATATAGAGGAAGTGTTGCAGTTATGTATACATAAAGATGCCAAGTACTTAATTTAGGGAATGTATTCATGTTGAGAACTGAGCAACACAGGATTGTTGGATAGGCAGAATGAATGCAGACTCTCTCAAAACATTTTCATAATTCACATAATCTTATAATAAGCATTAGTTCCTTTAGATGCTTAATTTTATCACAAGTAACTTCTGAACCTTTGGAGGTGCACAGAGCACAAACTCTAGTAGAATTATTCTCTGATGTTTAATTAATTTAATTAATTATTATAAATCTGTAGGAGCTTGATGGATTTATGAGAAATATGTGCCTTTAATGTAACACTTACACCCTTGTGGGATTGTTCTAGTGAAGAAGTCTTTTTATTGTCAAGATTTACTTTCTTGAGAAACTGTAATGATTTGCTGGTTTCTGAAATGATTTTTTTTTTTCTCCTACCACCACTTATTTTGTCTATTTAGGAAATTCCATGGCCAATAAAAGCATGGTAAGATAGTACTTTATTAAAAAAATGAATAGAATAGGAGCTGGTTAATATTAAACTGTGTAATTAAAAGTTATTGTTAATACTTGTGGTCTAGATGAATTATTGTTCTTATATTGGAATCAATATAAATGCATTATTATCATTCATTATGAGAGTAATTAGGCGAGGGAGAGCACATATTTGTATACACATGTGTCTTGGCAGAGTTACTGAACAACATTTGCTGGTTATGATGGTTTAAATGATTCTTTATCCTAATCTAATGTAATAAAGTAATAATTCATTTGTTTACAGAGCAAATGTAACAAATACAAAAAAACCTGCCTGATAAGGGTGAGCAAGCAGATATGAAAGACTTTTTTGTCCCCCAATTGTTTATCGTCTTCCTTTGTTACTCTATAAGGGCTCTAAAATTCTTCAAGGGCTCCTCAAACTGATTATGGTACTTCTTAACAACAGCATGCAAAATTTAAGCCTGTCTACAGATACAATGCCAGGAAGAAACAACTGCATTGAGTTTATAAATGAAATTAATAATCCATTCTCCAAAATATGGATTAACTGTGATGCTAGTGATATAGCCTATTAAAAAATAAACTATAGGTCCATAGCAGTCAGGCTCTAACCAACTCTGATATCCTTATATATTCTTATAAATCTATAGTGGTTTAGTATTCTGCTATAGAGAAGAGATCCATATTGCCAGGAGACTGATTAAGGCACTCTGCACTGTAGAAGTTATGAATAAGAACTGCTGAGATAAATTGGAAGAGCTGATGGTGATTTGGGGACTGCAATAGACATCAGAATCTCTAGTATCAGAGTACAAGAATAAGGCAGCTCTGAATCTAGTCTTCTGCTTCTATATTAGTTTTTTTCTTATTATTTTCTTTTTTTTAATTTATTTGTTTGTTTTTGTTTTGTTTTGGTGGGTTTTTTTGGGGGGGGAGGGGCGGGGGACTTTGACTGGTTTATTTGCTTGGTTTGTGGGTATCAATACAAAAATGTCAGTGAAAAAAATTATGCATCATTTTGTTTTCTAGAATAAGATATTTTATCATCATCCTCATGGCCCTGGTTAGCTCCACAAATAAGTAATTATGCAGGAGGTGCATCTATATTTTCTACAGCAGAGTTTAATTTCTGGATAAAGTGATAGTCAACTGTTTTCTCAGCTAACATATTGATTATATCATGTCTTTAAATGCATATTTAATTTCAAGAACATCCTAAATCTATTAAACATGTGCTTATCTTTCATTAAGTAAGCTAAGCCCTTCATGTGGTTTTAGTTTATTGCAATATTTATAAGGTTTCAGCAATATTCCAGTGATGTGAGTGAGCACCTCAAAGAAATATTCCTACAAAAGCAAACTTTCAATAAGAAAAGTAGATTTTAAAGAAAAATAAAAGAAGCAGATGATTTAATCTAATTGCTCCTTAGGTAATGCTGGGCACATAATTCACTTATAAACAACAGCTCCATGAGGCTTCCCAATGGTCATAACAGCTACCATTTTCAATTACATTATTATGCATTTTGTCAAGTCAGCATACATACTCTGTCTGTGGCATAACATCTCTTGGGGTAACAGATGAAAAGCAAAAGTTTTGACGTTTTTATTATTTCAACTAACATTGGCTAACTTTATTTTTTAAACTTGAAGACTGTTTGTAAGAAAAGGTATTCAAGTATTAGATCTTGAGAACAATAGCCCACCTTCAGTAATTTTGTGTTCTTGTAGTAGCACAAGCCTTCTGCTCTCTAGTAGCAGTGGAATGAAGAACTCTCCTGTTCACAGTCCTTCACTCTGTTGAGAAATCTGGGACAATATTTAAAATCACTGTAGCATGCACTGAAGAACATCTGTCAGCTGAAGCTGAATCAGTTTAACTATTTACACTGACATTAAAGGACTATTCAAATAGCTTCCCTATTTGAAAGTATTAAATGTATTAGTCAATACATTCCCAGGCTATGCCATTCTGAAGCTATATAGACTACTCCTCTGAAATATTTTGGAAAGGATTCAGAAAAAAAAAATCATATGTAAAACAAAGTACTTAAAAAATGCATTTTTAGGGTAGGAAATTCCTTCTATATTTTGTATTTATTTTCATTTGCATAAAATAAACAGTAGGATCATATGATAATAGTACACTTTTGTGACTTTTTTTTTTCCTAACTTCCAAAAATAGAGTAGCAGGGGCCAGGGGCTTCCTGAGAGCTGGGAACAGTGAGGAAACCCCCAGGGCCACAGAGGGGGCCCACCCCATTGCCTTGCACCAATCCCAGCCCTGGCCATTGGGCAGCTCTCTGGGGATGGGGATAAACCTGGCGTAAAAAGGAGGAAAAATGACATTTTCTGGTTGGAGGATAGTAAACTTTAGTCCAATTTAGTGTCCCAAACCACACCAGGGGGTGAAATAGATCCTAAAGCTTAATGCAGGTGGCCTTGGACACTATATTTTAATCAGAGCATATCTGTCACAAGACAGCTTCTGACAAGCACATATCCACAAAATATCATAGATCAGAAAATTCCACAGCAACCATTCCGTGAGGGAAAGCTTTCCATCTGCAAATAGACTTCATCCACCATAATTTTAAAAGCATAAAGTAGATTCAAGTACACAGAGATTATTAACCTATGAAAAAAAAGTTAAGTTTGTATAAGTATAAAGCTATTCCAGTGTCTATGCATGGAGACTAAGCTTTGACACATCAATGTGAACTGCATTTGTTATAAAAATTATAGTACTTTAAGATTGTCTAAAAATATACACTAGCTGACAGTTTGAGATGGGAATTTATTGGTATTGCAGCAATCTTGGAGACTACTGCAATTCTAATACACTGAGCTGTTACAAGATTTATTTAGACTCAATGGTAAGGAAATGACTAATAGCTTAAGAAATTCTAACAAAAAGGAGGGTGACAGAGAATCATAAATGTTCATCCAGAGTCATTAAAAGATCTTTGAAAACATAAATTCTAGAGGTTTAATTATAAAATCTTTAAAGTTTAAAAATCTCCAACCACTAAGGAGTGTGAAAGGAAGTTATGAGTCTGATATTTAATATGTTCAGAATACCCAAAAAACATAAACATCATATATGCTACAACGTACAGTTTCATTAGGGTTGTTGTGTATTAGAAAAATATCTCCATTGTTTCGATGGCTCATTAATCCACTTTCTGAAAATCAGTGGAAGCTGTACTGGTGCAATTGCGACTGAGTATATATGGATATTGGAAATCAGGGCTGAAATGTTACTCCATCAAATTGCAAAACATACAAGTGCCACATTACACTGCTGTAAACATATGTTTTAATTGATCCTTACTTGTGCTTTTAATACTCTGAAAGCAAAGCAAGCAGAACCAAAGTGCAGATTATTTAGCTGAAGTGGGAAGGGTCCTAACATCTTTTAGGATCAAAACCTGACTACAGGGTACCTGGTCCCTATTAGTGACTTATGACAAGTGATTGTGGATTTTGGATGGTTTAGTTATCTTTCTATATTGTGTGTTTTGGAAGAGTGGTTCTAGCCACTTTGGTTCACATGCTTCTCATTCCTCTTTCCTCTTGGTCCCCTTCTATTTGCAAACCTTATTGGTGTGTTTCATGATATGAAATGATACATGTTTCAAATCACAAAACATGTTGATTTGGGATTGGATAGCATTACTGTTGGCAAAGTATGTAACCCCAGCAGAATGGAGCATTTCCAATCCCCAAGTGATTATTAAACATTGCTGAAAATAAAACACCTCTATATAGATCACTAAGTGCGGAAAAAGATGATTAAAATCAAAGCGATGGTGAAGCATGCTTATTTCAGTTTGACTGCCTTAATTACATATATATATATATATTTGACTAAAGCCTTGTCAGAGATTTTTCCCCTTGTTGTCTACTCAGCCTTGATGAGGCCACATCTGGAGGGCTGTGTCCAGTTCTGGGCTCCTCAGTACAGGAGGGACATGGAGCTCCTGGAGTGGGTCCAGTGGAGGGCAACAAAGATGATTGAGGGGCTGGAGCATCTCTCTTATGAGGACAGGCTGAGGGAGCCAGGCCTGTTAGCCTTGAGAAGGGATGGCTAAGAGGGGAAGGACCTCATACTTGGACATAATTATCTGAAGGGAGGTTGTCAAGAGGTTGGAGCCAGGCTCTTCTCTGTGGTGCCAGGCAATTGGACAAGAGGCAACAGGCAGAAACAGAAGCACAGTAAGCTCCATCTAAACATGAGGAGGAAGTTCTTTCCTGTGTGAGTGATCCTGCACTGGAACAGATTGCTCTGAGAGGTTGTGGAGTCTCCCTCACAGGAAATATTCAAGAAACACCTGGACACAATCCTGTTCAATGTGCTCTAGGATGACCCTGCTTGAGCAGGTAGGTTGGATGGCAAGGCCCACCTTGTTCTCTTCTAACCCTCCCTATTCTGTGATTCCCTGATTCTGCAATCCTGTGATTCTGTGTCCATATGTAGCAGAACCAGGGCACAGACAATGCCCATCTTAAGGGACCTCACGTGGTCTGTGGGGGTCTTCTCTTCAGTGGGATCAGTTCAAGCTATAGTCACTTCAGCCTATTATAATGTTAATTAGGGATAATTTAATCTTAGTCTAAAAGTAGAAAAAACACCAGTAAAACTGTCATCCCAGCCTAGCAGTTGAAGATAAAACAAAACAAAAAAAAAAAGACAAAAAAAAAAAAAAAAAAGAGGAAGCTGAATAAGATATGCAAATATAACTCAGTTTCACACTTTTGAATGAAAGCAATTTGCCAATAATTATGGTAGGTTTTAATTCCTGACAATTTAGAATGGTGATTGAATGCTTTGTTTATGCTCTCTAGTTTTAATATGATTTACTTGAAGTAATTCCTGTGCCTTTTGTTAGACAGGCAACTAGACAGACCAAGTAGGTCCTCTCCAGTATATCTCTCTTTAGCCTATTTCTCTTCCCTAAAGAAGGAGTGTCCTTGAATAGGCAAGAGCTGCTTGTGGAGAAAATGCTATAGAGGGACAAAGACACTTGAGATAACTTACTCTGTCAATCACAGACTAATAGAAATTGTTCCCATCTGTTCTATAACAAAGATTAACTATGTGCTTGTCTGCAGAGACTGGATAGAAAGACAAACGCCTGCTCTTCCTGCAGGAAAGCTGATCACCACAGTGATATTTACTCCGAAAATTGTGCTTTAGCACTAGAGCTGAATTATTAAACTTCACCTATAGGCAGGATTTATGAGTTTTACACCTGGCAGTACTGTATGGCTTCCAGGCAAAATCTGGTTCTTAATGTGCATCCTTAAAAGTTACACCATACATTTCTAAGAAGATTTATGTCCCAAATTATGAGAAAGATGAAGAGAAAAAAGAAAAGCTTTTCACTGCCTTTGTTTCCAGGATGTCCTTACCCACAAAAAGAATCTCAAGATCAAATTAGCTCTATGAACTAGTTAGCATTTCAGAAATCTGTGTCATTATAAAACCCCAAACGATAAGTTGACATATGATATAAAAACCTCAATTCAGCTGCATAGAGAAGGAAAATTCAATTCCTCAATAAGAGGATTTTCCATCCCTCTCTCTGCCCCAACTTGGAATAAAACACAAATATTTCATATCTCCGTAGGAAAAGACTTTTACCTCCAGTACCCAAAACCCGAACTGATCTCATCAAGAAAGTCACATTCTTGAAGTCCATGTTCTGGAGTAGACCCTTGGACAATGCAGCATTAATTCACAGGAGATTTTGAAACCATGTTGGGTTTGCTATAAAGTTCTGTGAAACTGGGCACATCTGATTTGTTGAATTGATAAATGGCAAAAAATGAAAAAGATGCTTGCTCCTTTAAAAGACAAAAGACAACTGAAAGTTTGTTGAAGCCAACAGAAGGACTTGAAAATATTGGCTATAAACGTCTGTAGCATGTGGCTTAAGTATTTGTAAATTCCTGCTGTGGTTTTCGTCTTTAACCATATCCAGCAGGCAAAATATTAACACAGAAATAAATTAGATAAAGATGTTCTTGTGTAATTTCCATTCAAATTACATGGAAATCTGATTGCCCCTGGAATATGCATCTGCCTAGAAAAAAATACTCCCTCATATTCATGATTTTTAAGACTGCAAGTCCAACAAATCACAGAGTGATTCAGTACAAAACTATCTTCAACTGAAAAGCTTTGATAACTTATTAAGTGAACCATTTATTTGATTTTTTTCCACATATGTCAAGAGAATAAAATATTTTTTTAATAATCTCTGCTGATATTTTAGGTACAACAACAACAGCAAGCAGGGTCAGTGGCTTTGTTCACCTTGGAATTCCTGTAGAACAGTCCTTTGATGAGAAAATTTAAAACTCATTTTTTCTTTGTATTTTTTTTTAATATGAGATTATGGGTTGGATTTGGTTGGGGTGAAGAGGCTTGTTGTTGGTGGTTATTTTTTTCGCTCTTTCCTCCTGCTTTCATGGAGATTAGTAATTCTATACAGCACTAAATCACTGTACAGGAGTTGAACCTTACAGTAGTGAATAAATAATAAAAAATTGCACATGAAGGTAGTAAAAAAGTAGTTTCACTATTTTGTGAAGCTTCTTGCTACACTAGGAGCATAAGTAAATATAATTTTTGTGTCCTTATCTCCATATTACACACGAGTTGAGGGTTTGTCAATATTCTTCTAGGCTCTTTTGAACATTTATCCATCAGCATTGGCAGCTGTGACAGGATGACTGCTCACTGAATACCAAATGCAGCAACACAAAGCTCTTATTCTTCAGCAAGTTATTACTTTGAAATGATTATTTTTAAGATAAGTTTTCTACAAGTACTTATGTCAGACTTTCCACCATCTCTGAGTTATAGGAGGATGTAAAATACTTTGATGCAAATTGTATCTGTAAGCGGTACATCTAACAGGAATCTTTCTGTGTAAGTGGATTTTTGTATTGAAAAGGAATTTGATTATTCCCTAATATATCACGGTCTTATATAAACTACTGTTTATAATAATGCTTATAATTAATAATATTTAAATATTTTGGAAGCTCATGCAGAGTGTAATGGCATTCTTGAACTAACATATGGGTTTTTACATATATATAAAAAATCCAATTTTACTTTTATTAAACAGAAAACCTGCACCACATTGAATGCAAAGAATGACAAGGTTAGAGGTGAATAATTTCTCCAGGACATGGAAGTGCTTACTTCCAATAACTTAGGAGCTGAATGAGGGTGCAGTGGGAAGAAAAACACTTACCCTAAAGAATTACAGATGTGCATTTTGAATAGAACAGTTTCCATACCATTCCATTATATATTTTTGCATCTGAAGAAGTCTTTGTTTCTGTGCATTCTGCACTGCTGAGGGTAAATGAAAATAACTCAAGAGCTAGAGATAAACCATTTTTCCATTAAAGAAAACCCTGATCACATTAAAAGTTTTTCTAATCATCCAGCAAATGAAATTTAATTATGACATTTATGCAATGCAGAAATTATCTGACTGTTAAAAAAAATTGACTGTTTTTGTTGATTACAAGATAAACTTTTATAGCATATCTTGAAGATTAAATTCCATCAACCAGATGAAAAAAAATTAATTAATTAATTGATTACATTAATTTGGAAAGATGTTGGAAATGTTTTTTATATAATTTAATTTCCATTTCTTCTTGAAGTAATGTATTTTAGTGTAATAACTAAGATAATCCAGTTCCTTTTCTCTTGAAAAAAGTATCTGTTTATATAATAAAAGAAAATGTGATTTCAGAGGCTGAGAAAAGAAATTGGTAAAGGTTTCTAGGGAGTGGGAAATACCTGCCTTTTAACAGCTATAGAAGCAGTATATGGTATAAAATGTTCCATATAGCTAATGGCATTCTTCTAGGTGTACCTTGCCTAATATTTATCTAATTTAGCAAGTGATAGGGATAATATTTTTTCCCAGTTAATATTTCAAAACTTTTTCTGTTGTCTTATTCATCAGTATTGTTTTTTTCTGCATTCTTTAGTCTCATTACTATATTCTTTGCTCCAATTGGTATTGTTGCTGCTTCTTAGTTGAGTAAAGACTACCCTCAAACTGATTTTTTGTTAGTGTTTATGATGCTGGAACTCAAATGAATATAGAAAGAAAGAAAACACAAAGGGATGCTTACACCTTTAAAGAAAATTCACTAATAATGTGCATAAATATCCCTGTAAGTAGCATTTACTCAACTATATTGTTATTTACACCTTGAAATCTGCAAGCTTAAGTCTATTGCTTCACTTAATTAGGCTTTTTCCTTTTAATTGAGCTTGTATTTTACTGGTTATTTCCAGATCTCTATTTTTTAAATGGCAGAAGTTTAATTATTTCTTGATTTGCATGTAAAAACAGCATCATTAATGACATTACAAAAAGGAAAACATTCTCACTTTTTAAAGCAAGATGGGTTTTGTAGCCTGATCTCTAAAAAGGTAGTGGTGCATCTGCTTGTTTTATCCTGTTTAGAGTCTTTGTGCTTCCTAAATGATGTGTCACAGCACTAGAAATTAAGAGGAAGACTGGGGCTGGTAGTAACCATTGACTTTGGAGTTAAAACAATTAATTTCTTCCAACTGTGAGCTGAGTGTTCATATTATTTGTTGTTGTAGTTATTCAAGAACCAGTTGAGTAATTTATGCCAATATCTGTCTCCAAGAGTTCACGGGATCTTTGAATGGGTAATTAATTGTGGTAAACTTTTCATTTGAAATGGATCATTCATTTCCCTACTTCATCTTTTTATCATCACAGGGCACAGGAGCCACAGTAAAGGAGTAGCACTTTTGTTAGATAAGCTGACTTAGAACTGTACACAGACCTAACCTGAAGCCAGCACGGTCCAAATGTAAGATGAAGGGTCGCACGCAGACCTGTGAGAACAAAGAGAACATAAAGCTTACTAGGAAATTCATTGACATATCATCAGGAGTGCTATTTTCATGCTTTTTATTAGAATTTGCATTGACAGAAAGAATTTTGAAAGATGTAAAGAGGTCAGGTCTTCTACTTCTCAAGACATGGTCTTCCAAATGTGAGAAGTAGTGTTTGTAATTTGAAATTTAACACATGAGCAATAGATGCAGGCATAAGCAGAAGTGGGAGCCAATAATGAGTGTCAGGTGATAGTAAGTGGGAAGGGACATAGCTGTGAAAGACTTTGAAAGTGAGGAAAGGATCTTATGCTTGATTTGTTGGAAAGGGACAAGCAACAGAAAGAGTGGGTGGTATCAAAGCTTAGAAAATGTTCTTCAGAGCAGCATTAAGAGCAGGATGGATCTGTACTTATCATCAGACAACTGAGGTGACAAAAGCCTGAATATTAGCTGCATCTGAGTTTCCAAATCTGTAAGGACACTCTTGAGGAGACAAGGGATATCTGAATTATATCTCCTGCAAGGCAGTGAAGGGAGATTTGGGTAGAAATATCTCTTGGAGGTAGGAGTGAAGGTCCACTGGGTTTTCTTCTGGTTCTTTTTAAGTTTATTTCATCTGATCCAGAGCAATTTCCTTGGGGTCAGTCCTGCAATAAAGAGGCTTAGTTTGAAGTTTTCTGTACACAATGTTGTTTTCATGAGTCAAAAGGCATTTTAACGGACAAGTTCATTACATTAAATAAATTCTGGTTAAATAGAAAGTACATTTTCACCAGGAAATAATTCCTGGTGAAAGGAACTATCTTAAAGTGAATATTTTGTAAGCAATCAAATATCTAGCAGGGATTATGCAGAAAAATATTTTTGAATGATGATACATTTTGCATGCAAAGAAGACTGGGTCATGAATAAATTGACAATCAAAAAGAAACTGCATTTACATATTGTTAGTAATGACTAATCCATCAATATTTAAGAAAATATTCTTGAATCTAATGTTTTTATTTTTGTTTGAGTACTGCACGCTGTCAAAAAATTATACTTTGTAAAATTGTAAATTTGTATCTGTGATGTCTTACTAGTTTCTTCTTCATCGCAGCTACTTTTCTTTTTCCTTGCCAATTTATTATAAGAAATTAAGTATAGCAAGCACCGTAACCTGGCCTACAGAGAGTAAATGTACAAAAATAATGCTGTAGGTAAAATATCTCTGAATTATTATTATATTATATATATTATTATATTAGTATGCCTTTGCATACTATCATGAACCACAGTTAATGACAGTATTTGTATATATTCTTTTAAGTGATCTCAGGTTATTTTAGAAAATTATACAATAGTAATAAAGATGAACTCATACATTCTGTAGATAATATTGATAGAGCAAGAAAGAGCCTGAAGAAACCTGTAATCCTCTTTCTCTTCACTGAAGATTTGAATCATGAAGTTTAATTGGTCACTAGAGCTTGCCACTGCAGTGTTGGTAACAACCGCCTTTACAGCCCTTATGTGTGATGGACTGTACTTGGAAATGTTTTTCATTCTGGGGCTTACCTTCCATTGAAACATAGAATCATTTAAGCTGGGAAATCATTTAAGATCACCAAGTCCAACCCAGTGTTACCAAGTCCACCACTAAATCATGTCCTGAAGCACCACATCTATATGTCTGAAACACCGCCAGGAGTGGTGACTCAACCACTTGCCTGGGCAGGGCAGCCTGTTCTGATGCTTGACAACCCTTTCAGAGAAGAATTTTTTTCTCTAATACCAATTCTAAACTTCCTCTGGCACAACTTGAGGTTGTTTCCTCTTATCCTATCATTTTTTTTCTGGGAAAATAGAACCATCTCATCTCTACAGCTTCCTTTCAGATAGCTCTAAAGAGCAATAAGGTTTCCCCAAACCTCCATTTCTCCAGAGTAAAGACCCTCAGCTTCCCCAGGTACTCCTCCTAAGACTTGTATTCCTTCACCAGCTTTGTTGCCCTTCTCTGGACATGCTCCAACACCTCAATGTCCTTCTTGTAGTGAGGTTCTCAAAACTGGACAATTCAAGGTGCAGCCTCATCTGTGCTGAGCATAGAGGGATAATAATTTCCCTAATTCTGCTGGCCGTGGTATTAATGATATAGGCCAGGATGTCATTGGGCTTCTTGGCCATGTTGGCACACTGTTGGGTCATGTTCAGCCAGATGCTGACTAGCATCTCCAGATCCTTTTCCACCAGGCAGCTTTCCAGACACTCTGCCCCAAGCCTGTAACATTGCACGGGTTTATTATGACCCAAGGGCAGGACCCAGAACTTCACCTGGTTGAACCTCATAAAATTTGCCTTGGCCTGTCCAGTCATACTCTCCAGATCTCTCTTCAGAGCCTTCCTGCCCTCCAGCAGATCAACACTCCCATCCAGCACGGTGTTTGTGAACCGACTGAGGGTGTATCAATTCTCCATGTTATTGATAAAGTTATTAAAGAATTGGCCCCATACTGAGCCCCATACTCTGCACAAACTAAATTCCATTTACCATAATTTTTTGGATGTGGACATTCAGAAAAGAGCACACCCATCCAAGCTATGAGTAGCCACTTTTTCCACAAGAATGTTGTGGGAACCAGTGTCAAAGGCTTCACTAAAATCTAGGTGATATCCACAACATTTTTTGCTCTATCAGACAACCTTCATGATGCACCATTACAACTTCTGTTATGGTTTACTTGACTTCCATATTCACTAGGAATTAAAAAATTTTTTTTTTGCAATCTTTACACTATTTTCCATATACTTACTTCCTTCTTATATAGTATCTATTGTTCAGACAGCCTGCTTTTCTCTTTTTTGAGAAGTATTTTTCAAGTATGGTTGCTGTCATGTTCTTTTTCTTTTCATGTCTCTGGATAAGGTGCAACTGTTCTGTTATAGCAAGAGATAGACTTCACAAAACAATTTGTCCACCTTTTCTGTGGAACTATTTTTTCATGGGTATGATTGGAAATATGTAATTTCAACTGTCAGATATATTTTTAGATTTTTAAATTCAGAACTTGCATGTACCAAAGAGAAAAAAATTTAATGCCAGCACAGTACCATTGATCTATCAATTAATGTAAAAGACCCTCCTCTTCCCCCTCCATGCCCATCTTGTCTTTTAAAACATCCTCTAAGAGACTCAGATCTGAAGCAGGTGGTACAAGTACAGGTTAGCAGGTTAGAGCCTTTAATTACCTGCGATATCCTGGAGGACTCATGACAGTCTACCACACAGATGCCTGCAGAGATCATTACTTCCCCTTTTCAAAGACTAATTATCTCTAGCATGATGAACTATGACATCTAGCATATAGAAATTATTACTTCAGTTTAAAAATCAAAAATCAGAAAACAAAAATGTTCTGCTTTTTTTTACTCAGTCGTGGTTTTGTCATGTTTCTCTATGACTGATGATTTTGCATAAAGATTGTATTAACATATGTGAAAACCCTAACTGGAATATGTTTGTGATGTGCTTTCACTGGGGCCTCTTCATCTCAATTACATGAGACACTGGTGCATGGGGTCTTTCATATCATTGGGAGCTAAATGAATTAGGTGAAGCCTTAGGCTACACAGTACCACAGAATTACCTAATGTGACTACATCCTAAAGCAATGCATGCCCTGCTACATCTTATGACTAAATTGTCTCATGAATATGCAAAATGTGGTTAAATTGTGGAGAATACAAAATTATTTACAATTCAAATACCATCACCCAAATGCATATTAAAATTAATGACTCTTGGATAAATGCTAATGAATAGGAAATAATTCTGCTTAAAAATTATTCATACATCAATATTTGATGTATTTTTCTTTTGAAACTAAGTAGCTTCATTTCCAGTTAGAATAGAAACAATAACACGCTAGTTATTTGTACTAAATGGTCTTTTATAAGAACTTAGATTTATGCCCACATACTGCTTTTCTGTTTCTCAACATGGCTTCAGTCAGAATTATTTTATGCATAATTAGTTTTTGCACATACAGATCAATACCTTGGCACAAACACAACACACTACTAGACTGGGCATGCTAACTGCCAAGAATTCATAATGCAGGTATCGACCAAAAGGGGAAACGTAGACATGTGTCAAAATATTTGTGTGTGTGTACTCTTTGGGGGGATGGATGAACTTCTGAATGATGGAAAAAATCCCCACATGGAGTCAGGAAATTTCTGAAGTTATCACCCTAAAATGCACACTTACACTAACAGTGAAATAGCACAAGCCAACATCTACTATTTGTGATTCTGTTTTTCATATGTCAGTTTCTTTACATGTGGTTTTGTGATGACTGAGAAGACAAATCAGGCTACCAGTGTAGCAAAATGGTTAATTGCTATAGTTCAAGTTGGATAATATAACATGTAATATAGTTCAGTATAAAATATCCTAAGTAGGAAAGAGATGACTGAAAAAGTCAATCTAGTCATACAGACAGATTCATAAATAACACAGAATCACTGAGATGCATGAAGATAGTTCTTTTTTTGCAAATATACCATGTTCCACTTTTCAAATTCCCAGTTAAAACCAGATTAAACATACTTTTGAATCATTTAGGTGAACAAATGCAAGAACAAGAACTAAATGAAATAAGAATATCCTCCATTTCACTTTTAATTAAAACTGAACTTTAATCTCAGCTTTAGCGAACAGAGGTAAAAAAAGGTCAGATTTTTGTAGGTAATGTAATCTGCAAAATCTCATTATTTCATGATGGTTTGGACAGTCTTTTTAGAGAGACCAGATATAGCAGAGTCATTTCCAATGAAACACTGATGGAAATCCACCTGCGCTCTTGCTCGATTTTGTGTCCCCGCTGACTGTGCCATCCTAGGCTCTGGCTCCCAAGAGCACTGGCTGCTAGAGGAACGCAGCTCACATGCAACCATCTTTCTGAAACAATTGCGTGGAATGAGGCACCTGGGAACAAACTGCAAATTTCCTTTCCTCCTACACCAAATTGTTCAGAAAACTGCTTTTTCTTTTTAAATCCCATATCTGTATTGCCTTAGGCTGCACTGGCATCTATGGTTATGGATTTTAGCAGACTCTTCCTTGCTATATATATCTTTTTTTTTTTCCTGGCTATACAAGAAAAAACTATATATTCTTCCACCATCTTAGTAAAAAATTATAAAGTTACACTATCAGCAACACTGACTGTATTTCATCAAAAATGAATTTCCTCAAGGCGCCAAAAGCAAATGGCACTTTACAGCAATTTCCAATTATTGCAAAGTGTTCCACTCCCTATCCCTCATGGATTTTAGATATTCATGCTGTAGCTCTGGTTATAGGAGTTAAATACTGCTGCAGCCTAACAAATCTATCTTGGTGATTTTAGTCTGACTGTTAGTGTTGAAGCAAAGACCATTTATGTCACAAGAGTGATTAGAAACATACTTTCTACCAAGTATGTTTCCTAACATGAAACTATTTCTGACTTAAGTTTTGTTAGTTCAATGAACAAAAACCAAAACACAGTGAAGAGAAAATTACAGGGAAATAATAGTTTATGAGACCACTATATTCCATCTCACAATTTTTTCTTCTGCTGGATACACCAGAGTAGTCTGGTGATTACACCTAAGACAGAGAGTCAACAATTGGCATGACAATTCCTTGAAATTATTACCAATTCCTTGAAAGAATTACCCATTCAAATTCTTCCATGACATTTTGTAGTTTATTCACATTGTCTAGTGGAAAAGGAATATTGGTGCACTTGTATTGTGAGGTATTCCTTCCACATGTGTTAACTAACATCTAAGGCTGACCTCTTGATGCATGTTTCATAAAGTCAAGATCACTTCAATGGATTTGTGATAATCTGAATGCTAAAGGATCTAAAGAATCTCTTAATCCTATAAATCACTTTCAGACTAACATAAAAACACACAGGTAAGGCCCAGTGGTGGATACATCCCATACTTTAAGAGGGTCTGAGAGAAGTATATCAAAAAATAAAAACAGTTCCAACCAACCTCCCCCCTTCCTCAGCAAAAACTACAATAACAACAACAACAACAACAAAAGGCAAAAAAATCCACAACAAATTAACAAATATATTTGAAACTGTGGGGGAAAAATCCCAAACCATCTACACAAGAAAACAAAACAAAACAACAAAGCAACAGTTTCCAAATAAGTACTTTCTCTTTTGTTTCTTGCTAAAATTTAAGTACTTGAAGTCACTTAAAATCAAGAGCAGTTTTGCAGTTCACTTATTTTGAGAAGTGAAAATAAAAATTTACTCTCTACACAGAAAATATAGGTATTTACAGTGTATATAATTCTTTACACTAGTTTTCAATTTTCTTTTGAATATGGTTGTGGAGCACTGTAGAATTTTGATCATGAACGAGGCAGGGCGAAATTCAACTCCAAAGAATTTTGTCTGTATTAAAATTAAAGTAGTAAAAAATATTCTGCTTTTGACCTTGGCAAGCCTTTCTTGAATTTGTTTGGCTTTCCAATGTTTCCTAAAAAAAAAAAAAAGTACATGATAAAAATATTTTAAAGAAAATAAATTAAAGCAAAGCAGTTGAATAATTTATTTCAAGGCAGAAAGGAACTCTCCCATCTCAATTTTTTGCTGAAAGGAAAGGTGTCTGATTAAATTTTGTATTTCATGCACCAGAAAGGATGCTTTCAGTAATCCAAATCTTTGATCACTAGAAAATGACTGGAGACTGTGCAGTCCTTGGAGACAAAAATAAATGAAATGTCTCCAAACAGCTGAAAACCAACTTGCTTACTAAGGGAAGTGATAAACCAGGTTTTGAATTTGATTTTATTATAAAAGTGCTCTAGGAATCTTTAAAAAAATTACAAGGCATAGAGGAATCTCATGAATTCAGTAGGTCATATCAAAAAGCAGCAGGCACAACAGATTGTGAGGCTGAATGATTTTGTTACTCAGAAAATGTGCTGAAGTCAGACTTCTGTGATATAAAAAATTGATATGTAAGTGGTTACTTTCTAAAGCTAATTTCTCTGATCTGAAGTCAGTTTTATATACAAAATGTGAACTCTGGGCATTGTGCTCCTGTTGTTAGGTTTCTGCTTGCAGTTCATTTCTGTATTTTGTTAATTTTAGAGTGGAAATATGTTCAATTTAATATTAAATGAATTTAAAGTAGTTCCATCAGAGTGTGAGAATGTGACTCAGGACACTACTGAGAATAAAGAAGGGATTGAAATAAGAAAGCATTTTGGCTATTTTTTATGGTGACATGTGGATGCAATGAAATGAAGACTCAGATTCTTGTGGTGTTTGTTTTGGTTTGGTGGATTTTTTTTTCTTTTTCTTGATAGTTCTAACCCAACATAGTGTGTGTTCTCTCAAAACACTGGAACAAAAGAGAATGTGGAAATTGTGCCATGACACCTTTCAACAGCATTTTGACAAAATGCTTAGGAAATAAGTCTTAGAAAATAGTGTATGTAGCCATAAAATCTGATGGCACCAATGGGAATTGCAGAGACAATATTGGTTGAGAGTTAAACCCAGAATTGCTCATTTAGCCATATTATACTACTCTGAAGTTAGCAGAAAACAGTTAAACTGAACACAATATTGAGAGGCTGTTCTTGGCCTCTCGTCCTTGTAAATAACATTCAGGGTTCTGGATGCAGCAGCAGTTTTGGCTGGGTTAGACTGGAAATTGTCTTTTACTATGTTGGGCTCTCAGTTTCAGTAATGTGTCCAGAAAATTTAGGTTTTTGCACTAAGGTGAATAACTTGATGGAACTTTTGGAATACGCAAGGTAGTTGCTTGCTTGACCAATTTAAAATTTTACTCCTACCATGGTAATATTTTTCATTCCAGGTTAAATGTTCAATGCTCTGAATTACTTTTTCTGTGTTTATCATAAAAACTCCAAGGACAAAATTATGCAGGGGAGTGTTCAGGAATATAAACCAACAGGGATCAACATTAATCCATAACTCTATGTCTGACCTAAAAACCCCCACTGATGCTTTAAGTTTTAGCTTTCATATTTTTCAGTTTCTGTACTGACTTGTGTGTGACTCTGAACTTCATATAAAGTGTTAGCAAGTTCTCTTCACAGTTTAGTTAGACAAAACGATCCTTTTCCAGCCTGAGAACGAAGGACGCTGTTGCAGCTTCAGGCCCAAAATTACAAACAGTGAATTGAAGAGAGCAAACTGGGAGGATGGGACTTCATAACCTGAAGCTTTAATTGGACAATTAATCCCAATATGTAAATGGACCAAAACTTATACAACTGTGAAAACTCATGACCAGGAGTCCATCTTGGATAGAGCCAAAGTCGGGCTCTTGTACTGCCCAAGGTGTATCCTTTGAAGGCTTTTAATAAATACCCACTTTATTCCTTTAACACTGTCTAGCCTCTGTTCCAGGTACCTTCTCACTGCATCAGTTCTCTGGTGACCACGAAGGGTCAGAAAGGCATCACCATCAGAGTCCAGTGCTAATTAGCATTAGGTCATACCAAATTTTAAAAAAGTCTTTGCAACTTTTAAGTCCCACCTCGTTCCCTGAGCAAGTTTGCTGGAGCAGCAGCAGTTAGCATGGTGCAAATGCCACCCAAAGACTTAGACAACAGGATGCATCCCAGAGTGTTTGTCTGGAGGGAAGTACACAAAATAAATATAATAAAATAAGGACAATAAGGATGCTGAACAGATTGGAATAAAGCTTTTGCATTTGTATGTGCCAAAATGTAAAAATATTTATCTTCATGGTAAAAACACATTAGCTCTCCTGTTATGACTCTTCTACCATATTCAAAGAAGGTTCCATAGAAACTTGTCATTTGATAATCTCAAAAAGGAAGAACAGCATATCCTCTCTACACAGACAGAAGTATCTGAAGCACAGATGAGCAAAAATTCCTCTAAAATTAGATGACATCTTAACATCCAGGTTAGATAGCAGAGAACAGACTACAACTCCAGTCTTCTGACTCATAAGTCTTTACATTCCAGTGTGTTTCTCTGTTCTCTTCTTATTAGTTCTCTGTGATATGCTCTTACTGAATTGGAGCTGTAAGCTAGCACAGAGCTTTTCATTTGTATAGCCTATCCCCAAATACACTACAAAGTTTTGTCAAGAATCCTAACATGTCTTCCACTGAAATAATTCATTACAACAGTTTTAAATTTGTAATCTGAAAGTCTAAAAATAATTGTTCATGGTAAGACAGCAACCAGAGATGATAAATAAAAGAAATTATGAGGTACATGCTTTGTCAGCAATGAAAACAAGCAAAAGAATGGTATGATTTGTCACTATATTGTTGGCACTTCAGTAAATAAGCACTTTAGGAACAATCCCTTAGGGAACAATTAAAAAATGTGCCCCAAATTATGAAATGAAACTCTAATAATGGGCTCAAACTTCTTCAGACATAGTACACGGCATAATGAAGATCAAAAATTGAAAATGTTGCTGATAAAGGGCTTTTATACTTAAGTCCTCTGCATTCAGTTAAAGAGGCAAAAATAATATACACTGAGGACTAGATTCACTAGAAAGACTAAATGCCTCTTTAGGCAACCATTTCCAATACAGTATTTTGCTGCAGATTCCCTGGAAGATGACTTTTATTTTGGCTAGGAGACCCTTCTGAGTAAAGGGAAAAGAAAAATTACATGAGAGTTTGACACTTTCAGTTTCCTTCTGGCATTGGATGTTTCCCAGATTTGTATTGAGTGTGCTGTGAATGCAGTTCTTCAGCAGCAATCCCTTAAAATGGCCTTATCCTGCACCTAGAAATGTGTTCATTTCTAAATGAAAGAGGCTGTCCCAGGGGATATAGAAAACATATGTTAAAACACAAATGTAAAAGAAGCTAAGAAAGGTCAAGAGTGGAAAGAACTTAGTGTACTGTTAGCACAGAGGAGATACCAGGTGCTGAGCACCCAGAAGACAGAAATTAGAAGCAAAGTTTGGAACCCTTCTGTTGGGTAGCTAACAAAGAAGAAAGGAAGCAATTATCCAGTGAGGGGAACCATGAAAGATGCAGGAATAGACTCAGAAAAGGATAAAATACAATTCAGAGAAAGATAAGACAAAAAATACGTATGGCATGTAGTATGCAAAAAAAAAAAAAAAAATAGAGCCCTTAGAGTGAGAAATGATAGAATGAAGACAAGATTTAGAGAATACCTGAAATCCTGCTGGAAGACATACTAACAGACTAAAAGTGAGGGAAAATCTGAGCTATAGGGATGGTTTTCTATATTTGAAAGGATGAAGAGATTGTGAGTTTATGATGTTGGGCACTGGAGCAGGCTCCCCAGGGAAGTGGTCACGACATCAGCCTGAGAGAGTTCCTAAAGTGTTTGGACAATCCTCTTGTCCCTACGGTGGGACTCTTGGGAATGGTGCTGGGCAAGGCCAGGAGTTGGACTTGAGGATTCTTGTGAATCACTTCCAGCTCAGAATATTCTGTGTCTGTCTGTGCAAGCCATGTTGTTTCTGAAGGACTTAGTAATAAATAATGAGAAAAATGTATGACAGAAAGTATGAGGTCAAAGGTGATATTTTTAAGAGGGGAGAGAGAAAATTTAGGTGACATAACACTAGATTATATGTGATATGTGAAGCTATATTTACAGTGTCATGACACATATATAACTATAGCAGACCTAAATCAGCAAAACACCAACAGACTTCTGTCTGTGATTTCATACATTATCAGCTTGGCTTTTGTCTGGAACAACTGTATTTGAATAGAATATTACTTTAGTTGTTAAAGAATTATTTCTTTCTCTTCTGATATCATTGCTACCATTCTTTTGGTTGTTAGTCCTCCCTGGAGGAAAGGAAGAATATAAACAAAACCAACCTAGGGAAAGTTAAGATCTATGTAACTAACACAGAGCTGTCGTATCAGTGAATAGAAACACATAGCCATAACTATGTACAGAATTTCAACGTTATGTAAATACATCTGGATAAGCACACAAGGTCGGGCATAACTTGTTTTTCAAGAGGTTGAAGACTTCTGGAAGGAATATAGGGCAGCTAAAAATTTTTAGAGACCTGTGCAGCTGCTGAAAGCAAGCAAGTAATCGAGACTGTGAGCATATAGGAAATATTTGTCAAATTCATGGTACTCAAAATGGGCACAAACTCTATACTCAAGAAATAAATATGATGTGAGGACCAGCAGTATAAACTTCCCTATAATTGCATAATTTCCCTGAGATGTAGGAAATAATGTGGGTGGAAGAAGAGATCCAGACTATTTTTTTTTCTTTTTCTTTTTTTGTAATCCAAACAAACATTTATCTAAGTAGTAGATGTCACAACTTAGATATGTGCAATCAGTCAGGTAGACTTACAATATTAATTTTAGGGGATCTAACAACTACAATAATGCGTTTAGTGTTTGCTAATTTTTCAGCCAGATTTGGACTACTGACCCAGACAGAAGATTAATTTGCAACCAAAGTTTTTCAAGTAGTGCAGAACATGGAGACTTAACTGATTATATTTTTCGTAACAAAAAACAAGACAACACTGCTGACAATTAGCTCAATGAAATTATTTTGTATTTCCCAAACTAACAGTTGTTTTCTGGAGGTTTATCCTAGCAGCAAAACCATATTTCAAATTTAGCCTGTCCTTGGCTCCACCTAATACTACAGGGATAAAAAATATGCAGCAGTAAGAGATAGGAAAGAGCATTATTATGTAATAATTTAATTATTTAATAGAATTATTATTTTATTATCAATTAATTATAAAATAATAAACATAAAGCAGACATTCCAGAGTAGTTTTTCAAAGAGTTACCGTTCAAAAATTAGAAAATACAAAAATGTTATTACAACCCCACTACCAATATCGTATCAGCAGAGTATGCTTATTTTTTAACTCTGCTTAAAATCCATGGTCTCAAGTGATAATCATTTCAGTTCTGTTTTGCCATTTGTTGTGTTTGCATTTTTGGGTACATCACATCTGTATCATATTATTCTCAGCTTTAAAATAGTAATAATTGTATTTTTTTATGTCAGAGTCATAGTAATTCTTCATGTTTTAATATTTTATTTAGCTTTTCACCTGGAAGATGCTCACTGGGGCATTTAACAAAAAAAACTTGTGTCACTACCTTTATGGCAAAGGAAAGCTGGGACCTTAGACCCAGACCTACATTCATCTTGTTCTTGTCCATTGTTTTAATTAAATAAATGGGACTCCTGTGTGTATTATAGACATCTGCTGAGGGTTACACAAGCATTTTCCCATGAAAGTCTCCTCCACAACTTCATGCACCCCACAGTACCCCAGAGACTCTTGCATTGTACCATCCTCTTGTGTCAGTAATTGGTGACTGTTGACAACTGGGCTCCAACCCCTATTTCCAGTATTGCTGATCAGAATCAGGAAGCTCACTTTGTTCTGTGGATCTAATCAGACCAGTTCAACCCAGCTGCTCTTTCAGTTGCAACAGAAGGAATAGACTCTCCATACTTAAACACACTTTCTACTCCAAGATAGTCTCCCTAAAGTAAGTCAACTGGTTGGACCACACCCATATAACACAGAATCAATTGTGAAAGTTAGTGGAAGGCATGTAGGCACACACAGCTCAGAGACTTTCAGTCTGGACAAAAAAATCACCTGGTTTTTCTCCCTGGTTTTTCTCACCAAGCTAAAAAAAAACCAAAACCAACAACAACACCAAAAACCAGCCCCAACACAGCAGGGAGAGATGCATGATGCATCTGCCCCCAAAAACTGGAAGTTTTGATGACAGCTTAGGTTTTCCTTATGGCCTTCTTCCCATTTAAGCCCTAAAAAACTTACAGAAACTGACTCAAAATATACATTTGAAATACAATTTGTAGAAAAAAAAAATCAACAGTCACTAGAAATATAAGCAGAAAAAGCAAATCTTTTATCTTCTGCACAACCTTCCATACCTGCTGAGCTCAGCAGATTTTACTCACCCAGTGAAAGCCAGAGTGTGACCCAGATTTATAGCTTTTCACAAAATTTGCAGATATTTCAGGCATTTCCCATGTAAGAGATGTTGTTAAAAAATGTAGAGCTTGGCTGAGACTAACTGTTCTCTATGAGAGCAAAGCCTCAGAGTATTAATCCAACAGAGTCTTTCAAGCATACAGGAAATTGTGGTGGATTTAGGTCTGAATAGTTAAATGAGAAGAGAGGATCACACTCTTTGCAACTGCTGCAATAAATGATGCTCAACAGAAAAACCCAAATTGTGACCTAAACAGGCAAAAAATGAGGAGTAGTTAGGAACAATGAGAAGAACGCATCAGCCTCATATTAAAAAAAGTGAAACAAAGGACATTCCTGAAAAAGAAGTGTACAACAAAAAGAAATCTAGGATATAACATAGAAAACAGTTGTGGTGAAAATATAATCAGGGTTTCCAAAAGAAAAGTCACTAGAGAGCAATAAACCTTTTTAATCCCCCACTAATTTTCAAAGATGTATGCTCCCTAAGGAAACAGAGATATAAAGCTGCTAACCTTAAGAATATAAAAAACATCAAAAGCATAAAAGGTCACATAAAGTTCCAGAAGAAGCTTGAAGCTTTACCTTCATGTTTGCAAAAGAAAAAATCAGCTTAATTCTTTCATGGTAGTGACTTAGAAAGAAGCTTTTTAAACCAGTTCCCAAAATGTAAAAATGATATTCAAAGACAGGATGTCATTTTCAAAATCAGATTAGAACAGGATTACTTAATTAAAAGAGACAAATTAAAAATAGGAAATAGTACAGCTGGCGCCTCAGAAAAAAAAAAAGGGTGGGATGTGAAGCACGTCAGTAAATGTTAAGAAAAAAGAAAGAAAGAGACAAAAAAGTTCTCAGTAGACGTGGACATCAAAAAAGCATAAATGTGGGGATTTGGAAAATAATTTCTTAAAGACATGTGGGCTATAATTTTAACAGCGGAAATTGCATTAAGCATAGACAGAAAGAAAGAATGAAAAAGCTTGTTACCAAATATTAGCTTTGAAGTATGGAGCAGTGACAAAGGTACTGTAGTGGATGAAAGCCAGCAATATTCAAGGCTTAATAATTCAGTGTTTCTCTCCAAGGCACTCTCTAAAGCTGTATCAATCAAAACAAAAATGCATTTAGAAATAGGGTACATATGAAGAGCAAAAGACCATGAAAGCAGTCTGAATATAGAAAAGCTTGAGAACCTCCTGTCCAATTCACTTAAACAGAAGCTCTCATTAAATGTTTGCTGAATGCATGCAATTAAGCTTATGGGCAGTGTAAGATGACAATATGTAGTCTTTGTTTTTTTGGTTTTTTTTCCCTGATGGACCGGGAGATGGAAAGAAATAAGATCTTAGCATTCAAATAAAAGAACTATAGTGTATAATATTGAAGGTTTCACTGAGTTCAGTAGGTCCTGTGGGATTTAATTGCAAGGCAATTAAGGTGTATAGTGCTCAGAATTCCACTTTTTTTTTTTTCTCTCATTTTATTGGGAAAGAGTATTTCTATTTCTTAGCTCAGAGCTCCATAGTGTAGATGATGATGCCTCATCAGACTGTCCTAAGTCATAAAGCACGGGGAATCTTACAGCTGGACTTCAGGCTGTCCTACACTAATAATTTCCTTTCCAAAAACATTTTAAAAGCAAGAACAAAGCACTCCCATTACACTTCTTTGACTAATTTTTACAAAGCTACTGAATAAGAACAGACAGACAAGAATATTTTTTCCAAGCCTGAGTCGATAATTACATTTCTAATGAATGGTTGTGAATGCTGAAAATTTCTGAAAATCAGGCACTTCATCCTAAATAACAAACTGTTCAACCAAGAATTTTCCATACATGAAACTCTTTCCTGTCCATCCTGCATTCAGAAAGATCATAACTTTCTTCCTCTGCCTGTCTGCTCTTTGTTTATTCTCTACTGCTTCCTGCTTTTCCACCCTTTCCCCTCTACTCCCATTTTTATTTCTCCTTCTTGTATAGTGCTATTCTTGGTGGAAGTCTGTTCAGCCATCCTCCAAAGTATATCCTGCTCTACTGAACACAGCCACTAATGGTGGCAATTCCTTTTGTTTTCTATCTTCTCTTCATCAGAGTGAGTAAAATTATGACAAGAGTCTTAGCAAACAGGTTGCTGTTCTACTCCTCAGAGCATTCTGTGACATACCAATTTGATCACAGAAGCACATGAAATGAACACACAAATTTAGGAAAATCTACATTGAGCCCCTATCCCAAAAGAAAAGAGTGAAGAGATAAAACTTCTTTCTTTTCACAGCATGTTGACACGGTCCAGATTCCTGTTTGCCAGCAGGATGGAAAAGAGAGCTATACAGGGAAAGATTTGAACAAAGAAGCTGAGGTCAAACCTTGTACAATGTCAAGGACCTCAAACTTAAAAAAAGATGTAGCTCCATGCAGCCCTAACAGAAAGAGAATGACACAAAAAACCCATACTTGAAAAGAAAAAACAAAATCCAGTTTAATAATAGATTTCTTTTTTCATGGACTCTCTTCCAGTTCACTTTTATTTTTAGGAAGCTGGTGTCTTACCAGTCACTGGAGCTGGATTTGCACACACTTAGTTACCACGTAACTAATGCAAGTCATTCTAAGGATATTTTTGGTGGGACAAGTTCCAAGTTTGCAGAAATTATTGTTTCATAAATAATTTAAAATTACACAAGAAGTAGCTCATCTGTACAAATTGAAAGTTTCCACCAAATACCTTGTTATTAGTTTCCTTATGTTCATTTCAGCTCTTTATTTAGGCATTTTGTTCTCTTCCCTTTTCTCCCTTTCCATAATTATCTCAACACTTAGGGCAGATTACAAAGATGTCTATACAGACAGCCCACCATCAAACCCTGCAAGCTGCCTCTTCAAACCTTGCAATCAGAGATCTATTATGCTCATTTAGTTAGAGCTAGAAAGTAGAAGTTCAACCCTATCTGGAAATCTGGACCTGAGCTCTACAGCTAAGACCTTGGGCTCTGTAGGTACAAGGGAGAGGAATTGCAGAGCCACTGATGGTCAGACTGACTGCATACCCTGCAACAGGCTAGTGGAGATGACTCCTTGCTTACATGAAAGGATGCTGCCTGCTCATGCTGGTCAGCAACATATTGTTTCTGAGAATGACCTGCTTACCTGCCTTACAGCTTCTGCTGAAATGGCAAAAGAGCAGTAATACCCCATTCTGGGCAGGTACCCACCTTTCTAGCTCTGAACTCTTAAATTCTTAGATTTCTGGTTTATAGTGGACATCTGATTCCATCAGCTCTCAGCTGTAAAAAAAAAGGTGCCCAGAACTGATTCAGCAAAGGCCAATACTTTTACAGAATCAAACTGAAGCTAACATAAAAAGAGTGCACTCTTTTTTGCATGTAAAGAAAAGACCAAATGTAAAAAAAGACTGCTGTATCAAAGAGAAACAACCTAAGGACAACACACTTAAGAAAGCCCAATGCTGATTGGCTGGGTTTGCTGAAACCGAGTTTTAAAGTTTGGAGGAAGGATGGCCCAGCAGTAGTGTGAGAAGGTGCCTTGCCAGGCCATTGCTGTCAGTTATGAGAGAATAAACAATACTGCCACAAGGTCAAAACATGGACATATTGAGGAATGCTCCAGGTAATTAACCTGGAGCAGGTCAGCAGGTTGTAGTCTCCAACTACTGCAAGTCTTCCCTCTGTCTAAAGAAAAATATTTTTCTGAAGTATATTTGATCACTATTTTTAAAGATAATGAAGTGTAAACTAGATTTTTTTTTTTTTTTTGCATCTAATTGGTAACTTCTATAAATATTGTTCTATTACTTTTTAATACAGCGGTTTAGAATTTTTTGTGAATACATTATTTATATTCAGATGGCCATGTTTAAGTAATACTTTCAATTCTTATTAACAAATATGCTCAAGATAATCAGTTGTCTTATATTTTAGAGAAATTGCTAATTCTGTTGGAATGTTTGACTATCTAATACATGCAGCAGGCAAACTTGCTTTAACAGCTTAGTCTTTTTGGGGAAATATGTAGTGCAATCCCTCTATGCAAATCCACTTGCAGAAGCAGCATTATCTGTCACACTTCCTGAAGCTGTCGTGATGACTGGTGATAGAAGACAATGGGTAAAAGTCAGAGCCACTTTTCTCACCCTTGTTAAACTTTCTCTTCAGCAGCATGTGGCACTGCAGGTAATGAGTTCTATCTGTGTGTCACCAGGCTCACTTACAGAGAAAAAGCACTCAGATGTTGGAGGTAAAAGCTGACTTCAGAGAAGCCAAAGTTTGCAGCTAAAAATAAGCCTTTGTATTCAGAGTTCTGCAAAAGTCCCAGATATTCCAATTACTTTTCTGTGTTTGGTACTCAGAAAAAGCTTTTTGCAATAGTGTTATTAAATGATCTAGTTACTGGGGAAACTAAATCCTGATGACCAACAATCAGCCATAGTTCTCTCCAGATATTCTCGGAATTCTTGAATTCATGAGTTAAAAAAGTAGAAAATTATGTTAAATGATTAATATTTTTCCACAAAAAATATTTAGTATTAAAATTAAGGAAGAAGGTAATAGACAACTTCAGTAATGATGAACTTTAGACACTATTTTGGAGATAAAATCCCACGGCAACCCACCCCCTGAAATAGCTAAAACAAGCTGATCAGCAAAATTAATGCTAAATATTGGGAGCTGCATTAGGTAACAGCTGTGTGCATTAATTCACATCTGAATTAATGCAGTAGAACCATCCCAAAATGTAATGATGATCACCTTTTACTCGTTAGCATTTCTGCAATTCCCACTGCATCCTTTAGTATGAGGTAAAGCAATTGTGATGCTGGTCAAAGCAAACTTTCCCATCATACGCTGTAAGACAAAAATCACCATAACAGTATATCTGTGTATGTCTATTCAACACCTGTAGCACTGTATTTTCACTGTATTTTTTTTTCCTTTTTCCTAGTTTTTCAAATTAGGAGAGATTTTGATCTCACTTAGACTTGCAATGAAATGTCCAAAATCTAGTAAACTATGGGTTGAAAATGGGTTTTTGTTTGTACAATTCCATGTTATTTTCTTTTTCTTCCATTAATAAAAAGTCTATTTAAAGCCTCTTTTTTAGACTTTTATTTTTACCCAGTGTGCAGCTGAAAAAGAGTAGGCTAAATCAGCCAGTCTTCAGACACATAGAAGCACATGCCAGGAGCTTGCCTTTTTCAGTCACATTTCACTTCCTTTGTTCCAGCAGAACTCTCATTCACTTGAAATTGAAATTTTGACTAAGGACTAGAATATTTAATCTTGTATGTGAAATGGTGGAATAAAGTATGCTGATTTCCCTGGCATTTCAACAGCTTTAGCTGTATCTGTGCTGATGGTCTCCAGTATCACAAAGCTATATTTTTTCCTCATAATTTTTTTCTTACCAGGATTTTATCACTGGTAATTTTTTATTAAGCTTGCATAACAGAATTCTCATGCATTATCAACTGTGTTAAATATTCTGATAACTTTCAGAAGCCTAATTTTTCATGTTCAACAGGATCTGAGGTCTTTCTGAAATAACCAAGTAGTCATTGAAACTTTTGACATTGTGCATACCGTGGCAAGGAGAGTCCACAAATTCAGTTCTCTGATCAATAATTACAGGATACAAAATTCCTACAGCTTATTTTAGCAAAGTGATTATTTAGGTAGCTTTAGAAAAACCTGATAAATCACTGGATACAGGAGTAGTTTTCCAAATATTTAAAATACAATAATAGCAATCCTGTATTTAAATTTTAATAATGTCTAATTTAAGAGGATAATATCTCAGACTTTAGAATGTATGATGTTTAGATGCTGTTCTAGAGGGTTTCAAAAATACTCATTTTCACAGCCCAAGAAACCTCAGAAAGTGTGGGGTTTGCTATTTCTAAGCATGGTAATAATACTTACACTCCAGCCAATCTTGTCTTGCATGAAAAAATAATTGCCTGCTGTGTTAGCATATATCTAACTGGTAACAAATTAGTTAAACCTAACTTGTATAAATTATGTCTCACTTTAGCTATAAATATCATCTATGAGCATAGTGAATTTATCCAACCTGATGTAACTGACTGCACATGTTTTTAAGAAAGATATAATTTCAATTTCTTCATTTACTATGAAACATTATTGTTGAAGATCTTACCCTGAAAGCTGGGATTTTTCAGAAATGTTTGAGCAAGCAACATCTTTTGCAGTATTTCTTCTTTTATCATAGTTAACACATCTCTTCTTATCAGCACTGAAACACATAGCTTAAAAACACATACACGCAGATAACACTTCGCTCAATATTTTTCCTGTGTTGATAAGAAAAGAAAGCAATTTTACTGGGATTTAGATACATTTTGGAAAGGCCATAAAAATCTGATAGAAAAAATACTCTTGGTATGTAATAAGACTGTGAAAATAGCACTGCCAAGTTCACTTTATGAATATGGACAGCCACACCAGGGGTTAAGACTGTCTCCTTCTGTCTTCTTCAGTTTGGAGCTTCTGTTTTAAAAAACAACATTCCACTGTTAAAACCACATGGGTCAAATCCGACAGTCACAGGCTTTACAGCCTCACCTTCTGCCTATATTAAGTAGACACCCCACAGAAGACTTAGAAAGCCTCCTTTTATTACAGCATTTGAACAATTTTTAAAGCCTTAAATGTCCAACCATAGTTGTTGATGTCTGATCAAGACCTTCATTTCAGCAGGTTTATAATTTATTTTATTTTTACCTTTTGGGTGAAAATTGATTCCCATCTATGTTTGGGAATTCTTCCCATCTCAGATTTGAGTTTTCAACAAACTTCTGACAAAGCACCTTATCCTTCTCTGAGTGTGAAGATAAAGAAAGCCAGGAGTATTCATAGCCTAAATGATTTCTAATAATTTTTCCACAGAGAAGATTGATTGGGTCAAAAGAAGCTGAAAATTTTCAGTCTTCCAGTATAATGTGCTGTTTTCTGATCCAACAAAAAGGATTGGCCGAAGCACAAATTTATGCTGCATAGAGTCACTATAAGAATTGTAGGTAAAACCTCCAAATACTCCACAGTGAGACAGTGTTAATTTACTACTGATTCCGCTTGTTTGATGCCACAGTTATAATATCCATTTTACCAGTATTGCCTCTTGGTTTATTTTGGTATATTTTTGCAATGTTTATGTCAAAACAGTCCATACAAATATGAGTCACGCTGTTTTTATTACTATCTCTCTCCATTGTAAAAGAAACAATAATTTAAACATATATGTCTCAAAAATACCTCAGTGTCTGCATGCGTATATATCTGTTGAGACCAGGCCAGCTTCTTCTGCATTTCAAGTTGACCATTACTGAGTTCTGTAGGTACTAGAGCAATTATGAAACGTGAAGTTTATGTATTAACACTGTTTTTTTAAAAACACATATTGGTTATTCCAAATTAATTTCCATCAACAATATATCAGAGAATGTTTTCTGCTAAATACTACAATGAATAAAAAAGTATTCTGCTGTGGCTTTATACCTTTGTAGTCTATTTCACTGGTATCTTTACATTTCACATCAGTCTTTCTCAACTTTCAGGAAGTTATCATATAAAAACCCACATCCCCTGTTCAAAGAGCTTTGAAAATACTTCATTTATATTTTTGTGTCTGATAACATATCTATGTCTTATTGACTAAATTGTCTTCTTAGTAAAGAGTAGGAATAATTAAAAGTCTGTTTATTTTCAGATAATAACTCTCATTGTGCTCAACTCATCCCCCATTAAGAAGATAGTAAATACGGATATGTTGTAAAAATAGCAACAAAATTTCAGAGCCTCTGAATAATGCTCTATTTTTCTTTCATAGACAAAAAACTGCCATTAGTAGAAAACTACATAGAAAGCTGGATATTTTTCAGTTAATTGTTGCTCAATGATTGATAGTAACTTTTTCGTGCTTGGGACTCAAACTCCTTATAAGTATATTAAAAAGATGAGCTTAGAATAAAATTTGATATTAAAATAAGAGAGTGCTATGTTAGAATAACACATTTATCAATGTTCACTCATGTTCATTTTTTGACTTGGCTAAATTATACTAGGATCTTTAAATTGGGGGATTTTTCTAAATTCCTGCATAAGTTATTCTCAATCTCTTTTGATAATGATCTGTAAAAGTTAGTAATATAACTAATATATTTAAGAGCGAAGACAAATATATGGACTAGTGACTGGGCTGTCATCCATAGCCTAGTGCCTATGGAGCACAAAATAAATATGGAATAGATATGTTTAAGATTTCTTCTCTATGCTAGACATAGAGTATAAATGCAATATATTTATAAATATATACATATTCCCATATAAATGTATAAATACTGTAAAAATATACTTTCTCTGAAGTGAACATCAAAATCATAGAGCTAGGGATAATTCTGTATCATGTGTCTATCATATCATAAAATAAGACATAAATGTAAATCTTTATCCATGTGGTTCAAGTTTCACAACTATTTCTAACTCAAAGAAGAAAAAAAAAACTGACAGAAACTGGAAAATGTGAGGAAAAACATATCTTTAAAAAATGTAAGTATGCTGTATGTTAATCTGTCTGCACTTAAGAAGTTCATACATTTAAATTGAAATAAGAATTGATACAAAACTGTTCTCTTGGTTAAGATAGAAATAAACCTTTGAAGACTGAGACAAAAAATATTGTTGAGTACTTCAGTCTTCCTCTCAGTTTTTGCTACCTGTTTTCCAACCTCATTTATTGCAGGAGGAGGAAGTTCCACCTTCTTTAATATTGCATTCCTGATTAATATATCTGTCCAAATTACTTTTGTCAAAGCCCTTCTTGTTATTTGTTGCATACCTTACTAAGTTTAGTTCCAGCTTCACCTTGGTCTTCCTCACACTATCCCTATATAAGTGAACTTCATCCCATATTCTTCCCAGGTTTCCTTGCTTCCACTGACTATGCATTTGCTTCTTTCCCTTTAATTTGACCAGCAGGTTCCTACTCAGCCAGGGCTATCTCTTGCTATCCTTGCCCAATTTCTTGCTCCTGGGGATCTCTAACTCTTGCACTCCATGGCATCTTTCTTAAAGATCTGCTAGCCCTGTTTTCTCCCTTGTCCCTGACAGCAGTCTCCCAGGAACTCTCTCTGACTTCTTCCCTGAAGGGGTAGAGGTTTTCCTTCCTAAAGTTTAGAGGCCTGACTTTGTTCCTTACCTGGCCATATCCCTCAGGACTGCAAAGTCCAGTGGGTGATCACTGCAGCACAGGCTGACTCCAATCTAGGTGACCTCAATTGGTTTGTCTACATTGGCGGCCATCAGATTCAGTATTGCATCCCCACTGGTAGTACTGTCTATTACATCACTTAGGAAGCCATCCTCCCCGCATCCCAGGAGTTTCTTGGGTTGCCTGCAGCTTGCTGTGCCTGTTTCCCAGCAGATTCTGGGGTGGTTGAGTCCCCCAGCTGTAAGATGCTGTGAGTCAAAAGATTCTCCTTGATCAGGAGCCTGCAGTAGACACCAATGATGAGTTTCTCCTTGTGGCCTCAGTCTCTGACTCTTACCCACAGGCCTTCAGCTGGCTCAGGGCTGTTCTTCAGCCACAACTCTTCACACTCAATCCATCTCTTGGGGTACAGGGCAACACCTCTGTCCCACATTCCTCCCCTGTCTCATCTGAAGAGCCTGTAGCCATTGATAGCCACACCCCAGTCATGGGATTCATCCGTGAAACTCAGGGACTGAGTTTCATTTGGACACATCCACAGCTAAATTCTTCTTCCTAATGTGTGCTTCCCAGACATGTGTCTCTGATGTGAGACACTGTACGTATTTATTGCTGAAAAGAAAATCAGATCATTTAATAAAATCTCATTAACCAACAATCCTTTATAAATCAAATAGATGAAATTAAATGATCAAGTTTTAAGACCAGGTCTTCTAGTAATGTATATGTATATTGTTAATCACTTATTTTAGGTTCAACAGTTGACTGATTTTTTCAAAATTAATATATACCAATTCTTAAGATAACACAGCTGCAATTGTTATTAGTAGAAGCTAAGGAAACAAATAAGCATTTGTGTTCTATAATTTTCTTTACTGTTATGTCCTGTTAGCTGAATACAAGAATATAAATACTGAGGCAGTATTTGTCAGTATCTTCTCATCATTCACCCTTCCTCCCCACGTTACGTAACTTCCAGGTTTCACAGCTGTCTTTTTTGAGGGTTTTACAAGCAATTGATTTTTCCATTCACAAAAGAAGTGGCATTTGTCCCAACAAGAATGGCAATAATAGTTTGGAAATATGCATTCAATTTTCCTCCAGCTGAGAGAAAAGCACAGCAAAATATTCTACACTGTTTCCATACTTGAGAGGGCAGAATCTAGACAATATCTTCATGGATACAGAAAATGGGGAACAAATGCAGATCATAATCTTTACCAATAAGTAGAAAAAAAAATTCTACTTCCCTGTCTGTCTTTGAGCTTCTCCTGTCTTTGTCTATTTGCTTCTTTTGTATGTAGAACATCTGTCTCTGCCAGATCATGAACAGTTAAGCTGTCACACTGTACAGTTTGCCCACTGCATTTTAAACCTTGATAGGTGCATTGGTTTAAAAGTTTAAATTCTTAAAAAAAAAATCCCATAACAGTGAATGTTCCAAAATTATAAGCATTTTTTTTTTTCAGATTTGAGTCTTCACCTTATAAGACTTCACAGAGGCACTAACACAAATACCACCAAGTTTTGGGAAGCTGGGTCTAGAATACTGATTCAGGCCAAGTGTGGTGGCCTCAGTTTAACTATTTTAGATTTAAAATGCATGTCACCTCAGAATATGACTCAAAAGCATTTATAAATAGATATCAAAATAAAGCTTACCTATACCCATCTCACTGGTATGATAGAACATGGAAATAACATAAAAGCAATAAAGCAGAACGTTTATGGACATCAATTACAATTTTATTCTGAAAGATTTCTGGATTTTATAATGCATATATTCGCAGCTTCTGTGTAGAGGTCTTTACTTTTATTTTTTTCATTGTGTGTGTGCATGCGGTACTTCCTTATAATTAAAAAAAAAGGCTTATGATTTGCCTTGAAACTATGAATAGCATCTGGGATAACTCATTTGAAACCCATTTGTTTTCCCTTGCAATATAGACAGACATTGAAGTTCAAAAATAAATAGGGCACATTGTAAAATGTTTGGCAGTCTTTACTAGAAGAATAGTTTTTTGAGAGTCTATCTCTCATCTGTGAGGCATGCTTAGATTTCATGTCTGTCAACTTCAGGAGGTAAAAGGGATGTGGAAGAGAATCATATGGTCCTCGTGTTTTCCTGGAAAGTTTGAGCATACAGATTAACTATGTGTGCCCTTTATCTTGTATTGACTCTGATCAACTAAATGAAAAAGTTCTACCAATTCCTTCCCCTTTTCTTCTTTTCTTTTCTTTTCTTTTCTTTTCTTTTCTTTTCTTTTCTTTTCTTTTCTTTTCTTTTCTTTTCTTTTCTTTTCTTTTCTTTTCTTTTCTTTTCTTTTCTTTTCTTTTCTTTTCTTTTCTTTTCTTTTCTTTTCTTTTCTTTTCTTTTCTTTTCTTTTCTTTTCTTTTCTTTTCTTTTCTTTTCTTCTCTTCTCTTCTCTTCTCTTCTCTTCTCTTCTCTTCTCTTCTCTTCTCTTCTCTTCTCTTCTCTTCTCTTCTCTTCTCTTCTCTTCTCTTCCCTTCCCTTCTCTTCTCTTCTCTTCCCTTCCCTTCCCTTCCCTTCCCTTCCCTTCCCTTCCCTTCCCTTCCCTTCCCTTCCCTTCCCTTCCCTTCCCTTCCCTTCCCTTCCCTTCCCTTCCCTTCCCTTCCCTTCCCTTCCCTTCCCTTCCCTTCCCTTCCCTTCCCTTCCCTTCCCTTCCCTTCCCTTCCCTTCCCTTCCCTTCCCTTCCCTTCCCTTCCCTTCCCTTCCCTTCCCTTCCCTTCCCTTCCCTTCCCTTCCCTTCCCTTCCCTTCCCTTCCCTTCCCTTCCCTTCCCTTCCCTTCCCTTCCCTTCCCTTCCCTTCCCTTCCCTTCCCTTCCCTTCCCTTCCCTTCCCTTCCCTTCCCTCTCTTCTCTTGTTCTATGAAATGAGGCACCTAGAGAATAATAACATTACTTTATCCAAAGCCTAGATAAAAGGACAGGTCTAATGTAAACATATATATGTGTGTGTGTGTATGTATGTAAATCACCAAGGAATGCTTGCACATTTTTTATTAACTATACAGATTAACCACTTGGTCCATTTCTTGGCCATGAGTAGTATGAAATTCTGCAGTATTATACAGTAGTCTTGTTCATTTGAGTGTCATTTAGTTCTCAGTAAAATCCACTTGTACATTTTCCCCCAGCTCACAAACCACAAAGACAATTCCCCAGTTCGTCCTCTGAACCTCCTTTTTTGACATTGAAATGGAGGGGACTGAAGACAGTGTCAGTTAAGATTCAGTCTGCTTTCTTTGAGCTAAAAAAATGCAGCCTTTGCATTGCAGAGCTCTTTGACAAGGTTTAAAAATATACTTCTGAACAGAAGTTGCGCTATCCCCCTGCTTATATGCCCAATTGTGCTGTAATATAATGCACTTTAACAAAATTTGCAGAAATGTTCTACAAGTGCATGTCGGAAAATTCAAACAGACTGACTCTGCCATCTGCTACTTCTGATAAGAGACTCCTCTGTCTGTTGAGCAGGTAGTGGAGAGACTCACTGAAGAAAAGAGAAGATAATGAAACACTGAAAACATGCTGTATTTCACATTTCCTTGTGGACACGCATCACCTAATTGGGGGTCAAACCAATGTTGTGAAGTATTTAGAATGCATTGTGCATTCAATTTGAATTAACTAACTATGAATATATGCAGAACATTACAAAGTAAGCCTGATGTAATTTGGCCACTGAACTCAACTCCATCTCTGTTTCAGTGACAAGACTAACAAGAGCAGGTGTAACCGTTAAGGGACACTTATCTCTACTGTGACACTCATAGCACAATACCAAATACCTCAGCCTGCTGGGGACACACAATTAAAGCAGCATAAAGATTAGCTCCATAATCACAGTAAGTCTGAGTAAGGACAGCATGCAGTTGCAGTGTTCTAGATGAAAACAGAAGTGACTCGTTCCTTTTTTTTCCCCAGTACCAACAGGAAAGTACTATAGTTTGAGCTATTTCAGAACACAATTATTTTATCTTCCATTCAAATTTGATATATGTGCCTAGGCATTAAAAGCTTGACTTTTACTCAAGCCTGACTCAATGATTGCATCCTTTGTAGGCATGGTTTCCATCCCATGTACAATATTCTGAAATGCAGCTAGCTTAATCAGCCCTTAATGCTCTTGCACCCTTTATTTTCTTCCATATTGCCAGACAGACAGTCCTTCCAAAAGTTAATGACATTAATGACATCTGTTGGCTGCTATGGGGTAGCAGATCACCATTCGCATCTGTTGCTTTGTGACAAGGTTAACTCTGAAAATAAGTGTGAAAATATTAGTTTATATGTACTGTTGTTGATGACACCTGAAGAAGCCATGGTCACAATGAAGAAATGAGATTAAAAAGAAAAATCTAAAGCAGATTATAAAGATGCTTAGGATGCTTGTGTTTTCAGTACCATCCTAAGAGAAGATTGGGAGAAAGCCTTACACAGATCAGGAGAGGCTGAAAAAGGATCTGTTACTGAGGAAAATGAGACGAACCAAAAGATAGGAACTGTGATTAGCTCCCAGTGTGGATCCTCAAGGGGAAAGATGAACTGCAGAGGAACAGCTCTGAGTGGGATAGAACTAACCTTTTATTTTAAGGGCCTGGAATAGAGAGAAAGCCCACATACAAAGCACTGTGTTCTTCAATGGTGTAGGACTCTGTTCCAGATGAAAGGCACAAGGACTGGGAAAGGATAGACTTGAGGGAGATTTGACTGAATGTTAGATACTCTCCCACACGAGGTAAGTAATGCCAAAGGGACCACTCTGAAATGGCAAATAGAAGAAATATTACAAGGAAGAACTCTAGGCTAGTGAGACTTATCAAAAGACTAGTCAGGAAAGCTTATTTTTGACAGTTCTCAATAAAATCCTTCCATCTGCTTTTCATTCTCTCTTGTCCTCTCTTTCCCAGTGAAGTAAATCAAGAAGTACCTCTCTCCAGGCTGGATGAAATATTTATGTAGATATTCCTTTTGACTGACATGTTCTATCACCAACTTCCACAAGAGGATTTCTAGTGTTCATCTCTTCCACTGACCTGGCTGTGCCCTGTTTCTAGATGTTCCTAGGTTTCACAGGCTAATCGGAACATTTCATGTAATTTCGTGAAGCTTACAGACTCCATAGACCTCACCCCAGCAATAAAAATGGGAAAAGATTTTTCAAATTTGCCATGATAATTTGAAAATAGGGCTTCTAACACAGCGAATATTACTGAATAAATTTGTTTCAATAGATAAAATATCCAAATGTTGGGGATATGAGCCATTCTTGATTAAAACTAAATGATATTTGCTTCACTACGCAGTACTTTGGAATGTTAGTCACTATAGTCTTATCTGTCTGTTTTCCTTTCAGTGAGTGTTAAAAATTTAGGAACACAGATATTAAATTAGTGTCCATCTTAATACTTTGGAAGAATAATGTTAAATCACTGCAGCAAAGTAATCTTAAAATACAGATGAACACAGCAGAAAACTTGTTGTAGGAGCAAATAAAGTTTGAAAGACATGTTGCTTTTCTGTTTTCTAGCAAATCTTTAAGGAATTTCAAATCTGATCTATTTATATTTTTTGAACTAGTTACTTCAGAGCAATATAGTTTGGTTACTCAAGAAAAAGTGCTTTGCACAGTGAGTAAAAACCAGTATGAGAAAATATTACAATTCTTAGTCAATTAGTTTTATCACTGCCTAAAATTCCATCCATGAATCACCATTGATCTTTCATAAACACTATTGAAGCCAAAACGTTAATAATTATGGGGAACAAAATTCCTGTTGCATTTCTGTAAAACTTCAATCCATGTTAAGGCAAGGCCCAATAGAGAAAGAAGCACACACTCATAGGTAAAGTACATATTTTCTCAGTAGACTAAAATAATAATGGTGAAAGAAAGCTCCTGACAAAATACAATTTAATAGAATCATGGAATGGTTTGCTTTGGAAGACAACCTTGAATATCATCTTGTTCCATGGCCTGGAACACCTTTCACTAGACCAGGTTGCTCAGAGTTCCACCCAGCCTGGCCTTGAACCCCTCCGGGAATGGGGCATCCACCACTTCCCTGGACACCCTCACAGTAAAGACTTTTTTCCTACTGTCTAATCCCAACCTATTATCTTTCAATTTGAACCCATTCTTCCTTGTCTTGTCACTACATGCTCTTGTAAAGAGTCTTGCCCCATCTTTCCCAGAATCTTTTGTACAAGTATTTCTGCTGCATTAGAACTTTGGATGTCTATTTGCCATCAGCACAGTATACCATTCCCATCTTGTTTTCTTTGAAAGTGAAGCTTGGTAGACTTGTTTTATACAGAACTGGAATGAAAGCAAGTAATGTTAATTGTCCTTTGTAATACAAGTTACGCATTTTAAGCAACTAGACCAAGTTTGACATTTTATGAATATTTTGTGTTACTGCCATGCTCAGGCAAGCTGTTCCATGCACTCTGCCACAGGAAATCTTTGGGCTTCACTCTTTTTGATTCTGTTTATACATTTGCTCCAAAGACAGCTGATACTTTGCAGATTTCAATCTTCCTTTTCATAGTTGATCCCTTAAGTGGAAGCATAAAAGCAGCATTTACCATGGTGGATGTGACTGAACCTGCCATAGTTCCCATTTTTTCCTACAAATGGATTGTCCTTGAATTGCTGTTGGGAATTACCCTAACCAGTGGGTCTTTCCAGTAGTATTCTTTTGAGATACTTGGTACAATTTATACCCTGTAGATGATTATGTCAGGCTTTCTGCTAGCACAGAAACCATTGACATAATAATTTTTCTTGTCTTTTATCTTCAAACTCTTTGTAAAAATGGCAAGCAGTTAAATAAGCACTTCAGTATTAGTGTATTCAGAAGCTATGGACACATCTGTAAGAACAAATACTGCCCCTGGTTATCACCCTTGGACATCAGCAGTGACCTTTCTTACTAGCACTACCCTCCAATACAATGAATAGAGGATTATAGTCACCTGAAAAGAACTCATTAATTATCCCAATCACCTTTTTCTTCTTCAAGTTGTCTTTATCTTACAAGATCACATATGTGACTTTGGAGAATGATACAAACCCTAATCCCAATGTTGTACCCACACAGTCAATGAACAGTAAACTACATTTCTATAGCTATAGTAAATGATCATTATGGGTACACATATTAGAGCAGTGGTTTCTTGTTTAAATGCATTTAATTATTCACAAGCATATGCAGAATATTTGTTTACACAGTTCCTTTGTGTATATGGGAAGCCCTTCTGGCAAAGTTAAACACCTTTACATGCATACAAAATTTCCTATTTCGATTGACAGAGCTTCATTAAATTATTTATAATTACCTTCTTCGTTCTTTTTTGTTATGACTGGTTTGAAATACACATGCACAAAGGCATTTCTAATTGTGCACTGCATTAATATGAAGAAATATTCCAGAAGGCCAAGATTATGCACCTTTCACATATTTTTCCCCTGTGGAGTTGACTTAGCAGAAAATCATGAATCATTCAATTTCTCTCATAACATAGTAAGCAGTTAAGAACATTTCCTTTTAATAATCTCTTGCTAAATTTTTTTTTCTATTGCAACTGGAAAAGTATAGAACATAAAGAAATAGGGATAACATCTGGAATAAAATACATAAATAAATAGTACAAATTATTTCAAAAAGTAAATTTACTGGGGTTTCTGGAATTTTGCAAAATTAATGTATCCATTAATGAAAAGACAGTTTTTACTGTATTAAAACCACCTATAGTAACTATTGATATTTTGTGATATTTAATATCTCTTACCTTGTGTCAAGAATTTAATTCAGTTCTTATCTTTTTAGAAAATGGATTGAGAGAACAGAATTCAAGACTCCTGTTGAACTTTATATTTTTACTCTATAGCTGTTTACTTGAAATCAGAAAACTTGTGATTTGGGTCTGAATTTCAGTGTCTGCAGCATTCTGAACTGAGTATTCCAGAAGTCATTTCCATTCCATATACCGTACCTTTAGTTTGCAGTTTAGTTTATGACTGAACAAAGTTCTCTCTCAACACCATGTTTGAGTATCAGGGCCAAGTACTCAGATAAATTAAGACAGGAACGAGGACAACAATGCAGTACTGCAAAACAGAATTTTGAACTTGGAGCACCTGAACCTATCCCTGGTATGTATGTATATGTATGTGTGCATGTTCTACCTATGTAGCAAACACAGGGTAATTGGTATTAGTTCAGAGTGTAGCGAAAAGAGGGCTAAGCAAATTGAAATTATCTTGTACTTACTTGGATAAATCAGTTCACCCAGATTATTACTGTGAAGCAGCTGTTGTTAAAAACTAGCTTTTTCTTGAGCTGATTTTCTGTTGTGTGTCCCAATTAAATATATTAATTGTCCCAGAGAGAAATAAAGTATTCCTCTGGTTCAGTTGTTAAGCACTGATATGAGAGGGCTTATTGTAGTTGAAGTTGATATATGATAGAACAACTTCATGAGAATTTTACTTATTACCAACTTTACCTGTTAGATTGACAGCTAAGCTACTTGTCAAAGATTGAGAATTCAAATATTCTAATTTTAAACGTTTTTCTAATTATTAAGAAAAAATAAGCAGCAGCATCCTCATTATCCTCAGCATTGTTTTCCTTGTTCTCTTTCTATTGCACATGCCACAAATTAACTTTTGAGACATCTTACATGAACAGAATTTAGTGCTTTTTTGGGTGATAGTCACACATTTTAATTTGAGATTTACCTAGCTGGATGATTTTTATTCATTTTGTTCTCAATTTCTGTCAGTGAATTAAAAAATTAATCACTTATAAAATAAATCAATAAGCTCTTGTAACTAACATACACGTGCTTGTGGGACATCATTTCTGTTTTAATACCCAGATGCTGGAAAAGGTTTCTTCCAAACAAAGGTAAAATTTTAGTCCCAGTGGTAAAATCCTGGTCCCACTAATTCCTTGAGATTGACTACTGGATCCCAGGATTAATACCCCTCTACCTTCCTAAAAATCACTCATATCAGACTGTCGGATGGGTATTATCTGTACACTATACATAGTATATTCATTTTTATATTTTATGTATCTATATGTGTATGTACACTCCAGAGGGTAGATTTAACAGGAAAGGAATTTCATTCAAGCATACGCCACCAAAAATTGCCTAGAGTATTAATAAAAATCAGAGGTCCCAGGAGCATAATTACAGTTGCTGTAAAAATTTCAGGGTTTTTTCATAATGCAATTTTTATGACTACTGAAAAAATGTCACTGTTCTCTAGCAGAAGAAAATAGACTTTTTTTTTTCCAATCAGCCTGTGAAATGCATAGAATGTGGTTATTTGCACAATCTTCTCCAGAAAACAAATTTGGTACATGTTTGTAGATGATAGTTAAAAATCTGTGCTCCTGTACAGTCAATGAAGAGAAGTATAATGTGGTGAGGGGGTAACTCAAAGCTCAGAAGGGATGAATAACCCACAAAGCACGCCAGCAACATACCTACACCTTTGACAGATGGCAGACACATTAAGGTTGGATGTGAATATAAAAGAGAGAGCCTGCATTTCTTTATGGTCCCAGAACACCAGTAAAAATACATAAGTTATGAATCCAAATCTCTCATGACAATAGTTGTGTAATGGAGTAACCACTGATAAATAAAACAGAAGTCAGATGATATCTGTAACAGCACAGAGAAAGCCACAACTGTCAACTCATCACTTGACTAGTAATCAATGTTGTTTCACATAAAATAAGCAAAGGTGAAAATGAAACACTGACTTTGTGAACGCTTGATTAAATATGGAGCCAATTAGGCTGGCACAGTTTAAGTTAAGAGTACAGGTGGTGAATCACCTCACTCTTAGGTCAAATCAAAGAAGAGATACAATTAGAAAGACAAGCATACTGCAGTCAAGATGATTCAAAGAGTGAAAAATTACATGGTTGTTAGCAAAACTCTGACAAGCATTAAGAATAATAAAAATAACTGCTTATTAAACAACTGCTTATTTGGATTAAAAGCTTTCAATTTAAAATTGTTAACAGGAAAGCTGTAGTTGTTACCCTACACTTCTATATTTAGAATTTTTGCCAATAAATAAGTGATTTCATTCACAGGGACCAATTCATTTCAACTTTTCTAATATTCAGTTTCTCCCTCCATACTGATATATCCAGACTGTGCTCTGACTTCTCCCTTCACAGCATTTCAGTGTGCTTTACCATCTCTGTGTATTCTACATAATCTTCATTGTTACAGTATCTGGCTTCTTTCCACTACTGCATTATGTATCAATTAGTATGCTTTAGCACAGCACAAAAAAAACCTTAGTAAAGTGCAAATTATTGGGATTGGTGCAACAGTAACCCTGTTGTACAGGAGAATGAGTTGTCTACATGTCTGTTTTGTCTAAAGATTTGTGAAGCAGCTGATGCAAGGACATGGGAATGCTTGAAGGTTGATATAGGAATGTTTGACATGAGCCAGGTCTTCCTTACCCCCAGTTCACATCCAAGGTTTTCCTCTCATAAAAAATGAACACTCATAGAATCACAGATTCACTTATATTGGAAAACAGCTCCATGATCAAGTCCAATCTTTGACCAATCACCTTGTAAACTAAGCAAAAGCAATATGTGACAGGTCCAGTCACTTCTTGAACACCTCCAGAGATGGTGACTCCCCCACTTCCTGGGCAGTCCATTCCAATGCTGAACCACCCTTTCAGTGAAAAAATTCTTCCTAATGTCCGGCCTGAACCTCTCCTGACACAGCTTGAGGCCATAACTTCTTGTCCTGAAAGAAGTTTCTTAGGAGAAGAGGCCAGTACCTACCTTGCTACAGCGTACTTTCAGGCAGTTGTAGAGAGCAATAAGGTCTCCCCTGAGCTCCCTTTTCTCCAGGCTGAACAACCACTCTTTAGAGGACTCAGTTTTTACATCCTTCACTACCTTCATCCTTCTCTGGACACAGTGCAGCACTTCAAAAGTCTTTCATGAAGTGAGGGGCCCAGAACTGGGACAATACCCAAGTATCATAAGGACTTTAATCTTATTCCTGTTTGAAATAATCTGGGAATAAGGATTCTGACACTTTAACATCCATAACATGTCATATACAAATTGTGAAACTGTGACTGCATCATGGCTACTCCTGACTAACTGTGTCTCAAAAAGGCATTAAGAAAACTTGTCCTTCTGCAAAAGGGTGTGACCATGCTTAAAAGTAAGATCTATATATTTTGTCATATTCTGAAGCAATATTTTTACAGATCTCTCGGGCTCTGACAATTGATAACTTAAATAGGGCCAAGATCAATAGGTGTGACATTGTTAACTTCTTTAGGGACACCTTGTATGGACAGACAGTGGATGAGTTTGTTCACGAGATCCTTGCTGTTGATGGACAAGTTTCAGTGTTGTCATTAGGAAAGCTTTCCAGAGACTGATAGTTTTGTACTGATCTTTTATTTATACTGCATGCCACTTCTCTCTATTCTTATTATTTATACTGCGTGTGGTTTTCTGACTAGTCTTGGTTTGCAACAAATTATCTTTCATCACACTTTTACTTTTGCAAGTCAAATGGTGTGTTCAGGTTTAATTAGAGGCCATAACTCACTCTAATAAAATTCTGTTAAATTGGAAATAACTTTGAGATATCTGAATTCACAATGCACTGCATTGAATTTGGGAAAAAATGCTGGTTTTACAGATGAAATGGAAATATGATTTAGCATTAACTGTAGAACTACTGGCCAGATACTTCTATTAGGAATTAACTTGGGTTTGTGTGCTACTCTCAATGTAGTTTGATGCATATGGGTTATATAATTCAGATGAGCCTGTTTGAAAATCCCAGTCTGTATATTTAGTTCTCAATTTTCTTTGCTTTTCTGAAAGACATACACTAAGTTTTAACAGCTTTTCCAATGTAAAGCAATTGCTTTCCATGTCAAACAAAAGCCCTTATTAGTGTGAGGTAATGTGTTAGCTACTAAGATTCTGGTATGCTAGCAAACTAATAAATATTCATAAATAAACTTGAACTAGACAATGCACAGATTCTCTGAAGGATGTGCTATAGTCTTAATCCAGAGAGTGTTGTAGTAATTAACAGATAAAAGGGGAGGTTCATTAAATGAATATGCAGTGTCATGAAATCAGAGCTGTACATTGATCAATGCTAACTTAAAGATTCTTCCTTAGCTAGAATATTTTGACATCCTATTTATCACTAGTACTATTTTTAGATTTTTAATTAGTAGATCACCAGCCCTTACCTCATTAACTTAGCTTCTGCAAAAACATTATTTCTAGAGATAATAGCTAGGTTAGAATAATCACCACTCCCAATTTCTTGGGCTGAAAGGAAGGACAGGACTTAAGCTTCTGTGACATGAAAATATATTTCACACCAGGCAAATGTGACCTTGACTCAAGAGCATACGTCTTACTTTCGGAACAATTTCTCTTCACTTTATTTTCCTAAATGCATTAACTTCAAAACATATACCTTTACAAAGACAAGTGAAACATTTCCTAATTTATCTTAAAGGCTTATTTCTAGCACTCTGTTTGCAAAAATGTTTTGGGATATATTTCAGCAGAAATTGTACTTTGATGAGTGTTTAACACAGCTTGCTGCATATTTGTATAGATAGGTTTTTAAACACTTGGCCTTTATAGTCTTTTTTCTTTGAGAGAAAATATAATTTCCAGAAGATAAAATGAACCAAATGGTGACATATTCACATAAGGTTTAAGAAACTAATAAGAATCAGACAATGGACAAATCAATTAAGTATGACTTGTGCCGACATTTTACTTCAATTTGAAGTGACTGTTTTTGTTTACATTGCATGTACTATTGGATGGAATGTTCCACCACTAGTGATGGACAGGAGCTTACCTCATGCCATACGGTTTCAAGAGTATGTATTTATCTCTGCAACATGCATGTGATATTTTCAACATGCTGCTTAAGGTTTAAGGTTTTCCTGTTGAAAGATCCAAAATTAAATCATCTTAATGTCTTTTTGCTCTAATATATGTAGCAACAATGAAAACATTAGGCTGGCCTCAATTAAATAGCCAATGAATTAGGTAGCTGAACAATATTTGCACCCCTAGCTGTTCTATCTAATTAAAATTCCTATCAAATGGAAGAATTGATTAGTCTCTTCAAGCAGAGAGGTTTGTATCATGCAAGCAGTATAAATAATTTACATTAGAGCTTTCAACACATTTCAAATGCTGCCATCACTGCCTTGTGAAACAGTTTATGGCATCCTAAGGCTTGCTTTCATTGCATTCACTGATTTTGCAATCAATAGCAAGCCAGAAGTTCAGAACACAGTCTAAGAAGGTCATAATGCTGACACTGAAGATATTCAGGGGAAAGGTCACCTAATTATTTTGTGGTTTATGATGTTTACAGCTGTGGTCTGATATGTAGCCATAGGTATGCAAGCTCATTAAGCACTAACGCCAGATTTGTAATGAAAACAATCCATTTTCAAACTTAAGATTTAATTTTCTCATTTGCAACATTTTTGTTGCAAAAAATTAAGAGCACGGGAGTGTTTCAAGATGATTACGCAAAATCCAAATCTTCTCATTACATTATTAAATAAATGCAATGGATGAAAAAATTAATTTGTGGGAAAAATACCATTTGCTTTAATTATGATGGAATGCTTCAGTTCAGATGGTCACACACATATTTGGAAAGACTCATTCAGGCTCTTTTTCAGTGAATGATACAAAACTGGAGGATGTGATAACCTTGTGCAAAAAGTTTGCAACAGTCAAAAAGGAAGTTATGTCAGGGGAGGTCTAGGTTGGATATTTCAAAAAGGCTCTTCACCCAGAGGGTGTTTGGGCACTGGAACAGGCTCCCCAGGGAAGTGGTCACAGCACCAAGCCTGACAGAGCTCAAGAGGTGCTTGGACAATGCTCTTGGGCACATGGTGTGACTCTTGGGGATGGTGCTGTGCAGGGCCAGGAGCTGGACTCAATGATCCTTGAGGCTCCCTTCCAACTCAGCTTATTCTGCGATTCTGTGAAATCCTGACAACATTTTTCAAGAACACTGGTATCTTCATGAAAAATTAAAGCACCTAATTCCACTGGTGGACCCCAGGAATTACAGCAAATTTTAATGTATCTGGAGTATTTAGATGGAACCTGAGATGACCAGAGAGGTTTTCACAAATACTTATACAGTATAATCTTAGATCTCTGTTCACCTGGACCAACCTTGGATGTTGTCCGAGACTGAAATTTTAATGGCTAATGACTCAAACAATTGGCCATTTGCTGAGGCAAGGTTTGCATGCCAACCAAAATGGAGAAGGAGAGTTGTCTGTGTGTAATGGCAAAACCTCTGAAGCCCATAAGACAGAAGGGGTGCAGAACCACCACCAGAGGCTACAATCTGGTATTTGAGCCAAATAATGGAGAAGGCAGATAAGAAGCAGACCCTGCCAAAGCAGGGTAGTGCTTTTTATCATGCCAATATCCCCCCCTTACACAATTGGCTCAATTTTAAAACTCCCCCTCTGGTAGGCCTAAAGGTTTTCATTCCTTCTGATGGGGCATAATAGCTCAATTACCCTGTCATCAGAGGTAGCTGTCACATCTTACAAGGTGGCATAAACCATTAAAGACCCCCAAAGTGCCCCAGACTAATTTCTGGGGCTTACCACCAGAGGACAGCAACAGATCCACAATGTTGCATCAGACACTGTAAAATTCCCACCTCCAGGGGACCTGGGCATTCCACCCAAACCTGAACAGATATTAACATGTTGAGCACTTATGTTTTGTGGGCTTCCACAGTGCTCAACAGATCAAGCCTGGTCTCATCACTGGATCCAAGAGTGGCAATGCCTTTCTCTTCCTTTATTTTCTTTATACATTTTCTTAAACATTTTTTATGCTTTTATATTGCTATATTTCTACAGATGAAAATCAGATTGGCTTGGTGCCTTCTTTCCGTTGCAACCAAATTGTTCTAAAATGAACCCTACAAATATATATATGTATTTGCATATGCACACTGGTCATTCAGTGTCATTTCACTCTAATCTGCCCCAAGGCATCTATTTACAAAAACCTCAGTTCTTGCCTTCAGGGGCAGGTTGTAACAGATGTACTAATGAGAAATTACTGCCCTTATATGAGAGTAACTTTACATAAGTCATAAAATTTTCAGAGTTCATAAAAAAACACTGCAGTTCAGAAAACAAAAAAAATGAAACATATCAGAATTTCACCATATTTTCATTTATGCAGATGCCAGTTCCTACCAACCTCCTTTGGATCCAAAAATGCAGAGTTAGGATGGTGCCAAAACCCACTGTTCATCCAGAGCACAGCAGCTATTCAGTAGTAAAGTCAGGCTATTTCAGACAAATTTCCTAAAAAAACCTTAAAATGTTGCCAATATATACTAACTGAATTTACACATACACAGAGAATTTGCCCAAAAATTGGCAATTCAGATGAATTTCCTGAGCAAATATCTGAGATTCTTGACCCTTGTCTCATCTTCTGATTCCTCTGATATGACTAACTGGATTTGGGTTTTTGGTTGTTTTTTTTTTTCTTTTTTTGATTGTTCATCTACTTTTCATCTCTGCCTTGGCACATGCTTGTGGGTAGAAAAGGAAAGGAGGTCAGCTTGCTCCAATCTGAAAACAGTGAGATAAACTGGTGTAATTGTCCAGTATGTGTACTAGAGAGCCTTTCTGTTCTAAAAACAAGGAGTCTTGCTTCATCCACTAATCCAATGATACTTTTGTGATTACCCTATAACTGCTGGTCTGTATCCCAAGTGGCTGGAGGCATCATGACTTCTTCAAAGGCAGATGCCTTTGTCCAGGAGAAGAGCAGGCACAGGTGAACTGTCAGAAGGAGGACAGAGGGCCTCTGTTACCAACATCAACATCAGCTAACTTGGCACATGCATTCACATGCTCTGTGACAATGCATTTGTGCAGTGGGCCTGAAAGGACAACATCATAGCAGGTGCATTTCAATGCAAATACACACAAAAAATGTGCACTTCAACTGAGGCATTCCTACATCTTACAGTGTCTGTAGCAGCACAGCCATCCCAGCATCTATGGACCAACATGTAACACTGACAGCACAGCATCTCACATCTATGGCAACACAGCAAGGAGACTCAGATGAACAGCAGAGCTCACAGTGCCACTGCCAGTGCCACTCAGCAGCTGTTCAGAAACACTAACGAGGCACTACTTTAGAGAAGGCATAAGAGGCTGCATATAAAAATAACATTATATTGTCTTTCTATAAATCATGGGGTGCTGCAGTCTCATCCTGGCTACAGTAGTGGTCACCTTGTCCTAGGAAACATATTGTGAAGGCAGAGACTGCTCAGAGAGGAGTGATGAATCATCAAGGGCATCTCAGAGATTAAGAGAGATTGAGAAGATTAGAACTGTTTACCTCGGATATAAGAAGAGAGGACATGATCAAAGTGTCTGAAGTACTTCAAGAAGTGTCTAAAGGACAGTGGTGTGACTGAAAAATTACTTTTCTCTGTCTCAGAGCACAAGACAAGAGTTTACTCAATTAAATTAAAACTAGGAGGAATTACAACTGACTCTTAGGGTACCAACAGGCCCTTGTGACCCTGCCTAGTCTCCCAAATACCTCCCACACCCTTTCCCTTTCCAAACAGCCAAGGATCTCATTTTAGCTGAGCCCAGAACCATCAGTCCCTGCCCCAGAGATATCTTCAGATGACCCATGTCACTGTGTCATTGCTTTTATCTCTTTGCCTGACCCAGATCTACTGTTTCCATCTCCCTGTTGCTCATGGGGCCAGCAGAGCCAAAGGCACAGGAGGCCAAGGCCATGCAGCCCCATGAAACCCCTAAGGCCTTTGATCCCCAAGGGCTGGTCAGCATGTAAAGGCACAGCACGGCCCTGCTGGCTGCCTGATAAGGGCGTGTGGTTCCTGGTGGAACTGAACCCCCCTAGGATTCCTCTCTCCACCAGTCTTCACCCAGACTATGCTGTAAATCTAGGTCCAGAAATCATCACTTGTTTCTAGATCTGATGCTAAACTATCAAGTGCATGACTGATAGGCCAAAGATATTGGAAACTCTTTAGCATAACCAAAGCTGTTATTTGAAAAATCCAGCTTGGTCACCAGAAGCCCCACAAGAGCCCATGTCATGGTTGATATTTGAATTGACATTGCGGTACTTGATTCTGGGTATCCAAGTTACCCTGGTTAAGAGTGATCTCAGCTATCCCTGCACCCTACTGCTTATCCAGATGACCTCCAGGGTCTCTCAAACATTCTGTGATTCTGTGATACATTAAAAAATAGTAGTTTAAAAATTCAATCCTTTACAGATCAGCGACTTATGAAAAGCCATCAATCTCTTCCTTTGAAGAATAAAGAGTGGGCATTATTTTTACTCCATCTCTGTCTAAGGCACTACTCTCATGAGACTTCCCTGCTCTTAAAAACAGGCCTAGAGGACAGTGTTTTCCAACATCAGAAAGTTTGAAAAACTAGCAAAAGTTTGTGTTTCCTTTATAAAATGTATTGCTTCTGCCCTCTAGAACCTGAAGACCCCTGAAGAACCTCCAGAAATAGTTGCAGCACTTTATATTTGCAATTCTACTTTCCAGTTAATTGATATGTGCTGCTCAGTTAAGACTAAGTTCCAATTTTCATTTTCCAGCCATTTCCCTTCATGTACATAACTTCAACAGTTAAAGTCAAATTTATAGTATAAGTTATTCAAATTGTGAATTACATCTTTTTCCTTCTTATAAAGATGGATTAATTATTAAATTAAAATAAAGCAAATAATTTTTGCTGTATACCTGAAAAAGAGGTTTGGATATTTGTTCCTGTGAATATGATTGACACAAACATAGCTGATTATTTTGTCAGATCTTAATCAAGGTTCATTTCTATGGCTTCTTCAGGTACATTTCCCTTTAACTTGAAGCTGAAAAAATGAAGATAGCATTAATTAATACTAGACGTATGGGGGGAGATAAGAATCATTATGAGGGTCTGTAAGTGGTCCAATAAATATTTTTCTTCATAAGTTTAGCATACTTTACCAGGAAAATTATATATGTGTTGAACTTAACTTTGAACATGCAAATTAAAATAAAATAAAGCATCTTATTGTAGGAGCTGTATGTATAACTAATACATCTTATCTGATATTCAGTGTTCCCCAGATCAGCATGCTAACATATAGGCTTTAGGAGCTCAGCTTTGCTTCTGCTCGTGGATAACAAAATTCTACTCTATTTATCATTAAAATCCACATAAATGCCTATTAAATGACAATGAGAAAAAGTTCTGAAAATCAGGAGAAAATTTTGATAATTTGGCTGCAGTGTTTTTGACCAAATAATTCTCTTACTGTGAAAGTGTCACTTGAAGTAGTCACAATAAATGCAAGAGCAAAACCGGTGCTCTGAAAGAACAAATGCCAATGATCACTTAGCAGTTTTCATCAAAGTATTAGTGCAATCAAGAATTTACTGTTTTTTTTTTTCCATGACCATGATGAAAAATTTAATTCTTTTGTCCTCAATAAGTATGCACAGGAAGATAGTTACATTCTGTAAAAACTTTTTAAAGCTGGAGCAGGACCTGGTGACCCTGGACAATAGACTCTTGAAAAATCTTTCCATTAAGGTGCTTGAAAGGACTCTACTAGGGTATATTCAGATCATGGTTTAGGTGTCCCAAGTCTGAACTGGATTAAATTGCATTAATGTCGTCCTTAGCTTGCCTCAATCTAGCTCTTATTCCCTGTATGTCACACTATCAAGGGTCACAGCATAACAAGAATGCCTAATACCTTATAGCATAAAGTTTTTTCCAATACAGTGGAACTTGTGAGATACAAGGACATGACTCAGTCAAGCTATGCAGAGTCTTCCAAAAGAAAACTTTTTGTATATAGCACAATAATAGAGACCTTGAGTTTCAGTGACAAGAAGCCCTTTTACAAACAGCTTCTATTGATTGAAACAGCATCTATTGATTGAAGCCCTCTTTTTGTTTGCATTTATTTTCATCTAAGTACAAGGCATACAGAAGAAAAAATTAAAAAAGGAAGGCAAATAACAAACAAACAAGCAAAAAAAAGAAAGAAAAAAGGAGGGGGAAATGGTAGAGATGAGGTGAAAGATTTTTGTGAGATTTTTCTGATTCCATACAGCGGTTTTTCAGTTGTTTACTCAAATAGCCTACCTGCAAGCTGCTTCAGAGAGCAGAAATGCTTTTCTCATAGTCATGCTTCATTTCTTGTGCTGGCTGTACTGCCAAAATGTTACATATATGGGAAGAGGCCAAGAATTAGTGTCATGAAGCATATTATCATGGCAATAAAAATGACAGTCAACTTCCAAGAATAGCATGATCTTCAACGTTTATTTTAGACAGTATATAGAAATCACTAACAGATTCTTGAAATAAATGAATTTTTAATTTGAATTACTTATTTGGAGTATTTTGATTGTCTCCATTTCACATGCAGACCATAGGCAGGTATTTAAGACTTTTAATTTCACAGAAGAACATATAACAGAGCAAATGGATTTTTTTCTTCATGGGCTTCTGACACCTTATAACTATCTAATGACCCAATATAAATCTGCAACTTCTCAAGCAAAAAATAAAACCATAGCTCTTATGCTGAGTCCCACTGCACTCCACAACCTTATTAAAGAGAATAGTTCCTTGTGGTGTTAAAAGTTATTCAGCAGGCATCAGTTTATATTAAATATAGTAACCCTAAAAATCTCATTTGATAAAGAAACTGAGTATGCTTTAAAGATGTTACCTCAAGGAAAGTTCAGCATTTCAAATTAATGATTTAATCTTTGAAATATTATAGCTACAAATATTAAATTGTTTAAGAGTAGTAATTACAAAGTGGATATTATAAATAACAACATATGGCACCACTGTGAGTATGAGGCTGAATTAATTCCTGAGGCTCTGATGCCATTCATAAAACTCTCACAGTTTATGACTGCAGCAGAGTTCTTGAGTGAAATACAGCCTTGTGTTTACTCCAGGGCTATCTATTATGCTCCATGTTATTCAAATGGATTCTAGTGTTGATCCTCATGCTTTGCCTCTGAATTGTTTTCCCCAAATCATTAACACAAACTTATAACTTTTTCCCTTAATACAAGTCCTCATTTTTTTTGATAAAGAACGCATCTGAACAGATCCACTGCCTTATTGATGCAACAAATCACATAGTCCACAAATTCACAGCCTTTCAACATTCGTGGCTGGAGTAAAGGGAGCAATTTTATATGGAAAGGAAGATTTAGAGGCATTTAATTCAGTTTTTCATCTGGATAAGAGAAACCAATTCTGGGCAGCCAGCTGGCTTTCCACAGATCAACTTTGATTCATGAAATCTAAATAATGCTATTATATCACATTGACCTTCTTGAAATTAATCTAAATATAAACCTCCTGGAAACAAGGCTCATCAGCCTAGCAGAAGCAGGCACAGAAAGTTCCTGGTATGGGAGTATCCTACAAACACTCAAGAATTCATACTGCCTTGACAGAGTTGTTACCCAAATCAGAATAACTGAGCAGTAGGTAAAGATAGGATATTATAATGGGTTACACTGCAGTACTATAAAGCTGGTAAGAACTACAATGCCATATATGAAAGTTTTTGACTATCTTCTGACAACTGTGTTAAGAATAAATGTGGCTTTACTAAGGTAGTGTCTGCCCTGTTTCATATCTGTTTCAGAAATATTTTAGAAGGCCTACTGTAAACCTAGCACAAGGAATCTGAATTTGTTGCCCTGATTTTTTAAGATTTTTTAAGCCTTCTGATGTTGACTTTTTTGTAGCAAACTTTCTCGCACACTTTCTGTAAATAGCACACGGTTTTGCATTTTTTTATGGAGGAGGAGAAATTTGATGGACTGTTGGTTTGTCTAGTGTCATTGGAGAGGTGGCACTGTCACCCTCCAATCCACTGTCACTTTTGGAAAACTATAAATGCTAGAGTCAGAAAATAAACTTCCCTTTTTTTTCTTCACCTTGAGAACAGCGGTGTGCGCTTATGTTCCTTTGTGTCCTATAGTGACATGAATTCTTCCTACTTAGTTGAAGGGTCTCTGCTCAGGATTGCAAACTGATCACAGAAGCAACAAGCATGCAGTTTCCATCCCATGAAAATGTAATTATTTATTATGAAGCACCAAAAGTTTGCTGAGATAGATAAAAAATAAATGCAAGAGTAATGTCCCTGGTTTACAAAATGTAAAAACAAGGGAATGTGAACAGTGAAAAACAGATTGACTTCGGAAAGATAATTTAACAGCCTGCGTTCAACTGAAAAATTTCAGTAGGACTTGCATGAATATCTAGACTTGAATAATGCGTCATCTTACTGCCATTTCCCCATTTTGGTATGCCAGTTTGAGCATGCATGCATTATTTTAGTAAGAGTATTTGTTCATTATTTTAGCTTCTGCTTATGTTGTCAAATTAAACATTCTTGAGAACATTCACAAAAATTAAAGTCAACTGGTCTAAAATGTCCAACATCTAGGCTATCATTCTTCAGACTCCAAAATTTGGGATCTGAGGAAAATAACTCATGGGAAAGGATGAATTATTTAATACCTTATCTCCCAAGGTATGACAGAATTACCAGGGGTATTTCCAGCTGGCATGAACCAACTGATCTCTATTATGGTATCAACACAGTATGTCCAGAAAAAAATTATTTACAAGGTTAGGGTGAGAAGAAATTTGCTGGAGGTAAGTTGTCTGCATCTGCTGAGGTAATAATTCTCCTTTCCCACTATGTTCTTTACAGTAGCACTTAATTTCTCCACTGTAAGAGAACAATCCCAAAGCATTAGCACTCACTATTAGCATTTCAGATTGTAGTTTTGTGATTCTTCCAGCATGTCACACTAAGATCTTGGCACGCTTCCCAAATGCATGCTCTAAATGTATGTTCATTTATAAAAAAGAACCTCAAAACTGGAACCTTCTCTGACATCTGGCTCTGCCCATGCTGGTTACCTTCACTGAAGTTGAAATTGAATAGGAGAAACAACCCTTTTCCTGTGGAGCTGTTTTCAAACCATTATCGACATGAAAATCCAACTCTTTTGGATTGGGATCACATGATTCTGGGTCTACTAGCTTCTGTAAGCCTTAGTAGGATTTGTTAGGTTTGCAATACCTCTGAAGGTGTCAGTGGAGATCATTCCCTTCATATTGTCTGGTTTTGACACCTCTAAATGTGGTGTCACATTTAGACACACATATGGTCATTTGATAGTCCATCTACTCATATGAACTCCCAATTTTTCTTTTTTCACTTAATACAGAGTTTCTGCCATAGTCCTGTACCTTTTCTTGGACATTAATCCACGATTCTCAGCCTTCATTACTGTAAAATTATCAAGACTGCAATATTTTCTTTAACTGATCAGCTTACACATTGCTGCATTCCGTAACCTGTCATTAAATAATTTGAATTTTATAAATAGCATTTTAACACTAAAACTATCCTGCCTTACAAATCATGTTATGTAGGCTGTGTAAGGTTATGTTATGTAAGGTTTTTTTTTTCTGTTCCTCAGGTAAACTTGGCAGAGCATTCAGTCTTAAAAAAAAAATGTAGCAGTTGTAATTACTCATTACACTGTTTAGAATAATAACCTATATTACGTGATCATCACCTAAAATCCCAAAAGTTGTTTCTCTGTATTTTAAATCAATTCCAAATCAGTTTCATATACCCCAACACAAGAGTCTGTGCTTATTAATCTGGATTTATGCAATAAATTCTAATAAACAGAAGATTTATCCTGTTAAGAAAAATGAAAAATTTTACAAACCTGCCAAGATTAAAGGAGGTACATGTTTTTCACATCCCTACTTACAGTGCTATGCTGTTGGAAGATTACTCTGGAATGCTAGTAGACTACAAGTAGTCTGCAAGCCTCAATAATATTAATATGGTGATCAAAACTTACGTTGATTGTTAAAAAGGCGTTCAACAAAACTAGCAGTTTTTCTAAGAATGAGGGTCAGAAACTTTATGGAATTGCTTTTTTCCTCTGCTATCTTGCAGTGAATGGTAAAATTGCTTCCTGCGTATTGTCCTATTTCTATGTCTGGTTGAGAATTGCTGCCCTAAATAATGAACTAAAAATACGAGTTCATTTCTGTACTGTATTATGAATGTATTATTGTCACAGCAGGTAATTACAATCATTCACAGTGTGAATATGAGGTCTGAATAGAAAATTGTCCTGAAAACAGTCTTCTCCTGTGAATTTATGAATTTTCAATCTTACTTCTTGATACTGATTAATACTGTGTCACCATTTAACACTCAGGTTATTCGGCACAACAGGCATCATACCTCAGACATCATGTAAGTGCAAAAAAATTTACTGGACAATAAAAATAAGGTCTTATGACAATATAATTAATGGCTATTATACCTTTATAGAATGAAGATGCAGGCAATAAATATAAGAAATCATAAAAAAATCTTCTACTACTGCTGCTAAGAGGAAAAATTTTAAAAATAGTTTTACGAAGGTAAGAAAAAAATGTCTTTATAGTATCACTTAGTATCATTTACACAGGAGGGAGGAAGTTTTTTATAGACAGGGAGGAAACATCTACAGAGCAAAAAAAGAATAAATACTGCATTAACAAGACATTTTTGTACCAGTGGTTGGAAGATTTGTACTTTTCAGTACTGTGCACTCAAGTTTTAAAGAAAAATCTGTTTCTATTAATCTGTAATGACAATGTCTACCTTACAGTGAAGGATGTCTTCAGTGAATTTTGAGGCAGGAACTTTTCTGATTTTTTACATGAGCTATGTTGCTACAGTAGTTCAGAAGACATTCAGTAAAAAACCTTACTTGAATTCTAAAGTACATTCTTGCTGTTTGAAACAGGAACAAGAAGTTGGGTATTTCCACACTTTATCTGATTTTCAATGTTGTTTTTTTTTTCTTCTGAGAAAAATGTTGATTTTTTAAAACTTCTTTTGCAGTTTTTAAGCCCTCTTGTAAAATACATCTTCTTTTTTGGTTTTTCAGTAACATACACAGAATCAAACATGAGCACATGGTGTGAAAAAAAAATGTATGAAAGCAAATAAAAGATTATTCTTTAATGGCTTAATTGGAACAGAAAATTTTCAACTGCCATTCTTTCAAAATTCAAGATTTCATTTCTAGAGGTTAATGATTGCATACATAGTTTCTTTCACTTTCAATTTTTAAATTTTTTTTGTGTGGATTTTTTTCCCCTTCTAGAAGAAAACCTGGTTTCAAATTCTGCTACCAGTATGTTGTTTTTAAACCAACATTTGTTACTATGTGTTTGCTTATCTTTAGATTTAACTAGAATAGCCTTGTAGAATGCTGAGATTGCTAAATATAATTGACCTTTTAAAAATTACTCTTATGGTATGTCTATATGACTAAGCAATAGCCCTTGTTTGTTGTGAAGTAAGTAATGAGATTGTTTAAAGCAATGAAATAATATAGGTCCAGAAATGTCATGAAATATGTTACAGTTGATGTGATTAGCTACCTCCATGCTATGTAAATGAAGTCATATGGCTTCATCTGTGGATGATACCAAGCAAGAAAAGAGTATGCATAGTTTTCCATTTATCCATCAAGGGAATAAACAATACGGATGAAATTATTAAATAAAATAGACACACAAAACTAGTTGATTTTCTCAGACTCATTCATTTCAGTGGAGGTTAGCACCTAAATCATGTGTGGGATCATCCCTGCACTATATAGGAAAGGTACATTGATTTGGGAACCAATTTACTCCACTGGGAACTCTGCTTTTGACATATGACTTTACCTTTTTCTAGGGGGAAAAAAAAATCTTGTTCAATACACAAGTTTTGAAGCTGGTTTTCTTTCCTTGAGACAAGGGTCTTGGATGCTTAATTGCTGCGAGGAAAGTAATACAGCTAAGGAATACTATCTGACCCATTTCCAAGACTCCCTGGAATAGGTGGGATTGTAAAGCATATTCACTTAACTGTTTCAAAATTTGGAAACCTTCAGCTCAAATTTAAGAGAAGACTTGCTTCCCCTTTTTTGTCTGATGCTAGATTTTTTTCCCCCGCCAATACCTTGTCCATTATGCCTGTCTATTTACATTTTTTGCTAACTTAAGGTTTTTCTAGCCTATATCTACACTGAAAAGAGTCTCATTAATTTAGAATTCAAAAAGCACAAGGCCAAAAAATACTAAAGTATCTTTATGTACAAAATTTATGATTAATTATAACCTATTCTCTTTACAATCTCATGCTATGAAGAATGAGAATTTTTCTCTCAAAAAAGAGCTTGCTACAGAGGCATTAGTTTTGTTTTGTTTTTTTCTTTGCTTTCTCAATTGATTTGAACAGAGATGGACATTTCAGCATGCGCTGCCATTGCAAATCACAGATAAATTCACCAGGAGATGATATTTAGGATATTCTCTAGAGTATTTGAAGTCTTAATATAAGTGAAATACTGTGACTAGGAAATAAATATTAAACAACAGAGACACTACATTTTGACACAAGCCGTAAGCAGGAATATGTAAATCACTAAAAGTCACCATCTCTGCCATGGCACTGTCTCATTTGGACCATGAAGGAAGCAAGCTCCATAATGACCAGGGTATTTTCCTGGTGCTTTTTCTCAGCATTAGGTTAAAGTGATGTGCAGACACTGTCTCAGTTTGCACTGCATCAGGTTTTAATTTCTGTTAGTTCCTCAGTGCAGAGGTTCAGACAGCAACACATGCTGCCACCTCCTTCAGGAGCATCAGAACTACAAGAAGATACACCCACTGGTGGGTTAGCTTAGGATAATGTGATGAGAGAGTCCATTTATTTATAAAACATTACAAAAGAAAGAGTGAAGTGATAAAGCATCCCTGATTTGTTCTCTTCCTTTAATGAACCTCTAGATCAAAAGCAATGTCAATGTACTTCAAGTTCATAGGCTATATAGGCAGTACGTGACAGATTCTGCTGCCAGTTGCTATTCACTTTGAGCAGTGACTTTTATCTTAGAGGATGCTATTGATGCTAGAATAGGATTTGAGATACTTAAGGATAACAGAATCCTGTATTAATGCAACACTGTTCCAGATTCAATCTGATTGCTTCTGTTAGTCACTGTGCATGTAATATTTATGTATCCTGTGGAAGAGATAGTAAGCAACTCTAAGGCATGAAAATCTGATTTCAGTAACACCATATCTGCAGGATAATCTGCAAAGTTTGCAAAAGAACCACTTGTTTTCCCTTAGGGCCTGACCAAGCCTATACAGTCATCCAAAAGCAGCCTCCTTTACATTCTGGAGTGAGGAAATCTGAGGGCTGCAAGTCCCTCAGCATGTCTGGCAGGCAAAGCATCATCAGAGAGGAATGAACAAGGCCAGACTGTTTCAGGTAGCTGAGACCAAGAAGATCTACCTTAAAGAAGTCTCTAGAGAGAAAGGAGGGCTGTAAGCAAAAACTGACACCTTTGTTATCAATATTAAATCCCAACCCTTCAGTACTGTGTCTATTTTAAAAATGCGAATGCAGACAAGGAAACTGGTTGTGAGGAAAGAAAAAAAAAAAGACAAATAAAATAAACCTCTAATAATCCTATTTAACTCCTTAGTTGTGGGGGTTTTATTTATATTTGATGCCTGTAATAGAAGGAAACATTCCTAGCCTTCTGAGGAGGGAATAAAGAAAGGTCTTAGATCTTTCTAACCAATAATCAATAAAGATTTGCAGCTTATGGAGCTGCAACCTCTCTAAAGTATCTTTATCTCTAATGGAAACCTTTCAAGTCCTGCTGCCTAAGCATAGACACCTTCATGTAGCTATAAGGTAGAGGAAGGGATGATTAGTAAATAAAGCAGTCAAATAGGAAGGTAGCTTTATTTCCTGTCCCATAAAGATCTTGACACAAAGCATGTTACATTAAATTTTATCATTTGCATAGTGTTTGCCATACTGACATATGAGAAAATTTCCATTGTATTAGATACAGCAATATAACTTCCAAATGTTCTTTACTCTGTTTGTAAATGAAACACAAATTCTTTGATGAAGTAAAAACAGACACAGAGATATTTTAGACAATGTGAAAGCTCATATCACATCTTTTTTAAATCAGTGGCCAACATTTAAAAGTTCAAATTGCCTTTGAAGCCTGAAAATAAAAGTGAGGTTGTAGGAGGTACTGTCTAGTCTTAGAAAAAAGAAATTATTATAACAGCAATAATTTGGGTACACAAGCAGGTATGTGGAAAGCATGGAGAATGTGACCTGAGCAGGATAAGCAAACTCTTGTAAATCTTTTCTTTTTAGATAAAGATATTTTAGATATTTTTACCTGGAAGTGACTGTTTCTAGATCTCCAATCTCTATATTGTAGATTGTAGTACGCATGCTTTGAAGAGATGTTAGTTTTGCCTGTTTCATTGATTATATGAAAGTTTACTGCTGCATTTTTATCCTGTGTATCTTCATGTATAGTTGTATAAAGGAAGCTTAAAAATATCTAGGAACTTAGAAGTAGATTTATTATTTAGCTTCGTGCTTTACACATCTTGTGCTGAATGTAATCTTACAAAATATCCCAGGAGTTATGGAACAGATGTAGCTGCAATGGATTTTAATAGGAAACACAAGAGGTCTGTCTTTTCCAAATTTTCCGGGGATTTATTTTTAGGAAAAAACCTTAGTTCTAAAAACCTGGAAAATATGTTCAAAATGTATAATTCAAAATTTTATTTCCATTCCATACCATTTTTCTGAAGAAGCTGTTTGTTTACAGGATTTCACCACACCAAACATATAAAGAGTGAGAAATAGTCCCATTTCTCATTAACCTGATAAAACTTGATAGTCTAGGAGATGATTGTACTTCAAATGCTGGCAGGGGTTTTTTTCAAAGCAACGTATGAAAGTTAACAGGAAACTCCTACAGTTGACTAGTATATATTTATCACTCTCATTTAATATATATTCACTGTGATAACAACTTGGAGATCAGCTGACCTCAGATGGTCATATATAAAAATATGTATTTAAAAATTTTTAAAGTTAGTTTGATTGGATCTGACTTTGGCAGATAGTGTATGGGGTAGTGTTTCTGAATTTTTTCACCTGTGTTTGTTTTTCTTGGTCATAACTATTTATCAACAACAACAAAAAAACAACCAACCAAAAAAAACCCCACAAAAAACCCACAAAAAAACCCACCCAAACCAAATTCCCCCTGCCCAAAAGCAAACAAAATCTGCTGTTATGTGAGCAAACACAAAAGAACTCATTGTGAAAGAACGAAATTCCACATATAAGATTTATATTCCCCAGTTTTGATTGTTAAAAGCTGGGGGTTTTGACCTGTTCTGTTTATCTTGGCTTTCTCTGTAGTGAATACAGCATCTTACTGGACATTCCCAATAATATCCATCTTTTTACTTCAGAAAACCTTTTCAGGTGGGACGAGTTGCTTTCTGAAGTGTCCTGGCTCTCTCCACCAGCTATAGAGGGAATCTAACCAATTTACAAGCTTTAAAAAGCACCAAATTTATATAAAATGCACTTCTGCTGTGCAACTTTCTTTTCTTTAGGTAATTAGATCACTGATCCACAATGCACACATAGTATCTTTGTGCACAGATATTTGAGAATGTGAACTACATTCTCTGATACCAATGCTTTAAACATTGTTGTAAGTGCTGCTTGTTGTTGGCATAAAGAGAAATCATTTGGCCAAAAGAAAACCATGGTAGCATTACTTTAATTTTTTAGAATCAACTTGTGTGTCTGGTCAGAACACTTAAACTATTCTTAAGGCAGTATAGCAAAAAACTATACACTACTATTCTACCTCCCCCCAAAATGCAGACTGGCAGACAGACAGACAGAGAGATGCAGACAGGCTCAGACAGACTAAATTACACCAATAAATTTTAAAAGGCAGAATATTGGGGGGAAATAATAAAAGGTCTGTTTAATTTTGAAGGGATGAAAAAAACTAAGTTAAGGAAAGTTTCTATGTCACTTCTACATGGCTTGACTACCTTTTGCTTTTGGTTATAATATAAAATCAGGCAACTGCTAAACCAGAGCCCATGAGATTTAAACAGACGTGATTTAGACACACCAGTTTTATTCATTTTAATGTTTTTTTTTTAATTGCACAGCAATTTGCTTTTGATGTTCATTGAAATCATGTATTTAATGAGCAATCAGGGTAGAAAAAATGTACTCAAATTTAAAGAATATAAATAAGATAGGGAATTGTAGTAATTTAGAAACAGTTTTAATAAAGGTTTTATTATTATGCAAATACTTAATTAGAAAAATAAATCCAGATTGGCTTGGTAAACAAACTAAAGATGATTAAAAATTATTAGAAAAACAGAACATCTGCAAAAATAATCTGATAAATAAACTGTTAGTATTCTGAAATCTACTATGAAATAGTACTCTAAAATCAGAAGTACTAACAGAAGCTTTGAGAATAAGATGGACAATAAGCTACGTGCTAACATAGTGCCTACCTTGTGAAACATTTTTAAAAAAAAACATTTCTGAAATGCTGTTTGAAAGCTGCTGAAGAGTCCTTTTTCTTTTCTCACATATAATCCTTTTCTTTTCCCACATATAATCAGGAGGGAACAACAGCAGAAAATAATTAGTAAAACTTTCACCTGGATGCTTTGTCTGAAGAAAAGTAAAGAAAGGTGTGATGACTGTTTAAAACCATCAAAAGCACTGGCTAACATCAAACAAAGATATGTAATGCAGGAAGCAATGAAGAAGTCTAGGCTAAAGGTCTGGAACACTTTCTTGACTCAAAGAGAGTTACTAAACTATGGAATTTCCTCCTGAAAGTTGTTTAGGTCTCATCACTTCGGTGTACAAAATTGAGACAAATGCTGTTTAAAAACTTTCTTGTGTCATGAAACTAATTTTGTCATAATAAACTTCTAAATATGACTTTGTCACAATAGACTTTCTTTTTAAGTGTTTCAAGGACATGTATGTAGAATCCAAAGGCAGAGTTTTGAATTTTATGCCAGTACAATATATAAATGCATTCCCCTACTTTAGAGCATTGGTGAAAAAGACCTATATTTTTAACCTAATTTTCATATTATTTTATTGGATACTATAACAGCCCTAGAACAAAAAAGAAACTACATCTGAGATGGTGACAACTAAAAACCTGCTATACTATAATCACAAATTCAATAAAATCCATATATACATAGCCATTTGTTTTTCAGGGTGTGTTCTGTTTTTCTCATTTCTGTTCTTTTTTTTTTAAGTAAAGAAATATTGTTTCACTCTGTTGAGTGAAATCCTATAGGAATTTAGTGGAATAAGTATGGCTTCAATAACTGGTATTTTACAATCCTAGTAGAGTATAATAATATTCTCAAGCCAGTAGAGAGGGATTTTTTCCCTTTTCTCAAAAAATACTCCAAGTTAACTACTGCAATAAATCACCATTTCTCAGTATAGCAAAGCCTATATGTATGAGTCAAATGTATCATAGCAAATGCCATAAAAAATGGTAGCTTATTCATGAGACATGATGATTTTATATCTTACCAGCTTCAGTTTGACTTCTGTCACTGTTTCTTGATAATAAAATAAGCACTTGATTAAGATATCAAGAGCTTTTGATAGAATTTTTCTTTTTGTTCACTTTCTGCTTAATATTCTCCAACACTTACAATCAGCACATTAGAATAATTTTAAACTAGCAATAAGGCATGCTGGGTCACATTCAAAAGCAAAAGTAGAATAACTTTTCTGTTTGACATAGGAGGAGACACACAGTATCCTCAGCCAATGTTCATTGGGCATAAAATCACTCTGACAGCCTTAGCTGCAGTAAGCCATATCAGACAGAAAGTACACTTTTCTGACTCGAGTCTTTATTTCAGCTGTTTTTTCTCTGTGACTTCAGAGCATCCTCACAAGATATTCATGGCTCTCATTGGCAAATATGAGGACTGAAATATAGGAGAGAATTCCAGTCACCTAACTGAAGACATTTAGATGTAGGCCAAGCTGGTTAGGCTAGTTAAGACTAGTCTACGGTTGCTGTCTCTCTAGAGATGCTTATGGAATCTCTGCAGATTACTGAGGGTACTTACACATCCTCTTTACACGGGTTTAGCCCAATTTTTGCATCTAAACATAGGCAAATGTATTTAATTTGAGGTATTTTATTCAAACAAAAATTTCTCTATTTTCATAAATTTGGGGACTGAGGATTCAAGGGTATTTTTACATATAAAATATTCAGCTATCAGTATATAGAATCATAGAATCATTAAGCCTGCAGCAGGCCTTGGAGATTGAGTCCACCCTTTGACTAAACACGACCTGGACAGCTAAACCAAGACTAAGTGCAATGTCCAGTTTTTTCTTGAACTCCTCCCGGGACAGTGCCTCACCACCTCGCTGGGCAGCTCATTCCAGTGCCTGACCACTATTTCAGTGATTAATTTTTTCCTGATGTCCTGAACATCCTGATGGATTGGCTGTCCTGAAGAACCTGTACCTGAACCTCCTCTGGCATAGCTTGATGGCATGTCCTCTTGTCCTGTCACTGGTTTCCTGGGAGAGGAGTCTGATCCCCACCTGTCTGCACTCTCCTTCAGGTAGTTGTACAGAGTGTTAAGGTCTCCTCTGAGACCCCTTTTCTGGAAGATAAACACCCCCAGCTCCTTCAGCCACTCTTCATATGACTTACATATTTTATTATGTGGTTATATATCCATGTAGAAAAACATTTCCATTTTATTGGTGTGTTTGATCCCATCCAAGTTAGAATAACATTTTCTTACAGAAGAGCTTTCAAAAGGCTTAATAATTTTGTATACATTTTTCTAATATAGCCCTAGCCTTTGGATAACTGAAAAGAGTTTGATCTCTTCAGAATTTTTCTCCAGATTGTATCCTCCTTTTATATTTTCAGTTCACACACAAGAGGAATGTGAAAATTTCAAGCAGATCTTGCTAACGCAGACTAATTTTGCTTATGATGCAGTACCTTGGAGCAGGTGAAAAAAAATTGAAAAGACAATAATGAAAATAATTTCTAGCAATGAGGTTAAACTAAACATGATCTGCAAGGTTAATGGCATTTAAACATGGTAATTTTCTAACAGTTCCTTTTGCAGCAAATAAGTATGTAAGAGTATTTTATGAAACATCAAGTTACACAGTTTGAAGGGCCAGCATTAAATTATTTTAAAACCAGAAAAACATGAAAACATGCATGCACAAAAATAATCCACTGTGCACACTAAAAAATACTGCCCCTTCCTTCAAAGAAAGCCCTCTCTGTTTCACTTCACTGTGACTGGTATGAGCCAGGTTAATTTGATGCAAACAGATTGATAGTCATCACAGAGCCATCAGTGTCAATTATGCAATTGAAGTTTAGTAATTTAATGTACCACTCAGAAAACTGAATCTAAAATAGGAATGCAAAACTTACGAAACTGTGTCATCTCTAAGACAAAGCAAGCTCATATCTAAGATCCCCATAGGAAAGGAATGAATCTTGTTTTCTGCCTGGAAATATTAGAATGCTTTTAAATTTAAAAAAAAACTGACCAGAGAGTACAATATATTATCAAAGTAGACATCCCCACCATTACCCCAGATTCATATTATATATGGAATAACATTCATATTATTATGAAATTTTATATATATATATATACATATAAATAAATAAAATTTTTATTTAACAAGATTTCTGCAGATATGCATGTCCTGTATCATTGATGAAGAATTTACCCCTAAGAAATTTTATCCCCCTGCCTCTATTCCTACTTGGTAATGACACAATCCTGTTATCTATGTCAAAATCACATGCTGAATATGTACCAGTATTTGAAGATTGTGCTTTGCAGTAGAGAGTATAAAATATTCATTGGATTTAGAAATATTATTTACATATTATTTAGGAAGAACATATAAAAAAATGTGATTAGAAGGTGTACATGGGTTGCCTGCTGTATCTAGTGACAAACAAGAATTTGACTGATGAGACAATTAAATTGTTACTAAATGGCCTTTTTTTTCATTACTTGCTGGTCAAGTAATAACAAAGCTAGAACTTCATTTGAGCACTGTAATATGGATGGGAATAAGGACAAGAGAAGCCATAGGTAAGTAGGATCCTTGGGGAGGAGGCATGTTGCTGGGTATTGATCTCATTTTTGTGGTCTGCCATTAAATATCCCTCAGAAAGTGAACTCAAATGCAACATAATGGGCTCCAAATAGATTCTATTAATGCAAACTGTAAAGATTAGTATTTCATTTTCAAGACAGTCCCATATGAACCAATGGTCTTAGTTTGCCTCCAAAGAGAGAGAGAAGGTAGTTACATGATGTCTCAAACTGAAAAGTCAGCAACACTGAGAACAGTTTACTACTCTACATGAGGTTAATATTGAGCATTCATGACATCTGCACGCCATCCTAGAGCTGGAACATCATTAAACAAGGGGTAGAAAGAAATCTATACAATATTCAGGATGTGTTTGTTCAAAAAGCAAACATCTTGAAAACGGTAATTGCATTTTTTAAATTTAGTTTGTTAGTTTAACAAGTGTTTATGTGAATCATAGCATTGAGAAACTCAGAATTACCAATTATTTCTATATATTTTGGTCCTGAGTTCAACTTCCATACATTTCAATTACCATAACAAGCATTTTACTTCTATGGCTTTAATGAATCCTGTACCTACAGTATTAGACCTGGCTATTCTTGTCCAAATGAATCATTTTTCTTAGCAGTGCACTTGAACATTGCACTGATAACAGGAAACTGTAACAACTAAATACTGCCATTTTTTTTATTTTTACGTGACTGGGGAAGAGGAAGTGTTTTGTATGTTATATCCAGTAAGAATGAAACAGTATGTGATTTAAAGCATTTAAATATATCACAAAATGCTAGGGGAAAACACTGGGTATTCAGATCCTTCAAATTAAAAACATATGATGCAATTGAAATATCAAAAATAATATACACCACAGAATTAGGGAAGTCACCTTGTACTCAGAACTGGTGTGGCTGCACTTTGAGTATTGTGTTCAGTTTTGGGTCCTTCATTAAGTGAGACACTGAGGTGCTGGAGTGTGTCTAAAGAAGAGCAACAGAGGTTTGAAGAATCCCAGCAGAAGGGTCTGGAGCACAGGTCTGATGAGGTGCAGCTGAGGGCATTGGGCATGCTTAGCCTGGAGAAAAGGAGGCTTAGGGGTGACTTTATCATTCTCTACAACTGCCTGAAAGGAGGTTGTAGCCAAATGGGTGTCAATCTCTTCTGCCCTGCAAAAAAAATAGTCTCAAATTTTTCTAGGGAGGTCCAGATTGAATAGGAAGAAAAATTTCTTCACCAACAGAGTTAAGCATAGGAGCAGGCTGTCCAGGGAAGTCATCATCTCTGGAGGTAATTAAAATATGTGTAGATGAGGCACTTAGGGACACCGTTTAGTGATGGGCTTGGTAGTGTTGGGTCAAGGATCACACTTGTAGATGTTAAAGGTCTTTTCCAACGTAAATGAATATGTGATTCAGTATTTGAAATATAACCCTTTAATGCATTCCTATGAAAAATTCCATATTTTCCTATGATATGCACATCTGAGTGGCTTAACACATGTTGTTTGGGCTACGTTACTACTAGGGAAAATATCAAACAGTATGACATATTCATTCTTCGCACTTTAAAATGCTATTCAGAAGGTTGAAATTCTGATGATTCACAAGATCACTAAGAGTCAATATTGTATGTTTATATTAAACATTAAAGTTTTTATAATCTTAAGGTTTTTTCTCATTGAAAGCCTTTAAATGATATTTGTTTTATTTGCCTAAAATATCAGACTGAAAAACATGGAAAGAAGAGCTGTTTGGTGGCTCTCTCTCAATTTATATTTATTATTGTTTTGTACTCAAATTTTATTATTATAATGTAGTATATAAAAGCAGGAAAAAAATAGTTATTTTATCTTTATAAAGAACATGTCAGGATGCTTTGTAAGTAATATGAACCAATGCAAGCATTTTCATAGTTTTTTCTTTGACATACTGAAATAATTTATTTTCAAGAGGGACCTTCAGCCTAGCATGAGTAATTGTACCAGGATCACTTGAAAACATTAACTTTCACTTTTAGTCTTGGAAGTTTGTGTGTGTCTGTGTCTCTGTGTGTGTGACACAGAGATGGCAAACTGAGCTGAGGTAGCAAACTGAACTGTTACAAAATGTAAGTTTTATAAATTACAAAATTTTGTAGATCATACAGACAGTCTTTTACATATCATTTATTCAAGTGCATGCCAGACTGAAACTAGAAATTTATTTCCATTTTCTAACTCTTTAAGACCATTTCTCTATTTAAATGCAGATCCTAACAATTTTTTTTCTGTGGTTCTCAGTATTGTGCAGTTTACAAGCACTAAATTACTATCATCAAAATAAGAAAATTGGAAGGAAGTAACCTGTGGTTTCCATTTGTTCACCATTGTTTGAGTGGTCAATATAGTCTTCAGTGGTCTTTTATGTCTTTTAAAATGAATATCTTGTGAAAAAATCTGTTCAATCAAAACAAATTGAAACAAAGTTTCCATTCAATCCCTTGCAATTTCCATTTTCTTTTTTTTTTGCATATTCTGTTTGACTGAATGAGATCAGAATAGCTTACCTTTCAAATAATCAATGGCTTCATTAATCACTCACTAGTATTCCCTGATGCTTTGAGATTTAAATAGTTTTCAGGGGAAAAAAAATCATTAAATCTTCATGTTATACTGCTTTAGCTCATTTCTCATTGAGAAGTGTGGAAATTTTGGCATCTTACAGAGTTCCTCAGGGTGCTGTTGCAGGTTAGTCAGGTAAATCAATCTCTGAAAGAAGTTTTCATTTTGCAAATTCATGTGACATTGTTTAATTCACTATACACATAATTTGCAAAAATTTGAAGTGGCAATACTGTAATAAAGTTTCCACTCTCTTTGAGTATCTACGATTATGTATCTGTACTAAAATTTAAGCAGTGTATTGCAATGCATCTGTATGGCTAATCTGACTGGATGGTTTTTGGAATGATTCTGTTCTGGACCAGTTACCATTTTTCTAAAGAATTCTTTTGCTTTTGGATTTTGCACAAACCAGACACTGCTCCAAAGTCAGACTGAATATAAAATTCTAACCTGGAGAATAAGAAAAGTCAACATTAAAGAGATGAGTCTCCTGTGCAGTTTCCTCCCAAGTGCCAGAGAGTGGTGGTAAGCACGTTTAGTTTATTAGTACAACTGTAATCCTAATGGGATCTAGAAATGTGCTTCCCCACCTTGGTGAGGAGACCCAAGAGGATGGTGAAGAATCTGGAGGGGAAGCCTTATGAGGAATGGCTGAGATCACTTGGTGTGTTCAGCCTGGAGGAGACTGAGGATTGACCTCACTGCAGTTACAACTTCCTCGTGAGGGGAAGAGGAGGGCTAGGTACCAGTTTTTTCTTTCTCAAAACCAGTAACAGGATTCAAGGGAAAAGCATGAAGCTAAATCAGGGGAGGTTTAGGTTGGATATCAGGAGAAGTTTTTTTCACCCAGAGAATTTTTGAGCATTGAAGGGAAATGATCACAGCACAAAGCCTGGCATTTCAAGAAGCATTTGGATAATGCTCTTGAGCATATAGTGTAATTGTTGGGCCTGCTAAAGGCCAAGAAATGGATTTGGTGATCCTGCTGGGTCGCTTTCAACTCAGTTTATTCTATGGCTCTAGGATTCTATGACAACTAGATAAGTCATAGGAAGAGCTACCTCTGTGTCTACATAGAACTTTAAAGACCTCTCTTGATTCGATTATACTTGATACTTCTGATTGAAAATATCAGTACTTCATATTTCAGTTTACCCATCTTCAAAACAGATCCAATACTCACCAAATTACTGTAATTTAACGCTGTGAATGACTAAAACATCTCAGCACTATCATTCTGTTGTTTAAAACAGAAATTGTATTTTTTCTAAAATGTCTTGCACTATGAAAATGTGAAACCTGAGCTATAACAAAGCCTTCAAAGTTAAGCAATATCATTGATGTAAAATGGTCATCGCTTTTTTTCTATATTAACTAAGTCTTTATCAATTCAGCAAAGGAAATGGCTTTTAGTGGTTAACTTGCACTAAATAGGAATATTGTCTGAAAAAAAGAATATCTCTTTAGAGCATCAGGAAAATACTCAGTGTTCACATAATGAATACTAATGTAGAGCTGGAAGTGGCCATTGCAGGCTGCGGTTAATGTTCTATGTGTACACAGTAGGAATGAGCATTTCAACCCAATTACTGTCTGAGTATGCTGCTCAATGAACACAGAATGAAGGAGAACCTTTCAGGGACAAGAATGAGGGTGAAATTATTGTGCTGGGGAAGTTTGAAAGGGTTGATTTAGGGAAGTTTAAAACAGTGATTCAGGAAAGTCCCAGATAGGTCTGACGACTTCTGTACAACAGCGGGGAAGTTCAGCCACAGCATGGAGAGATTAAACTGCTTTAGAAGTCACAGTCTTAGGAAAATTTGAAGGAAAAAAAAAGAAATATGATGCCAGAAAAACTGGGACAATATTCCTGTGGTTTGCATTAAAACTAACACAAACCTAAAGGAATGAAGGAAAAAATCACCAAATACTTCTGTTTATTGTTTTCTCAGAGCATTACCAAACATTCTCTGATATCCTGGGCCTCTTTACCAGGAAGGCCTCTTTTCAAGAAGTCCCAGAAACTCCCAAAGCACAATTTAGAAGCCATGGCACCATGGCAATCTCAGGAAGTTCTGCTCTAATCCTGTCTCTTACAAAGATCTCTCCTTAGCACTGAGTAAAAGAGTGCTTGACTCACCCTAATCATCTCCAACAAATTCTACAGATACCTGGGAGCAGAACATCAAGACATGCTCCTTAGAAGCTGCTAGACCCACCTCAGGCCCAAATATTTGCACATCCCTTGTAAATTTCCACGAGGAGAAGTCCTGGGGAACAGCCTGGGGAGGAGCAGCCCCATGCAACAAGACATGGTGGCAGTGACACAACTAGAAAACAGCTTTCAGAAAAGGTCCTGGTGAACAGTTTGAACATGAGCTGGCAGTGTGCCCTTTTGGCAAAGAAAGTGAGTAGTATCCTGGGCTGTATTACACAAAATCTAGCCAGCCGGTTGAGGGACATCATCCCTCCCCTCTGTTAGCATTGCTGAGGCCACATCTGGAGTTCTGTGTCCATTTCTGAGCTCCTCAGCACAAGAGAGACATGGAAAGGGGCCAATGAAGGTCCTCTAAGTTGATATGGACCACCTCACCTATGGGGAAAGGTTGGGAGTACTGGGACTACTAGAGAAGAGAAGGCCCAAGAGAGATTTTGTTAATGTATATCAATTTCAGATGGGAGAGTGCAAAGAAGATGCAGACAGACTTTTTTCAGTGGTGTTTAGTGACAGGACATGAGATGATAGAGAAAAACTGAAGAACTGAATGTCCCATCAGAAAATCAGTTAGCACTTGTGAGGGTGTTGCTGGAACATGTTGCCCTGAGATGTTGTGTATTTAAACAATGGATTTTACCATTTCTCCTAATTATAACCATGAAAATCAGCTTATAACCTCTCAGTAGTCGATATAAAGAAATAAACATGTCTGGCAAAATGACTGATCCAGTTCCAAAGTGGGTATAATAAATTGTTCTCTAGAGATACATCTGCTATTTTGTCAATTACAGCAGAATCTACACAGCTGGGCATCTCATAGTTCTTAGCTTTTATATGAATGCAGTAAACTGAGAAGAATTCTAGCTCAGCTATCCACATATAGGTGATTGAAGGACTGAATATTAAAGGAAAGCCAAAATAGAACTTTGAACAGTGTATTAGGAAATTTCATTTTGTTAAGGTATTTTATTCCACAAGTATTGTCCTTGTCAATCAGGACCTGCATTGTTCTTAGGATCAATTTAATAATAAAACTATAAAGTGTCAAATGCTGTTCTCTTTGAAGTAATAGAAATAGTGGCTAGACTACAAACTATATATGGCTTTGGAATGCTGTTTAGGACAATCCATTGGAAATACTAACAATATAATTGTCACTTTCCAAAAAAGACATGATATACAAATATTTTCATGTGGTTGTTGGGTTCTACATTTTTTGTGGCATTTTTACTCTTCTCCCAGACTGAAACTTGACAAAGAAAAATGTAAATAAAATTATTATATTCTTTTATTTCTGATTTATTTTTCTTGTAGAAGAAGGTTGCTGTAGCAGCACCAAGGAAGGCATGGATATTATTTTTGCAATCTAAAAGTAGGTAGTGTTTGAAATATCTGGGTCAAAACTTCTAATTTGTCTGGTTTTTTCCTTCTAGTCTATTGTTTCCTTCATGTTTCATGTAAACCTGGTTTCTAATTTTAATTAAAAAGTTAGGCTATGTATAGAACACATGATACCATTCCTTCTTTTTTTTATTTTTCGTCCTTTGTAGTATTTTTGCACTCAAATCATGGAGGTGAACAAAGACTAAAGAAAAAGATAAAAATTTGCAAAGATTTTACTAGTTTTGCATGAAACATGCAAAGCCAGAATACAGGCCCCAGAGTTCTTTTATTTATTATTATTCAATTTCATTGACTATGATCTCAACATACAAGCAACATGATCCTTCAGAAGTATTCTACAGAGTCACATATTGATAGAACCATATATACTTAAGATGAGGGGAAAAAAAGGCAGCTGTAATAAGCATAAAGTAAAATGGTAGCAACTGATTCAGAGTTTCAGCTGTATGTATAAATAAGGAAGTCTAAATCTCATAAATATTCTTCATAAACCTAGATATAGCTTTGACCTCAAACATAAAATCTGCAGCCCTCCAGTTTAATTACTATAAGTATTGACAAATTAGAATATGGATAATAGTAAAATAGAGGATTCTTCAATTCAAAAAATAAAAAAAAATCAAGTCATAGATACAGTCACTAAAAGTAACTGTCTTCTTCCAAAGAAAAATCTGCTTGCAGGAAAACCCAGTGATACTCTCTAGCCTTTAGTTAATCTCCTTTGTGAATACAAATCAATACTTTGAAGCCATGATATTTTTCCTGTGTTTCTTACCAACCTACATTCATATGGATTAAGCAGCCATACAGTTTTTAAATTGAAAGTTAAAGCAACTTGCTTCTAAGGATCATCTAAAAAACTTGTCTTCCAAGGATTACCTGGCATTTTTTCACACTGTGATATTGCTTATATCTTCCTGATTTTTTTCAGGCTTTCTTTCATTTTTTTTCCTATACTTTTTCAGTCTTCTCTTCTTAATGCTGTTTTTTTTTTTTTGTAGGGGTCCCATGCCATCATACTGAAACAATCTGTAATGCTTATATTGGCAGAATCACTATTCATATATCAGTCTGTTTGCTAACTGACTCTTTTTTCAATCCTTACACATCCAGATTTAATTTACTTCTTCTGGTACTTCTTCTAAAAAATATGAATTTTATCCTTTTGTGCCTTATGAGCAAAAGATACTGTAACTATCTAGTAAACATCTATGAAATAATAAATATTTTGCTGCAATTCTGAGTGTAAAGTCATCTTGATGGGCTTTAAAATAATGTTGCAGAATGAAGTTGACAATCAACTTTATTCCAAGGGAATCAGAGATTTGTATCTCTCTGAACCCTTTCCTGTCCATTTAAAATATATCTTTGTTTTTCTCCGGTGTGTGCTGGGAAGAACTGAGATAAATCACCATCTTCCTATGAAATTTTTGTACATGAACCTTCTTTTTTAAGGTACATCAAAGCCTTATGACACTTACTTCTCCAGAAAAATAATCTTTATTCTTTACAGATCTTTACAGATTCATTCTGTATAAATTAATAAATTTTATCATCTGATACTAAAAATGTCATTAATATAAAAAATATTGTAGTCCTGATAAAAGAAATTGGTTTTTAGAAGAAGGAGACAAGGCTTTCATGAGCAAGGAATGAGAAATGTTTCTAAACATAGGAAGAGACATGGAAAAAATATCAATGTGAAAAGCTCAAAAGGCAGAAGATCAGAAAGACCCAAGAAAAGAGCAAGTGAATGGGGGGAAAAGGCGGGGGTGAAGATCAGAAGCAGAAAAAGTGAACAACAATTTGTGGTAAAAGAAAATCAAGTAAATCCTAGCGAATGAATGTAATACAGGGAAGAAATCATGGTACAGTGGTTCTGGCAGTGCAGTGACACAGTTATGAGCATATAGATAAAAAGGGTCAACTAAATAATATATAGGCAGAAAAGGATACACCTAAACTTCCTCAGGCATTGCCAAGAGACTTTTCCCATATTTTTATCTATACTACAGGTCCATGAGACCAGGTGTGGAAATTATTCCATCAATATTTCAAGGGCTGTCATATTATTTCTAGATATGTCATATTGTCTCTAGATACATCAGTACATGTAACAACAGATTCACAGTTAATAGCAAAACATTTTAATTGCCTCTAATAGTAATGTACATTTCTAGTGCTAATGAATACTTCCACTGGTAATGCAGAAAAAGTTTTGATGTGTGTCACACAGGCATGCTGACACACCCACAAGATCAAGCACTGGCTTTCAGAGTTAAAAATTTGAGTCCAAGCTCGTGAAATTATATAGCTGAGGTTTTCCAAAACAGATATGCAATGAAATTCCCCAATGCATGTACATGTTGATAACCTTATGCAAAAATGGGAAAGCACAAATGCATTCTGGATTCACTTTTTTTGAGATTTGGGCTACAAATCTGACATAATGGAATGGAATTAACTTCTTTGATTTTCACGCTTTTGTGAAAATATTGCAAAATAGGAGTGTTCACAAGACAGACTTTTACTCTCTTACTCTTACTCTCCTGACACTTTTCTGCAATGATTTTGTTGTTTATGGAGAATCATATTTATGCTTATCTCAGCAATTCGTTTTTTTCAAATACAGATGATTCATTTCCAAACTGCAAAAAATTGAAGGGTCTGACACATCTGAAATATATCTTCATCCCTCATGGTCTGTAACTGCTTCTCTTTGCACGGGTTGTAATTCCCAGAAGTGTCAAAAATCCTTCAGAAAGATAGCAAAATGTCAGAAAAAGTGGTACTAGAAAAATGCATCTCTTATTTCGGGGTGAGACACTGCAAAGTGGCTGTAATCAGTGAAAGCAGGAATAAACAGCAATTAAAGAAAGCAATTGTGATCAGTTCTTATGCTCTTTCCCAGAAGAAAATCTGCAGATGGCAGTGCAGTGCATACCATGGAGAAATATGCATTAAAAATAGGAAAAATCTGGAAAAATCCAGACCTACATATCATTGTAGAACAGAGTTGTTAGCATGACACTCAATATTCTGTATGTGACACCTGATTATCTGTGGTCTATGTTCAGTTTTATCCAACTACAAAGTATGTCACTCATGCCACAGCTATTTGATGTCCTCGCTATTTATTACTTTCTATCATCTTTCTACAATCCCATGAACAAAAAAACTTCAGACATGAGTTTACTCTTCCTTGAACAGGAACCAGTATTTTACTTTCAAAGTGTAATTTTTAAAAGATGTGTTCTTAGAGAACAAACTTGTGCCCTGATGGAAAAAAGAATGTGATGGTTTCATTGGGGAAATCCCTGTGGGAACATGAGACTCGTCAGCTTTCTGGGAAACAGATGACAAGGAAGGCACAGTGGCTCATTGGCAAACTGGCCTTTGTGACTAGAGTGCTTACAAGACCCTTGCCTTACTCTGTGGAGCAAGCTCAGGACTTGAATAGTTCTTTTTACCTTGACTGGTGTTGTGTAAGGGATCACAAGCTTCTCAAGGTGCATGTACCCTCATGACTACTGCAGGTAGAGAGGGAGAAGGGGTGCTGAGTCTCAGCATCTGGGGTGGGTCAAGATTGCAGCACTGTTGGCACTGGAACTGCAGCTTCATCACTCGGTTTCTAAACAGAGGGGAGATGGGAGCCTACATTAGAGTCAAAGCAACATCACACAGTGAAATCTGAAAGATAAAATGGCAGGTTCCCTGTCTGAAGGTCTTTGCTTATCACTGATTAAGAGGGCTATCAAAACTAGGTTTCTGTTTGCTGTTGGAAACATGAGTAAAAGCTACTGCCTCATTGAGCCTGCAGAGAAATGAGAATTTATTTCTTCTAAATTCAGATCTGACTACTGCCAGTCATGCGTCCGTCATTCTGACGCTGCATTTCTACAGTGCATTTCATCTGGGGCAACATTGCTTTATTTAATCAGGAGATTCAGTGAACTGCAGTGAAGGCACTTAACAGTCACTTAGCATGCTGAATCTTTTCACTGTTAACTTTAAGCTCACTTCCCTTATAATCCATGTCCTAGAAATATTCAAAAGGTTTAAAAGCTCAGATGTTAATACTAGGAGTTTGAAATATTAATTTCATATCATATTTTAACATCAGAATTACAGATATGCTCACTTGAGTTTCAAAGATATTAAGTTAAAAAGTTCATAGTCACAGGCCATGAAAGATTAAATATTGTCAGGAAATAATTCTGAACCACTAATCAACACTTAATATATGTGTGAAATCTAACGTGGAGATTTACAGTGCTTATTGTGCTTTATGCTTCTGTGAAACTGCCTTATTTTGTACTGATGGATGGAGGTAGAGTAAACAATGTCACCTTCATATTTCCTTGCAGATGGGCTGTATAAACAGCTTTGCTTTTTCTTTAAATTTATATGGCTTTATTCCTACACAGAATGTCATAAACTTTTCACTGCTGAGCATTGTAATTAAAAAAATAGATAATTCAGTGCACTGCTTATTTCATAATATTGTGGGAGTACCTTTAAGTGTTGGCTTCCCTTAAAATGTTCTAATGTCCAAATTTAGGTTTCATGATTTCTATAGGAAAAAAGCACACAGCATTGGGGTTTATTAAGTCCGTAAACAGAAAATTTAACAGTCTGTTTAGGAAAGGAAAGCAGATCCATCTAATCAGCATACAAGTGGCATTTCTTTCCTACTCTAAATGCAATTTTTTGGCCAATCTTTAAAGCTACCAACAATTCTAGTTAAGGGATGGTACTTTTAAAATGACATTATTCTGATGTGAGTAGTCAACTCTTCTTCCAGGAATAAACTATGCTTAGAAAACATGAGCACCTTAGAAAACATGAACACCTTAGAAAACATGAACATGCTAACATAAGCACATCTCCATTAAGATTTAGCCCTGGTTTGTAGAGGCTCATTCATTCTTTATGCTGTTCTAAAATTCTAGTTTGATGGAAACCTGTTAGCAGGCTTATTCCTGTAGTGAATGAAATGTTGATGTTCCTATAGAACTTGAAATTCCATGAATTTGTTCATTATTTTTTGATGGCTTGAACTTCATCACTGTAATTTAGCACATCCCAAAAATAGCACAATTTTCATCTTGCTCCTTATTTATAGCTTGCTCATAATAACAATTTATGGAATTGGGGGCTTATTTTTGCTATGACATAAAGTCATGTTTTATAAAGGTCAACACCAATTTTAGCCATGTTTTGATAAGCTGCATAAATTAACTATTTCTGAGTAAAAGTCACAGATTAAAAGGTGACTTCATTGTCATTTCTAGAATTAAGACACTGTCCAAATATTTGATATCCAGCAGAAAAAATAGAGTCCTCTGTGACATCACTGCTTTCCCATGGCTCATTGTTCAATAAGCCCAGCAGAGCAGTGCCTGGGGCTATGAAGAGATTGTTGAAGATCACTCAAAATCATGTGTAGATCTGCTATCATCATAGAATTGTCCATTGCTTCTGAAGCAATTAAGGCAAAGTTTTCAGATTGGTTTTATCTTCATGTTCTTTTCCTCATTAAAAGAAACACTAAAAATGTAGAAATGCTAGTTAGGGTTCTGTCCTGAAATTTTAGCAAGTAACACAGAAATAAATATTAATGTTGGCTGATAATTCTTATACTGAATCTCTTTAGTTACTGGAACTAACCTTTCCTGATTTTTTTTTGCTGGTCTTGAATATGACCTGTGTTGTATGACTGGCAGAGGACAAAACAAATTCCAAAATGTCCTTTTTGGTAAATGGGAGGGCTGTGTGTTTGCTCTTTAACAGTCATCATATGTAGCTTTTCATAAGGTCTAGTCTCCTTGGGTACAAAACAGATGGCTGAAACTTAATAAAAGGGATACTATGGGGAATACAAGAATTACTTGTATGAAAACTAACTTCATGCTCCCTTATAGGGCCCAGATGAGCTATGATGTGAATGTGAACTCTGAGACTGCAGCCAGATTGGCCTCTAATCCTAGTAAAGCGATAATGCCATTAAACTGGATTTTTTTTTTCTTTCCCACATCTGCCTACTTGAAAGTCTCCATTATTTCCTTTCACATATTCCCCAGATTAACATGATTTTTTTGCCACTCGGTGCTGTTACCGTCTGTGTTTCAGGGCTCTTGGGCAAGGCATAAGGAGATTCATCTCTTCAGAGGGTATTGCCACAAACAAAATACATTACATTAATTGTATAGGTTTGTCAAAGTTAGTTATTAGTTTTTAGCTTTTGCCTAGTATTTCAACTAAGCAGTCATGATCCCTAGTGTTTGGGGACTAGAGAATTTCAACTCTTGCACCATTTAGGAACCTAACTACTTTGGGACAAATGAGTTTGAACAGGAAAACACAGTCTTTTAAAGACCAATTCTGAGCATAGGCATGAATAATCTCTACTTTTTAGTTTCCATGCAGTTGTCTTGTTTATTCTCTGCAGGGCCTTGGGCCAGAACTAACGTGCTAGCAGAGAGATGCCAAAGATGAGCTTTGGCAGGCAGGATCCCATGCATTCTGGTAGGCAGACTCTCACCTGAGAGCATGTTTCCAGGTTCATTTTCTGCATGGAGAGCAAACAGCTTTTGTGTCAGCAGAAGTTACATCCCAGAATACAGCAGAGGCATCAGCAGAGACCATGCTGACACCAGAAGAAGTGGGCCATCACTACAACTAATCAGCAGAATTGCATCACTTCAACTACCAGTGTGGAATGGTAAAGGCTTAGGTTGAAGCCTAATCAGAAACCAAAGATAGAATAGAAAAATAAAAGTCAGATTGTCAAGCTAAAGAAAAATTGGAAGAGAACTGGCTTAGTTCTGAAACTTCTAGATCTTGGTGTATCAATATGCTGATTCTAAGGTTGCTAGCATGTTGTAAAACACATTAGGTTATATACAGTTGTTGAAAAATTTTCTAGTTACCTAAGCTATTTTTTTCTCTTGGATTTGTCTTTCACTTGATATTTATTTAATAAAAATGCATTTTTTTAATATCCTTTTTTTGCCTGCTGTCATTTGGCAACTCATTGTTCTAAAATTGCTCCTTTGGCAGACTTTGCTGTCAAATAGATTTCAGCTGAACTGCTCAGTAGTTGAACTTGTTAGCAGTAGGAACTCTATTGCACACAAACCAGCAAGACACGATTAGCAAGCGTCTGTCACAATAGGGAGCTCTGTCCAAACTACACTTTTCAGTTCCCAGGTAATTTTATGTGGTAATGTTTTTGGTGAGCTGGTGCAATTAGAATGGGGACATTTTGAATCCAGTCTTCTAAAAATAACTCGAAACTTTCATGTGAGTGGAACTACAGAAAAGAAACATGTAATAGTGTTATACCCTTAATACAACAGAGACAAAGATCTTGTATCATGAGTGGTATGATAATGTCAGTCCTAAACAGCTTTTATGAACAATTTCTTTGGAGAGTGCCATCTTTGGCAAAGAGGTGGAGTGACACTGTTACTGTTAAGATCGCACAAGGGTTTTTTTGTTTTTTTGGTTTTCTTTTTTACTGTATCTTACTTGTAGTATTAATAAAAAATCAAGACAATTCCACTTTTGAATTATCTTTTTTTTCTCCTTATCTGAGGTAGATGTATAGCTTAAAAATAAACAAAATTTCCTTGAAATGTCTGAACACTCTAATCTGTGAAGTACATAAGTATCATTTTGAGTAAAAAAAAAGTATTTTCTAATGTTAATTACGGTTTAAAGAAAAGTCTTTCAATATTCTATGCTGCCTAGTAACACAGAAAGCTTCTGTGGTAAAGGCAAGCTAGCTTTTCATTAAGTGAACTGTTGAAAAACAAATTCTATCTCCATGACATAAGAACATGCTGTCACCTCTAAATTGTCCTCTGTGTGTGGGCATTTCCTTTAGATTCCATATCTGTGCATCTGTACACAGCTTTTGATGAGGTCTTTTTTAGAAATTCAACATTACAAAAGTCCATTTCTAAGACCGTGTAAGCTTATCTACAAATGGTTGCAAATGGCAATTTGGAAGGGAAGATTTTTCCTTATGCTGATGATCTTTCATAATTTTTTTTTCAAATATGTAATTTCAACATAGGCATTGAATGTAATCTCTCCCTAGACACAAATACATATTCTGAAATGATAAAAGTAATTTTAGTGAAAAATAAAATTGGTGCAAGGAACAACATAAATAGTAATGTGGTTTTTGGGTTTCATTTTTATTCTCATTAAGAGAACTTGTTTCATCATATAACAGAACTTTGTAATCTCACTTATTATGGACTTCCAAATTTTTTATTTTAGGTGTTGAATTTACATTTAATATACATCTAAAATTTTATTTACTTTAAAGTCACTGACTTTTATAAACTAACTGTAATACAATAAAATAAACTATGTAGGAAATGAAAATTATACTGATTACAATTTGTTCTATTCACAGTTTTGTTTAGTCCATGCTAGCTTCACAGATAAGAAGAAAAATTAACTGTAAAACACACTGCAAAGATTTTAAACACATGGGAATTAAAATAAAACATTACTCTGTATGCTTTTTTTTCCATGTAAATAATGAGTTATTTCTACTCCTTCTTATTTCATTAAAGAATAAGAACAAAATCCCTGTATCCAGGCAGCAAGAAACTTTAGCAAATTTCTGACTTCATTCTTGTGACTCAGGCCTGCCTGTAGTTAATTTAAAGCTTAGTTCACTGCATACTCTGTGATAAGAATAATAATGAAAAGTTGTCAGCCCTAGGAATATCCTAGAACAAGATTAATGTTGCATTTAGAAATTGTGAAAAGTGCTTATTTCACTGAAAAGTTTTACAAAAGCCTTTTGGGTGCCATTATTTTATATGTGAGATTAAAACCAAACAAATTGAAATTGTTTAAATCAATAACAGCTATCAGACACAGATCTGCAATGATATTCGTAAGCAGTCACTTTAGTTCCTGGGTTCACAGTTCTGGGCCATCAAGAGATGGAAAATGATAGTGGGTATAAATTATGCACAGCTTCTAAGCTTTCTTCTTTCCTTTTAAAGATTTTAAAAATTTGCTCAGCTCTGACTTCTGGCCACCTACAGCCTATTATTTCCTAATCCAAACCGTGACTATGCAGCAGGAGAGCAGAACATGTTTAAAGCAGAACTCTTTGATGCACAAAGAGTTTCTTCTTCTCCTGTCCTTGTTGGCTGGGATTAAGGCTTCTGTAGGAACAAAAACAGCAGCACAGGACTCCTCTGCAGAGCAAGGTCCCCTCCAAAAGCAGGGAGAGCTGAACTTCTGTATGCCCTAGGTATTATTTGACAGAAGTGTAGGCTGTCATACATGAATCTGGAGTGGTGGTTATATAATAGCTTTGAAGCTTCAAACTTCTGAATTCCTAGAATTGTGAATCCTGCTTTGCTCCATTATGTAAATCATCGTGAGCTTGCTTGGTGCAGTAGCCCATTTTCTCTCTTTCTCTATACATATGTATAAACATATATATACACACACACATACAAACACAGAGACACAGAGGGAGTTTACATATGTGCACAATCTATATAGAGTATGTGGATTAGATTTATCTCTATGTATGACATATATATACATTGCAATGTGACTTATCTGTGTGTGTGCGTGTGTTTTGATATATAGAGATGTGTAGATACAGATATACACATATAGATAATTTATTTTCAATTGCCAACATGTTTTTCTGATTTTATTTATTATTTGGGAACCGTAGTGTTTTGTCTCCTCTGTTTTCCTATGGCCTCCAAATTTGTGTGCTCTTCTATCATCTACTTTATCACAACTGCTCTTGTCTTGGCTCAGCTGCTTGTTAGCTGGCACTTACCCAACTGGAACTCTCTTAAGGCCTGGATTAAAATGGCACTGTTGGCCTCAGTGTAACAGAAACTGCAGCCTAGATAAAGTGTACAGATATGGTTAAATAATGGTATCCAGAAAAGCACTTGAATTATTATAGTCCTTTGCTCTTTATGTAAGTTGCTCACTAAGTAGCATCACTTGGCCATAAACAGAGTTTTGGGGAATTGGCCAGGTTAAAGCAAATGCCCATCTGAGTGATTGAAGTAATTCTATAGTTCATGTATAGAGAGAAAACACTTTTTAAAATGGACTAATATTTTGGGAAGGGAAACAAGAAATAATTTTTTTTTTTTGAACGTTCTGGATACTGTGACTCAGAACTCCTCCTCTTTATGTCTGCTATCCAGAGCCTGTTGCTGAGAACTTCACTAAGAGTTTTTAAAAGTCTGATTATTTTCTTGATTATGTCTGTAAGTATTTCCCTTTTAACCGACCAAAAATCTTGAAATCTTGCGTAGAGCTACCGAGGTATCACATCATAGGAGCAATGATTTTTACAGCCTGTACAATCTCCACTGCCTATTCCTATCTGGGAAGACATGATTACTTCACAGTTTCCCAATCCTGCTTTCATTCTAAAAAGTGGAATCCACTTTCTAAGAGGTTACTGGTTTTTATGAACCAGAGCTTTAATTAACCACACAAAAGCTATTAGTACACCAGGATTTTTTTGTTATTAAAGAATTGTTAATCACTTATGCTTTGTTTCCCCCTCTGACTGCAAAAGTCCATTTTAATTATTTCACAGAATGAGTTCTTATAAATTAAGCCAGTGTATTTCTATGGTTGTGCCTCAGATAATTTCTTTGATTTTTGGTAGTGACAGGAAAAAAAGCCCGAAAAGTGATACTCATCTCCTTTAAGTTTTCTCTGTTGGCAAGCTGTTAGTTTCAATTGGTTGGTAGAGCCTGCCATGGGAAAATTCTAAATCAGTAAAGTGTTACATACTCCACGGGTTACAGCTATGAAAGAAATAATTTCATATCTGCCACTTATCCTTCACAAACTCCTTGTCTCAGAGTATCTGTCTTTGGAGTACAGCCAGCAACAAAAAATTGAGCTCAGAAGATCACATGGCTAGATAGATCTAGCTGGAGTTAGGATAAAAAAAATAGTTTTTTCTCTCCATTTTTTTTTGTGTAATGTAACTATTTGAGATTTGAAATTAATTTATAGACAGAAATCTTCCTTCACTGTAGTAAAATGATACAAGAGAGGATTAGCTGAACTACTAAGACAATATAATGGTATGTTCTCACAAGTAATTTTCTTCAGAAGACATAAGAAGTAACACATATATTCTTTATAGCATGGAATATTTTATGATCTTTCCAATAAACAAAGTTTGAGCATCAGCAAACAACATAATATTTCATGGTAATTCAGGACACAAAGGGGATTTGGAGCTATGATCCATGATTCATTTGGTGACCTGTAGCTTTCCAAATATGATCTACCTAAATGCCATGAACTGTTACCAGTGGAGAGAGACCTGTACTTCTAGAGGGTGATTTATTCATGATATGCATGATCTGAGTAAACCACAACAGTCCTAACAAAAATATTATACTCTTCTTTTCTAACTATAAAGGGAGCCCAAGGTGACTAATTTGAATGACGTGCACCTTTTAGCTTTCTAAAATTACAGAATATCTAAAAGTAGATGATATGAACCCCAGCTGTGAAGCCCAAAGAAAGTGGAACAGATTTAGACACAGGTTTACACATCTCATAAGTATTCTTCAAGTACTTCTGTCTGTTGATTTGCCTTAAGTCTACTGGTAGATGGTATTTTTTCTTCCTTTACTGTTTTCTCCTGTATGTTAACAGAAGTTGAAATTGGCTTTTTGAAACCTTAGACTTGTAAACTATTCCCTAAAAATGATCAGGTAATAGGCAACTAGACAGTTCCCAAATCTTCTACTTTCAGGACAGCATCTCCAAAACAGATAGAAATTTCTTAGCAAATCAATTGCTTTAGAAGCTGGGGAAGAGGTGGCAACATAGATGATCATCTCATTTATCAAGTTTTCTGTCAGCTGATACTGGCATGATGTCACTGAGGGTTTTGGTTTTTTTAATTATTGTATAGCATTTTTTGCCTACAGTAACAGAAGAGAATACTTTTTACTGCCTAATTTACCCTTCACTCCTCCTACACAGCTTCTCTTTCCTGCTAGCAGAGGTCCTGATGGAACTGAACCAGCCTTTCTCAGCTGCTGTCTTGCTGCCCTTTTTCTGGGAAAAATCTAGCTAACTTCTCATCCTTTTCTTAGCCATTGCACTGTCTTTTTTATCCTTACATTGTTGTAAAATAACATGAACAAAATGAAGTAAGCCTTTTCTTTGTTCAGAGAGAGCACAAAAGAAAAGACGACAAAAAGTGACAGGGGAAAAGGGCTCTGGTTTGACTCCAGTTTATGAATGCCAATGCAGATGCACACAGGATAGACATATATATATGTAGGCACAAACTTAACCAGAGATAAAGATATTTTACAAAAAGTACAAAAAGTACAAAAAGTACAAAAAGTACAAAAAGTACAAAAAGTACAAAAATACAAAAACTGTAGAGAATTCATTGGAACTTGATTTGGTGGAGGCTTAAATTCTGTACATATATGAGGAACTTCTCCTTCTGTAACTGTGATTGCCTAAAAACTAGGCACCTAGTGTTGTTTCAGGCTCCTTTTAACAACAAGGAAAAGAAACAAAAGTGTTCACAGAGTAGCTCATTCTGTTCAGAGGTATGAGGGGATTGTCATCAGGGTATTGCTGGAAATTAAATAATGCAGTAACACAATTTAAAGTCCAAAAGCAGAATATCATCTGTATGACATATTCACAGACAACAAATTAAACATTTTCTTCTGGAATAAAAGCACACTCTCATACATGAGGTTCACACACCTATGTGAGGTATTAGTTTGAAAAAACTGAGTTATAATCTGCAACCCAGTCCTAAGGGTTTATCAACTAAAATGGAAAGCAAATTGAAGTCCCTATGTCAAGACCAGTCTCTCAAATAATTAGTTAATAAGGTTTTTATTAGTTTAAAGAACCCCTCACACCTTTTGCTATTCTAACTCATTGTTCAGTATCAAGTAATCTACCACATTTTCAGAGATGGAAATAATGATGCAATTTTTGAGAATTGTCATGACCTTTAAAGCTGTTTTTTAGACTCTGATTTTGCTGTTGATTACTGCATACAGCACTATCACAATACAGAAAAGCAGGTCTGCAAGCATGTAAATGAAGTCATTTCTCATCTCACTTCTCTTTCCTTCCAAGTGAGTGGTTCAGAGGAAGAAATTTCAAAAGAAAATAATCACCTAGCACTATGTAAAGCAGACATGCTTAATTCTGTTATTTATGCCACACTATCAATCACTAATTCCTCTCTAAAATTTAATTTTAAGACTGTCCCTTATCTTTATATATTACCCATCTATCTTAAATATTGAATCATTATTTCGTCTGAATCCTCCTGTACATGCAAATGTTTGCAGGGTTCTGTTTGACTATCTCAGTGCAGAGATCTATTTTCAGTTCAGATTATTAAATGTTTGTGTTTTCTTGTCTCTTAGAGTCTCTCAAAATTCCAGGGAGGCTATTGGCAAATACCTGGAGGTTTAACTTTGTTATAGAAAAATCTCAATCAAATGGTTTGAAGCTGCATTTAAAACATCTTTGTGCAATAGTGTCAACAAGGGACCAGTAATAATAATTTGGTGTCAGAAAATCTATAAAACACATTAAGCCAGTTTCAGTACCCCTTTTTTTTTTTCTTAAGTCTTGTTGCATTCAAAATTGAAGTCACATAGACAAGATCAAAACTCCAGGAACAAAGCTTACCTTGAAGGCTTTACTGATAAGAACTTATAAACAAAAGGTTTAAGATTCAGCATCCAAACTAAGCTTTACTAGTTCTGTAAACACTATTGATTTCCCACAGATTCCTCAGAAATATTTAATCCAAACCCTATTTGTCCTATGAAAATGAAGTGTCAGAGTTGATCCATATTTTCAGTTTACAATATTGAGGTCCATAGGTTAATACACTAAGCAAACTGCAGACTCTGGGGTTTTTATTCACTTTGTAGGCTATGGGAAAGACAAGCATTTAATTTTTTTCATCACATGGTCTTGCAGCAGAAGTATTTGTCCTGCATTGAATCTAAATATGCAGTTCTGCATTGCAGTAATCTTCAATATCCTTTTTAAGTTGCATTCTGTTTCTGAGATAAAAGCTCAGTCTGTGATATGTGAATTTTCATTTCACTGCTTGGCTTCGGGATTCTGAAGGGATAGAAAAAAGTAAAACACCAATTTTTCTAACTTTTTGTTTGGGTTTTTTCAGTTGTCATCATAGTAAGTTATAAAGAAATGTTCTTTTTTTTTGAGAGAAAGCCCAGAGAAAGATGAATATTTAAAGATATATTTCCAAAATAAAAAAATATTTAGGATTTAATGTCAATGAATTTTATGGAACAATTCTTCTTTTATTTAGCTTAAAACAAAATGTACATTATCTCACTTTCTTCTTAGATTCATTTATAAACTATTAATGGTTACATTTGCATTTCTATCAGGAAGAGAAGAGACAGTCATTGCATAGATCTTTCTAGACACTGATATATTATTTAATTACATATAGTTCATGATTTTGTACAGGATCTGCAGAGTTTTGATGGGAAACAATAATTGCACAGTAATTGTTCAATGGTTATATTTTTCTAAATCACACATTACTGACTATTTAAATTTGCTGTCGAGGCAGATTAGCTGTGACACAAGCATTTGCACAACTTTAACCTTCTCATGGCCCAGCAGGATATTGCCTAGCAAGAAATATTTATTGTTTTCTGTGGTGATTTATGTAGGTTGGTTATTAATTTTTTTATTCATACTCATAGGACATGATTACAGGGTCTGTAGAGGTCATGCCCCAGCAAGTTAATTTGGTACCTATATGTTCTCTCATTCTTGACTATGGCACCCTGCGACAGAAAGTGTTTACACTGAATTAAAAATATCTTCTTCAAAACAGGGCATTATTTATTCATTTAAAATTAAATAGTGTGCAAAGTAATGAATAAAACCAATCAAGGGCCATGTGTTTTTTGGTTTTTTTCTCTGCTAGCTCCATCAGGTTTCCAGGCTTGCCTGTTCAGGGGTGGCTGAGGGAAATCATCTGTTCCAAACCCAGCTAGAAGGTATCAGTGCCTTTTGTCATTATTTTCTGATTTACTAGGCACATCCAGTATCCTTTTCAAACTAGCATACTGAAGGGACAGGCATGTTTTGAGTCTAAATGTGAGTTGAGAAATGCACTTTTTGCCAGACTTTGCATTGCCAGGCAATCGGCAGTCAGCAGTCAATAGATTTCCTAAAAAAAATTTTCCTTCTCCTGTGTGGAACTATTTTGACTTTGCTTCTACTTTATTTCCTGCAGAATTTCTTTCCTTGTCCTTGTCTTTTGAATTATCACCATGCACTTACTCCGGGTAGTACCTGATAGGTAAACTGAGGTTCAGAATTTATTTTTAAATTAAAATCCATGCACATCTATTTTCTCCAAAAGAAGTTCATGGATGACAGTTAAGTTTGTGTAATCATATTGTAGGCATAAAAGTATAGTGAAAAACTTGTTCTAGGAGTATGATGGGTCAGTGTTTTCTATCAAAGAAAATTTGTAATGATCTGCAGTTCAGCAAAATAGTTTATATTGTCTTTAGACTCATAAGGGGCTTTTCCATTTCCTTCAATTTTTTTTTCTTTATTTTTGGGCCAATCCAAACTACCACAAATAAAGGGAGCATGCAAATAGACATGACAGTGTTTCTAAAATAGGAACACATGAAGACAAAGCTAGGAAGGCACACAGAAAGGAGGTAATGAACAAAAAGGCTATCAACAGCCATTATGAAAATTGCTTTGTTTTTTTCAGGAGGGGCATGGCTGAAATGGGACTGTAAATTGCTCTTTGGAATTGTGACAGGACAGAATTTAATGAGTTTCAGGATCCACCCTTGTAGGAGTTCAGTTATTTGAGGTGAGGCATGACCATGGGATACAAAAAATTTATGTGATGTATGTCTTTTAGCTTCAGACTCCAAGAGAATATCTTAAACATATACAGGGCCAGCTCCATTAAGTGAGGTGATCTGAAAAATTGGGAGAAAGAATTGAAAATCAATCTTCCTCTTCATGCACAGGGAAGGGAATGTGAAGAAGTAAAGGAGGGACAGTATGGAAAAATGTTATGGATTAAACTGGTGAACAGTAGTGGCAGTGCCTTTTGACCAAGATGCAAAGAACAAAGCACACCTGCCTAGTGTCTTGGGAGGAGAAAATTAAAATAAGAAATTTAATTTTTTTGGTTAGAAGGAACATGATAGCGACAGAGCTTACTCATATAAAAACCAACCTGAAAGTAATCTTTGATATTGTATCTAATGTATGACTTCCCATGCAAAGGAGCCCTCAGAAATTAACATTTTTACTAGACTTCATCCAAACTAGATATTTTCTTTAACAAATAGGAATGCAATAGAACAGCAGAATTTCCAAAGTACATGTCCTTTACCTAAAAGTAAGACTTCTGTCCTTCTAGGCTTAATGACAAAAATGTTGCCTGACTATGCCTATAATTTTTTTTTTATTTTATTTTTTAAAGAGAACCCACTTTGGCTAAAGACCAATTTCTAGGAAGATCTGCCAGCATTGCTTTTTCTAGTTTTATGTGCTTGGGGTCTTTTTCATATGAAAGAGAACATTAGCACAGAGTGCACTTGCATGTAAATCCAAGGCTTACATTCCTTGTACGTAAGTGTTGATGTTTCAATTAGCAATAAACCACAAACTGTTGTCATAGACTGCAACCATCTGGTGGACTATTAAAAAGAAGAAATGAACATCTTATAGATATATAGAACTTCCTAAGGAATAATTTCCTGGTGCAGAAATGCTCAGAGTTTCAAGTCTACCTCTTTCAATTATTTTTCGTAAATAGATAAAGTAAGTAAATGAGATACTAACAATGTAACAGGAAATGCAATATCAGATGTGACCCTTGAGGTCTGAGAATACAGGTGGAACAGCAGGTAGTGCTAAGACTGGAAGCTAATGGAACAAGTGTATTCCAGAGGTAAATGTTATTGCATAGACTTCACCTCTTCTTATAATAAAATGACACTTTGTGAATATCAGGTATAAATGGCAGGGTTGTGGTTGCTGCCTGCTACTGAAGCAGGTTTAAAGTACTTGCATGGATACATTTCTTCGAATCCATTGGAACTCATGATCTGAGTTTCATCTCAAAGTATTCAGAGAAGAAGTTGATTATTAGGGTTTCAGCTTCAGAGTAAACATAAGTCAACATAACATTAATTGTTAACCTCTTAAAGGCTATGAAAGAATTGTCTAGATCAGCTGTAAACTCCCAGTGGAGGTTAGAAAAAACTTCTGTTAGGAATAATATAGGTACAGTTAACCCCGCCTTCATCCAAGGATGAACTAGATGAGTTTTCAAGTGCTTTGCAAATCCTGTGGCTTTAGAAAGCATTCTACTGATGGACCAATATAGAAAAGATAAAGCAAGCTAAAATACAGTTCAAATTAAAAAGGCACAAAAAAGGCTAGAAACATTATCTAAGTTATGTCTCAGAAATAAATACCACACAGAAAAGATCAAAGCAAACCAATACCTTTTTTTATTTAATCTGTGTCTTCCTTATTCTTCTTTATCTTATCATGTCAGCAGATATCCCATTATGTTGTTGCAATACTTATATAAGTGCACAACTTTGCTGTATTTCCTTTCTACTTTTTTCAAAAGTACTATAACACAGGAATTGTGTATTCTTTTTTGTCTCTAAAATGCATCTTCAAAAATAAGCAAGCCATTATACTTTAATATTTTTCTCAGGAAAAACAAAAGAAGCTGTTGATTTGAACTTTGACATCTTCTAAGATGGCTCACCTAATTTTAATTTGTTTAATATGGTGCAGGAGGGAGCTAGTATGATCATAATTCAGCATGATGTGGAAGGCTTTTTATGATCTTCTCTCAAGGTTAGTCAATAGCTAACTGAAGCACTATACCTGCAGCTACAGGAAAAAGAAGTAGATTCCATAACTGGTAAATGCATTTACTTTCTGTAAAATCTAAGCTTCATTTATTCAGTTTGCATAGAACCATTTTAGACAAAATGAAGCCATCAAGTCAGTGGAGTGTTTGTCAGAAAATAAAGATTTATTGCCAGTTACTCCAAGACACCTTGTCTTGTCAGAAATCTTGAACTTCATAATATGAATGTTAATTGAAGTATTTTATCTTTATTCCATTTCTTCACCATTCGTTAAGTTTCTCACATTGTAGATGTTCCTTAACTGGTATCAAGCAAGATCAATATAACTTCAATTTTGTTCAACCATTTCTTCTTTGTGCAGCATAATTCATATTTTGAATATGGTAATACCCATGCCTCTGCCACTTCCCTAGCCTTGAATGATCACCTGAAGGTTCAGTCCCTTAATCCATGAATTGTGAATCAGGAAGAAAACACTATAGGATTATATAAATAAATGCATGCAACAAAGAAGATAAAGGAATAAAATCAATTTTTTTCTTTTCAGTTCAGCTTCTACTTAAATAGAACAAGACTATAAAATAAATTATTAAAATAAAAAGGAAAATTGGTAAAATGTTTGGGATAATAACAATGAAACCTAGTTTCTAATATCCAACAGTCAGTTTTTTGTTTTGTCTGTGAAGCTGAACTGCATGCAAATCTTTAATAATAGCCACCTTCAAAAGGCAGATCTTCATTTATGCATCTGCAGTAACAATACAATAGCTGTGTTCTGGAGTTCTTTTAACAATAGCTTCATTCAGTGATCTGTGTGTTTTTTCTAATTAATTATTTAAATATTCTGTCAGGTGCTGCAGTTAAGTCTTAATCATTTTGTAAATGGAGGAATAGAAAGAGAGTTTAACTGACACTATCACATCATAATGCATTAGTGGTGTGATCACAGAGAGGAAAGTCACGGGTGTATGTCCAGGCAGGTTTTGTGACATCAGTGCCTGTAACAATGAACTCTCGATGAGCTTTTTTGTTCTTTCATTCAAATATGTTAGACTAATTTAATGTCAGGTGAGGAAACACAATGCAGCCATGATTAATGTTTCAAAAACACTCTAAGTTCTCATGGCATTGCAGAATTGTATATGTATTGACACTTATTTAAGCCAGCATGTGTGTCAAGGGACCTAAGACCTTTCTGATTCTTTTAAACTGGCACAATTCATTTCAAGTGGAAAAGGGTCATGGGACAGAAGTCACAGAAGCTAGGGAGTGTTTCTGCCTTCTGTGTGCCTGGGGAGGAGAGGAACGGCTTCCCTGAGTCCCAGAGCTGCCTCAGACTCCATCCTCCAAAACAAGGAAAGTTCCATTGCAATTGCTGTTTTCTTAGGACTTTAATGAAAGTTTGCCTGTTGTTTTTAATGTGTTCACCTAAAGCTGTCCAAGGATGAGTCCCAAGGCTCCCATCAGTCAGCTAGGTTGCAGGCAGTAATAAGGAAAAAAAAAAACACACTCCTACCTGTGCTTCCCAAAATGCTATTCACTACTTGTCCAGCACTTGAAAGCATGGGACACCTTTATGTTATTGTGACATTTCAATGCATTTTTTAAGAGAAAAGTTTCATATTCATTACCCACCAGAAATAGCTTAGGAAATTAGAGGTGTTATCTTGAAATATTGAGCATGATTTCCCAAAGTTGCAGTAGTATGCTGACCCCTCAAAAGAAGACTGAGAATATCAGCAGTGGGGGATGAGCATGTTTATCAAGCAATGACATTTAAGTACTGTGTGAAGAAAGTTATATTCTAAGTTTATGCAAAAGCTTTCCTCTTTTCTCCAAATCTTTTGATCCTTTTTCCAGTCAGTATTGAGGTTGCTTTCTAATAATAATCTAAAACTGTATATTGTTGATTTATTAGCTATTTTATAGCAAGCTTGCTTATATTCTCAGTTTGATAATTTTATATGGCATTTGATTTTCTCAGACACAAGAAATGGAAAGATATTTCTTACATGTATGATTACCATAGTTCCTATACTTTCTACTTTTTAAAAGGAACCTCTTTTTATGTTTTTATTCTGTTTACTTCTTGCTTGTTTCTTCTTCTTTTGTCTTCCTAAATCTTTTTTCTTATATGTCAGTCCCTTGACTCTGTTACTCTTCCTATTTGAAGTCAAAACCAGCAGGATTCCTCCTTCTTCATCCCACTCATTTCTGATTTTGACCTTATGTTTAATTCAAAATATATTGAGCCTTTCATGAGCAGATATGAGATCCAGTCTGGGTTAGTCAACACACATCTAGATCACAGATGCTGCAAATAACAATGTGAGCAAGGCTCCAGGTCATGCACCCTCACAGTGTGAATTGAGGTTCTGTTATGCTGATATGAGACCAGTTAAGAGTACTAACAAACCCTGAGTTCTACAACAAATAGTGCTTTTCTCCTTGTCCTGAAATATGAGCTATTGCATAATCTGCCCTCACCCCCACCCCCAACCAGACATTTAGTCACACAGAAGAAATTCAGTAGTTGAGGATGTTCCTGTTATACCCTCTTGACCTTGGCTAGAGCCCTAAGAGCTACACAGAAATTTGGGGTGTGACAGAAAGGCATCACAAACTAAGTCCTAGAGTTTGTCTATACTGCATGAAAGAATTCAAAGGATTTACCAGGTGTCTCCAGGGCTGCCTTTTTCTGGGGCTGAAGCTTTTTACTCAGGGTGCAGGAGTCCTCTTCTAAACTCATACCTGCAAAACTTCTGAGAGATAAATCTTTTAAGGCACACCAAGCAGGAACAGCATTTCCCAAATTTTACATGAATGCATCATCTGTGAGAGGCCAGTGTTAAAACCCACATAAGTGATGAAGGCAGTGTCCTTACCTGAGACTGTAAACCAGAATGGACTGGCTAGTTCTTTCTACCCTGGCTACTGAAGCTGGAACACTCAAGAGAAATAAAGAATTTCAGATAAAAAAGATAAACATTAATAATTATATACCCCCAGTGGTGAGAGTATCTATCTGTAAATAGACAGATGGGAGTTCCAGCCCTGTTCTTACTTCATTCTTCATTTTAATGCAGAGAATCTATACTAATGCATGCAGAAACATCCCTAAAGTAAGAACCAGAATACCAGCCTCCCAGCAGATGTGGAAGCCATAATCTTTCCATGCCATCTCTCTGATCTTGAGTAATTTGAAGCTTAACACCATCACTTCCAGGCAGACAAAATTTTCCACTGTCTACTTCCTTCAAACATTTTGTTTGGGATGTCCTCCCAGGAAATCAGCTGAGTTTCAAATACTTCAGGCAGAAAGAGGGCACAGGTCTGGTTGCCCTCAGTAAATGGAATAACTCATTTTTTGAACAACAACCACAAGTGCTTTCTTTCATATCATTGTGCCATCCACTTAACATATTTTAGGAACATCTAGGTATAAAATAATATACACCAGATAAAATTTAATCAGAAATTGAGGCAGAAAAAATGCCTTATTCTTTGTTCCTTTGTGAAATTAAATGGCAGAAGGTGGCAAACTGCTGAACATGCCATACTCCACCAAATGCACGACAGCAGAGCACCTTGAAAACCCAGATTTCAGTAGTGATGTAAATGCAGCTGATCAGCAGGAAGATTGCATTTCATAGTTTTAGTCCTAAATTGTGCCTGAGTCTTTCTGTAGACAAACAAGTCTCTCAATGCAGCTGCCCGTAACTTAATATATTAAATACACATATTTCTTGTAAGAAGTGAAGCTGGATAAATATATTCTCTGGCAACAGCTGAGTGCCAAGAGATTAGAATTGGCATGCATGGGAATACATGCATTCCTTCAGAGCCATTGACAGAGAGCAGCAGGCAGCAGGACTATCCTGGTTGTTGCCCTGGCAGGCAGGTGGCTTGCTTGGCTGGCCAGTTCCCAGTCTGTCCCTCTGGGCAGCCAGGGAGACAACCAACGTGTTGGCTTGCCAGCTTCTTGGCTGTCTGAGTGGCAGATGGGCTTGCAAGCTGCCTGGCTGGCTGCCTGCCTAGCCCTGCTTCTGCCTGATGGCTGATTTACCTGCTGCCCAGCTCCCCAGATGCCTGGCAGCAGTTTGCCTGATCATGGGTGAGGTTATGGGCCCAAAATAGTTTGCTCTGCAAAGCAGGAGACTGCAGTGTTGGTGTTTTGTTCTCATCCAACCTGGAATGTCCCATGAAGCAGAAATTCCCATCCCAGCAAGCTTTAGTAATCAGTTTACAACATTTATCCATGTGCTCTGTACATGGCAATTTAGACTTCTTAAGACTGAAGAAACACCTCGCTGGAAATGCTTGAATAATATGTGCCTGACTTGTTTCAGCTTCTCAGATTGCTTTGTACAGATTTTCTCTAGCAAAGCCGGAAAAGATTTTTAGACAGGCTTGTAATGTCATATTAATCACTGGCTCTATTTCTACTGAATTAAGCTACAGCCCAAACCATAAAGTACTAATAAACTGTAATATATACTCATGAAAAATCATAATGATGATGGTACTGGGTATGTGGCCAATATATGTGCCAAGTGGATTGGACCTTTCCTTACTTACAAAAAAATAAAGGTATAAATTTCTATTTGACATAAAGATGGCAGAGTCTACCTTTTCTCAAAATACCTTGCCTTTAATATTCCAATTTCATTTTAATCACACTGTCCTAAAGATTTCACTCTGCTTAAATAATGAAAAAAGGTGTTATAAAAATTGCATGAAATCAGCTTGCCCCAGGACAGGTTCTGTTGGATGTAATTACATATGCTTCAACAACTGGAGCAATGTGTTGTGAGAAAGGCTTTTAAGGTGATGGAAGTTAATTGTACAGGTTTTAAGGTAAAAAGGGAGTGGAGAACAATGACCAGCACACTGACAAGAAGCTGTTCAATTTCTTAAAGCTCAAGAGAGCAAAAAATGTTATTAAATTATAAATGGACAAAAAAGGACCAGTAAATAGGTGATACCTTTTATCATATAAGGGAAATAAAAGCAGACTCTGACCTGGTAGAAAGTATTGTACTCTGAGAAAGACTGTCAGATACAAAGTTCTTTATGACATACCTACATATAAAATAGGACAGTTGCCTATAAAGAATGCTGTGATATTTCCCTGGTGACGCTGTTTAAGAAGGCAGTACAATAAGAAATACAATTTTTTTTCTGCAGTGCTGGTAATGACAATACATCAGAATTGAAGTCTGAGGCTAAGGAAAACATTTAGACTTCTTTTTCCCAGCTGGAATACACAAAATATTTTAAAGGACTCTCTGGGAGGCATTTCTCAAACTGTGAACTTGCTTTCCTAAGATGTGCCAGATAGTCACAAAGAAGACAAAGGGACTCTGCATGCCCGTAAGGGCTTTGTTCAAATTAATAAATAAATATATCAAAGACCCTATAACTGTTCTCTTTACCTTATACTGTGCATATGATACAGCAGCTCTTTAAAACATAGTGTATAGCATAGTGTTATACTTGGTGCATAGTTAATCCTATTCTAGTTCCTGGTAAATAAAATTTTCACTTCATATTGACTTTCAGATACTTGGGTATCAGGTCTCCCATTATGTAAGAGCCACTAGAAGCACAGTGGGTTGCTTTATTAAGTATGATTTCTTGAGTTACAGCCCTTGTTCAAGAATATTGCTACCAGTATGTTAATTGCTACTAATAAATTAATTATATTGCATTGAAATACTTAATAAAATAGAGGCACACTCAAGGAGTGAAGGATTATTGTTGAATTTTAATGTTAGATTCAAATACATCAATTTTACAACTTAGTCTTTCCTGCTCTATGGCCACTTGATTTTGATGAGCTGGAAGCATGCATGAGTCCTACAGACTGCTTAAAAAGCCAGCATTATTTCACATGAGAGAATGCAAAGAACAATCTGCCTTTCACCCACAAATCTACCTGACAGTACTTGGAAAATCTTTAATTTATTTCTTGCAAAAGTTTCTTCATTCTTAGCTCTTCGTCATAACTTGATTTTTTTTTCAGGTGTAGTCTGTTCTTTCTTCCAGTTTAAGTTTTATTCTGTTTCTTATTGCTGGTGTTGCTATAAATAAATCTCATAGTCTGATTTCCTCATTAAGGTACACAGCATGTATTGGTCTAGTCCCTAAGAGCTTCTGGAGCTGAGTTAAGGTATTAATGCCCAAATCCTGAAATAAAGTGCTCCTACACAGGGCCAGCAGTCTGTCTTTAGTTAGGCCAGAACTTCAGAGCTAAGCTGAGACAAAACCCCCAGAGTCTCATGGCTGGCGGGCACTGGAAATGAAGTTTTTGTTACAATGCTAAATTTTGGCTCTAAAATTTTTCTTATGCCGTGTTTTAGGAATATAAAGTCACTTAAAGATGCTCCTCCAAATAAATAACTGGGTGAAGAATTTCAAAGATGGATTTCTTCCACTCCTTTCATAGCTTAAGCCTGAAATTTTTTCCATGTAACTGAATGCGCAATGATTATATTTTCCATTTGTTTAAACTGTATTTCCTGTCCCATCCTTGTCTTGGCAAGATGAATGATTTTTATTCCAAAAAGTTCCTATATACTCTGTGTTATCAAAGTAAATAAAATACAAAAAAAAGTTGAAAAATTTACTATATCCAGCGTCTGAGACTGAAGGGGCAAAAAATAGGTGATTTATATTTTTTATATTTTTGCAAGCTAGAGCTTGCAATCAAGTCAGTAGAACAACTTTTAAAGAATAAAGGATCCAATCTTAGAAAGACTACTTCCTTTTTATTAGGATGAACAACTCCATGGAGTTCTGCTGCCTATGGATTCACTTTTGTAAAACTCTTATAAAAATGTTTCATTCCCGGACTCAACCTGGATGTAAATAGTATCCTAGAAAACATCCTCTCCAAGTATATGAAAGATAAAAACATCTGTTTGGTGCCCCTGCAAACTACCTTACAGCTTCACAAGGTACTCATGAGTTTTGTATTTTTCAAGTTTTTTCTTGATTTTGGAGAATGTTCTTATAAAAATGCAGACTACTTGGGTGAAAAGCTGCAATTCCAACTGTGGCAAAGTGGTAAGGAAGAAGGGCTGACTATGATACAGCAGTGATACAGCTGTGATACAGCAATCATACCTAGAGATCTTGATTAAGATATGCCTCATAAAGTGGATTCATGGCAACAATTTCTGAGCCCCTTTTTCACTGTTTATAAATATGTTTTTATGTAACATGTCCAGCTGATTTGCATCTTCTTCATGACTTTCATATCAGTCCATGGGCTGATTTTTTCTTATATTAAAAGAATATCCTCCCCTAAAGAAATACAATTTTTCATGAACCTTTGGCTACCATAATAATTTACTGGTTCACTGAGTCTACTCTTTCCTTGCTGACTTTTAGCTGCACTATAGGAAGCAATATGGGAATAGAAAAGTCATTAAAAAATGAAAAATAACAGAGTTAGAAGTTCTAACAAAATACATTTTATGAATCATTGATGCTTATTATGACAGCACAGTAAGTCACACTTGCATGATGTTGGTGTGAGGCTATGCAAAAACACAAGGACAGAGGGATATTTTGTCTCTTCACTGAATGAAAGGCAAAAATGAACACACCACCCTTTAGGCAAACTGTCCCTAATAAACACAACGTTGGCATTAAAATATGACAGAATGACAGGCACAATGAAAAAGAAAACTTGAATCAGTCTTACCACATGAGACATGCTGAAGGTAATATATGAATAATCCAGAGAAGGTTATGCTAGATAAAGCAACTTAATTCATCTTTGTCAGTTTTTGTCTAACATGCATATTGATTCAGTTCCACCTTTTAGAAGTTGGTATTTGAATCCATTGGAAACCTGCTAGATCATTTGGGTCCATTAAAGGCACAGGGTTTATCTGTAATTTGTTGAACACACAAACAATTTTCTACCTATTAAGATGATTCAGTACATGACTTATGCTTCTTACAGAACTCATTCATGAATATTTTGTTAGAAGTTTCCCATATTTTAACCTAAGTTTTTGAAAAATATTTACTTACCGGAATCTCCAATGTTTTAACCTTTGTTTCGTTTTGCTTTGTTTGGAAATGCATCTGTAATAACTGCAAACTTGTAGCTTGGTAACCTTTTCTTTTAAACTTGAGAAAATAATGCAAGTGAAAATCCCATGAGCAAGCTATCTCCAAAATGTAACATGCTGTTGCATACGCATTTATAACATTGTGCTATCAATTTTATTTCAATTTAGTGTCAGATGTTCAGATGTTTTATGTACTGGGAAAATAAAGGTGCAGAGAGTGTGCCCAGCCTGTGGATAGTCTTAGTAACCAGAACCCACTTCTGAAAGACCATATTAATTTAATCTGGACTGTAAGCAAAACACAATGTCCAATCATACCAAATGGTTGCTGTTTCTCCACAAACTGTGTGGAAACACATTATTTTCCAGTTAGAAAAAAGAATCATCACAGTACATCTTCAGTGACATGTCTAGCTGAGAAATACAGCTATAAATATACAAAACCTCTCCTAATTCAGACAAAAAGGGTTCACTTTCAGCATAAAGAAAAGCAAGGAAACAAGAAACAAGAGTAGCTATGCAGGGAAGTCACATATATGCTCTTGTTAGTGGTTGCCTTTGTAACTATGGACACTGAAATCTTACCAAAATATCATATCCCTTCTTTTTTTAAAAAAAAAGAAGTACGATAAAATGTTTAAATTTTGATTGACCATGAGTAAATTTCTTCAGCCAGTAATTTAGTTACTTTATCACCTAAAAAGCACTAGTGGCACCTCAAAGCCATTAAGCTGTTCTATATCTCTCTCCCTCAGTCTCACTTCATACTGAAGGAATTTATGCCAACTGGAACAGCTTTGACAGGGAAAACTGACCAAGTATCACCTGATGGTTTGCTGTCCCAAATTGTGCTAATATTTTTGTATATTCTTTATGACACTCAGCAAGAAATAGATAATATGAAGTTCAGTATACCAGTGTTAAAGGAAAAAAAATTGGTTTTTACTAAACAAGGAAATGTTAATCTTTCCTAATAGTATTCAAAAAAAAGTCTTTTGTTTCAAGCATCTCCAACATATTTATCATATGCAAAAGGGTGGCCTTTTTATTTCTCCCTTGAGTCAGAAAATCAAAAAAAGGAGTATTAGAAAAACAACATCCTTTGAGAAGTTTACCTACACATAATTTTTCTTCACTTTGAACAACCTCCTCTACCTCCTTTATACCTACCTATATCTTACTTGATCAGCTAGTTGTAATGAAACAAAATTAAACCAGACAAGAGATTCTTACTTCCCTTTATCTCATGAAAATGCAAAAAAACCCTAAAGTCTGTACCCTGACATCAATTTTATTTAAACCTTCCTTTTATCTCATTGTTTCATTCTAGCATAGGGATAAATTGTGCTCCTACTTAAGATGGGTTTTGTCCATTTTACAGATGAAATTATATACTTCTCTTTCTGTTTTGTGGTTTCAGGTTTTCTTCCTCCCTTCCTCAGTCCTTAGTAAAACCCATGCTCAGAAAGTAATAAATAGATTGATAAATAGTTTTCCCCAGGTCTTTCAGAAACCTCTTTCCTAGCTTCTCTTGTTACAAAAGGCCTTTCCAGTTTAGAGCATACCAGAAAATTTGCATTCTTTTGAGAAGGTTCCTTTAGTGTGAGAGCTGTTGAGAAGTCAAGAGTATAAGCCTGGAAAGCACTCACTGAACTAGTCCAAGCATCAGTGTCTTCAGTTTAAGCAGAAACCCCATCCTAGCCCTGAGAAGCTGTACAAGTTGAAACCAATACCATTAGCTTTCACAGCAACAGCATTTAGTGGCAACTACCTCTTTCACAGCTGTCATTAGTGACAATAAATATAGAGTGAGTTTTTTCAGTGGTTGGGGGGAAGAATTAGCAGTAGGTGGATCTACAGAAAATCTGAAAACTTGGCTAAGCCCTTAAACATTTTAGAACTATTCCAGCAAAGGCTGGAATACCTTAGCTGGGGGTAAGCCAATTGCTGTCTTCAAAAAGTGCTTTTCAATTCACATAAAGCCTTTTCTCTCATGTTTTAAAGGAAGCAACTGTACATTTTCATCAGCTCCCTTTACACAGTCAGCTCTGGGCCTCACCTCTTCATTTCTGCATCCATAGTTTCTAATGCTTTACTATGGGAGCCACATCAGAAAGAAAATAAGAAAGAGAAAAAGAAAGAAAAGCCCTAAGAAAAAAAATAATGGTTAAGGAATAAAATGTCTATGTGGTAAACCTTCTATGCATTTTTGCATTTCCATGGCCTGACTTCCTTTAGAACAGTTAGACTTTGTGCAGCCTGAGGAAGGTCTGGGGATGCTCGGGTGCTTCTGTAGGCAGCATTGGTGTGGGGCAGGTACAGCCTGTGCTCCCAGTCACAAGGGAAAAGGGGAAGTGCTGCTGCATTCAGACACCAGCACTATTTTTTTTGGCAGTAAGGGTGGTTTTCACCTGTGGAACCTCCTCTATTTGCATTGAGTCATTCATCTTTAGTGCAGTTTAGCTAACCTTCTCGAACTATTGAAAGTAGGTGTAAATCTATGAGTGTTGTGGCATAAGAATGATTGAAAATCATTTAATTATGGTATTTGAAACAGTCTCCACAGCAAAAGCCTCCTTGCAATCAGCACAGTAGAAATACCTTCCTCTGAAATTAGTATCTTTAAATGCAGGATATAAAAATCAGTGTCAAGCAACTATTAATATGGAATCTTATATCACCAAGCCTCTCAGAACCTGCTCTGCTGCACCAGAGAAATCAGGAATTTCTTATGAGGAAAGACAAAGTTATGAAACAGAGTGCTTGGTCTTGGGTCATACTGATCTTCAGTAGCATCAGGTAGTTTTTATCAGACCTTTCAGTTTCCAGGCTGCAGCCTGAGTATATGTCAGAAGTTTCTCTTTGGTTATAATCAATCCAGTGCTTCTACATTTTCCCAGGACCAAACATTGAATCCACAACCCAAAGAGTCTCATTTTGATGGTAAAATAGAATCCTTTGTTATAGGGCTAGAGTACTTATGCATTTGTCTACACATATCCACACCAGTCTGTAAAATTAATATTTTTGACAACATCAGGGTTTTTTGTAGATAGTATTGGCCTTTCAATTTTACCTTTTTATTTCCTTATGTTTCTGAAATTATCAATGACATACCAAAAGGCTGTATCATTTCTTATTAGTAAAAAAAGCAACAAGAGAGTGTAATTTAGAAGCAGTAACTTGGATAATTTTCTGTTCAAGTAGGAACAGTTTACAACAGTGAGCTAATTTTTCCAATATGGACTGCAGATGAGTGATAACAAAGGAATGAATTAGTTACAAAGACAGGTAAGCTGTGTTTCCATGCAAAGCTTAGTCAGTCTAAGATATCATTGCCACCCAAACAGAGGTCTCCCCTTCTCCACATGTATTTTAGCTCCATTTTCACAGTTCCTCTCCTCCTTTTCACCAGCTTCAGGACTCAGTAAAGCTTTCCCGAAGCGTCTTCAATTAACAGTACAGAAAAAACCCTCATTATTGTTTCTCTGTTTGCTTTTTCTGTACTGTCTTTTTGCAAGGTAAGTGGATTGGATTAGCTCTCAGGGAAGTCAAAAACTGATGCAAAGTATGCAGCAGCAGCAGGTGGTCAGGAGCAGGAAGGAAAAATGAGAAAAGAGAGAGAGTAGAGTGCCATCATCATGTATTGGCTAGGATGAGCAGAGGGATCTATTCACACTGCCACAGGGAGCCTTCTTAAAGCTATGTAGAAGCCATGTAAGGCATACAAAATGGAAAGTGAACACCAAAACTTCCATTGCACTATCCCAAAAAGAGGGAGAAAAGGCTACATTAGGCTGGGAGGTTAAAAAATCCTCCTTAGAGCAATTTTACACAGGTGAGCAGAATTAGGACAGGATAATTTTTGTCCCCTGATTTAAAGTGTGACAAATAATACAAAGTATGTGATATGATATGTCAGATCATTGTAGAATGCAATGTCATATGATGTCACCAAACACAAATCAGCACAGAGAGGTTTTGTCGCAATTTGTACCCCTGAAATATTCAATTTCCCAGCAGCTAATGAAGAGATAAGTGACATGATTGGAACAATTTAAAGAATTTTAAATATTTCAGTTTATGTTCTCTGACCAGAAAAGAAATCATGCAGGTTGGACAACAGAATTTTTGTTTGTCTTAAGGGGCCTTGTCTAAAAAAAAGAGAAATAAGTAAATATTTATCTTAGTTGCAGTGGGTTTATACTTAAATGTTGTAAAAAAATGTATTTGTTTTGTGAAATGTAGCTCTTGGGTCTTAAAATATACTGAAAAAACATTTTTTTCCCAGCACAAAGTTGCCTCATTTAGCGCCTTATTTGCAATATTAGACTTAAATGAGGCTTGTTTATGCACTTTAATTTTGTTCACCCTCTGAAGCAGTGAGTTTGTTGGCACTGAATTTCCATACAAATATGAAAAACATCAAAGTGTGCTCAAACAACTTTTTTAGAGCATATGCTGTTTTAATTATTCTTTTCCTGTGCCAGGAGCTCACCACATTCACACCACAGAATGAATGTATATTTTTAGTACCAGTCAATGGAGACATACCCACATTTAAGGTAAAGGAGCTCTTCATTCTTGTTCAATTTGCTCATGAAACTCCAGGGAGTGGCAAGGGGAAGTTTCTCAGTTCTGCTTGTCCTGCCAGGAAAAGAGTACGAGCTCCTATTGAAGTACTCAAGCCTAATCCAAACACAGGATGTTTCAGAGTGAATGCTGAGAAAATACTGCTGTCTCTTGTGTGTGCTGCTGTCATTGGAACACACCTCGTCACAAAGCCTGTGAGCCATGGCCTTTTCAGGACCCTGCTGAACTCTCTCTTGCCTTAGACACTTAGGTGGTGCCTTGGGATTTTAGTTTTATATTTTTCAAATCCTGCAGTGCATTAATGTATAACTCCAAACTCCATATAGAGTGTTAGTTTACTCTCTTCACACTTTGGTCTGACAAAACAATTCTTCTAGGCCTGAAGTTCAAGGACACCCTACAGTCTCAGGCCTGAAAAGTATAAACAAAAGTGAACTGGGAGGAGCAAACTGGGGGTATGTGATTTCATTACCTGAAGCTGTAATTGAAGGATATATAAATGGACCAAACACCTGTCTGAAAACCTCTGACCATTGTCCATCTTGGGTGTAGCCTCTGGGAGGCTTCTGACTGCCCAAGATGTACCTGTTTGAACACCTTTAATAAATACCTGCTTTTGCTCTCTTAAGCTTGTCTAGCCTCTGTTTGAGGCAGCCTTTCCAAGACATCATAGGTACCACAGAGGGACACACTCCTCAGGACTGCAGTACCTGGAATGGGTCCTGCAAATAATAGCGCCAGACTGTGAGAAAGTGATAAGGAAGAAAGAAAGAAAATAGCCAAGGAGAACTCATTTGACTTCCCTGCCTTCCTGCACACACGAGTATTGATGTAACCCTGTGAGATTAAAAAATGGGGAACACTTTCACATCTACTGCTACCTTTTTTCTCTAAAATGCCTCACCAAAAAAAAAAGTTGAAAATCTAGTTTCCAAGGGTGTTGAATCAAAGACACCAAGATGTATTAGTTTGAATTAGTTACAAGACTGAAGCTGAAGTATTTGGAGAACATTAAACAGTCATGTAGGCAGCCTCAGAAATATAGTGGCAGTATTTCACTTAGTTCACTTCAAAAGATGCCCACATGAGGATTCAATGCACTTCAACTCTTACACTTTAAATTCAGACCTCAAATAAATTTGATTACCAGGCAGATAAGTTCTTAATTGGCCATAAAATCCTTTAAACCCTCTTTTTTTCTGAAATGGTTGTGATATTGCACAAAAGGTAACAACTTGCCTCAGAAGCATGGGTGGCACAGTCTAGGGGATAGTCCATTGGACAGAACTGAGTGGGTTGTCCACAGAATATTCAGGATTGATGGGATCAGTGCAGCATAGCTGTGGCAACCCAGGCTCCTACAGTTGCCTGCTGCTGTGAGCAGGCAGTGACACCTCACCATTGCATGTTCACACTGTTGTGTGAAAGGGCATGGCTGTGTCCTGCTATCCTCAGCTAACCTCATGCTGTTCCTGAAGACCTTTCTGTCTGGAACCCCCTCGGTGCCGTTTCACACCTCCACTGCCCTTGGATATCCACAGGTTCCCCTGCAGCCCTTAGCCCTGTGATACCCATTGTGAATTCTGTCTTCCTCTCCTCTGACCCACTGGTGTTGCTGCAGTGAGTGCTGCTGCTCAGAGGAATCTCTATGTCCTCAGACCCTCAAACACTTACTTGGGAGATGAGTACTTAATGTACTTTATGAAGTGTTGAAATAAATGGCAAACGACAGATAAAATGTTGAAAATAACATGCTACTCGACACTTTATGCTTCATCAGCTTTTTATTTCAACACTTTACACTCAAAGTGTGAATATGGTATGGTTTATCAAGGGCATTTATCTTTGAGTTATGTTAGCATGGAGGATTGTGATATAAAACATCCATGTTACTCACAGTTACAACATGCTGAATATTCAACGCACAGTTTGAAAAACTTGTTAAACCCTGTTTACTTTCATGTTCTTTTTTTAACCAAGGATGCATTGTAAGTCAGCCAAAAACCAAAGGTCCTTCCTTCTCTTAAAATAAATAGCAATACAAATTGACTGACTTCAGAAGTCTTGGGGGCTGCTGAGAATGAAACTGTTTTATGCAGAAAAGCTGAAAGGTAGAAAAGCTGAAAGAAGACCCAAAGTCAGTTTCAAAGTATGATAGCTGCATTAGACATTTTCAGCACGCTATTTAGTCAGTGCAAAACTTTTTTTGTACATTGTTAATTAGTAGAATTTGTATCACAGTCATATCAGACAAAATTCTGTGTTCCATCACCCCAGTCATCAAGAGTGTAGAAGATTCAAATGCTTTGCCAAATGAAATGCCATAAAAATATCAATTTTTTAAATATTCTCTTTCGCCCGTTTGTTACTTATTTCCCATCATTTATAAATATCACAAGAATATGGTCCATAGACAATGAAGAAGCTACTTTTCCTGTTTATATGTACTATTAGTGCATAATTATAAAAACCATTTTTTCTCTTATACACAATTAGTCCAATGTACAGAGCCATCTGAATCTCCTGTTTTTATTACTGTTCCCACAAGGGCATAAATATATTTTCTACCTGGCAGCACATTAGAAGAGGCAATAATTTCTGACAGGAATCAATACTGTTACTGCAAAAAACCTTTACTTGCTCATGAGGAAGTTTCTTTAGAAATTCTTCATAAAAGTGAATTGTTTCTCCCAACACAATTACTCCTGTCCCTCTATTTCAGTGCCTAACAGAAAAAACTTTGATCACACCTTCCAAATGGTGTGATCTTTCTTCAGAAAGACAGAGCATGTGGTAGAAGTGGCCCAAAGAAATTATGAACTTTAAAGCACTGTGAGTTTCCTCTGGGACAGTTTTATTTGCCTAAGAAAGCAAATATATGAAAACTGATTTTCCTAAAAGTTGCTGCTGGATTCACCATTTATATTTATTTGATCATAACACCAGTAATTTGTTTGGCATATCTGAACTAATTTGTGAGCTTTTCAAATATTTAAAATGTCTATTTGCACCAATATGCTTTCTTTCAGATGTAAAAACTTTTTTTTTTTAAACTGCTGTACTCCTCAGTGTTGAACAGCAGTGATGTATTCCAGAAATCATATTTTCAGGGTGCATTGTCAGAGGTGCTGTTAACAATTTTGTGCCTCTCAACCATCTTCCTAGACGTTATTGATATAATCATATAACACAAATGAGCTTATCTGCATGAGGTGATTCAAGATCCCACAGTGCTGGGTAGACATCACATTTTGCTGACTTCTGTATAACATCTGTCAGCAGACACAAAGCTTTACAGGCTGCTGTGAGCAGTGGGAGCTCAGACATGTATCCATGGGGAAAGAAGAGGAAAGGAGATAGAAATATTATTTTCAGAATATGTCAAGTTTGTAGGCTTTAGATTAAAAACCCATTACAGTATGTGGAGAAAGTGTGATGTTATGGAAAAACTGCACATTAAAAAGAGGGTTAGGGTGGTTAAAACTTGCCGGTAATGGGATAAAAAGTCCCTGTGAGCTTGATTTTCACCTGGTCTCCAAGAAGATTTTCAATATACACTTGGTTTTTAGGTCTATATTACTGAAACAAAACACTTTGAACCTAAATGTACTTTAAAGAGTTTTGGATAGATATCATTTGGAACAAAAAAAAATCCAACCCTTCCATCAATGTTATGTATTTGCAAATCATTTTCACAAAATAAAAGAACCTGATTTTTCAAACACAGTATCTGAGCAGAGATTATCAGCCAGCTGTATAAACAGACAGTTTAGCACACTGCAGCTAACATAAATATATATTTTTAAGACCTAAGGTATAATGTGACTTCTGTGGAACCATATGGGTAATCACTTCATACAACAGCTTGTGAGATGTTTCTTGTCCTTGAAAAGGGCAAACTTTTCCATGCAAAGTCTTTAATCTGAGATTCTGTGTTTCTTCTGCAATCACCTTGAGAACAAGGGAACTGCAGTCTCTAGATTACTTTTAATTGCTTATCAGCTATTATAGAGGAAAGATGTGCAATAACTCTGACTTGGGCCTTGCCAGAAGGAAAAAAAAATACTAATTATGTATTATATAAATTGTACTGGGCCTGGATAGAGTTAATTTTCTTCAGAGCAGCTCACATGGGGCTTAGAGTTTTGACCAAAACAATTTTGACAGAACAAAAACTTTCAGGCTGCTGCTGATCAGTGCTTGCAGAGTGTCAGGTCCCCCTCATTTTTCACTCTGGTGAATAGACTGGAATGCCCGGCAATAGGCTGGGAGAGGAGACAACTGGGCAGATCACCCAACAAACAGGAGAGCTTAGGAGGCTTAACCACATTTTTCTCAGGAACTGGTTGATCATCTGTCTACTCATGGCCTGTGGTGAGTGGTTGACTTAGCATCACTTGGTTTGTTTTCTTCTCTCTTCTTCCACATATCCTTCATTTATTTTATCTTACTATAACTACTACTAGTAGTTATTATTATTATTATTATTATTATTATTATTATTATTATTATTATTATTACTAATACTATTATTACTATTATTACTATTACTATGATTACTACTACTACTACTACTACTACTACTACTACTACTACTAATAATAATAATAATAATAATAATAATAATAATAATAATAATAATAATAGTGTTGTCTTGACTCCCCAATTTTTCTTGCTTTTATTTGCTATTTCCTCTTCCCCATGCTGAGAGAGAGAGGGTGGGGGGAGAGAGTGTGCAATCGGTTCTGTGGTGTTGAGCTGCCTGTTGTGGTGAACCAACAGCTTATATAGAGGCATAAATTTACAAAGTTTTCATTAAGGCTCATGCATTTTCTCACAGACACCTGACTAACAGCATACACTCAGAATCCAGATTCCTACCCCAGTCCCTCTGAATCATCTAAAGAAATGCTTTTGTGTCTGTTGAGCTGATTAGTGCGAACATTTTAATGTTAAATGTCTTTTTTCCCCTACCAAAAAATTTGGCATTGACACAACAAGAGGGGTCAGTAACTGCAAGGCAGGGGTCTGGAATAAGGTGAAGTCAGTATTCAATAAGCAAAATTTACTGCAAGGAATAAAAATTTTAATTATCCTCTAAATGCCTTTTATGATTTCTGTCCTGTGCAGCGGTACATAAGCATCCAAAATGGATCAACCCCTCATCATGTCAAGCTCTCAACAAATACATATTTCCAAAATTATTTTAGCCTTATCAGACATTCCAGTCTAAAACTTGGAGAGGAAGGTAGAATACATGGAAGACAAGTGATTTTAGTCCTAGGGTAAGTGACTAATGGAGCTGGGACAGAAGTTCAATTTGCCTGCTGACACCTTGTCCATTCAACTACCATGAACTACTAAGAGATCTTCCCTTTCTTTAACTCCTAAAGCACATTTGTAATGGCATTCAGCATCACAAAAGACTGAAGGCCAAGCAACCTCTTCAGGTCAGGAAGCTTGATATGAAAGACAGAGAGCATAATGTTCTTGTCAGAAATCTCAGACTTGTACTCTGGTGGTTTAGGACAGGATTGGTTTTGGTTTTGGTTTTTTTTAATTGTTTTTTTTTTGTTGTTGTTGTTGTTTTTTATATCAAAAGTATTTGGGAAAACGCAAATAAAATCATGTTTTATTTTACAAGATTGTTTTGCATAAAGGACTACTTAACCTTTTTAACTAACTGGTAAAGAAAAGCAGGTTTTAAAATATTTTAAAATATATTAATGGTTGTTTCATAAAAAATTTGCAATTGAGTATTCTATGAACAGAATATTTAAGAAAAACCTGCTGCTAACAGTATAAACTGTGTAGTCTATTCATTGCCCATTTAAAGCAAAAGGTGCCAGACTGCTGTTGGAAGCAGTGATGACGTGTTTGGGAAGCTAAAAATGCTTTTCTTTAGAAAGCTTATAGTCTTCCTAAATTTGTTCAGTGACAAAAGAATATGAAAAGTTTGTAATGAATGCTTGTCATCAACAAAAAGAGTTTAGAAACATTGAATTAAACCTCGGGTTTCTCTGACTCTTGAGCTCCATATTTGGCAGACCATTTTTCTTCTTAGAAAAATACATTCTGACAGGGAATGTCACATGTTCATGATGTGCCAAAAATTTTGCGTCCAAAATACTTTCTCTGTTGTCTTGTAACTCAACTTTTGTCCTTTCTGTTTAGAAATGCTTCATGGGGCAGAGTTAGAAAAAGGGAATTTGCGCAATCAAATAGAAAAAATGCAGGGCAATCAGAGCAGTCTTGTTGTGAAGCCATGCATCACACTTAAATTCTGAATAAATCATGTGTGAAATTACACCTGTTTATTTACAGACAGTGTGCAACAAAAGGAATAATAAAAAAAATTTAAATCCTGAGACCACTTGACCAACTTTTTGCTCAAACTAACCAGCATGTTTAGAACAAGATTACACATTGAATAATAGGGCCTGAGGGACTAACTCTGTTTCAGGATGTCTACTAAATTCCCTACTATGACTTACACTGGCAAAAGGAATGGGAGAAGGAATGCTGCTGCACATGAAATACCCTGCCTCAAAGGTCACCATGCTCTAGAGGCCCAGCTATGTGCATCTCCCTTGCAACATCCATAGATTATTCATATTCTGAAAAGAAATTAGTACATAGTCCTTTCTTCTTTTCTTTTTGTCTATTTTTTTTTATTTTTCCCCACTTCCACATGTGAGTCTTTTTCAGAAAAGACAATATATCAAAAAGCACAAGTCTAAAAAGACCTATACCTTATGTAGACAGCTAATGCTCTATGAACAGAAGTGCAGGGCTGGTAAAAATGAGAAAACATTTTCTTTTTATCTCATATCTCCAGTAAATTGATTACATTCCAAGGCCATCCCCAAAGAGTAAAGCAGCATTTGTCAGTACTGTAAAACCAGCAAACATCAGAACCAGGGTAAAGAATCCTGTAAGTGATTCATGGTATCCTAATCCATCTGGTACACAACAAGTGTCTTTCAAACTCCCCTATATGAGATTCACCAGAAGGAGAGGTTTTGTGTTTTCACTGTTTAAAACCCACTAAGGGGAAAAAGTGGCTCCCCTTGTCAAATTCCACTCCACTTGAAGCATAACAAAAGATAATGAAGTTAATTCAAACACAAATTCAAATACTGTCTAGTACAGTATGTCTGAAGAAGGAAAATATATCAGAGGATACTATTCCCCTTCATTTCTGTTGAGAAGTTAAATCATTTGTTCAGAGACTGAGGTTATCCGCTGGTTTTGTCCATTTCTTATGTTTTCATCACAGAATATCTTTTCAGACCAGAGAGGCTGTATAGGTCACTCCTGCACAGGCCACCTTCTTTTATACATCGCTGACCTAATATCAGGTAACAGACAGTTGAGCACTAGGCTCTTTGGTGAATTTCCATTTAGTGCAGCCTCTTGGATAGTAATATATTTTCAATATATCCAATGGGTTACCTTGGCTTCAAATAGAATTTTCCTTTAATCTTCTTCATAGAAAATCTTTTCACTTAATATTCACATTGTCTTACTTAACACTAATCTTTTCAAATATTACTTTAAAATGGTACAACGCAAGGTCAGATGGGGCTCTGAGCAAATTCTAATGGAAGTTGTCCCTCTCCATGATGGGAGGGTTGGAAGTAGTTGAACTTTAAGGTCACTTCCAATCCAAAGCATTCTATGATTCTGTGAATGCTCAGCATCTTTCAAATTGTTCTAATGCCAAATACCTAAGTTATTTCTCTCAGGTGACGTAAGTGCTTCTGGCCCATAGAGTAATGGTGCCTAGCAGTGCACAGATCTGGTATTTTTGCACTTACAGAAGTAAAGTTTTTGTCAGCTTGTAGTTTCCTCAACTCCTGTGAAGCACATTTTCTTTTATTCTCATTTGTAAGGAAATCTCGGAGTGGTCAAGGTTCCTCTGTGCACAAGGATTCTTGCATATTCTTTGACTTCACATATACCACATTTCACTTGTCCTTCCTATTTCTTCTTTTTCATGTTGCAGACAATTCATCTTCTTGGCATTTATTATGAGTCAAAGTTGACCAAACCAATCTTCCAAGGTTAATTATTAATTTGATTCATCAATAATTCAAGCATTTTTTCCAGCTATGTGATGTCATCTGTGTTAGTTAAGGACCTTAACTTTAGATTATCTCAAGTCATACTCTCTACCTTATTTATCATTCTTACTGTCAAGTTTAAGAATATGATGAAAAGCTGTAGTGATTCTATGCTTCCTTATATTATATATATCAGGCTTTGGACTTGTTAATTTATTTTTTTTAATGCTGCAAGAGTCTTCAAACATAACATTGATACTTGTAATTACATTATGTGGATGCCATATGACTTTGCAGCTTTCCACATTGTTTCCAACCAAGCTGAAACAAAAGTCAGTAAAAAGGACAAACGTCATTGTTGGCTTCTTGCTTTCCTTAGCAGCCAACAGAGCATACATATCCAGTCACTGCAGCTTCAGTCTAGTTTGAAGTTGCCCTAGCTGTCTTTCCTTTTTACTCTTTAAAATGCCTTCTGTCTGCAAATTATTTTGCTTCCCTGATTTACTTTCCTGATTTGCATCTCAGCAGAATCTTTTTACCAAATCAGTTCAACTATTAATGTAGTCCTTTCTCTCATATTTCTTCTTCCTCTCATACATTATTCCACCAAAATTGACTAACAGTTTCTTCAGCATCAGATTTTTCTTTAGTCACAGTGATTATTGTCAGCTTAACCATTTTGTGCATTCTTTCAATTTTTCAATATTCACAATATCATAGAATGGGTCAGGTTTGGAGGAACCACAGTGGTTCACCTGGTCCAATTTCTGTGCCCAAGCAGGATCACTCGAGCACATGGCACAGGATTGCATCCAGACAGCTCTAGAATATCTCCAGTGAGGGAGACTCCACACCCTATCTGGGCAATCTGTTTCAGTGCTTGTTCACCGCACTGTAAAGGTGTTCTTCCTCATGTTCTGCTGGAACTTCCTGAGCATCAGTTTCTGCCTGAGCCTCCGTTACCTCTTGTACTATTGCTTGAGAATACCGAGAAGAACCTGCATCCATGCTCTTGACAACCTCCCTTTACATATTTACGCACAATAATGAGGTCCCTTTTCAGTTCTGTCTCCCAGCCTTTCCTCATAAGAGAGATGCTCCAGTCTCTTAACCATCTTTGTCTGTGTGATCCTTGAACATCAACCACCTCTCTTGGACTCCTCTTAAAGTCACTCTTAAGTCCTCTTAAGTCTCTTAAAGACACTTTATAGAAGAATTTAATTGTGTCAATATCCCAGTTTGGCTTCAAAAGGGTACTCCATGTCCTTGACTTGTGATTATGTCTTTGACTGCTCCCACTTGCTCAAGGCTTTCCCTTGCCATAGTTGTCCCCTTCCCACACCTTATCTCTTTTGGCCTTTTTCCCATTCCCCTTTAGATCTAGTTTAAAGTTCTATACTCCCTATCTCTTTAAATTGAGTTTTCTTTCTTTTTGAGAGTCTCATTCTAGAAATGCCTTCATTCCTTACAATGATGTCATCATACTTGCAGCCCTTCCCAGAACTATGATTTCTTTCTGTATCTTAATCTTTTTTAAACTTATCCAGCTATTTCTGTCCTTACATCTCCTAAAAATTTTCTTTCCTGCATTTAGTTTTGCTTCCCTGAACATTTTTTGTCCAGTCTGTAATGAGATTTCTTCATCAACACAAATTAATGGACTGAAAAATATCTAAATGGTACCTTGAATGCCTTCCTCATAGAACTTTCCTTTCATCAAAATTGAATTTTGTTACAACTACAACCAATTTTGGAATCTCAGAGTTGGGGGTTTTTTCACTTAACCTTCTTTCCCACAGGGCTTTCATGAACAACAGCATTTTCTACTCTCCTATTTTCAACAGCCAATGCCTTTACTAATAATAAAGTGCTCTCTCTTCCTTTTAGTGGGGGTAAATGGTGAATTCCATAAAACCTTCTGATATCTTCAGGAGAAATCCACCTGCAGCCTGTAATCAAACTGTGCATCTCAAGGCAATTCTGAACTTTGCCCTTGACAATATGAGAGAAAGAAATGACTGAGCGTGATGCAGTAATGTTACCAAGAATTACGTTTGTTTTAGTATTTTTGTCAAGTAACAGAACATCTTTTTTTTAAAAAGTAACAGCCCCTTTTGAGAATTTTCAACTACCTGCACTGACAAACATTCCTCTCTTCTATTAAAATAAGATCTTAATAATCCATAAGGGACAATTGAAATAATAATAAGCTACCATTTTGCAAGAATTGCTTTTGTAATATGATGATTTCGCCATTAAAATAATTATGTTTTTTAAATGATTAGCCCTCACACTCACTATATAAAAGTAAACTGTGTCTATTGTTCTTGAATTTCTCATCAGTTTTGTCTCATGTAATGGGTGGGTTGCTATCAGATGTTTGGCAGACTACAATGCAAATTAAGTTTTTTAGTCTGTGGAAATATCCATTAACCATACACATTTCCAAACTTCAAAATGCATGCCTGAAAATTACAGTTGATTAGATGCTTTGTTGTGAATCACAGAACAAAAGCTGAAAATCCCGCTCTGCTTTTCATTTATTATATCAAACAATGATGTTATTCCACCATTGTAGAGCATAAAAGGTGTGTTCATGTTTGAAGAACAGAGTGTCCATAAGGTTTAATCTGCAGTCTTATGTTCAGAGGGGTTTGTAAATCGATTCTTCACTAGATGCTGTAACTCTTGTCGATTGAAGATAAATGGCTGAATTCCTAGAGAATACAACACAAAGAAAACCATCAGCCCTGACAATTCATAAACAAAGTAAAGAATATTATTCACTCCATGTTCTTGTAAAATAGTACCCAGGTTTCAAACAATATAAAGGAAGCTTACTTAAATCATTGCAATTATTTAGTCAAAATGAGTTTGTTTATGAACAAATGTACTAAAAGAAAAAAAGATTGATTTCTTTATAAGAAGTAAAAAGAGGAAGAAGAGGCACGAGAAAACTTTATCGTAGTCCCAACAGCTATGTTAATAGCTGGAGCTTTGTTTTCAGCCTTTTTTCTTTTATTATCTTCTTGCTGCCCTATTTCTTCACTGAAAAAAAGAGCGTCTGAAACACACTGAATGCTTCTAGGTCAGAGGTTCCCAGCGTCTGTGCACCATGGTGACAGTCTCAGGAGATTTTCAACCAGCAAGAGTTTTCACAAATCTCTCATGAAAACCTTCAGGTTACCGGAGGCTAGAAAGGTTTGGGCTTGGTGTGGGGTTTATTTTGCACTATATTCATTTGTCTTCAGCCTTTGTGAATTTGCGATTCCCTGGATCATTTGGATGCCTAGTCCCAGAAATTAAAATATATTTTACTTTTCTTTCTGTGACATTAAAAATGCATTGCAATGAATAATATAGTAGGGCTGTGTATAAAACTAAAGCTTCTGCATTCCTTTTAAATGTTTGTTCTTTAACAGAGATTCTCTGAGGGAAACTTATTGAAATGATGAACAGTAATTTAATTTTTTATCATAAGCATTAGTGGAAAATAAAGGACAAAAGTACTTTGCAGGGCTGAAGAAATGGAAAAGATATTTATCATGGGAAAATACAGCATCCAGGCTGAATCTCTGGCAGTGCACATTCTTTTTCTGTTCAAAGAGTGGCAATAAGGAGATTAATATTTAGAGTCTAGAAACATTTTCTATTTATGTCGTAAGCAGCAAGTACTAACTTACCATGAAAGTGTGCTTTAAAAAAGTATATAGTCAACAGATGAAAGCAAAGCTTTTTTCAGAAATCATTCTTAAATTTTGAAAAGAAATTCAGTAACTATTCTGGAGGAATGATAAAAGTAATAGCAGGTCAAATCATTAACCTGTACATATCAGTATTTCTGATACAAGCAACACCTGCACTTTTGGAAGACATCTCATGAAAACTGTTCCAGGAATTTGCTGGTTTTTTAAAGATCTGAAATATCATGCCACATCACTGCAATTTCATGGAGAAAATTTAAACACTGCTGAAAGACATAGTAATTATTGAAATTAAGATATGTATAGAACTCTTCACTTCAGGTACCATTTTTGATGTTCTTCTTCACTCATGCACAACCTTTTCTGATTTTAGTGTGAACCTCTACATAACAAGGAATAGGTCCTTGCAAACTGCCACATGGCAGGAAAAAAGATAAAAGCAATGATGTTCTTCCCCCTTCCCAAAAGAAAATATCAGCTGATAAATCAAAGTCTAAAACTACAGAATCAAAATATTATTTCATTTTCACTACAGATGACTCATGAATTGACATCCTTTATAAAAGTTAACAGGTAGCTTGGCTTCAGTAGGTCAAAAGGATTTGTTGAGACACGCACTGCTATTCCATTTCTGCAGGACAGGTGCTGTCCAGCTTTACAATATTTTGCATTAAAATCAGATAATCTTTTTCTTCAGCACAATCTCAGACCAAGCTCAAAGATATTTTAAGATTTTGCTGAACTATGTAGAATAGTCATCAATAATGTTGTATACAGTAAATTGTGAATAAAATACGGGGGTTTTTGAAGCACTCCTTTAAAAATCCCATCTGTAATTGTGAATTACTAGTGACATTTGTGTATCAGTTTCTCCCAGTTGCAGTAGCCACACATCTCTTTCTTTTTTTCTTTCTCTCTCTCTTTTTCTCACACAGCACACAGACATGGATAAGAGAAAAATAATTTTCCTGTTACAAATTAAAATAATTGTTTTGCCTGCCACTATATCTCAAAAATATGACTATTTTATATCAATTTACCAAACTCAGAACAAGAATATTTACAATGATGAGAATTCCTATGTGAACTGCTCCCAAAATCCTAGTTAATCTAAACTGAAAATGCCATTTTCAATCTGAATGTGCTTTTAAAAAGTGTTATCCTTTTATTTTTGTCCTTCATATTATTCTAAAGACAATTATCTCATTGTTGAGAAAAAATGGTAAAATGAAAATTGTATAATATTCAAAGGCAGAAAGCATCAAGATTTACCACATGCCTTCTGCCACTCTTCTCACAGCAAATCACATCGAGTAGCAAGGATGTAAAAAATGACAATTTTTTACATCAAACTCACCAAACTTGCAGCATTCTGCACTTCAGTTTACCAGGTCTGCAAGCTAAAATCAGCATGTCTAAGTCAGTCAGGGAAAATGCTTTGCTATCAAGGCCACCTAGTCCATGCCATGATATAGGGATATCTCTCAGCCACATGCAGAGGAATGGGAGACTGGTAGGGCAGACCTAGTTAAGCATTACTAGGAGTGAATGTAGCCTTCCAAACACCAAAGCTTTCTACATAGCACGTCTCAGTTACATTACTGTGCACCTTTACATTTTTCATGCAGCTTCCTGATGTTTTGAAGGTCCTCAGCTTGCAATTAATATTATTAAAATCTTGATTTGCTAGGCAAGGGTTCACTACTGCTCTTTCTCAGAAGAAGGGCTGTGCCCAAAAAAGAGTGTTTGGTTTTAGACACATCTTTGTCTAATGCAATCTAATTTAACCACTGAGTCAAAGATTCATACTGAAATATTTTAATCCTGAAACCACTGGTATGGTTGCCCTCAGTGGACATACATGTGTTCTGTTCATGTATATATACATGCAGTCATGAGCTCTGTAGGCACAAGGACAAATAGTCAAAAACATAATTTATATGCTACTGATTATGCTACATGCCATGAGATTAAGTAGAACAGTGGAAGTAGGAAATCTAGTGGAAAACTTATTTTTACACCACAGAACTGAACAAGTCTCCTGGCAAGAAGAAGCCCAAGAAAAGAAACTGTTTTACAGGTTTTCTTTCTCAATAAAAAATGTGAAATCAATTTGGAAAGTGAAAGTACAGGTCACAAGAAAAGCAGCTGAGGAGCAAATAGACAGAAGGAGTAGTTGCATAGAGAAATATCAGGTAGGCCTATTTTTTGAAAGCACTTGAAAACACTTTGGAAAATAACAATGGTCTCCAAGGATCCCTGATGGAGAAGTCTCATATTTAGTAATTTGCCCTGAAAGTTCTCCAATACAAGCAGCAACTTGAAATGTCACCTTTTCCCATCTCTAATCTCTCTAGTGGATGTCCAACTAAGAATCTGGGGATCTCACAGCAAGCTGTGAGACTGTTAAACATTTTGCACCTGAAAGAGTAAAATTTGTCACCTTGAACAGGATTTTCTTCATGGGCATCCACTACCCTGTGGATTGGAGTCAGGACTTTTCTGTTATTGCCCCCCAAAATGCCAAACCCAAGCATAGCAATTTTGTAATGAAGACATGCAGCAGGAAAAGTAAGTACCTCCAGAAGGGCGAGGAGCACCAGCAGGTAGTGCTATTTTACAGGTTCAGAACTTGTAAATTGTCTTGCCTTAGCACTGTGACTTTGGGTAAACAGCCTGACTTACCTGTCATTTCTTCTTTGTCTTCTCTAAACAGCAAACTGGCGCACTTTGGTGCCAAAGAGTTTTTAAGATGTTCAATCACTGCATACACACAGTTTTGAGAATACTTTTTGTGGATACTAACATTGATGTTTTGATATTCCAAGATGTGGTTTTATTTTTCTCCTTTAGTATATATCAGTGACTACTCTGTACATAAGAGCCCTGAACAGTTCACAGAATCAACATGGAGCAGGACTCTTTTGTAGATAACTCAGTTTTGAAGGCAATATGAAAAAGGGCTATAGAGTTGAGAAAAGTGATGTGTGGAAGAGGCAGGTAATGAATAATTAGGAATTAAATGTAAAAAGAAGAATGAAACATCATCCCATTAGGTGGTGAACTATGACCCAACACTGCAATGTGCTGTGAAAATCAAAAGTAGAAGGGAATTTGAAGATAAATTGTATTAAAGAGAAGTAGGAATTTTAAAGAAGACAGTCATTTGCTTAGGCATAGCATAAACTGCTGACTGCCTCAAAATGAGATTATGCTGTCTGGAGAAAGCCTGACTTACACTTCCATTATTTCTAAAACTTTTTTTGCTCTGCCCCTGCCAAGTGGACATGTGATCCTATGCAAGGTGACCCTTGGCTCTCATCTAGTTGAACAATTCTTATATTCTCACAATGCAGGATTAGCTCCCACTGGGAATGAGAACCACAGCACTTTCCCTCTTTCCCCTTCATAGTGGAAGGAAGAAAAAATAATGGGAAAAAGGACATGACTGCTTGTGATTGCAGGCCTCAAGCCAGCTCAGCAATGCTTCTGGGAAAGGAAAAATGGGATGTGAGGTGGATGAGAGACTGGTGCAGAAGAGGAAGTCCCTACAGACTCTGCATGCATGAGGAGGATGTAGCACACAACTGAACCCATCATCTGGGTAACCTGACGTCTAAGACTCAAAATTATGGTCTAGTCCTTTAATAACATCCTAATACCCTGTAGACCAAAGTCAATACTCCTTGAATCCATTTAGTCACATGGAAAAGCAAGCCTGCAGTTCCTAGTGGATATAATAGTCTCACAGAAGTTAGCTAAAAGCGAAGTTAGCTTTAGAGAACAAGAGAAAAAAGGGTACCACTGCAGTGGGAATCCTGACTAAGGCTATCACCAGAAATGCCCATGCTGCCTACAAGTAGTCTTTTAACTCTTATCTCAAGGGTTATTTTCTTACATGATGAGAAGAGCATGAGGAAGGAAATCACAATGGAGGTTCTTGTTCTTGTTCTATGAATACTTTTTTGAGTATTGGCGTGATGTCTCCAGTGTGTCACAAGCAGTAAAGCTACTAAAAATTTTTAATAGAACACAGAACTTTACTGCAGAAGGAAGATTTTTTTCCCATATGAAATCTATACTAAATTCAAACATTTATATGTCTAGGAACATCTGGATAAAAAATACCTGAATCCATTTAATTCTGTAACATCGTTTCACTGACTTCCCCAAGTAATATTTTGATTCTGCTGCTTTTTTTTTTTTTTTTTTTTTTTTACCTTTTCACAGATCGTGTTATGCTTCAACACAGGTAGCAAAAATTTACCTATCACTTTGTACCTCTTAATCTCTCTGGCTGTTTTCTCTGATTTGCATAAAAGGGGGGAGAATAACATGGTTATACTGTTCGGCAGGTCACTGTTTAACAGTAAAGTGACTGAATTCAAATCCTGGAATAAGTTCCAGATGGCTGCTTCGTTTAAGTTCGGCGAAGGAGGGCTGAGGCGGTGGCAGGCGCATCATCCCTTTGTTGGGAGCGATCAGCAGCTGATCAACAGCTCCATCTCCTGCCCGACGAGCAGCACGGCACCGAGGGGAGCCACAGGAGCCACTGTCTTCACTGCCTCCTTCTGTTTAGGCAGAAAACATACGCTGAAATTTGTATTTTAAGTGTTCTTCTTAGCTATTTCTGACCTTAACTTCTCACTCTTTTTCTGGCATCAAATGAAATTGTGCAGAAACCTAATGTACCTAGATAAACTCCCAAAACTGCTTTTAAATGTTGCTATTATTATACATTTAAGCATCTCCAAAGTAAAGAAATAAGGTGCAAATAATGCCACCCTTATGTCTATATATATATATATATATTTATATATATATACACACACATATGTAGTTGAATATCTAACAAGGCTTTAAAAATATGCTGCAGACAGAGACAGACAGAGAAGGATGAAAAGATTTTTTTTAATTTCAAAGTCTTCCTTAAATTGTGTAAAATCAATACAGCACAAGAATGACATATGTTTGAGACTCAAGGATCATAACTAAACTTTAGTACTAAGCACTTCACTGCATTCTCTGGAGTAGGAAAGTTCAAAGAACACCATAGCCTGGTAACCACCAAGCTAAACCTTCCACTGGCAATGTTGTTTATAACTGCATATTGAAATTCAGTCATAAAACTGTTTCATATGCATTTCTCTAGTAGAGGCATTAGTGTGCATTGAATGACTTATGTCTTTTGAAATCTGTCACATACTGCATTCAGCTCTCACCATAAATTCCCTAGAATAAAGTGGATAATGGAATTGTTTCTCATCTCTCCCCTTACATTAACTGAAGCATTTCTTACATTCGTTGCCACTTTCTGTTTTCTGGCTTTCAATAGCAACATTAATAGAAGTGGAAGTGTATTATCTTATCAGGACTTTATATTTTCAAATATCCAGGATGCTCTCACATTGTCTGCTTCCCACATAAAAGCTGACTGGGAAAAGAGAGGCTTTTCTCCCCACAATCAATATCTGAACAAGTGCTATCCAGCAAAAACATCTATAGTCTAGACATTAAAGCAAACCTGTCAGCAGCACAATCCTGATTTCTGCTATGTAGCATGACCATGGCAGTTTATTAAAGCTTCTCTTTCAGTCTCTAACTTAGTGCTTTGTACCATGAATCCCAGACCTTGGAGGCTCTCTTCCCTGCAAGAAAATACATAAGGTAAAGGATCAAACAAGTAACAGGTCTGGTTTGAGATTGAAAAATGTGACTCAAAACTTCTAATTGTCATCTAACAGGACCTGTAATCAGGCACTGCAATCAAGAAGCCACAAATCCACTGAAATGAGGGACAAGGATCAACCAGCCCAAGCAAGACAAGACAAACAGAAAGACAGCCTTAAAAGTTTTCTTAAAGACTTTTTGCTTTTAGGGAAAAGCACAGTGTACGAAAGTCCAGAAACAAAAGCAAATACCATCTTCCCCACGTGAAGCCAAATAAAGCCCTTCCCATCAGTGGGGCCTCTTTCTACAGGTATCCAGAGGTTTTGTTTTCCAGCTGAATATGCCTCAATTATCTACAATGTCTTCACACACACCTGTACCTGCCTCCTCCACCTAAGCTGACAAAGGAGGTGGGGGTCTTAACACCCAAACATGCCAGAGCTTTCAGAGACATAAGAAGGAGGTGAACAGGGAACCTCCTAGCTTGAAATTACTGTTTGATGGAGTGAAAGGTCTCCTAGTATATTTTCAGACATTTCCTGATTGTTTGCAGGCTGTGTTCTGTTTTGCTGCATGTACAAATTATGCTGTGATTTCCAGTCATTCCCAGGATTTTTAACACAACAAGGGATAGCAGAATATGGCCCTTCATCATTTTTATTTAATGTCATTTCAGTGAATGGCAATGACATACAAGTGAACTATTTAGTATTTTCTTTGCAAGGACAGAGGAGCTAAAGATGGTGATTACAAATCACTCTGGGGCATGCCTATAAACTCCAAGTAATCCATTGAAGGGAGATAATGCTAACATATAATGGGAGCAAGGAGATCAGTATTCCCTTTTCACTGTAATACTAGGAAACATCAATATGCATTGCTCTGCTAATACAATGTGTGTTGTTTAGCAAAGTCAGAACAAGGCAAAAAAAGAATAAGATTAGAAACCCATGAAAGCGTGTCCTGTGCACTGATTGGCTGGAAAACACTTTTGTGCTGCAGTCGAGAAGCTACAGCCCAGAGACTTGTTTCATTACTACCAAACCTGACTGTCAAAATCAGAATTTCTCTCGATTGCCTCAGAGCTAACTCTTATCACAAATTGTGGCTTTGTTAGCATGTACAGTAGTCTTTGCTTCCTGGAATTTCACAGGCTGTTTTTCCTAGTAATAATTAAAGTCTAGGATGCTGCTAAAGCTTGCTAAAAACCCTATCTCCTAAGAAAACTTTTCTTATTTCTAGTTCTCTATTCTCCAATACAAAATACTGCTGCACAAAATTCTTGGAGGCATCGTGCAGCAGGGCAAACATCATCACCCTTGGGCTGACATGAGCTTGTAGGAGCTTTGGCTGAGAAGCAGGCAGCAGCTCTTTTGAGACTGCATCCACAGTTTTGGCTTCTGTAGCCTAGCAAAGCTGTGCAAAAAAAAAAAATCTGTTCATGTAGAATTTCAACACCTTCAAAGGAGAAATCCAAACATTTATTTTTTCCTCCTGTCCTGCAGGCCTTAACCAGCTATTATGTTTGTTAATACCTTCAAATCCTGTTTTCAGCCTGCTATGTGTTATATGCATTTTCTGTGTCCCCACATTGTTTTTCCGCTCACACTTTTATTGTCCTTCTTATGCTATAATTTCCAGCCTCTTTGCTCTGAATACCTGAAGAATAATGTTCAATTCTTCTTTCAGAGAGGAGAAAACCATGTAAATATAGCTCTATGAACCATGTGGGAAAATAAGTTTTTATTTGTTTAAGTTCAGCATTTAACAGGAGTCAAGTAGTGCAGAGTTAGGGGAGATTCACATCTTGAAATGTAGATTGAGTCTATAAAACCATTAAAATTTATTTTCCATTGGAGAATTGTGAGGTTAAGTCATTAACTTTGTGAATTTGCAGAGGTTTCCCAGAAGCTTACTCAAATTTAGTGTTTGTTTCATGTTAAATCTATTCTACTTATTACCCTGATAGCATAAATGACCAGTCATGCAATGGAGAGTGACAAGATTTTCCTAACAGTGCCTCTGAAAACCCAGGGTCACTTTGAAACTGGTAACCTACAGAAACAACTGTATTAAAACAATTTGAGTTTTGTGAAGCTGGTATTCCCTTAGGGACTATTCGAGTTATTTGGGTTAATGCACAAACAGTCAGCCACTCCAAAACAACCTTTGAGTGGTTCACACAGAGAAGCTTGTCTTTTTGTGGCGTGTGTGTTCTTTTGGTTTGTTTTTTTTAACAAGGGCAATAATAATGAACGCAACAGTCATTCTAAAGGACAGTGATGATGAATGCAGAAACTCTAGATTTCCTATTATCATTTTAAATATTTAAGAATATAACAAGTCTTTAGCATATTGATTTACTTGTATTACCTTCTTTGGCGGATACCTGGGCACTATACTCACTTCCCATGAAAATTTAAAAACAGCCCACCAGTTGTTCTGTATTCTACCATCCAAGAAATGTTGTGTATCAGCAGGGACCCTCTCAGCTGGCCTCCAGCACAGCAACAACAAAATACAGGAAAATTTTGGCGCACAATTAGGCCTTTCTAGCAATGTTTGGGAGGTAAAAGACTGTTCTAAATTGAAGAGGTTATACAGTTCTTCACATTCAAGTGCTTCATACTGGAGGCCTGAGAGATACAAAAGGAGTCTGCACACTCAGTCAATGCATTTCTGAGCTGAAATACTTTAGAACTTGTAGCAGAGACCTTTTTGCTGTAGAACAAGGGAAAGTGAGAATAGTTTTAAAAATATTTCATCTCATTTATGTCTTAGAAATCCTGCCTTAAATCAAGGTGCTGAGAAATGAAAAGATTTGCTCCAGAGTCTTGTGAGGACAATAGGAGGCTTTTTTTCCCCACCTACAGAACTTATCTCAAGGACTTGAAACCATAACTAGCGCAGTTAGAAATTTCTGTGAAAACAGGGCTGTAGGTCAATTGTTTGTCTGAAGATCCCATTGATAAAAAGGTAGCAGGAAAAAAAAAAGCTTTCAAAATGTTCTTTTTTAAGACTATCAATCAAAATCAGTTCTTAATCTTTGAGAGACCCAATATGTAACTTTTACATTGCAATATCTCCTGAGGTGTGTTCAGACAACAGAATGCTCATCTGAAATTGTCTCAAAGTATATGCATCTAAAACCACTCAGGTTGCTAGGGTATTTCAATTACATTTATTTTGAAGTAATTATTTCTTTTCTACAGCAATGCAGAGTGTATAATTGTAGTCTTGCATCCAACTGTGGCTTAATTGCAGCAATATTTGCTGGTAGCAAAAAGGGAAATTATTGATGGAGTAAAAGGTATTTGCTATGTTGTACCTCCCTCAGCATTTTTCTCAGCAAGGTAGAATTAATGGGAGAATGGGTGACCTCTAAATGTGCCTGAACTCCACTACTTTCTGAAAGGATCATTGTCCAGAAGGCTGTTTTAGATAATTTCCTTAAAAGGCCATTGGCAAGTGCCTAAAACCTCTATTGATCCTGTTCCAGCAGGAAATATCTTAACTTCCCCAGTCTGAGCAACTAAAGATTTGCGAACTTCTTAGCTGCACATGTGGCCCAAACTGCTTAGAAGTGAGAAAAGCTGAGAAAATGCTTCCTGCTAAATATAGGGAAAGCAAAATCTCGATGATTACAGATATCAGCAAAGCGCCTGGCAGAATGAAAACCTGCCTTTAAATGGATGGTGGTTGAGAGCACTTAGCCAGTGCTAGTAAGGAACATCATATGAGTTCACTTATTGCATAGGTTTTGATAAGAAAAAAAAAAAAAACAGAAAATTACTGAGGCTATTAAAAGATTATCCAACAGGAGAAGATGAGACAGATTCCCAAGCACAAAGGAAAGTGGAAATGAGTTATTTAGAAAAGAGGTATTTATACCTGCTGTGGATCTGTCCATAAGGATTATTTAGACTAGGAAAGCTGTGAATCCCTGTGTACAGAGAGGGAACATTTTTCTAAAGACATTTCTTATACTTTGGGCATGTCTGACTGATACATAATCGTAAGCATATTTAGGAATGTAACTGCAATGTTAGAAACTGAAGTCCAAGATTTTTGCTTTTCTGACATTTTCAACAGTCCCATTCAGCTCATATGTGACTCTGGGTGTTACCTTTCTGGTAGAAAGTCTTTCAAATTTTGATGTCTCCACCAGTCTCTTAGCTGCTGCCTGAGCCTATTTTGTGTGTCGAGCACGATTCTGTGGTCAAACTATAGACCCAAAATGGGAGCAAAACTTTCTGACATGAGCAGTTGTACATCTCTCTGTGTCCGTCATACCCAGCTGTGCGATGATGAAGGCACCCTCAAGAGTAAATGGCCTCTCACCACAGGATATGAAGCATCACTTGCAACACCAACACATGAGAGGCAACTGCATCAGATCCCATTCAGCTATCGAGGATCCTTTAAAGTATCTATCAGAAGAGTTGGTTTCTTGACTCTACACTTATTCTTTATCTCAAAGACTGTACAGTTGAGATAATTTTAAAAGGCACTTTACCCACTCTAGCATATCCCAGGCTTGTGGTTCAGGCACAAGGGGGAACCAGTTCAGATCACACAGACTGGATACGTGGAAAGATTTTTCCATCTTCTAAGTGGCTTCCACACTGACTAGTGGGTATAACCAGGTGGAAGTGATCCTCATCTGTGTTTTCTATGAAAAAGGCATGTCTGACCTAGCAACCTAACTCTGGGGAACGATGAAGAGCTAAGAAATATCAGCATCTTTTGTTTGTTAGGTCATTTCACTCCTCTGTTTTGAACTGTTCTGTTTCTTTCTTGATCCAAACCAAACCTCACTAGGAGGGACTATCTCTAAAGACAGTGCAAGCACAAACTAGTTTGTAAGAGTTCATCTCAAAGCTCAGAATGATCCTGCGCTGTCTTTTTAGCTGCGCAGTCGTAACCTTAGTGAATAGTCTGATTGGGCTGTGGTGGCCTCTGCTCAGCAATAAACTGCATACAAACAAGGTATTGAAACGCATAAGTCATTTGCTAACTCAATGATCATCCAAAGCATGCTGTTCTCACCAACCAACAGTGTTATAAAACATAGTAACTCAGAAATATCGAAGAGTTTGAGGTTGGCGACCAGAGTGATGTTAGTGTTGATGGATCATGAAAAATCAGATCTTACAAACACATTATTTCAGTGACAATGACTTCTCTCATCTATGTTATGTGCTTTTAGACTAAAATACAGCCTTTGGACCAGACGTGGTTTCCTATAATGACTTCAGACATAAATGTTAGTAGATTATCTCATTTGGAGCTAACAAGAGACAGAGCCTACAGACTCCTTGCTTCCTTGTAGAACTAATGTCTATTATTCATAAACGTTTCCATTTTCTTTTCAATAAGGACAGAACATTTTTTTTTCTCTAATGACATGAGTTACAAGCCCCTGAAAAACTGACTCACAGTCAGGATTCCTAATGCAAAAAATAGTCAGAGGTTTATGGCTGTTTTTAAATTTAGCTTACAGCTTTGGCAGAAGCAAGATGTGCAACAAAACATGCAATAAATAATTATGAATTAAGCAGAAGAAACAGAAGCTTGTGGTAGCAAGAAACATTGTTACTAAAAATAAAAATATGACTGCAATATTTATAATTTGAAAGCAGAATTTGGAACCTAAAACTACTTCAAATTTAAATAGATTAATTTTTGAATCTTCCGATAGGTCCCTGTTGCTTAGGTTCCATGCGAAAAGCAGCAGGTCTTCTAGTTGTAGCTCAAGTATAGCCAGAAAATTTTCAAAACCTTGGCTTTTGGCCAAAAATATAAAAAATTCTCTGCAAGCATATCCTCTGCTAAGAGACTTGCCTAAAATATACTAAATATATACTAAAATATACAGTAATAGTTGATGTATTCATTATTTATATAAGGTAAAGCAAATTCAACTGCTGGGAATACACCTAGGAAGTTGGAGAGTTAGTTCAAGGTCCTGCTTCAGGGAACAATTAATTATTTATACAAAGTGGAAATAGGTTTGAAAGAGGCTGAAATAATCTGTTTCCATAATGCCTGATAAACTGATAAGGCTATCCCTTGGGAAATGGAACATAATTTCAGAATGCAAGCATGTTAACTGCTTGGGACTTCTTTTGAATCATAATACCACACACAAAATCTCATGAAAAATACTTTTTTAAGACTTCAGTGTTATCTATTTCAAACATAATCATTTATTTGGCTGGAACTGCAGACCCAACATCTAAAATAAACCAAGCATGCAAGTGCTTCCAACTGGCTCCTAACGGTGATTCATTAACAAGTGGCTTGAAATCCTGGCATGGCTTATATCACTAGGAGCTACAGATGCATTTTTAAAGGTGTTTAGGCACCTAAAGATGCAGATAAGAAGCTGGCAAAGTTTTGACCATTAGGCACCTCTTTGCATCTTTAGGTGCCTAAGTACCCTGTAAAGCTTGGCCCTGAGAGCCATGCTGCAGGCTCAGTCAGCAACAGGCCCTCTCAATAGCTTTTCTACTGATTTTATTTATCATCTATTTATTATCTTTTCCAGTTACCCTGATTCACTTATTTGAAATAAATAATGGATTTTGCATTCATTAAGTGTATGACGAGCAGGAAAATATTTGCTCACATCCTGTCCTGGTTTTGTATTAGTGGCCATTGAGCCACCTGCATCCTCTGGAGAGCAGAAACATCAGTTGTTTCTCGTGTACAGTCATTCACATTCATTTCTACTTGGCTCATAGCCTTGGGTTATCCTTCTTGGAACAATTCAGATGGTAAGCAACTTCTGAGATATCTTTTCTTGAATAATAAAGCCCAGCAAACCATCAATTTTCTCCTTATCTCATGCAAGATTTGCAAATGCATAGCCCTTCCCATATTAAGAAAGACAGGTACCAACAATCACCACAGATATCAAACATAAAACAGGGAAGACTTAGAATAGAAAGTTCAGGGGGTTATCTTTTTGGGGGCTGTTTTTTGCTTTATATATTTGACACCTAAAGAAGCTAACCTTGTAAGAAAATTATCTTTAGATAGACATTAGTGTCTTAGAAAGTCTGACACATTTTACAACTCATACTCAAGATGATATGTGCTTGGTATTTGCTCTCCCCTCTCCTTTCCAGCTTTGGTCTTACACTGTGGCAACCAGCACAGTATTGGTCATGCTTGATGAAGACCCAGAAGCTCAAGATTTTTCTATACAAAAGTTAACATGGATATTTTGAACTTCGATTCTTTCCACTGCCCTCTTCCTTTTTGCCAGCAGCAGTTCTTTTGCCTCCTCTCAGTGTATTGGGTAACAAAGAAAGGACAGCCATATCAATGCTAATGAAACAACAAATTGCATTTTACTGAAGTGGTCTATTTCGCAGAGGATCTCTTAATAAAAATGAACCACGTTATGACTGATCAAACAGTAACATCTCTCTCCGCAGTTAAACATTACTTTCAGTGCATGTCACTTCTCTTTCCCATAAGGTTTACTGGCTTTCAGCACTGATCGTGATTGATGTATTGTTTATATGCAGCATTAAACCCGTGCTTTGCCTGTTTCTGGTAAACCAAACCCACTTCTGTTCCAAATGGTAAAACTAGTATCAGCGTTTTACCTTATCCACACCAGCACTCCTTTCACAGACTTAATGCTACGTACAAAAACCTTGCTTTCTTTCCTCTCTGGACTGCCTGAAATTTAATAATTTCAAAGGCAAAATTCAATTGAATTAATAGAAATTTCAGGCTGTCACAGACAATGGTTTAGATTAATAGTCCATTTAAACTTTTAAATGTCTTCGAGCACTTGAGGCACATATGCTTTTTCTTTGACATTCTCTCAGCTACTCTATTTGCCACATACAGCTGAAGAATTCCTTAAATCCTTCATTAATTTTCAACTTTCACATGTTGTCATTATCCTTGAGATTTAATTTCTCTTCTAGAAGGACTGTTGGCTTAGAGGTGGAATCACCTACCATTTGTAAAGGAGTGAAACATAAAAGTGTCTTTCTTTATAAAAAATAATGTTTTTCAGTGGGATTATGCCCCAAGGGTGATTTTATACTGAACACTGAAAGCTAATTCTTTTTCTATGCCAGGTGATTGCCATAAGCAACCAGTTCTGGCAGACTCATCAGCTAATCTAGGTGCTGAAATGGTAGGTGATGCTGGATTTCACATCAGGAGTCCAGTGGCTTAGTTCCATACAAAGGACCTGACTCATGGGTTGGAAGGCTACACCTGTGTTTGCAGGTAGTGCAATGAAACCTACCTACTTCCTAGGTAGAGCAATGAAACACAGTTATGCTGTGCATGGCTGTGGAAACAATGAGGACAAACAACCACATCATAACACTTGAAAAGTTATGCTATAGATAAAGCTCTTACTTATTTATGAAAGCCACAACATTTTTCACAAAAGGGACTCAGAGAGACCCATCCTGGAATACTCAATTACCTTGTCATCAGGATCTTCTACAAGGAGAAATTCAGTCCAAAAGGGCCAGAGAATGGAAGTTAATCTGAATAATTTATATACTAAAAAATAAACCAGTGTACTAATCAATCAAAAGTGCGGTTTTTTTCTCTGTTTTTCTTTGATGTTTAGTTTCATGAGCAATGAGTCAGCTCAACTTAGATAATAAACTTCAAAATGGAATTTAATGACATAAATCCAAAGACAGAAGCCTCCAGACTGTCCTTGCAGCAGTATCAGATTAGCTCCATTGGAAGTCATCACCTCAGCTGCCTAAATCAGTTTTTTCTTAGAAATTATCAGGCTGATGACAGAGGAAATAGATACAATTCCTATCCTAATTTTTGTGGCATTAACCCAACATCAGAGGTATCTTTACACAGAAATGTGAGATTTCTGTATATTATTTGTGGCTGATGTTGTTTGTCTCATGATTGACTTTGAAAGAATAGTCAGGCGATAGCCTCATCTCTACTTTGATTTTTCAGCTGAGCTTTGTAGTTCTTGTTGGCAGTTCACTATTTTTTTTCCCCTCATGCATCATATATAGAGGAAACTTCTCTGTGAATTTTAGGATGACTCTGGCTTTCCACTAAGATGTGTTGTACCTAAAAACTATGCATAACAGATTTGACCTTCCTTTGTTCAATGGTAAATGACTACAGAGGATGTCTTGATTTATCTTCTTTAAACATTCATTATTGGACATAATTGCCATATCTCTTATTTTCATTCCCTTGAGCAGCCCATTTTAATCTCATACCATATGGAAGTGATTGCAAGCCATCAACAGCGAAGGAAAACCTGAGGTAGATTTGCATCGAGATAAAATGCATCTGCTCTAAAATTACTGGAGTAATTTCACTGAAGAACGACATAATTCTGGATTATGCCAATAGCATCAGTGTGTTAGACGGGGCAAAAAGACATTTGCAGTCCACTCGATGTAAAGATATTGATCAGATAAAGTTAATGACCACATTTGGTGATGGCTAGCCCAACATGATCCTTCATTTTCTGCACTGAAATTTGACAGAACAAAATATGTCTATATCAGGCTGCAAACTCCCTTTTATGTTCCACAATGTCATCATGTTTTATATTTTGGATTCATATATTATTTCTCTAAGATGTTCAAGGTACCTGCTTTCTTGAGGTCCAAGGCTTAATATGTCATTAAATTGTAATCACTGAGTCCTGGTTTTGTGCAAGATAGAGTTCTGAGACTGGAACTCTGAAACTCTGGATAGAACTCTGGAAAAAGGACTATTGTGGTTTAACCCCAGCCAGCAATTAAGTACCACACAACCTCCTAACCCTGCAGGTGGGATGAGAAGTGAAAAAAGTGCAGGTTGAGATAATTACAGTTTAAAATAATAGTAGTAGTAGTAGTAGTAGTAGTAGTAGTAGTAGTAGTAGTAGTAGTAGTAGTAGTAATAATAACAATACCCAAGACAAACAAATGATGCACAGTAAAGCTTCTCACCAGCAGTGTATCTATTCCCAATCCATCCCTCAGCCAATTCCCACCAGTTTACATAGAATATGGTGCTCTAAGGTATGGAATATTCCTTTGGCCAGTTCAGGTCAACTGTCCTGGCTCTGCTCCTCCACAGTCTCTCGAGCACTTGTTCGCAGCCAGAGCAAGGAAAACTGAAAAGTCCTTTACTTGGGGTAGGCACAACCTAAACAACAACCACAGCTCTCAGTGTTTTATTAACAGTATTCTCATACTCAATCCAAAACAGAGCTTTACCAGCTACAAAGAAGATTAACTCTATTCCAGTTCAAACAAAGACACACAGTAAAGCCCTTAGTGCTGCATTCTGAGGTTATCCGTTCTACCTTACTGTGGAAGGGGCTGACAGCGGGCCTGTCAGCTAAAGGAGCAAGAAGAAGCAAGAAAGGAGCAAGAAGAAGCAAGAAAAGGCTGATAAGGAGCTCTCTCCAAGGCTATCACCGAGGAGACCAAGAGAAGAGAGGAATGGAAGAATGATAACACCTTTGCAGCTGGACAAAGTATTTTTAGAAAGTTAGTTAAGTCACCCTACGTTGCACCAATAGAATCATGTTGATGTATAGTGACCAATAGTACAGGTAGAAGAACCATAAACAACTGAACAGTGTATAAAAGATCAGCCATGTTCAGAAATAAAGAGTTGCCAACTGAGACTGCTTGTGGTCTCTGCTTTGTGTCGTGACCGCCTCGACAGCAACACCTTACCAGTCTGCATTCCCAAGGTACAACGTGCATTCCGGAGAAAAGGATTGACTGGAGCAAGCAATGTGAAGAAAGAAATGGCAGTAATCTCTTATTACCTTTAAGTGCCCTATGTACACAGAACTAGAGGGAAAATAGAAGAGTGCCTTGACAGAAATTCTGTCTGACTTTGGACTTACAGGAGCTATGAGGTCAAAGTTAAACAGTCCACTAAACATAGTTTTCAGAAAACTGTTGGAATACTTCCTTGGAATACTATGGCTGTCCTTGTGCTTCACTTTCTTCACTTTGCTGTGACCAGAGAAGCTTGGGCTGAGAAGAGCCTAGACAGGACTCTGGGAAGCAAAGACCTCAGAGAGTGATTTCAGAATAGCCAAGTTTTGTGGCTAGTAGTGAATGACAAAGAGCATAGGTAAACAGTGAAATAGAAGAGATCTAGGAGCCAAGCCTGAACCTGAACCTCTCATTATTCCCTTCACTTACAACTCAGTTCCCTGACCCCACTGCAACATGTGCCACATAGCATTCCTCAAGATTGACTTATTTCAGTAGGGACTGCTCCTTAAAATTTGTGATTGCTGGTACTTCTTGGCCTTGGGACCAAAAGCCATGAGAAAAGTGACTAAGAGTTGAGTGAACTCAGAGAGACAATCCAGCCCACAGTGACTTCGTAGCTGTAACTATATCCTTGTGTCAAGAACTAGCACCACTAAATTTTAAAAATTAAAAAAAAATTTAAAAAAATTAAAAAAAATCCCAAGGCTGATCCATAATATAGATGACCTCCAATAATTTCATTATGTCATTGAACGAATTTTGTTAGTAAGTCAGTTTTCTGAATGCTTGATTGCTTCATTCAATTCCTTTTAGCAGTTTCTTGACAGTCTTGGAAGTTATCATAACTGCTGATTTTATGGAGTCTAGGGAACCTTACAGGAGACATTTTCGTGTTTTGCAAATATTTTAATTTACTGTGAAGTAGCTGAATTCAACAGCTCTATAAAATATTGACCTTGTTTACTTCTGGAAAGCTGTGTCAGGAATTCTTGAGCTAGGTAACAAGGCAATTAGTATGTCAGATAATCCTTTAATTAGATTAGAGGGTGCAGCTACTATATGTCAAACACCTATTGGAAAACGTAAAAGTCTGTCTTGGGGTTTCCTAAGTATGTAAGGTCTATTTATTTGTCACATAGTTGATTTATAACTACTTCTAAAGGACTATACTATTCAAGAGAATAGTTATGTTAATCTGACATGAACAACCTTGAAATATTTCTGGTTTTTGTGTGAGCCGGGCACATATTTCAGATCTACGAGATCTTCAGATCTAGGAGACCCTTCTCCTGTCACCCCGTATGGCAATATGATGGAAAGAGGTAAACATCAGCTCACTGCTAGGCAGCACAGGACAGGGTATATATTGGAACCTCAAAGCTTTATAAGCCTAATACCAAAAAAGCAGACGCTTGTGCAACACCAGGTCCCTGGCTAAGAAGCAGCTTTGATCCAAGTTGTTTTATTGACAATTACACGGTCATTGCTCAGTGAAGTACTTTCCAGATTTTTTCATCTGACTCCCTGCCCTCTGAAGTCTGACGGCAATTATTGAAGCTATATCCCTTCTTCCAGCACAAAACCCAGACCAGTAGTCTGCAAACTGTTCTGGATAGAACATTTTCCTCCCAAAAAGGGGCTTCACAGCACAGAAAGGTCTCTTGTCCTTTTCTAGCAAACTCTACAATTCAGCTCAATGTCAATTGAATTACACCAAATTCTACTTCAGAATAATTTTTTGTCAATGAGATCTTTCAGTGGCATATATATGTAACATGCCAAATGCTAGATCATGACTCTGGAATATGGAGAACATTAGTATTTATAAAGGCTCTCCACCCCCCTTTCACTTTGCCTTATTTATAAATTAAGTACCAGTAATAAATAAAGTTCCCAGTACTTGATAGCTGTGTCTTTATTCTGCAATTGAATAAAGTATATATTTGCATACCTATCAGACCTTTGATAATTTTTATCACAAAAAAGCTGATGAGAAAATGTTGGTTTTTTACCAAATCACTTAGGATTAACCTGATCTCTGCTGATGTCATTCAGTGAAAAGTTTATAGTAACACTGTATTCAAGATCTTTACTGTTTAAATGAGCATTTTGAGAGTATAAGCTGTGCTGTTGTTTTTAAGGGCTTAGTAGCTGAAAAGACATTCTCTACTTCTACATGAAAATCACATCCAGTAATGAACTGGTCCATAAAAAGTGCAGAGGACTGTTTTGTTTCATGGACATGCTGCTGCTCTTTCAATACAAGAGAGGGCTTAGAGCAGGATATATCCCCAGCAGGATAACAAAACCATAGAGTGAACCACTCACCTTCATATGGTCTAACAGTTTGTATGAAGTAATGAACATGACTACAGAGCTTTTCACTGCCTCAGGCCTGTACTAGGAGCCCAGAATACATGGAAGCTAGATGTCAGAAAGGAAACAGTACTTGATTTTGAAATAAGAATGAATTTTCTAACCATCTTGTACCCACCACATCTATGAATTTCTTACATAGTACAAAGAATATTGAAATACATGGCCTTCTGTGAGCTGAACAGTAATAGAATCTGACAGCACAAATCATAAAACAAAGGTTTATTGAGGCAGTAGGAATGATGAGCATACAGCTCACCCAGCTGCTGATAGCAGATACAGGACCATGACTGATGCTATAGTTCTGGTGGACTGGCAGGGACACTTGGGTTCTCAGGCACATGGCAGCAGCAGCCAATCCTGCAAATGCCTTTTGAATGCAGTGAAGAGTCGTGCCACTCCTTGGCTCCACCAAAGATAAAGTGATTTGGGAGAACCATACTTTATCTGAATAACATGTGTGGCATTCTGTCTGCACTACTGATTCTGGTCGAAGACAGAGCGTCAGGATGCTGTGTGTCACCTTCTTTTCAGGAATAGATATTTATATATATACATGTTTAATATTCACATGTAAAATTTCACAGAAAACATCAAAAGATTGTATACTGAACTTAGGTTCAGTATATGTAGCTAGAAATCTCTCCATTGCTGTTTTTATGTGAAGAGAGTATTGTGTCTCTCTTGGAGAGAAAAAAACCAGACAACAGTCAGCAATTGTCATTCAATGCTCAAGCATCAGCCTACCTCTAAGGCTTGAAAATACATTTTAAAACTTCTAAACTATGAACATCAATTTAAAAATTACACAAGCATTCCTTTTCAGCTGGCTAGATCGAAAACTTGGATGTTTGCCTTAGTGATATTTATGTTTTACTCACCATGCATGGTGATAATGTTAACAAAAATAATTGTCATATTTTCCTTCTCTCTCTATTATAAATATGGCTAGTAGAAAAATAATTTCTCATTTTTTTTTCTTTTATTCTCTTTACTTCTATCAGCTTCCTAAAATGACAAATGAACTCTTTCTAGAAAGGAGTGACAGCCTTGTTCTGTATTCTGTACCCTTCTTTCTATGAGGTAAATCTGTTGATCTGTTGTCATTTAGAAGAGCAAAATTTAAGACAGTCATCTAAAAATCTCTCTTCATTCTTCTAGCCCATCTCTAATTACTGCCAATTGCATAATTTCAGAAACTGATGGAGCATTTCAGGAAAGGGAAGCAGAATTAGAAAACATCTTCACTGATGCTCTTGGAACAGAGAGGTTATCTTTGCCTAAAGGGCATATGAGGAAGTGCAACACTGAGAGCCTGCAGCATAGTCTATTACTTAGATGGCACACTATCATTTACTGAATTAGTCATATTACCATGGTTCTCTATGGTGAGCAGATGTGTTTTATTACTTGAGCATGGAGGTAAAAAATATGCAATTTTTTTGCTCAAGACTTAAACAGGCTAGGGCTATGACCTTAAGACTAACCTCATTATATTAAAAGATTCAGTACATATGGGTGTTCAGGAACAAGTCTAAGACTTACAGGAGGACTCCAAATAAATTCCTAACCAAGACTCCAAATAAAATTTTATGTCACAACATAAATCCCTGCAATGAAGGTAAAGCTACCCCTAAGTCTAGTTTGCCCACTTCTACCAGCTTTTTCAACTACTATAGCTTCACCAAGCTGCCCTTGATCCTTACTTGAGGAAATTTAGATCATCAGGCTATCTGTATTTCCTATAAGTATTTCATTAAACCAACTACCAGAGAAGTGTTGTTGGTGTCTCTAGGAAGCTGATTTCCGTTCCTTAGACTTCAGCTTTAAGACCCAGGCAGAACCACACTAAAGAGAAACACCTGCAACTGCTAACCCTATGAGATCTGGGAAAAGGCATTAGCAGATCAGCTGAAGAGCATTGACTACAGAAGTAACAGGATCATTCTGACCAATTGCATTCTGACCAATTTTTACAGCATATCCTGTAACTATTATGAAAAGAATATTTTTTTTTAAGTGTATAAATTGGCTAGATTTCAAGAGTATATGACTGTGCCTTTTGCACCTGTTGATGAAGAAAAATATGAGGTGCAGATAATCGATGAAATATATTGTATTTCAACTAAGATAAAAAATTAGAAATGTGTTCAGCTGCTTATTTATTGCTAAAGCACTGGGCTAAATTTAGATTAGAATGACAATGTTTGATATAAACCCTAATTAAAGGAACAGTTTTTGGGGTACGAATTTTTATTAAAACATGGAAAATAGATTTAGGTATGTATCCAGCCTCCAAGTTATGGTAGGAGGATTTGAACAAACAATAGCACTGCACATCACCTGTATCCTATTATACTGTTCATAGCCTTTTTAACAAGCTTATTTTAATCAGAAGTAGTAGAAGCTATATTAAACAGAGATATCAATGTCAAGATGCAGAAGCTTTCATATTTTAAAAACAATACCCAAAACCTTGTTTGTAGTCCATTTCAACAGAAAATACAAATGCAAGTTTGTAGGCTAATTCATTCACAGTTGCATAACTATCTTCAATAATCAATGTTTTCTCCATTTTTGAAAACGCAAAATCAGCACATGTAAACCATGGAAACCTGAGAGCAGTCCAGGAGGATTTGTACCCCAGCCTGGCACAGGCACGTGCCCTCAGTGGCAATACACATGAACAATATTAAGATGATTATCCTTCCTTTAGGCCTGAAAAAGCACACCCAACCTAGAAGCATAGGCTTCTGTGGGAGATTTAGTAATATGACATCTGTGTATTTTCAAAGCACTGCCTGTTTTCCTTTCTCAGCCACCAGTACTACCACAAAGGCAGTTAAATAGTACAGCAACAATCTTCTATTTCAAGAGTCTTGTTATTTAGCTAAAACAAAACAAAACAAAAACCCCTTCCAATTACTGAGATTAAACTCTTATTCTGCTTGTATAGCATTCCCTACCCCAAATTCTGCATAATTGAAATTATCTATCTACATCCTTAAGTCTCACTCACAACAAAACTATGAAAGACAATGGAGAACAGGTTTTTCTTTTTGTTCGTGCTCTTTGGTTTTTGCTGTTTTGGAGAGGAAAGGATGCAAACAGAAAGAATCTTTTTCTATTTACTCTCTCAGTAGCTAGCAGCCATGTGACTATGCATAGCACAGCCCTGAACTGGCCAATAATCTGTGATAAAAAGTCCAATCTAGCACCTGTGTGCCATATATATCTGGCTATATGGCTTCTGGTAGACTCAGGGCGACTCAAGTCTGCCCATGAGTGGCTGAGCAGACATATGTTAGATGGCATTACCTGTAACATCTGCCATATAATTAAATCCTGCTGAAGACTGGCAGTGTCTCCTACAACAGCTATGCTCATTCTGTTCCTATGAGAAAGCATTCACCAAGAGTAAAATGTTACTTGACTTCTTTTACAGGGTTTGCAGGGGGAAGCAGGTTTCCTTAAGGGGAGTCAAGGCCTATAAAATCTTTCTTTCATAACTCTGTGGTATACCTTTGTTAGTTGTTGCCTAGAAGACTCCGCAACAGATAGTGAGCATCTGGATCATAAAAGGTTTGTTGCTAGTTAGAGCTGGATCCTGGAAGGGGAAGCTTTAATGAAACAGAGCAGGGAAGCCTCAAGAAAATATTCTGTCTCTTGTTCTGTGTGTGAAGCACAGCTGTATGAAAAAGCAGGACTTTAAGCCCTTACTGCTAAAAGACATGTTTACTGGAGAGCAAGCCAAAGAAGGACTTTCTTTAGGTGTTTGGAACTCTTAACTAGCAAGATACATGAAAGGAAATACAGTGGTTTTTGTCCCTGCTTCTGGTTGTGAGGGTACAGTCAGTAGTCAGAGACAGAGGGAAATTAAGGCTTCTGGCAAAGTGAAAGCTATTGAACTTGATTTCCTAGGAGAAATTTGTAGAGATATATTCTGCATCAGCTTCCCTGGGCTCTTGGCTGTTCTATTTCTCTTAAGCAATAAACCCTTTTGAAAATGTATTTTAAAAAAGCTATGAACAAGGCCTGCATGCAGTTTTTTAACAAAGACCATTCTATTTATGAAAAAAAACTGTATCCAGCTCTTCTAGCTAACAGGCTTTTAGCCTTTTATCAAGTAGCATATATTCTTCTGTAGGACAGATACCCTGAATCAGTTTGTCAAGGCTCTTCCTGAGTGCCTCCATCAAGGGTGTTTCTATTTCATTCATTCATTCATTCATTCATTCATTCATTCATTCATTCATTCATTCATTCATTCACTCATTATTTATTTATTTATTGCCCATTTTGTTAAAAATCTTTGTTCAGAAGCTTTTACATGCTAACAAGTGGCAGGACAAATGGCCTCAAGGTGTGCCACAGGAGGCTCAGATTGAATATTAGAAAATATTTCCTCACCAAAAGGGTTGTTGATCATTGGAACTGGCTGCCCAGGGAAGTGGTAGAGTCGCCAGCCCTGGAGGGGCAGATAAAAGACACGTAGCTGTGGTGCTTGGGGACATGGTTTGGCAGTGGAATTCGCAGTGTTTGGTTTATGGGTGGACTTGATGATCCTAAAGATCTTTTTCCACCTGGATGAGTCTACAATTTTTGCTCTTTATATTGTTGTATACAATGGTGAGAGAGAAAAAAAGCTGTGACTGGTTGATTAATGACTGCATGCTGCAGCAAGTTAGAGAGCAGTGGTAACCTAGCTGAAGTCCTCCTTCCAGAATACCCTCAAAGCAGGCACTAGATACTTGAATTTTCTCATATCACAGATCCTAGAACTTGATAGAGAGTAGTCAACAAATGCCTCTAGCTGCCTACCTTTCTTTCTTTCTTTCTTTCTTTCTTTCTTTCTTTCTTTCTTTGGCAAATATAGGATTTTAGTAGCTGGTAGGAATGTTAATAAGCAGAACAGAAGACATTCAATACGAAAAAAAGCTTGATAATTGTTCTCCTTCACTGGTCTTTGAAAATAAGTGATGTGCACTTACTTATTTTGTAAATTAAAAGGTTCTATACACTGGCCTTAGTTCACATTTTGCTTTATCCCCTGAAGTGATGCTTTCTGTATGATAATTTTCTTTCCCTGGAATACATTATTTGCCCTGAGTTGCATACTTAATAAGGGACAGACAAGCAAAAAAAGAACAGAAATCTTCAGGCATTTTGAAGGATAAAAGCAGAAGTTCACCTTTTGGAATATGCCTACTATGCTAGCTCTTGCTTATCAGCTGTCTGTAGATGTTGTCTTCATCATATCTGTGCTCACATTTAATTACTTATGAACAATTCAATGTTTATTTATGAAAACACTTAACTTCTTTTTTTTTTATATCTTCCGTTTAAATGATTTCTTTTCAATTATGCCTGAGCCAGTGAGTGCTCCAGCATGTTGGCCTTTAACTGCCTGTATGAGTGGTAATTAATGCATTAGCATTGCCAGTCACAAGAAACCACCCCTGCAGGAGCAAGAGCACCAATGTAGGAGCAGCACTTTTCACCCAGAAACAAAAGAAGCAGGGCACTGTTTGTTTGGCTTTTTTGGGTTTTTTTAAATCAGAATAAGAGCAGAAATTACAGACCTATAATTATTCCCTAAGACGTGCTAACTACTATATTTCCATGCTGTTTTCTTCATTTCCTTTGGTTAGCTGTTTACAATGAAATGGTAGTGAAAAATGGCAGCATATGGTGGTGGGCAAGGGAGAGAAAACAGAAGTGAGGGAATGTACCAAGGCAAAAATAAGTAAAAGTCAAATCTGTGCTGCTGGGTCATTTTCTCTCATCTCTCCTTGCAGTTAATTAACAGCAAAATATGCTTTACGCACATTAATGTGCCCACTGAGTCCCAGAGTAAGTGATTCTGTCTTCATCCATTAAATTACTGAAATAACTTGGGTTTCTTAGCCTTGAATTTTAACCAGAACTTGTGAAACAGGAAAAAAGCAAACAAATGGAATTTCAAATTGAGCCTCAGAAGCTCAGTTTTGGGTCTTCAAACTCTGTGACTTGGTGTACACGTGAGTCAACAGCATGATGTTGGAATACACTATTTTGACTGCAGCTGGAAAAGAGATGACTTGTACCCTGTCTTTTAAATTCTGTGAAATAGAATACCAGAATACCAGATACTTAATATTATAGAAAGTTACTCCGCTGGTCCAGTCTGAAAGGGCAATGATGTTATAATTCCCCAAATCTGTAGCTTCTGTTTGTGTCATCTGTTCCATTTTACTTCCCTTGTAAATAAATTCTTGGTCTTACTACAAGAAGAAATAAAACGTGTTCTTTTCTTAATTTAATTTAAGGGAGAAGGGAGAAGAACATGGCTTTTAGTCTTAAAGAGATGTCGTTTCTGCTGTTGACACACACGTCAGTAAAAGCAACAGTTTTGTTGCTGGTACAAGAGCTGCTGTGCTTTGACTAGCAGATTACAAACAGTCTTGGCAGAGTCAGTAAACTGTGACAGCAAGAGATTATAGCTACAGTAGAGTACAGTTAGGTAGGATGTAGTGCTAAATGCCTGAGGGATGAAAGAACATGCATTGATGTTCCCTGCAGAGATTTTGGATCTAGCACATATCCTGTAGTAGGACTAGTGCTGAAAAGGAGCAATCTCTTCCATGCAGTGCACAGAGTCTGCTCTCTTTTCTTTCTCTCTCCCTTTCCACCAAAAGACAGATTTTGGAAATTTTCTGCAAGAAGCAAACCTAATATCATTACCACACGTACTTTCTCTCTATAAAAGAGATTCTCACTTCAGGCCTACTTCCTATTTGTGTTGAGCAGAATGATGGTCATATTTGTCCAGTGACTATAAATTTATGAAATGCTCTGATATGTATTTGAAACAAAAATATTTCAAAGCAAAGTTTAGTCTATAATAACCTGTTAATCTCATTACTGTCTTACTTCTTTCTTTATTATGCATACAGGCATATATGTCTGCTATTACCTGGGCATTTGTTTTCTGTACTTCTGGTTACCTTTTGGTTTTTTAATACTGACTGCTCAGATAATAATAATACCTTGCTCATTAGCCAAAACTCCCATTAATTTTCTTCACATCCTTTACCTCAGCAGTAACCCTCATTTTGAGACTAAACAATAAACTGTGCAAAGCAGCATATCTTATGTTCAGCCATGACTGATGGCTGCAGAACTGGGCTTTTGTTTGCCAATGTTTTGTGGCTGTGGTTTTAACTCCGGGTAACAGTTCTTACTGACCTGATATATTCAGGTGTCCAAACTTGCACTATTTTCTGAGGTATTTTGTTTCTTAACAAGAAATAGAGCTGAATTCCAGTCTCTCAAATATTGAGAATTTGTCTTCTAAAATAGTGAAGGTTTCTGTTTAATAAATGATCAAAGAGTGAAGAGGGCTTCCTACCATTCATCTGGTTCCTACATGCAGAAATGTTAAGGACTTACTCCCTAGCTAATGTTGAAAAATAAAGCTTTCCAAAATGTTCTCAGGACAGCTCAGATATTTTCAGAAAGCAATGATTTGCCATCATTTTCTCTATGCACTTTTCTCCTAAATGGATGAAAAGAGAAGAAATGCTTAGAAAAAACTTGGTCTAATTTGGTGATGTGGAGCAGTGGGGAAGTCTCTGCTATGCCACAGACTCCCTGTGTCAAACAGCAGCAAGGGAATAACATACCATCTTTCAAGGAGATGAGATTGTTGTCATGAAGGAAAAGGGGGAGAAAACCAGACAACTTTAATTCCCATTTACAGATTGTGGACTATCTTAAATTTTTGGCTGTTAATAATTCTGCTAACATGTGACAGCCTTCAGCATGGTTGCTGCTGTGCTTTTGGAGCATAACCTATCACACACTGTACTGGGGTCCTGTGCTGTCACTTGATTTAAGCACAGTGAATATTTTGAGTTGGTCTGACTGATGTGTCTTCTAATGGTGTGCCTGGGTAAGATGCAGACAAAAGGTTAGTTTCATTCTGTGCATCTGATGATCTGACTGACATAGATTAAACACAAATTTCCATGGGCACAGCTATTGTGATTTGTCCTATGTATAGGGGTAATACTCTCATTTCAGTCTGTAAGTCTGATCATCCAGGCTGATTATGCCATTGTACTTCGTTATTTGTGACATCTAAGGTGTTGTCAAAGGCAAACTGGTATGTGACAATATTCCTTGCTTTCCCCAGGAAGTCCCCTAATAATCCAGAGCTCTAGAAAGCCTCCTGAATGTTGCTTCATTTTGTGTGGTTTTTTCTCCTCTTTCATAACTGTTCAGTGTCAGTAGTTGCTTGGCATGTGGTTTTAAAACTATTCCTGTATTAATCACCTGTACAGCAAGGAATGTCTCCCTTGGGCTGCTGCGTGACACCAGTTGGTCAGTGGACAATGGGACACAAATGCTGAATTACTCCTGGACAATTCAGCTGAAGTGTCACTCCTCCCCATACACACATGCTGCTTTGTAGACTGATGGGCTCAGGTCTCTCTTAATTTGGATATCTCTGCACTGTAACCCTCTGTAGAGTACTGATATAGCCAATAGCTGCCAGGCAGCTCTGAAGAGCTGAGCTGTAGTTGCCTTTCTCTAATGAGAAGAGATCTCTAGCAACATTATGTAAGTCCATAAAGCAAGTAAATGAAAACAAGCACATGATGGACTTTCTACTTTATTTGCATCTACCTTCATCGCTGCTGGTGAACTTGAACTGGAATAAGGCTGATTCCTCTGTTGCCTATGCTTTCTTACTTATGTGAAACATATATTTTTGCTGGCCTCAGAAAAAAAATCAAGTAAAATTCTACTCTGTTAAACCACAACATCAGTACTGCTTTAAATAGTTCTGAACACCTCACTCACACGTGTTCTTGTGCTTTTCAGCAGCAACAAAGTGAAAAACAACATGCATGCATTGACCTTAGTATTGCTCTTTTGCCAATTTTTTTCTCATTTTCCTTTGAGTTTGGGTGCTACAATTGAATAAAATAATTTAGCCCAGTTGGGCAATATTTCTCTATTTTCTGTCTTGTTCAGCAGATTAAATTTAGTGACACTAATCAGTTATGCCAATTATACATGTGACGTGTGTGTTTTATTTTTGCTATCAAATTTGTTTAACAAGGAACAAAATGGCAGATTGGAGAAACAATTCCTCTTTAAAGGCATTGATGGTTTTGAGTTTTTTGGTGGTTCCACCTTTCACCTTGCCACCCTAAAAACACCCTTTATTTTAAAGGTATGAGTAGGCATAACCAAACTTTAGAGAATTGACCTCTAAAGTAGAATAGGAAAGGCAGGAAAAGCTTCTTTACAGAAAAGACATCTAAGTTCAGTTTTATCTTCATAACAGGCTATATTTATTTTGCAGTTTGGGGGAGTGTCAATAGAAATGCTTGTCTTTGCTGCAGAATTGTCTAAACCTCTGTAAATAATTTAATTGAGCTGTGAATATTCAGTGATTGAAAACTAATTACTTTGGCTTAATTTGAGTACTGCCTGACTGCTCTGGAGTTGCGGGTAATTTAACAATGTAGATAGTGCGTGAACATGGAATGTTAAGCAGTGACTGGGACAGAGTTAAAAATTAAAAAAATAACTTGTAGAGTTTACAAGGATGCCATGGGCTGGGCTGTTTATACCATCCAAGGGCTTTTTGCAGACAGCTTTATGCACAGTGCTTTCTGAAACATCTATTGGAATATTTTTGTACATCATTAAGTAATTGCTTTCCACTCCCCACAGAATTTAGCAATAATTTTGCTCATAAAGATTAATGATGTAGCACAATGAATCCTATTCACTCATGAGCTTCAACTTTCAGTTTTAATCATTGGTTAGGTATCATGCAGATATTTTTCATCTGAGTTTTCTTTAAACATTTCCACCAAGAGTCTCATTGTTCCTGGAGGGAATGTGATGGCAGTGCTTTTCCTGAGGAGGCATTTCAGTCATGTTAAATTGCACAGTATGCAGTGCTTCCTCATTTTGTGTCTTTAATACCTGTAAAATGCAGATATCATTGAATATTCTTCCTACAGAACTTTAAGCCTTGTTTTCTGGGGTCAGGACAAATCAACACTGTTATTCTTCTTATATGCAACCGCATGCTTCTAGTTTTCAACTGACTTGTAATAGACTCCTAATATGGATGTCTACTGTTAAATTATATAGAGAATTAATATTTAGCTGCCCATAAATTAGTAAATTTCTAAAGAAAGCTGCATTTTAAATTGCACTCCTATTTTTTAGAAGTCATTAAGCAAAGTTCAAGGAGTATGTGGAGGGAGTTATTTTTTTTAAAAAATGTGTAATATGTACTTTCCAATGGAAAGCAAGGGAAATGAGACCACTGAAAAAATGGAAAAACATGAGTAAAGATGATATACTATGCTTGTGTTGTTCATCTGTTATTCTGTGAGCCAGTCATCAATAGTGATGTAGCCAATAGTTTACTAGCATTTTACTAAAATGAAAAAATAAGAGTTCCAATTCTTATATCAGTTTATTATCTAACTTTCTGTTCTGTGTTAACAGATCTCAAGGAAGATGTGTAAGAATTCTCAGGAGAATGGGTTTAAGAGTAATCTGTGTTTCATGAAAATAAACTAAAAGAATTTCAAGTTTCTTCTCTATTGAGTACTGTGATGGTAGAAATATTTGTCATTTTGGTTTTCTTTTCCTAATTATTTTACATTAGTAAAATGAGAACTTTTAACAAGAAGTTCTCATCTTCAATAGATTAACTAAGGCCAGAAGGGGAACCATGCTGCAGTTCAAAGGTCTTCACAGGTAACATGCATCAAGTATGTTAGTGCATAAAACCTGCAAAATGAAGTCTGTGAACATAGTCTCCAAGCAATTCCTGAAGAGAGACTGACTATGCTCTGTTAAGAGGAGGATTCTCTTTACTGGGTATCAAATAACCTCTAAAATAGGTTTCCTGCAAAGCTGAAGAGAATTTAGTGCTGCAACACCACAGGGTCAGTTCTTGGAAATGACTGTAACAATCCTTAAAAGCTGATGGAAAATAGTCAGCTAATCTACAGGGGCAGCAGGAGATGTTTCACCTCTTAAAAAATAAAAATCTAAAATCCAAACCAAACCCAAAGCAATTCCACACAAGATCATGATTGGCTGAGGTGTTATGTTATTTTTTCTTAAGAATCTAACCTGTGTGTATGGAGAGCTTGAAACCTGTCATTCTGTTACACAACAGTCACCACACTGGACGCCAGAAAATATAATAGGTACAACAGGACAAGACAAGAGGCAGGTATTCAAATATTGTCATTTATGGAGTGTCTGCAGCCTATGACTTCCAACCAAGCTTTTTAGACCACGGCTAGTTTGTGTGTAGTAAAATAAGGACAGAGCATTCAACTCACCTAAAGGGCAGAGGAGAGAATAATTCATACCCTGAACAGCATCCTGATGAGTAGTGTGTGCCTCTCAAGGAATGGTGACACTTCACTAAGTTATTCAATGAACAGTATGCTAGCTGGATCTGGATCAAGAATCTAATAACTAATTTTGTGATATTCTTTTACTGCTCTTATTGTCCTTGTTTTGGCCAAGGAAAGGGTTACATTTTTGAAGTAGCCATGAGGGGTTGGAGCCATGTGGGAGTCACCAAGACCCTGGTATTATCCAATAACATCTTTCATCTTACTGAGGATGGGAGGGGGAGTATCTCTCTTTTCTGGGAAGAAGGATGTTCCTTTCTGGAACATGGAAAAATGTGGTGGCTGGAGGTTCTGTCTGCCATTGTTTTCCATGGTCCCAGTCTTGGTGAGCACTGTGCAAAGTAAAATGTCCTTTCTTTGTCCACCAAAAGTTATTACTGTTTTCTCATTTCATTGCTGTTTTCAGTAAATTGCTCTTATCTCAGGCTGTGATCTTTGCCTTTTGTGCTTACAGCTGGAGGGAGAAGGGAAGCTTGTGCTGGCACAATTTCAGTGGAAGCAATAAATTGGGGAATGCCATTCCTAAACCACGTCATTTATCTGCCTTTCCAGTATGTCACAATACATATAAAATCAGACACAGATAAAATCCCGTACAAATAAAATCAGATCCCTAGAATTTTAAACATATTCACTGAAAAATTCTCTGCACTCCAGAGGATGTGAGTAGCATCTCCTTTTGATTCTTCCCTCTTTCCTTCACCCATGAAATTCTCTGTGATGAGAAAAGTCTCTGGCACAAGGGGATCTGAATATTTTTAGGGTGTGCTCGCAAATTTTTAGTCACATGTGGTTTTCAACTTTGAAGTGAACCTGAGGAGTGCCTTTAAAACAATTTATACATACAGTTTTCCCTCCTGGGATTTTCTTCAAAACAGAGGATATTTTTCAGAAGTTACATATACCCAGAGGGTGGGCCCTCCAAACTCTCTCAATGCCACCAAGTGCAAATCATTGACTCGTGAGTATAGAACAATCTAATAGTCCAGATGTTTTTTTCCTAAAAGCATTTGGCAACCCTTGAGGTACAGAGCCAAGATTAAATACTTTTTTGTGCTGTGAGACTACATAGGAACACAATTACTTTCCTAAGTCTGTCAATATAATGAATATTTTCTAGGTTTTGCTTTTTAAAATCTATAAATGCTCTTACAATGAAAGCCATTAAAGAAGTACTCCATAAATTCTGCTTTTCTGGGAAGTTTTTCTTCAAGTAACCCACAAATTTAATCCAGATGGGAAGCTGTCAGACAGCTTTAAAATTCTGTTGAAAAGTAGGACATGGACAAAGATTTTGTTCTCCTGTGTCTGAGAAGGTGGAAGGAAGAGGCTAGCCATAAAAAAAAATTAAAAATCATATCTTTCAAATTCTTTTTAAGGCAAGGCATTATTATTTTCTAGGGCTGTTATTGCTGTTGTTTACCTTCACCAGGAGCAGTGGGAGAGGAGCTACAAAACAGAGTGAAGAGAATTCTATGCATTCTGTATCAGATGGATAACTGATGGATGAATGTGTGATATATCTCTTCAGTTATACAGCAGAACTCAGAAGTTTTGAGTGACTGAAAAGATTTTTATACTCCCAGTGAGCTAAAAGCTGAAAAATAGGACTATCCTTCACTGTGATTTATTCTGCTATATGAAGAGCAACGATATCAAATAGGGTCCTAGTAGTAAATGGGAGCACCACAGTGGGTTTGCAGCAGTTGAAACACTTGTCACCATCAGAACAGGTTCAATGATTCACCACAGCTTGAGTCCATGTGCTGACTCTAGTCAGTAACTGAAGTCCAGGAGACTTCAGCCTTCCTGAAGATTAAAGCTTGTTTCTACCCAGCACCTTGTTCTTTAATTAAGCCAATCTTCTTAAATGTAATGTTAGTAATGGTATATTTTCAAATGGAACAGATGGAGAGAAGTCTAGGCAGCCATTTGTTTAATAGGAGTGGAAACTGTGAAAGTGAGTGTACCAAAGGATTCAGCATTAATAGCATGTGATAAAAAGGAAGAAGTATCCTGAATTGTGAAACTAACACTTTTATTGAAATCACAGAAAAATTAGGTTGGAAGGGACCTTCAGTCAAACCAAGGGCAACTTTTAACTTACATCAGGCTCCTCATTCCAAGAATAATTCAAAGTCTTGGCAAGACAGTGAAGAGTCACATATGGATTTTTTTTTGTTTGTTTGGTTTGGGTTTTTTGGTGTTTTTTTTTGTTTCTCCCATAGTCCTGAGGAATCAATACATTTTATTCACAAGCTTCTTGAGGGTTTTTATCAACTGCTACTTTAAAATACAGGAGTAAAATGCAGGACCTGGCATCAGACTCGCATGCTGTGTTTCTGCTCTCATTCTTCCCTGGGTCTTCTTTCCTTGATGTGTTTCTGCATAGCACAGGGTAGGTCACAAGAAAAGGCAGCAGTACTCACAAGGGAAATTACAGGTATCTGAAGTTGACCCAAGCTCTTCTATTCTCTGTGAAGAGAGAGGCTTTTGCAGAGCACCAGAGGTGAAATCCCACTCTGAGCTGTCCTCTGGAACTCTCTGAGTCTCTATTGAGTAGAAGTCTAATTTCTGAATCTAGGCCACTTTCAAAAGTGTGAATGCTTCCCAGGGCACAAGCTGGTGTCAAATCAGAATCCCAAAGGCCCAAGTGACCTTACCATCCAGCAGGTCATATATTCATAGCCAACTTTTTGCATGTTGTCAGTGTCTGTTTGCCTGAGTCTTACCTGGATAGTGCAGAGATTATTCAGGTATTTATAAGCAATCTGACCTAGTATTGAAAAGACTATACAGTCCCTTTACACATAGTGAATAGTTAATTTGAATCCAAGGAAAGGAGTTGGTTTTCTTCTGCAAAATCATCCTTTCTTCATTGGGTTTTGTTGTTTTTTGGGTTTTTTTTGGGGGGGTTTTTTATGTTTCTAATTGTTAAAATGCTTCCCTGATCTATTCACTTTTCCCTGATCTATTCACTATTTACTTACTCAGATTCACTCATCTGAGCAAGTGCTGAGTGGAAACAGTCAATCAATAAATTATTTCTATTTGTATTTTTCTTGCTTTAGGAAGACATTCTCTTAGTCAATTTTGAAAAAAGTACTGTAGTTAGTTCTTGGTTCTTGTACAAACTTCTCCCTCATGTAAGAAGTGATGTCCAAATTGGCTGCATAGTGAGAGCTTCACATCTATGGGAAACAGCAAATATTGCTTTGGAAAGCCTGAGAAATCATGTGATTTTATCTGTGCTTTTGCAGCCTCTCTGAAGGGAGGTTCCCAAATTGTTGTTTGATGGAATGATGCGAGGATACTTTGTTTACTTATACTCCCTCAACCCTTCCTATACTTCATTTGCCTTGGATGGTCCCCCCCACATAATGAAAAAACAGTTGACTTTTTTTTTACTTCAAGCTATATTTTCTTCATAACTCTCAGACATTTCTATGATGAGTCATCTCTTCCTGGGACCCACAGCAACTCATTGAGATTCACATGAACTCTTTTCTGCTCACTTTGCTTCATGGGCTGTTGGTTTGGGAAGCATGTAAGAGGCCTGGTTTTTTTTAGTTCTCTACCTTGACAGGCATACAAATTGTCTTGTTTGCCACAAACATATTGTCAATGCAAATCTGTATATAAGTTTAAACTCCTTTTTACTTCCCTGCAATGTTACCTTCAAACAGAGGGAGACTTTCAAGCTATCAGTAAATCTATAAAGAATTTTGAATAAAGTTCTTCTTTCAGTTTGAATAGCAAAATGATCACTTTTCAGAATTGATGATCATTTGCTTCAGGTAGAGACAGGCAATTGGATAAAACTGGGAAATATGCTCACTCTCTTACCCGTTTGATCTACTCTTCACACTCTTGCAGCAACCGTAGAGGAGCACTTGAGTAACTACTTGGTTTCTTTCCAGTGCACTAATGAGGGTCCCGTTCACAGTTTCAAACACAACACCTTTACTTTGCACAGTACTGATTACTATTCCACTAAGATTAGAGAGCTGCAGTCTTGAAATTTCAAAAAGAAAAGCTACTTAAATATGTCATCTCTTGACTTGTATCTAATGGACTTGGGTGAGAGAAATGTCCCTAAAAGGTACTTGAGACAGGCAAAAAGGAAAAGAAAATATACTCAGCTTGCTCTAGAGCTTGCTGACAGTGGGGAAACTGTAGATTTTGAAGGGGACTCTCCCTACAGGTTCAGTTATGGGGTTCCTGCTGACAGAGTAAGAGAATTCAAACCACCTCATATCTCTGGGGGATACTTTCCCACTTAATGGCAAGAAACTATTCCTATTTATGAAAACTACAGTCAAGTGTTATGGGACTGAGCACATGGAACTGAGTTGGGGCAGAAATTTTCTTCTTAGAACATCAATTAATTTTGCATGTGGTGAGGATATCGTACTTTATACTCTCTGTGCACTGTATTACATCCAAGGCAACCCAAAGCTTTTGTTAATGCTTGAACAGATTTCAGCAGGAAGAAAGGAGATTTTTCTCTCCATTGCTTGATTGATTGACAGGCTTGCTAGACCCTGGTCAGTCTAGACAACCTTGCAAGTCCACTTATGCTGATGGAACTTGGTTGGTCAAATTCTATCCGAAACAATAATTCAAGTTTCAGATTATAGCACTAATTCAGTTTGCTATGAACACTGCCTAATAATCATCCGCAAACATATGCCAAGGAATGATTTATTAGAAAACCTTATTTTCCTTATCACTGCTTTAGGATTAAAACTAATTTCAAAATCTGTCATATAACTATTAGCAACAGATATTATAGAAGTATATCTGGCATTTATAGTCACAATTATGCAACAATAAATGCAATAATACTGCTTGATTAGTCCAAAGTATGTGAAGTAAGTGAAAAAAGCTTTTTAACACACAACTTGGTTTAAGGTAAAATCACCCAAGGGATTTGAGAGTATAAATCTTTTTGCTTAATATTAGGTCTTTTAATAGCATACAATGCTAAAACCTTGTTTCTGAACATAAGGCAAATTCAGGAAAAAAAAGGATGTTATTTATAGTGTTCTTCAGTGCAGCTATTTCTGCTCTCAGTTATTTTTTTCTTTTCTCATTTGCCAGTCTGCCATTAATCTGTAAAGCTCTGCTCTATATAATTGTTTTCTCCTTTTCAAGACATAGATACAATCAATTGTTTAGGATCTTCTTACAACTCCAGGGGAAAGAAATGTGATACTTTATCCTTCTGAGTGCTATAAATAAATAGCATCAGATTGTGGAAAAGACAACACCAATACTTTCAGGCATAGAAAAAAAAAGAAAAAAGCACTTTTATTTTTACCGTATTCCCTAGTCTTTCCTTTTAACCTGATTATGCCTGGAATTGTTATGGAAAACTAAACTGACTATGTTTGGTTCTCTTCATATGTCTCTCTAAAAACCTGCAAATACTAACAGTGCTCTGAAGCATTGCAGCAATTCTGAAACAGGGTTTTCTTTTTTCTGTCTTCATACATATACCAAAGGATTGTGCAAGGTCTCCTCACAAGCTGTTTGAGGAGATGCCTGCAAACACCTTTGCCTCGGCTTTCCATAACACTCCAACACATCCAGTGAAGGAATGTTGTACACCATTACCAGTATAATCTTTTACATTCACATAGTATATTACAACACTGGAGATTAAAATTTTGGGGGTGCTTTTTGAGGTTTATTATAATATTTCTTAGCAACAGGGTGGGAATAACTCAAAAGCAGCTTTATTTAGATAAGTTCTCTTTTGAAATTCAAAAGTACACAGGCTAGTTTCAGATACATTATGTATCAAATGTGTTTGGGTGGTTTTAAATGTTTTTTAAGTAGAAATACTTAAAGAATCACAGAATCATTAAGGCTGGAAAAGACCTCCAAAATCGCCAAGTCCAACCTCTCAACACCACTTTGTCAAGTAGATCATGGCACTAAGTGCCACATCCAGTCATTTCCTGAACACCTTCAGAGAAGATGATTCCATTACCTCCCTGGACAATCTGTTCAAATGCCTGACCACCCCTTCCATAAAGAAATTCTTCCTGATGTTCAGCCTGAACTTCCTCTGGCAGACCCTGGGGCTATGTCTTCTTGTCCTGCACTTACAGTACAGTGGACCCTTTAATGAGGTCTACTGGAAATCTTTTCACAGAACCAGTATGACTATGACAAGCTTATTCAAATAATGTTTGATAGCAATGTAAGTTTCCTTTACGTTTTGGAGGTATAACTGAAGACCTCAGATAGACTCCTGTTATGAAGCTTGGCCACAAAAAAATGTAGAGAAAGATGGAGACAATTTTTTTCCCTACAGTGGTAATTATAAGGATGTCCATAAATCAAAAATACAGTATGACAGCTTTTGAGAAGATTTTTCACCTTTTCTTCACAGATGTCTAACAAATGTCATATTTTTTGCTGTATCTATAGGTGTTCCTTTAGCAAAAATAAGGTATCTCAGAAGAGGTTATAAAGTTCAGGTATTTCTATACTTTTGAAACTTCTAGTCTACAGGGTTGCCAAATTAGCTTGTTATTGACAAAGACAAATCTGCAGTATCAATATTATCAGTTCTGCCTTGTTTGCATTAGATTACTGATGAAGACATGTTTGTTTAAACAGATTTCATAATCACTGAATAATTAAGTAGGATGGGACCTCTGAAAATGATCTGTTCCAAACCATGTTCAAAGCTGGTCAAATCAGGACAGGTTGTTTAGAAGTGATGTCCAGTTGCATCTTAGGCACCTCTAAGATTCCCAGCCTTTCTGGGCATCCTCATATTCAACTACATTCAAGAGCTGTTTTAATGGTTGAGGGTTTTTTGGTAAGTTTAAAAGAGCAATAATAATTTAAAAATAATCAGAATTTCTTATTTTCTAGTTTGTTCCCTTTTCATCATGTTTTATTGCTGTGCACCTCCAATAAAAGTCTGGAAACCTCGTCTGTATGCTCTTATTATGTAATTATATATTTTTCCTTAGTGCTGCATGAAGAAAGGCTTTCATGAAAATTGTCAGTAACAATTATATGCACTGTTCATTGTTCATCAATTTTATTAATTGACTATCTCTGAAAACAATTATGTGTAGGCAAAAATATATAGTCTGCATAAGTTCCAATTATTCCATTAGCGTATTTATTCACTCTGTTTTGTGAAAAATGAATTTTAAAAGAGTAAGAAATCAGCTAGAATTCATAAAGCTTCCAAAGCTTTATGAAATCTAAATTCATTAGATAATTTATTCCTAGGAAATAATTTAGCCACTTTGATTTATAATGGAGCTTAGAGCAGGGAAAACAGTACCCTCCTAACAAAACTCAGACAGATTGGTTCCTAATTACAATGTTATATGTTCCAGAGTCATGTAGTCTTTTGGGTTTTGTCTGTATTCTTCTCTGAGAAGAGACATCCATATAAAACAGCTGCAGCTCCAAAAGGACTTTAAGTGGTAAATTGATTTGATTGATTCAAATTTGATTACATACTGGAAACACATTTAGTTCAAGTTAAGCACATTAGCACACATCAGCTAGAATAAAATTCCAATTGCTTCTTTGTTATTTATTAATGGAACTTAATGACTCCAACAAAACATTAATGAAGAAAAAATATTGGCTTGCATAATTCATTTGGAAAAATTAATTAATTGTTGTATTAAGGGCAGTCTATTCCATGGAGTAATTACTGAAGCTTTGGTGGGGAATACTTCATGATATTTATTTTGCAAGCTGTTGTTTACTCCTTTCATTTCACATTGATTTCATTATGCAGATAGTATAGTTTTCCTGCAGAAATGATGCTTTCACTTTGTAATGATGGTCCTAACTAAATATTTGTAATTGATAGGGTTACCACAGTTTAACACTCAAGCTGTTGACATGATGTTTACTACTTCCAGCACCTACTGGAAAGATGAGAAAATTTGTCAAGAGATAAAATGCAAAGTCAAGAAAGCCCTTTGGTAGAGCCAATTCACCTGTTCCAGTGTACAACATAGTCAGTCACTTCTGCTCAGCTGAAACTTTCTGACAAGTACCAAATAACTTATGGGGCCATATTTTCTTCTTGCTGACGTCCATCAAGATATACATGAGAATTTCCCATAATTCCTTAATAACAACAATGAAGGTATTATCTAGAAACTTTTTTTTTTCTTTTTTTGTTTTCTTTTGGCCCATTAGTTGTTCTGTAAATAAGGCAGATAAAAGTTCACTGTAATTTCTGCTTTCAAAGGAGTCTTAGTTCTTTACTTAAGCTTATTGTCAGTTGATAAAATTAATTTTCATTAAAACATGACATGGAAGTGGTTTCAGGTGAAGTAGCAAGTAGCCTTGTTGACAGCAAAAAAAAAGTTTACTTGGAGAGATATAGTTCCCTGGAGCAAGAAGTGTCACTTACCTGATAATGGACATCTGAGAAGAAAAAAAATTTTAAATACCAACAGCTCCTTTGAATTATTACCCAAGGACAGCAGAATTTTTTAGATTGTTTGTTTTGCTTTTTCCCCTTCTGTGGAAAAGATATGTTCTTTTATCTATGTTACGTGAAAGGGAAATATGTGAGTGAAAATATTGCATACTTCTCACCAAAATGCCAGAAGAGCCAGTTCTGAGCACTTGGAAGGCTCTGCAGGGTCTCGATGTAAAGTGGAACCATATGTCATCATATTGATTAATCTGTACAAAATAAAGCAGGGTTTTGTTCTGTAGCTGGGTTCTTGATGCTGCTGAGAAATTTGGTGGGTTTAATGAACAGTGTTTGGCTGTTTAATTTTGTCTGTTTAATCATTACTTCAGCAGAAAGGCAAGAGCTGTTTGTTATATGACTTTTGGCATTTTGATCACAGACTATGCTCCATGTATGATCAGGGTTTTCTCTTTTTCCTCTTTAGGAACTAATTTTTGCAAGTTCTGCTGTCTAACCACCAAAGAAACTGCCTGACTACCAGAGATATGATGCAAAGCTTACTGTAATTTATGTGTTCTTCTCCCTGCATTTAGTTGGATTTACATTAAATTTTGCACTTAGCAATATGCATGGAACATGGTAGGATGCAAACAGATGGTGGAGATGTGTTAGTTTAGGAGGTCAGAGACAGAATTAATTGCTAAAATCCTCTAGAAATTTCTTTTAAGGTGGCAATTTTTGACAAATATTAAGTCCTTTCAATAGTACTACTGAGGAATAAAACAAAATACTGCAAGCAATCCTCCTGGGGTTTGGGTGGGAAGAGATGGTCAAGAGGAAACCTTTCTCCAGTTACTTTTATGATAACAGAGAACAGGACACACTATTTATGTAAATTGAGGTAGAAAATGAAACTCATTACCAAATAAAGACATGATTTTCCTTCATCATGGGTAAAAAAATAAATTTAAAAAATTTAAAAAGTTAAAAATAAAAAAGAACCTTCTGTTCACCAGCTTCTGAGTGCTACTAGGTAAGGCTTTCCAGTGAAGCTGAAAATGACCCACAGTATCAAAGGCTCAGCAGCTTCCATGCCTTTTACTGTTTGGCAAGACTTAACTGTCATGACAGGCTGGATTTTCTGCTGTTTTTAAGAACAAAGGACAAAATAAGGAAAGAATCAGAAAACTCTCGAGTGCTACTGGGGACTCAAGTCTTCCATCTCTCACCTGACAGTCAGCGCCAGGCCGGCAGCAAATGAAAGAGAGAAACAATGGAAAGCATGACTTTGTTTTTTCTGTTAATTTTCAATGCATGGCCTTTGTTTTTTCTGTTAATTTTCAATGCATGGACACGTAACATGCCACACGATGGCAGCACAGGCTGCAAAATGCAGAGGAGTTGCTCTACACAAAAAAGGGGACAAACAGAGAAGATTCGACTTTGAAGCTCCTGTCTTGCAAATGCTTCTGAGGGGTAGGGTGCTGCTGAACATTACTGGCTGCAAAGTGAGGTTTTCCTGTACACAAATCTGTAGAGATCACTTTTCCGGAAAAGACTGTCTTTTTTGAGGTGGAATAGGTATTTCTTCTCAGAATTATAAGGACTTTATTGCCTCTAGTGGCCTTTTACTTTCCCACTGCCCCGAATTTTCTGTGCTTTCTTTACACAGAAGTAATGCCTTCATCTCAGGATGCACTGCTGCACTCTGTGACCTGCTCCACCTGCACAAGGTGAAGGTTACAGCTTAGCAGGACAGGGCATACTTGAAGGTGGAGAGTGGTTCCAGCAGAAATCTTTGCTTTCCACAGACAGCTGTCTCTGGCACCATTTCAAAGATTTCATGTTTCAAAAGGAAAGGGAAAATGAACCTCAGGAAGGAAAATACGCTGTAATTTTGAAAACTGATTGAAGGTAGGCTTGGGAGCTGTGATGAAGAAGGGCTGGGTTTGAAAGCTGAACAAGGTGCCCTTCTCTCTCTTTTTAACTTTCTTTTTTTCTTTTTTTTTTTTTTTTTACTTCTTTTCTGTCCCAGAAATCCTGGACATCTGTCTTTGTGCCCCTTTTTCATCTGTTGGTGATTAGGTGGTATCTAGCAGACAAATACACACCAAATGAAAATACAAAAATCATAACACAGAAAAGAAATCGACCTCTAGAAACAAAACCGGATATATCACCGTGTATGGATGTGGCATTATGATACCTTTTAATTCTATTTCGCCCTAACACGATTTTGTGGTTTGTTACTACAGCCTTTCGTCTGCATTTCACTGGTTTGCAGCAGCCCGGGATGCAGTTTGGGTTGGAACCGATTATTAGGAGCTGTCGCTTTTCTGCCGTCGCATGCTGCCATCCTGAGGCCGGTTCCTGCAGTGCCTGGAGCCGGGCATGCTGCGGGCGGGCTGCGTCGGGATGCGCAAGCACCGCACATCCCTGCCCGCTGAGAGACCGCCCCAGGTCAGAGTTTGAGTCTGTTGAGAATCATCGCAGCCTCAGAGGTAGCTCAAGACAATTTTCTATTTTCATTCCGAGGAGTTAAATTAAATTTCACTTTAAGTAAGCACTCAAGTTTATCTTGTTCTCTTAGTTCATATTTTTCAGTCTGAAACCATGCAATTACTATTTTTACAACTGAAAGTTAAATTTGTGAAGTTCTTCACTTGATTAATATAATTTTACCAGGCACAATCATTCTTTGCCTTTTCTGGATTATAGATTATCTGCCTGCATTGTCTTGGCCACAATAACCCCCTGCAACATTACAGGCTGGGGACGGTGTGGCTGGACAGTGCCCAGGCAGAAAGGGACCTGGGGGTGCTGCTCAACAACAGACTGAACATGAGCCAGCAGTGTGCCCTGGTGGCCAAGAAGGCCAAGGGCATCCTGGCCTGGATCAGGAATAGTGTGGGAGCAGGAGCAGGGAGGTCATTCTTCCCCTGTACTTGGCACTGGTGAGGTCACACCTGGAGTGCTGTGTCCAGTTCTGGGCCCTCAGTTTGGAAGGACGTTGAGAGGCTGGAGCGCATCCAGAGGAGGGAAACGAGGATGGTGAGTAGCTTGGAACACAAGCCCTGTGAGAGTCTTAGAACACAAGTCCTATGAAAAATGCCTGAGGGACCTGGGGTTGTTTAGCCTGGAGGAAAGGAGACTCAGGGGTGACCTTATTGCTCTACAACTTCCTGAGAGGTGGTTTTAGTCAGGTGGGGGTTGGTCTCTTTCTCCAAGCAACGAATGTCCGAACGAGAGGACATAGTCTCAAGCTGCTTCAGGGGAAATATAGGTTGGATATTAGGAAGAAGTTTTCACAGAAAGAGGGACACAATGCTGGAATGGCCTGTCTGGGGAGGTCATGGAGTCACCATCCCTGTATATGTTAAAAAAAAAGACTGGATATGGCATTTGATGGCATGGTTTAGTTAAGGTGTTTAGGGCATGGTTTGGATGATCCTGAAGGTTTCTTCCAACCAAGTCATTCTGTGATTCTGTGATTCTGTGATTCTGTGATTCTGTGATTCTGTGTGTAAGTATAAGTATAACTCATGACTGGTTATCTTTGGATCCTAAACGCTGTCCTGGAATTTGGGAGGATGAGTACATCACCTTCATAGCTGCACACTGTTTCTAGTATATGTTTGATCATAGAAAAAAACCCTGAAATGAATCTGGATGTTGCCAAGCTTTGAGATAACACACATGAAGATGAGTTAGGCCAGCCAGGTAAATGGAAGTGAGAGACGCAGCAGGAAGTGGGAGTTGTGAGCATTAGGATAACAACGGTCATGATGCCAGCCATGTGGGTGGGCATGGAGAAGGAGGCAGGAAACAAAGACTCAGGAGCAAGAGTGAGACTGTTGCAAGACTGGGGAGACTGTGAGGGTATAAATGCCCAGGGGTTCCTTGGCTGGGGATCTGCCTCAGAGGCACCAGCTCTGGCTGTTCCTGTGTTACTGCACTGTGAATAAATGGCTTCATGGAATGAGACATCTGGGACTTTGCCATGGGAAATCTGGAGTTGAACAGGTGAGGAAACTTGGTCTGACTGTGTGAGTGGGATGTGTGATGAGTCTGGAGGGGACCTGTTGGGTCACTGGAGCCTCCTTCTGTGGAGGGGCTTCAGTCCCAGCAGTGAAAATCTCTGGCCTCAGGAGTGCAAATGCCGGAGAGGCTTGTGAATGGTCAGACTGGGGAATTTCCTTAACAAATGAGCCCCACGAATTTCTATTACAGCCCACAATGACAGAATGGGTAAAAAGATTGGGTTCAAAGTGGCATTTACTCCTCTGTTCTACTGTGTATTCCTCTGTGTCAGGGAAATCATCTGCTTTGGCCTCAGAAGGAAGAATGAGTGTCAAAATGTAAACTGAGTCCTGTTATAGACTGGACTAGTACTTAATGTAGTCCTGAATTGTGTTTCTAAAATCAATTGCAGATATTTTAAATGATGAACCATAAAATGAGTTAGTTATTAGTAATAAAATTGCTTGTTTTCAGCTAGTGTTGATCTTCTAAAGGGAAACTCAGTTCCTTTAACTGTTGTCTCTGACATCCTCCCCAATGTAGCTGCAGTGTTTCCTTCTTTGTGTAAAACATTATTTCTTTATTAATTGCATAAAAGAAAGCCTGTCTCCATGTGGCTCACTGCAATATTTAATTTTAAATATTTTCCTATTTAGGATCAGTGGATTTGTTCAGGATGGAGCTTTACTGACAAGAAGCACAGGATGGAGCTTTCTATAGGAGGATCCAAGTTTCCCAGATTCTCTTTCAATTAATAAGTGCTATCAGCATCCTCAAAAAACACTGAAAAAAACTCAGATAAACTTATTTCCTGACATCTGACAGCAGAAGAAATGTAAATGTATCAGTAGAAAGTTATAGGACGGGAGAAAGAGAACTTTCAAGCTCTCTGTTTCTCAATTTACTGTTGTGGTGTACATTAAGCTGTAAAACTGATTCAGGACCTTTATCCTGTGATCCTAAGTTAAACCAAGAATGCATACAGCCTGTATCTAAATGCCCTTTCTAAAACTTCTACAAACAAAAATACATTAAATATGGAATTATAATATTCTTTTCTGCAGGGGTTTCTTTTGGAAAACTTAAAGTGCTAGATTTAGTGGAAGTCAGTTCTAGAGCTATTACATCCCCTTTAAGCATGAATTGGTACATGTATTTTTTATCTCTGTAAGTACATATGGCTGGATTTGCATTAATTTTCATTGTTTGGTTTTTTTCTTTGAAGCAAACTTGTGATATGATTTAATTCTTGCCTATAGTAGTTTTCTTAGGTAATAAGTTGAGAAGTGAGCTTGGAGAAAATCAGCCCATAACACATTAGTGAGAATATTATAATTAAAATATTAATGGCTTGTTGAAACTTGGATAATTATGAAAATCAATGCAGTAGGGACACTCAGTTGTCATATATGAATATTAGGATAAGAGGAGAAGCCCATATTACCTCAACTGAAATAGAGAGCAAATATTTTCCTTTGTAGTAACATGAGATAGAGGAACATGAAGTGTGTGAATAAGTGTTTTACATAAACTATAATTATCATTCTGAAGAAAAAAAGGTCATGTTTCCCATTGTAAGATGAATGAAAATATTTATAGTCCTAGGTGTACATGAGAGGAACAGTGTAAAAAGCAGCAGCATATGATAAAATCCAGGTGGAATACTGAGGTGCTGCTACATCTGTCGACTGGAGAAGCACCCAGCTGTGTTAGGCAGTGTTGTACATCTGATAATGCTGTCCTTTACCTTTCAATCCAAGTTCTTTGATTCACTTCTGCTGTGGTTTAACCTCGATAGGCAGCTAACACAGCTGCTTGCTCACTGCCCTGCAGAGGGGTAGGGGAGAAAATAAGAAGAGCAAAAGTGTGAAAACCCATGGGTTCAGATAAGGACAGTTCAAGAGCGAAAGCAAAGGCTGTGCACACAGCAATGCAAAGCAAAATAAGGAATTAATTCACCACTTCCCATTGGCAGGAAGGTGCTTTCCCATCTTCAGGTAAACTGGGCTCTATTGCACATCAGAGTTACTTGGGAAAACAGATTTTGTAACTCCAAATGTCCCTCCTTCTGCCTTCTTCCCCCAGTTCTGGTCAGCTGGGGTCAACTGTCCTAACTGTGCCCCCTCCCAACTCCTTGTGCTCTCCTACCCTCCTCACTGGTTTGGTGGGGTGAAGAGCAGAAAAGACCTTGATTCCAAGTGCTGATCAACAGTAACAAAAACACCCCAAATTTATCAATGCTAATTTCATTCCAAACCCTTACCATAGCGCCATTCAAGCCGCTATGCTCCAGCCAAAACCAATACAACTTATTTAATGAGTTCCTACAACTTATTTAGAGTGTACCTACTCTGAAGTGTAGGCTCTTGTTTGTTTTCTGCTTGTACAAGGTAAGCACAGTAAACCTCTGACCTATGAGTCTTGCTATTAGCTGGAGTAACTTCAGACACTGCAGTCTTTGGCTACAAAGCTGTTACCAGCCCTCTTAGAGGCGTGAAGGATTGAGGCAAAGAAAATTTGCTGCAATACAAAAAGCATAAATACTGTTTCTCCAGCATGTCACACCATTATGCATTTTTACTCTCAGCCTTCATTTCAGTGGTGTAAGTTCACTTCCTAGTGCTTTTCAAGCAACTGGAATCGTTTATGCCGATATCTTGGTGAAAGAGTTCATCTTAGCCACTGCTGTTCTAACTGGTTCATGTTCATTGGGAATTGGCCAAGGAGATGAATGCTGCAAATCTGAAAGAGCACAAAACTTAGAGAATTGCCAACTTGACCTTTGCATTTGCATCTTAGATAGCAGTGAAGTTCATGCACTCCATCCTGGTTCACTTTTCCCATGAAGCTCAGGAGTTACTACTTAGTGCTAAGAGGGATTTTTGCCATAATTTCTTTTGCTTCTAGTCTTCATTTCCTCTGATAGCTACCACACAACAATATTATTATTTTTTATATGAACATCAAAAAGCACTTGGGAATGCACTTGTTAGGAGCAACAGTGGAAAAAAAGTGATACAGCAGTTCTGGCTACACTGAACAGTGCAGACAAATAGGAGCAGACCTGCACAGCAAACTGCCTGTTGTTGAGGGGCAGTGTCCACACTACAGGATGGAGGAATTCATGATCAGCTACAGCTATTCTCATCCCACAGGCTGTGTGCCCCTGTGTGTTTCACTGCTCAAGGTGAAGGCCAAAAACCAGGACAATGAAGAAGAAAATACAGTGGAGAAACAAAGAACTTTGACAAGCAAGAAACAGAGATTATGTTGATGATGTGCACCTAAGCAAGCTAAACTAAAGATCCACCCTTCAGCTTCTGAACTCTTGCTTCCAGGCACTCACCAATCACGTTTGTGGTTTGGTGTTCTGCAACAGGTTATTCACTTTGAAGAGCTTAATCTTCCTTAGAGTTTAATCTTCCTTTCATATATGATTTTCTGATGATTCGGTTGGCCCAGTTGCCTCACAGGATATTGTATTGTTACGTTCCTTTCCAGAAGAGTAAATTCAAGACCTGTCTTTTGGCAAAATTAGCTTTACTGGGTGTCTCGTGTGGCAAGAGTCCGATTTAGTTGCTCAACATTTCTCTTCTTCTATTGCATTTATGTTTGATCTTGTTCACAATTGAGTCACTGTTGAGGGAAATTTTGCAATCATTGTTCTTTGAGAATTTTTATTATCATAGCAATTTCGTTGGGAGCCAATTAAATCACGTTGGTAGGACATGTTTGGACAGTAAAAGGAAACTGCCTTGTAGCAGCAGAACAGTACTCAGTAAGAGTGTCAAATCACATCAAGTAGCAAACCTCATGAACAAATATATGAATTTCAGCTTGCTTTTTAAAGCAGGTCGCATGACCAAAATAGAGGCTAGGAAGCAAGTCAATGTAAACTAGATACTTGTACCTCTGTCAATGGATGCAGTGCTTTCAAATGTATGTATTTCAATTTTCTTCCTCATTGCTCATCTCTGTTCTCCTTTCTCTCCTCATTTTTTTTCTTTTCATCAATTTTATTCTTTGAGCAACTAATAATTTTAGCATTCTGAAAGAATTGCTGGAGTATAAGTTTTCTCTGCTCATTTCATCTTATAACATTTATTTCCTGTGTGCACCTGGAAGGTAAAGGAGTATTTTATACAAATCACAAAGACAAGTACATAGGAAATACCTTTTTGAGAAATAGCAAATGTTCATGTCAGAATATGAGGAGACAGTATTATCCCAGTAAATAAGAATAATTTCTTTCTCGGTGCATTAAAATGCTAAGGATTTTTTATATAAGCTCAAAGATGTAGCTGATGCAAGACTTCAATTTTTTTTAACTTGGCTTGAAAATTGTTTTGAACAACTCATATTCACACAGCCGTTATCTACACTTAATCTAACTAGTTTTGATATGTGCCTTCTGCCTTGATCTTAACTACTTTTAATATTCCCTTCATTCTTAGTATGATGCTATCAGCTGTCCCAGATTCTGCACCTACTATGTCATCAAAAGTTTTCTGTGCTTCACTAGCAGGATGTTCACCACTTTCTGCACAGCTACAGACTTACAAGTTGATCCAGCCAAACAAATCCTGTTTTCCTTGTGTATTTGAGTTTCACAGCCAGGGGTGAATATGACCTTAACTTTAAGTATACCAACAAATTTGTCACTTGATGATTTTAAAATATTTAACCTGTCTCCTTTCAGCTTTTATTGCAATGAACCTGTCTTTCCATGTGGAGTGACCCAGATAAATGTGGTAGCTGTTGCTGAAGGCAACAAGAAAAATATTATATCCTCATGGATCTCTAAATTTAGTGAAATATTAGAAGTCCTTGACGAACGTCATGCAATATGAATTTAGGGAATTATTCTTACAGTGTCGGACAGAAGACAGGTCAATAGCAGATGCCAGGTCTCACGTGCTTTTGACAAACTGCTGGCTTGTACATAGCTTGCATTGAGCAAGAGTGCCCCAGTCATCAAAGCAGTTTCTACACTGACATTTCTCTCTAGAGTACTTTGACATAAACGTACAAGTCACCCCCACTTACTGCGTGCTGGTGCAGTTCTCAGACCAGTTCTGGTAGCAACAAAGTGAATTTGTTTAGGGGGAAACTCAACCAAAATCTCTGCTCTGCGTGTACATTAAACACACTCATCATTCCTAATGATGATACAAAGCTTCAACCAGTGAACCAGCTTCAGCCAGGCCCTCAAAGGGCCTTTAATCACAGGAAGGGGATGTTCCTGTCAGGGAACCAAGTTAAATCTTGGCTGAGGTCACCTGAAATTGCCCTAATCATCCTCAATGTGTAAGTAGAAGCCTTGGCACCAAGCACTTTAACCTACTGATCCAGTGTTGGTGTGACAAATCATTAGGTAATGGGAAATTAATCTGGAACTCCTACAGCCCCTGCAGGATCAGCCTCTGGGGTTCTGCTGACTCACTCATGGAGTGTGCACCATGGTTCTGGAAAAGTCACCGCATGCCAGCAGTTTTGAGCACCATCACACAATGGTCCAGCTGTTGGAATTTAAACAATATTTTAAAAGAAGAGATTGCTCCCTTTTAACCAAGCAGATTTATGCAGAGGACAAATCATTTACATATTTTATTTTTATTCCATTTCAGTCCTGTCTTGCAATTATTAACTTGTGCAAAAATGCTTCAGTTTACTTTCAATAAAAGGGTTGAGCAAGGTTTCAAATTTAGGTCTGTTTTCATTCTAAGACACATTGTATGTAGATGCTTATTAGGTCATAAATGTCAAATTTTTTGCCTGTATTTTTTTGCAATGGGCTATAGAGAGGAAATCTATGCTCTGCATATCCTGTAATGGATGTGAAGAGTATGGGTCTGTTATCCTAATGTGAAAAATATCAATTAATTATTTGCATTTTTTATCTGAATTCACATACATCATAGGGCATTTATACTCTAGCATACCAACAGCTGAAATTCTCTTTCCTGTCTTTTGCAGTTCCTGTTTCTATCGTAATCTTGTACCCAACCTTAATGGAAACAACTTTCAGTCATAGCTGTGGTCCTTGTTAACACTAACAGCACAGCATGAAGAGCTTCACGCACAGATGTCAGGAAAGGGAGTTTTCCATCAGTCAGGTCTGTCAGGCTCTGTACTCACAGATTTTTATGTACATAAATTTATGTCAAACTGATGGCCATTGTCCCACACCTGGTTACAAGTCCGTCGTTGAAAACATAACTGCAGCTTCCAGGATCAGCTGATTGCACAGGTTATCTCCTGCTTAAATCAAACCTTGTGTTTCAGCTGCAATAACAACAAATCAGAAGTTTATTTTATTACAATTCCTGCCCTACTTTTTTTTTTTTTGACCAATTAAACCATTTCTTATCTTTCAAGCAGAAGTAACTGCTTTGCAAGTGCTTAACTGCCCAACAGCTTTCAAGGTTCATCCTCCCTGTTAAAATGACACCAAAGACACTCTTCACCCCATTTACATATTTTCCTTTTTTTTTTTTGTATATATTATTGTGTGCATGTATATGTCCCCAGAAAAATATAGAAAGCATTTAATGGTCTAGAAAATGAGTTCGAAACTTTGTGTTTATCACCAGCAAAGTGTCATAGGTGACACTGGGCTCAAATGGTATTAGGAGTTCCAGCTTTTCCATAACTGTATTGAGTTTGAGAAATTATATAGCGCTGCATCCTTGGCAGGTGTGTATTACATTGCTGGCTGCACTCTGCTCTTCCCTGCAAACCCATTTTCAGAAACATTATACAGAGCAGAGCTGGCCTGTTCTCCCAGGCTTGGCACATCTTTTGACGCCTGCCCATGGCTCAGCAGCAAGGGCTGCTTAGCTGGGGCACAGGCTGGGAAGGGTGTAGAGATGTGCACCCTCACTACAGGGAAGGATGAACAAATAGAGGCAGATACTGCCGCCAGGAACACTCATTCCTGCCAACAAGTCATCCTTTAGTAAGCATTTCAGCTGACCTGCCCTCTCACATGCTCCTGATTGAAGGGGGGAATACTGCAGAAGTGCTGAGAGCAGATGATGTGTGTTTTTTAAACAATCTGTGGGTTACTTATTAAGAAATGCATTCTTCTCCAACAGTGATGGCTCAGAGATCTTCACACTGAGTATCGTGTCTTGAGTGTTTGATTGACACCCTATCTCAATACTCATGTATCAGATGAACAGAAAGCAGAGCAGTTTTTGGAAAAATTATATTCTTTTAATAATAATGATGAGGGAAAGAAAGTTTCATCTTCTCAGTGTTTACACCTGATTCCACCCAAAGACAAGTGAGCCCTACAGTGAATAAAGACAGCATAGCTATTACTAACATCTTCCTGCCACCATTTCTCTGGTAAGAACAAACCATATTTTTTTCCATATTTTTCCTGATATTCATATTGCAGACCAATGTGATCCATGCAGTACTGTCACCAGTACACAAACAAAGGAGACAGCTATCCTAAGAAACAAATTATATAAAAAAATCACTGGTAAGGGGGGAAAATAAATTATTTTTTGTTCTAAAGGTAGAACAAAATTGGTTTAATATTTTATTAAAAAATTTTCCCCCATACTATTTCTGTTAGATAAAAACTAATAAAACTAGCACTACAAAGGTTATGACTGTTTGTATTACTACCCCACATAATGGTATGATCTTTAAATTTTCCTTTTGATATTGTTGCTTCCCTCATAATTATTAAAAATAATTATCTGTTAATAAAATATTTTCTGTTGTGTAAATTTTTGCTGGCTGTTACCAGCATTGTAAGTCTGGAGTTCTAGATATCTGGTTAATTTGAGAGAAAAAACCTAAAACCTTAGCTTCAGTAACAGACATCCACTGGTCATCAGCAAAGTTTTTTTTGTGTAACTACAGAATTTATCAGTAGCATGAGAAAATCATGTATCATTTGATTACTACCTAAAGGTTTCCTGTATTTGCTTTATGTTAGTGTTATATACATAACTTCGTCCCTTTAGTTTTGTTACTGATGTAGTGACTGATTGATCTGTGTACAAAACAAAACCCAAGATATAAAGTGATCTCAAAACCATGTGTTAGGAAGGCAAGGAAAAGGTGCCAATTGCTTTTGTGTTCTAGAGCACAGGGGGATCATAAAACCTCATCATATACTCTTTGATCTGGACAAATTACAGCCTCCTTAGAGTGGGAGGAAAGAGTTGCGCCTTTATGAGCTTATTTCATTTTTAGCATTTATGTGATAAGTTTGTCATGGTTTGGTTGTAGTTATGGAATGGCTTAATTATAGGTTGATCCAGCAAAGTTACTTGCATTTAAAGAGTTGCATAATGCTTCCATGTTTGCTCAAGACTACTTTCAGTCTAATAATTTCAAGTGATAAAGATCATTTGCATTGAAAATCTAAGTTGTTTGGCATTAGGTGGTGGAGGCTGACTTTTTTCTTGACAGCATATTTAACTTAAGCTCAAAAATCTAATACTTTCTTAGAAAGTGAAAAAAAAGTCACATGCACGCACACACAACCTTCTTGTTCAAAAGTTTCAATGTCTCTAGTTTTTTCAATAGAAGTTTGACTATTTCCATTAGTTATTTGTGTATTTTCAGTTACACGTGTATTGGTATCATGCCTGTCCCACTTGATCAAATTAGGAGCCTGATTTGCAACATGCAGGCAGCCTATGAGCGTTTGTTGGCTCATATGCAAAGAATGACCTTTCTGAAACATGCTTTGTCTAGGGATCTTCAAAGTTGACCAAGGCTTTCCTTTCAATTGGCACTGTAACCACAATTTTCTAACTGAAATTAGATAAAGAGGTGGGATTCATTTGACCAAACAGAAACCTTTATCTTCAGATTGAATGAATCATGATCCAAAACTCCATTATTTAAATCTCTGCTAACTAGAAATTCACGGGGTGATGATCACCTCATTTGTAGATGTCTACATTTTTTAAATGTAAGTTATATAAGTTATTTGCCTTTTCTTCCCAGACCTTGTACTGGAGGGCAGACAGCCCTTCCAGATTCAGATTACACAGAAGGTAGACTGCAAGAAGAGAGGGCAAATTGCAAAAGAGGTGTTTGACATATGAAAAAAAAAAAAGACAAAATATATTCTTTGATAGGTAAGAAATTATACCAGCATTCACAGAGATATGTCTTGAGGCCAAGGCTGAGAACAAAAGCAAAGGGGAAGAGAAAACTAGGATAAGAAAGGGATCTGGAGGCTAGAGCTAAAGAGGAAAAGTCCCAAAATAGTATGAGGAGGCTGAGATCAGAGAACAGAACAAATTGCTTGGGGAGTTGACTGAAAATAAATAATGTGATTTCTCCATAACATTTGAAGCTAGCACTTTGGAGTTGTAGATTTCTTCAAGGTATTTGCTGATGGGAAGCATTGCACACAGAATTTTCAACATGCCACAGCCAAAAGAGGACTCTAGGTGTTTGAAAACTGTTCAAAACAATGTAATGCTTCTGTAGATCTCCTTGTTTAACTTTGCTGATCATCAATATTACCTGGACAATTTTAAATCCAGAAAATTTGATTTTTAAATATAACCCCTTTTTTTTTAATGTCACAGATTTATCTGAAGATAATATAAAAGTTTTAATGAATATTCCCCTTGTTCCACTTGAATATATACTGAAGGGTAATAATCAAGAAATATTTCAGTGGAAATCAACAATCCATGGGAAAACACACACTGTACCCTAAAAAAAGATAAAACATGAAAGTTGTAAGGCCAGAACAAAAACCATAGCACACAATGATAGATTTGATGGTAGTCTATTTTCTGTTAGACAAGCTTGGTGCCCTTCTCATCTCAAGTACATTTTTGTTCTAATAAGATCGTCCTTTTAACGTAAAACACTTGTCTTATTTTCCTTCAGAAGGTTCTGAACAGGATTAAAAGAGCAAGAACAGCGTGTTGTGGAACAGCCTCCTGATAAAACAATCCCCTTACTCTCCCCCAAGGAAAATACATAAAACCAGGAAAAATGCAAGATCAATGAGAGACTTTGAATCCCATTTTCATTGTTATGCTTAAGTATAACTCCAACTTGAGGTTGACTGAGGTTGAGGTGTGACAGTTTCAGGTCTTTTTTTCTTTCCCCTCCCACCAGTTTCTCCACAGCTCAGTCACCCCAGCATAATGGATATTACCACCCTCCATTTCATGAATATGGCCAGCACACAAATGCTGAGCTCAGCCCTCTGATGCTGGCCGGTCCATGAAGCAGCATGGAGTGTCACAGACCCTCTCCATGCTGCCTGTGGGACCTCACTCTTCTTCCTCCTCCTCCTCCTCTTACAGTCCCACAGCACCAAAAAACACAGGGCTGGAAAGAGTTCTGTATCAACTGAAAAGCACCAGTGGAATAAATATTGACAAGGAGTGAATATAAAAGCAGGATCACTGCCCTCAAAGCTAAGGAGGAACAAGGTGTGCTCTCAAGAGAAGCATCTGTGCCCACTGACCCTGAGCCACCCAGGGGCACCAGGAGGAAACAGCAAGTGGGTGACAGTAGCAGGTGACTCTGCTTCAAGGGACAGATAGACCCAGCTGCCAGTCTGACCTGCTCTGTAGACAATTTTGCTCCTTGCTCACTGAGAACTTATCAGACAGGATTAAGGAGTAGACAATGTGGGTGACAAGGTAGTGAGTGTCTGCTATGCATCCTCTGACCAGAAAGAACAAGTGCATGAGGCTTTCCATGGGCAGCCAAAAGCAGCCTCCCATCTGCAGATTCTGGTCCTCATAGGGCATTTTTACCACCCTGATAGCTGCTGGAATGACACAAGAAGCAGCTTAGCAGAATAGGACCTGGGGCTCCTGGTGGCCAATGACATTTTGGGCTGCATGTGGAGTGTTGCCACCAGGTCAAAGGAAGTGATACTTCCCTTCTAATCAGAACTGGTGTGGCCACACCTGGACTGTTGTCTCTAGCTCTGGGCTCCTCAGTACAAGAGAGACATGGACAGTCCAAAGAAGGCACAAAAAACAAGGAAGGGACTGGAGCCTCTCTCTCAGGAGAAAAGGCTGAGGAATGTGAACTGTTTGGCCTGGAGAAGGTTCAGGGGTGATCTTATTCATTTATACCTGTACCTAAAGTGAGGGTGCAGAGGTGGCAGAGCCAGGCTCTTTTCAGTGGTGCCCAAAACACAGGTAGCACCATCTGAAGACTGGGAAGAACATATTTCCTTTGAAGGTGACTGAGCACTGGAACAGGTTTCCCAGAGAGGCTGTAGTCTCCATCCTTGGAGATACTCAAAATCCACACTGTCCAGAACAACCGCTGTTAAGTGGCCATGCTTGAGCAAAGAAGTTGGACCAGAGTACCTCCTGAAGTCCCTTCTAATGCCAGCCATTCTGTGAATTTCCCTTTCCTTGAAGCTGGATAACCCAACTTACATTCCACTTGTCTTCTGATCATAATATCATAACCCCCACTATACTGATATTCTGCAGCTTTACATGCCAAACATATTAACATTGGGTTATCTGCTGCTACTGGTTTTCAAATGGTTTTTATGGGGTTTGCATAGAAGGCACTGTGTATTTTTTACAAATTATCAGCAAGATGACAGAGCAATGCTTTGTACTCTTAATATCCTGAATTTGCCAAGTATAAACTTCGGCGAGACCCCCACCTCAGCTCATGCTGCAAGGACAACTACTACTTGCATTACAGCACTATAGTGGCACAAAAGCACTGCATTAAAATTTAAAAATTCAATCTCCTTCAGAAAGGCATACTTATCTTCATAAATTGGTTCATGCACAAGAAATGAATAGTTTTTATAGAACATCCTTTTATTTTGCAAAAAATTTATTACTCACTGTTGTACAAAATAAACCTAAAAATATGTTGTTAAGATAATTTTGACACAGCTAGGTAGACTGCAGATTACCTAGCTGCAGGGAAGAAATCTTCACAATTTTTAAGGCAATTCAAGACAGTAACAACAAGTGAATTATATATTTTGAAATATTCCATTTATAAGGTTTACACAAATGTTATCTGGTACTTTGTATCTGTAAACTTTAGTGCTTTATACAAAGTTTCCATTCACATAATTAGAAGATATAATGAAAATAATACTTTGCAGTTCCTTTTTTAAAGCATCTCACTTCTAGTCAGTTTTACACAAATAGCTGGTTCAACTCAGAATTTTAGTTTTTAAAAGAGACGAAGGAGTAGAAGTGATTCCAGATTTCTAGTTTGTTTAAAAATGGAAAAAAATTAATTATCTCTGTTTTCTGAAATGTAAAAAAAAAAAAAACCCAAACAAAAAACCAAACCCAAATAAAACATTCTTAAGGTAAATTAGACTAGAAAAGTATTCTTTTAGTTTAAGTAATGTATTATTTTAACTTTAGGATGGTAAATTGATAATCATCTGCTTAAAACAGCCAATACTGATTCAATTTAAGCTCATACAAACTTGGTCTATTCTTTTAGAAAAGTACAACTACTGTATTTCATGAGGAAAGAAACCATGTTCGCAGGGGTTTCTCTACACCACCCTCCAAGAAATTTTCAAAAGAGTGCAGTCATTATTTATCCTTGGTCCTTCTGAACCACAGGATTTTTTATATAATTTAAAATACAAACAAACAAAAACACCACCAAACATTAAGAGAGGGAGAGGGAGACATTACTATTACCTTAAAAAGTGTATAGCCAATAACTAAACATAAAATGCAAGACAAAGCAGCAAGAAAATCACTAGGGGACAGATCTTCACCTGACATAAAGTCAGCACAACTCCACTAGCATCAGCAGAGAAATTCTGACTTGCATCAGTCACAGATCTGACTGTCCATGTACAGAAAATTTTGTTTATGTTAGTGATAAAGAGGAGCAGTGTTCAGAAGAGAAGTGTTAGCACACATTTTTTAAAAGAAGCGAGTTTGTCACACCTTGCTTCTCATCTAGTATTTGGCTGCTGATGACTGTCATTCTTGCCACTGGCAGTGTATTTACTTCCGGATGCATTCATTACCACTTTCAAATGATACAGGAAAATATATTTAACATTGGTCCATGAAGTTCTTAACCACAGCTAGTTCTTACCAGAAATATCCTGAAGCCCATTTACAGTGTAAAACATAAAGCTTTAAAGGTACTATCTTATAATGTTGCTAAGTTTCTATACTGTTATGGGTTTTCACTGACCATAATTCTTATGGAATGAACTGCAACCACTGAAAGTCAGCAGTGAACTGAAATTTAGAGCAGCATGACTCTTGGTTGTTAGCAATTATTCCTATTACAAATCATTAGCTATAGTAAATTTTTTAAAATATCTCTAAGGCATATGTTTACAGAGCAAATCCTAAAAGCAGACTTATAGCTACAGAAATAAGTAATTGCACAAGTTTCTCATAGGCACCAAGATGTTCTTTTAAGGCACAAGAGAATTCCCAGAGAGCAGAAGACAGATTACTTAACCAGGAGTGCAAATATTAAAAAAACACTTAAAACCTGGGAAGCAGAGGTGGAATACCACCTGCTGCTTATGGCAGCATTCAAGTCCCACTACTGTCATCTGCCAAAGGTATTTCAGACTTTTGTGTGTTTGTGTATATATATATATAGTGTATATGTATGCTTAATCTAGTACAGTAACAAATGGGATTCAGATGGTTTCTGCCAGAGATGTGTGTAAACGCTGACCTCTACAACTACCCCAAACTACACTCAAAGCAAACGGTTTCTCCCACTGTAATCCCGCATCTCAATAAAAATGTATCTCAAAAACACATTATTAACACTGTTCTCAATGCTCTACTTCCAAAAAGAAACAGTTTAACAAGTCCATAGCAGGGCAAGTAGAAAAGGTAGTGGTAGCGACACTGGACAAAACTCTTGGCAATGGTCATCATTTCTGCAATGATACTATGTCAAAACTCACAAGAAACTGAGGTACAAACTTGTGTGAAGTAAACATGAGATTTATATTGCATTCATTTGAAGTATAATAGTTTCCTCTATTGCATGATTTTTTTTTTTTTGATCTCTTATTTCCTTAAAAGAAAAATACATCCTCGCATACAATGCTGATACCCTATGTGGAGATGCCATAAATCCCTTAGGATAGCAAGTTTGATGGGTGGTAACCCATTAGGAGAAAAATATATTTTTGAATATTATTTTACATATATACAATATATATATATATATTTAATTTTCAATCAAAATGTAAAGTTTTTTAATATATTCATGAGTATTTTTATGTCCAAAATGAAAAAATATTTCATATCTCAACTCATATAAGTTAACAAGTTATTTGATATGCACCAACAATATGATTTGCTTCATTTCTACAAAAATTAAAAGAAAACAAAGAAACAGTGAGTTATAAAGCTTTCCTTCTCCAAAGCCGAATACAATAAAATTTTGAAGCTGGATAATTAATTAAAAGAACACTAAGTTTCGCATTGTGAGCAACCACAAAGAATGCAAAACGTAATCTAAGTAGAAACTAGCATTACTATATTAACCTAACGAAAAAATATTTTGAATCCCTTTGTTCTGATAGAATGTGTCCAGTGTAAGAAAATGTAAATTTAAAGCAAGAGTCATTTACACTCTTACCAGTCTATCTCAATTTTGATAAACTTCTACCCCTCTCAATTCCAAAGTACCTAATATCACAAAAGTATGACAGCCACTTATTTACAGGTTTTTTTCAGCACTCTGAAAGGCACATTTATCTTTTGATGCATGTTTCTGCTAATGTCCTAAACTTGGGCTCCAACTGATCTAAGAAGTCAAGTGCCTCTTCTTCATGCTGATCACTGCAGCAGCCTACAGAGCCAGCCAAAGATCCTTTTCCTTCATAGTTATATGAAAGGAGATAATCTTCAGAATGCTTCTGTTCTTCATCCTGTCTGCATAGGTGCACCTTCTGGATAGGAACAGAACAGATCTTATCATTTTCTTAAATTGTTATCCTAAACATATTACAAAAAAAAAATTTCTTTTTGATTTACCTTTCATTCAATTATTTTTAATCACAGTGTGTCCTCTAATGGATTCCTACATACAAAAAATGCACATGATTGGTCTATATCATTACGACTACAAAATATAAGTATTTAATAAAGAAATAGTTTCTACTAATTACATATGTAACAATAAAAGAGGAAGAACCTGTTTAAATAACCTGTCAAGCAACTAAAATTCACTGAAAATTAAAAGACTGATTTATACATAACTAGTTAGACAAGTAGTGAGAGTTTTTTGATCTCCAAGAAATGGACTACATTTTTAATGCTGTACATTCATTCCTGCTCCATGGCTAAGTTACGTATGAGGTTTAAATTAGCTCAAAGTAAGCAGTTAGACTAAAAGCAAACAGACATACTCAGAAAAACTCACAAAAGCTTCAGTAATTATTCAAAATTAAAAACATCACACTGCCTATAGCTTAAGCCAAAACAAGAAAGTAATTTACACTTATGCCTGAAATATGTCAAAGACAACTCCTTGAAAGAGCAATATTCCAAAGGGGATGCAGAGGAGCAAAGGAGAGGAAAAATGAAATGAAACCAAGACCAGAAAGCCACCTTTCTAGCACATTTACCTGTCTTCCTTGAAAAGCCTGTATATATTGACCATAGCCTACACTTCAAAGAAAATCAGTTTCAGAATACTTACTTCGCCTAAACGAGGATGTGTGAAATTATGCCACTCTGAGTAGGAGTATCTACAAGTATCCATCATAGTCTGTCCTCCTCCTTCTTTAACTGATCCCAGAGTCTGATGTCCACCTCCCTTGACTGATTCCAAGGTATGCCCTCTTCCTTTTACCATTTCAAATGCTTGCTGCTCTCCTGTTTTTACTCCATACCCTCCTTGATCACATGTATTTTGCAGAGGAATTATATTGTGATCCTAAACAAACAAAACAAAACAAAAAAGCAGTAGTGAGGACATCTTTTTTCCCCCTCATTTCTTTTTCCTTTTTAATTCAAAAAGAAGAAATGGCAATCAGAAACTGCCACAACTGAAATCGGAGAAGTCTCTTTCTTGGCACTGTGATATTTTGAACAAAGGGCTATCCTTAATGTCTAAAGATCAGTAAATAATCTTGGGAAAGGATACTATGACAAGAGAGAAGAGAGGATATCTGAATTTAAATATGATATGATGATATCAAAGAATGGAAGTTTTATCCCAGTGAAATATATACAATCCATATTCGAGTTTATAATGTCATTACATTATTCTTTATAGGCAACAAGAAATTTGACTCGTGCCACCATAATGATTTCTTGGTTTTCAACATGAAATATTATTTTTAAACTCATCTCCTCTTCTTGGGGAAGACAATGTCAGGAGGTGGAGGATGACAGAAAAGAGGCAGTGAAAAGATCTAAGTTATTCTGCATGAATGCATATCTGGACTGAACTATGTTCACGGTAGACTGAAAGATACTTAGATGCAAAAAGCAAGAAAAATTTCATCAACATGGATCTGTTCATGAAATCAACTGCATTTGAGGTCATTTTTCAGGGGAAGGGCAGAAATTGCACCTGCAATTTACACAGCTATCTGCTAAATATAAAAATCCTTCTCCAAGGAAAAAGAATGTTTTGCAATTAACACATTTTCAACACAGTCAAAATAATTAATTTAAATCTATGGTCAATGTTAAAAATAACTGCAATGTTATTAAAATGCTCACCTGAAGCTGCCAACCAAATCCTTAAAATCTGGAAGTATTACAAGTAGCCAGCCTAATGACTACAAGGTATGTTTAAATGTATATGGTGCTACCACCTCTGCCTAAAGTAAGAATTTCAAATTTTTATTAAATGGCAAAGTACATCTGATGATCCCTTCATTGTTAGACTATTTCTTTTATCAAAACACTTACTTGCAGGTGGTCCTGTTCTCAAATTGCAATGCTATGGACATCTCAATTGCAAGTTTCTATGTTGAAACAAACAGACAGCTTACCATCACTTCTTCTCCCGGAGCTTCTGTGTTTGAAATGATTAAATTGTGATTGGCACAATCATCAGTCACCTGCCTGTGCATTACCCCAGCGCCACAGCAGCCACAAATTGTGATCAGGATTACTATGGAAAAGGAAATAATACTGTAAATTTTACCTCACAATGGTATCTACTTATGTGGGATAACAAATTTTAAGGGCCTAAGCATAAAGAATGGTTTAAAAAGAAATTAATTTCCAAAAATGCCCATACTTAAAGCTTTATATATTCCCTTTTTTTCTTTTCAAACAGTATAGGGAGTAATCACTGCATTGTTGAATTATTTTGTTCCTCTAAACCACATCTGGTTTTTCCAAAAGAAATGCAAGCATCCTTTATGAAAGCACTGTGACTTACTCAATTTCACAGTAATGAAAAATTTAGTCCAAATCCAGGTGAAAAATCGTGTCTTATGCCTACATTTTTTATGTCTGAATATGCAAATGTCAAATTATATCATAAGGCACTAATAGGCAAGCTAGATGTCCTAATACCAGAAACTTCTGCTTCACAGGAAAGGTCAGCAGAACCCTGGAGGATTCCAGGATTATGCTATAGAACAATCCTATTTAATCCCTTGTATTCATTTTATTCCTCTTAATAATACTACTTTTTGTTGTCAGAAACTCACCCAGAAATTACTTTGAACAGAATCATGATTAACTAACACCTTTCCTAAACAGATCACTAAACCTTTCATTTGGAGAACCATTCTGTTTTCTGCAGTTTTCAGATTGTTAGCTTAAAAATAAAGAAGCCCATGAGGAAGAGTTCTGCCTAACTGCCCACTGAGAAATTTGATCTCTGAACATATAAACTTCTGTGAAAATCGGCCAAGAGCCACTTTCAAGCTAATTTAGCTTCTCTAGCATCAGCTGTCAGAGGGATCTGCATCAATGATTCTAGCAGGTTGCCTCCTGATGCTGACAGATGGGAAGAAGACATCCATGACAGCACTGAGCAGAGGATGCACAGGGTAAAACCTACCCACAGTAAAATAAAGGACCTATTTGTAAATGATGCAGTCAAGAGGCAGTGAAAAAGAGGTAGGTGACATCTCACACAGTTCCTCTACTGCACGTTCCCCCATCTGAAAATTCCACCTTCAGGATATATCCCAAATTTGGGTACCTGCCCCACTGAGATAAAACATTGATCTAGCTAGCCTCCAAAACATGTTTGGGTCCCAGTGTTCTTGTTACTTAAGTAAGAACAGCTAGTTGAGATTCAACAGGAGGAAGACAAGTTTTACCATGACCAGAGAAAATGGATAAGAAAGAAGGAAAAAAAAACCAAAAACCTCAAATTCTGAAATACTAGCTATTGCAGCATGTCCTCTGCGGTTTGTAAGGACGTTATTAGTCAGAATAACATGATTGATTTTGGTAAAAAATAAACGAACTTCCTTTTGCTTTTCTACATCCCCATCATTGTCTCACTGGTTAACAGCAATATTACTCTTAGAATCTGTTACGCTTTGGGCAGCTCCAGTGGCACAACATATGTTCAAGGTTTTGGTCTGTTGTGAACTATTCACCCTGTCCTTTAATGCTTCTGCACCTCAGATGGGACAACCCTGGATGTGTGTGTAGACTGGGGAAAGAGATGCTGGAGAACAGGGCTGCAGAAAGGGACCTGGGGGTGCTGGTCAGTGGCAATTTGAACATGAGCCAGCAGTGCCCTGGCAGCCAGGAGGGCCAAGCATATCCTGGGCTGCATCAGACACAGCATCGCCAGCCAGGCATGGGAGGGGATTGTCCTGCTCTGCTGTGGGCTGGAGTGGCCTCACCTGTGTGCAGTTTTGGATGGCACAATAATAAAGATTTTAAGCTATGAGAGATTGTCCAAAGGAGGGCCATGAAGATGGTAAAGAGCCTTGAGAGGAAGCTGTGTGAGCAGCTGTTGAGGTAATTTGGTCTGTTCAGCATGGTGAAGAGGAAGATGAGGGGAGACCTCATTGCAGGTACAACTTCCTCAGAGGAAGCTCAGGGACAGACACTGATCTCTTCAGTCTTGTCACCAGTGACAGGACTCAAGGAAATGGCTTAGTCTGGGGAGGTTTAAGTTGGATATCAGGAAAAGATTTTTCACCCACTGTTCCAGTGGTTGGGCACTGGAACAGGCTCTGGAGGGAAGTGGTCAGAGCACCAAGCCCGAGTTCAGGAAGTGTTTGGACAATGTTCTAAGGCACATGGTGTGATTATTGGTGCCATGTGCAAGACCGGGATTTGGACGGAATGATCCTAATGGGTCCCTGTCAACTCAGTATATTCAATGGTTCCATGATTATATGGGGTCTTGTAAAATCCCTTGTGAAATCCAGCGTCTCAGATACCTCATATTTTTGATCCACAACAGAAATCACAAAATACTCTGGGAAATTGATTTCAGGATTCCTAGAAACGGAAATGTTTCTAGAACTCACAAACTATTTTGAAGTCATTTCACTGAAGTACTAAATGCATATTTTTTTGGCCTCACTTACATGAATATACAGAACATCTCACACAAAATAAACAAATAACCAGAAATCCACACACAGTAACTACAGCACAAGATGCGAGCAGGAAGCTTGTGATTCTGATACAAACAGAGCAGATACATTAAGTCAGTGATGACGGCTATACAACAGCCAAAATAAAAAATGCTTGAATTGGGTTTGAATCCAATTCTCTCAGCTAATTTTATATTTAAGTGAATTGTACTTTGTGTTTAAAAAAACTGTACTTACGCAGCAATAATAATGATCCTAAGATCATTGCAAGGATGGCCCAGAGACCAAGGGTAACATTTCCACCAGAAAGCTGACGAGTTCTGCCGTCGCACTCAGTTGGAGTAACACAGTCACAGAGATTAACTCTTACTGTGTTCTCTCCTATCTTCCCTCCATTATCAATCACACTTACAGGAATTTCATAAATTCCATATGGAATATCACCCTTTGGTGAAAGATACCATGAATTATCTGCAAAAAAAAAAAAAAAGACAAAACCAGATCTAGGGTCAACGATGCCTGGAACTCAGTTGTCACAAATGTGACCATAATCACAATTTTCCCTTCTGCTATAGCTATACTGCTACCAGATCCACAGTAATTAGTTTCAAGTTAGATTAATTGTGTTGATACAAAACTAGATTTTGAATGGATTTATACTTTCAGCACCTTTTAAATTTTAGAACTGACAAAGCATACCTTATATAACCCTCTGAAAACATTTGATTTCAAACTCTGAAGTTGATTTAGTTCATTATAGGAAATAACACTACTTCGGCTTACTAGTAAAGATCATCAACTAAACTGACAGTTATTAAAAAGGCTTTTGGTAGTGTGATTGGAATAATTAATTCTAAACTTATTTTATACCTCTCCTACTCTTTAGTTATATTGCTGTATTCAGGGAAATGATTATTTCTAGCGGGGGGGGGGGGGGGGAATCTATTTAATCTGCTGCCCTGTTCAGAGGCAATGATTAATGACCATATTCTTTGAGGTCCAAAAGAAATAATTTGTAAAAAAATGTACAAGACTGACACTGATGTACATAATGGTTGTTTTATGATGAGCTATATGAAACATGTATCATCCAAAATGCGGTTTTCAATTTACCTGATATAAAATTTGAAACTCTTAGATGTCTTTGCCTTCAGACTTTTCTGTCTTTTGCCTTTCTTAGTGAGATGGAATGCTACAGAATGATATCCTTTGCAACTAATTCATGTCAGCATAGTAGCAAATATATGTTCTGCTCTTGTTGCCCTCATCTGGCAACCACCAGGAAACTACCATCAGCTATAACTTTTCATATCAACAGATTTCAGGAAACAGTGATTCCTTTGCTAATAAATTGTTTATATACTGCCCAGGTCAGCTTTACAAAAAGTGTGCTGGGTAACAGCAATAGTAACATAAAAACTTCCAGAACTTTTTTTTTTGTCAGCCTATAATCAATTTTAGGTTAAGTTCCAGTTTCCCAGTCCTCCACCATAATGACAGACTAAGAAAAGTTCTATTTCTCTTTGGAATACTAGCCATTTCATTCTTAAATTCCTTATGAATTATGAATCTACAGTTCGTTTCCAGGTGTTGGTGCAATGCATTACATCAGATTTTGTTCTTTCTCCTGATCTTCTTGCGTTATAATTTCAGACAGCAGCTGGTTTCTGACCCAAGGATGCTTAGGACAGATTCTTCTTCTTTATGCTTTAAGAGACAGATCTTTCTCCTTGCCGTTGGGATGCCAACAGTGCCATCACTGGAGGAGAACTAGAGGGGACCACTAGAGATCATCACTGAGCCCCAGAGCATCTCCACTGACTACACCAATTCCAAAGAGAGATTCATCCAACCTGTTCTTGCAGAATGCCCAAGAGAGAGACAGCAAAGCCTCCTCTGGCAGCCTGCAGCTGAGTGAGGAGGAGGAGGACGAAGGTTTCACATACCGTCGTGTGGAGTTAGCTTCCACATGGAAGCCAGTCTGCGGTCGTTTATGCGATACTCAAAGGGCGCGCTGTACGGAGCCTCATCGCCATCCTGGGCCGTGAGGCAAATGGGCTTTCTGTCTCTGCACATGATGTATTCTGTTTGAGTGATTCTGGGGAAATTCTTGTTGCCAGGCACGATGCAAACCTGAATTGTTCCAGTGCCTGTTTTACCATCTATGAGATAAAAATAACTAGGTTTAGCACCTGCTTCTAACACTGACACATTAATTTCTGATCCAAACTTTCATCAACTGTAATATTTGTGTTTAGAAGTAAGCTGGAAACCAACTGCTGATTTAGCCAGAGAGAAAGAGGGGGAATTCTCACAGCTCTTTCTTGGCTGCTTCTCTTTGCTTGACTGGTTGCAGACGCATCAACAGCTCCCACACCTCCATATTCTGCATGCAGACTGCATTTTGCTGAGTATGTGTGTTTGTGTGGGAACACACACTACTCTAACAGGTAGGAGGGGTAAGAGAAGGAAGAGCTCATAAACCAGGAGTAATGGACACTATGACAAGCAGAGACAAAAGCAAAACGTGAAGACTTCCAGCCTTCTAACTTCCAGAAAGAGAAAATTAACTACATTTTCCCTACCTTCACCTCTCCTGGAAAAAAAACAGTAAGGGAACAGAGCACTTCTTTCTGTCCTCTGCCCTATAAGTCACCATGCATTCATCACTGGCACATACCATGTCACCAAAGTCAACACGCAAGAAATAAATGAACTCTTCCGTCCTATTACAGTTTTTCCAATACACAAATGGCCAATGCTTGTCATATGTATTCCCGTGAAATTACATTGTTTACTTTTTAATCCTTTTTATAGGAACAGTTGATTGCAGATGCCTATATCATGCTTACTACATAGACAATAGAAGTTCTAAACAATTTATATTTATATTATTTACATTTGACTTTAAAATGCAAACTTTGACAGAGTTAGAATTGTTTGCTGCAAGTTCAATGACTTCTTTTCAAAAAGTCCTCTCTACTTTCTGTGTTGTCTAGCTCCTAACTGCCAGGAGCTATCACTTAAAAAAGAATGGTCAAGAAATAGAAGAAATATACTCCAGAGAAAAATCTCTCAATTTAAAATTACTAAAGGCTTTTAGATGGGGCAGGTAACTTCTCAAAACATTTAGATCATGCCTGATTCATAAAGGCTCTCCCTGCTAAATAATATTCCCTAAGCATTTGACAGAGCTATCACAAAGACAAGACAATAGACTAGGTGGGCCACTGGTCTGAACCATCACAGTGGTTGTGCCCACACTACATTTGCACATAGACATCTGTTACACACCACACAGACTCCAACAACATTTAGTACTCACTTCTGTCTATTGCAAGGACTGTGACATTGCATTGACCTCGTCTCATTTCTCCTATGTCTCGGTCCAGGACCCTAACAGTTCTGATTTCACCTGATTTGTCATCTATGTTGACCCAATTACACTGGCCAGGTGGTATCCGGTATCTGTGAAGAATAATTTGTCTTGTTAAAGATGCCAAACATAGCACACACGTGTATTTAGATACAAGCACTCATATACTCTGACAAGTGTGCAGGTGCACACACGTACACACACACACAGCCTCAACAACTATTTCCCCCTTCCCCTATCCCACCCATGCTGTATTCAAAAAAAAAACTAGTAAATAAAGTTGTTTCATACCTTATGCCCTCACTATTTCCAGTTTCTGGATCTTCTGCTACATATCTCCCAATAGCCGTCCCAATATCTTCGCACTCTTTAACGTCTAAGCGCAGCAGACAGGGTTTAAACACCGGTCCCTCATCCACATCCAGGACATGCACAGTAACAGAGCTGGTGCTCTGGGAAAGTTGTTGGGAATGGGGAGCCAGCAGGTAGGGTGCCTCATTGTTGACTCCAATTACCAGGATCCTTTGCTTGGCAGTTTCATAGTCCAGACCCTGTAACAAAGGTGAGGTGGTGTTTTTTCCCTTCAAACCAATCAAAACCTAACATTCTTTTCACCATGCAATTATTACTGCTGAAAGTGTACCACATTTACAAAAGAAGCCAACTGTCCTCAAATAAGCCATTGAGAAAGAGTAAAAGGACATGATTTTTTTTTTTAATGTAAAGTTTTAAGTTAGTCAAAGAAAAAGGCCTAAAAAATACCCCAGCAAGCAATACCACTGCAAAATTTTGGATAAATATTCTAAAAACTAGTTAATAAAAGAATAGAAAGCAATTAAATGTAGTGGAGGATTTTCTTCTTCTGGTTAGCTATTATTTTAGCTTACATATATTTCCTTTTCACCAATGGTCAATCACCCTTCTCTCTAGAAGCTACAAATCCACCTGAGAATTTGTGGAGTTGACAGTAAGTAGTGAAAATTTATTCTTCAGAAACGTTCTCCAAAGTCATTAGCTTTAATAGAGCTAATATTATCCTAAAGTCATAATACTATCTAGTGTACTACAGCTTTAAAATAAATGTAAGAAATTTCAACTATGTTCATATACCAGGGACAGAGCTTTAGAAAAAGTTCTAATCATTAGTAGGAACAAAAACTCCATAATAAATAATATTAATTTTAAAAATGACTAGCATCTCTACCTCTACAATTTACATGTTCAAGTTTTAATACTAATCTTTTCTGCTTCTTAGAAGTTACCTCTTATAGCAGTTGTAAAAGATAATGAAAAAGAGGCAAAGGGATCTGCTGAAGGACAGATGCAATGGGCCTTTTACCTCACATCTGTAAAACACTTGTAACAAACAACTAAACTGACACAAATTTCTTATGGACTTCCTCACATGCCAGAAAAGCAAACCTGAAGTCAGTACACTGCAAAATAAAACCTGGGGAGCTTTAGGCTGAACTAGGAAGTCTACTTAACTCCCAGAGATAACAAGACCAAAGAAGGTGCTCAATCTTTCCCTGCCTTGCCACTCTCTCATTTCTGTTAAAAACCATGAAGCATTCCTCAGTGACATCCCTTAGTCTAAACAACTCCAACTGTAGAACCAGGCCAAAGCACCATGCTCTTCTGAAATGAAAAACCAAACTCTTTGGATTCTGAGCACACAAAATTGAGGAACCGTCTGGAAGGTGAGCTTTGTGTGTTATGTTTCAAAACCAAAACTTGAAAATTAATAAATTTTCCCCTAGCCCTTCAATTTTACTTACCTTAACAACACACAGTATTCCTTCGTTTGTGTTTTTGTCTGTTGTAATTTCAAAGGCTTGATCATCATTTCCTCTTATAATTTCATACACTGCTCCTGAGCCAGGTGTACCAGGTTCATCAAGATCAACAACAGAGACTCTCAGTATTTCTACATTCACTCTGTTTTCTTCCACTCGTGTTTCATACTTGGAGTACCCAAAAAAAAAATTCATTTAAATCAGAGAATACTGTTCCACAAGGCAGGACTGAAGAGCATCATATTTAAATAAGACTATTTCAACCTAAGGAGTCAATTTCCCAGGCTGATGTAATTATTTCTTTTGTTTTCATGCACTACTGTATTTTCCCCATTCCTCCCTTATACCTCGAGTCAAACAAGAAACCTTTCCTGACAGCACAATTGAAATCTCAGCTTCATACACTCAAACTATCATTGACATAATTAATTATGGAACTCTCCTTCCAGGAAAGGTAGATTAAAAGTTTCCCTCAGCTACATCAGCTATAAATTATAATTTGCATTCAACATGATCAAGCTGAGAACTAGAAAAGACCTTGGGGTAAATAAGAAAAAATATATAAATAAACCAACAAGAACTTGCAAAAAATCCAAAAACTATTAAAGACATCTCTACTTTGATGTCAAAAGATAAAAGCTTTTTTTGTATTTTTGTGTTATTCTGTAAAAGCTGAAGAAGAGCAGGTAAGAGTGATTCTCAATTGATATTACTGATGATATTCTACAGTAGTGAACAGAAGGGGTAAATTACATGCATTTCTTATGAATAATGAATTATTTTTTCATATATTTCATATTAAAAAATCTCTTGTGGTATTTGAGATACATACACAGCTGTTGAGGCATACTCTTTTCCCTGAATCATACTCATGGCTGGAATAAGCAAAGACATTTATATTGGCATAAACTGTCTCAGGGCATTAGACTTCATATTTGAGGGACTGTCCACCAGGAAATTAGAAAGGGGTGGAAAATACCTTTTTTTTACCCTTTATACAGACATTTTACTTATGCAGACTTACTTGTAACTGTTTAAAGGATGGTGCATTGTCATTCGTATCCTCGATTTTGATGACAACTGTTCCTGTAGTGCACAAACCAAAAGGCTGACCTGCCATATCTCTCACTTCAACTAACAAAGTGTAACTGGGTACAAGCTAAAAAGAAGAATAAAAGCATACAGAAGTTTGTCATACTCATTTTTTTAACTGCATAGTAACACATAGTTATACAGGAGTAGAACTAAAGATTTCATTCCTGTTTCATAACTCTGCTCTAAATTCAGCGCTTTCCAACAAAATGAGACAATTGGCTTTGGGGCTTTCTGCCCTATAGTTCAAAAGGGAAAGGAGAAAAATAATTTTCAGTGGCTAAGCAGTACTGAGTTCAGCCAGCATCTGTGAGTAACATGCATGCTATACCCTGTATCAAATAAAGTTTCTCACAATGTCAGCATTATTTTCCAGAACCTGAAGTTTTGGAAGGTACAGACGACACACTTTCATCTGCTATTTATCTCCCCTTTGGAGCAACAGAGTATTCCCTCAGGTTGTCAACCGGTGAAGTCTCTTATTTCACTGAGGAGGAAGAAAACTGTGCTTCAACCAGCCTCTGTGTCTGGGCAATACAGATTAAAGCAATGCCTGTCATTTGGCAGGGTCTGGCACTGAAGGAGTCAGCATCCTTATCAGTTCCAAGGAGCTCCCCAATAGGAAGCAGCCAACTTAAATCCCTAACTTGAACCAGAGCAGCAGAAAATTTTTTTTTTTAATGTGAACAACAAAGGAAATGTGGACTGGGGAAAAAAAGGTGGGGGCAGAGAGGAGGGAACACACAACAGTACAGATGATTAGGCACAAAAAGAGAAAGTCTGTAAATCAAGACAATAACTCTAGTCCTAAATGCCTGGAAGTAGCACTGGGTTTCTCTGGTGCAGGAATGAAATCTTCTGTTCTACTTCATGGGTTTATCTTTAAAAGATAGGCAGTTTTTTAATCCCTCCTTCCTTCATGTAGTCACTGTGTCAGCTTCCTTAGTAGTTACAGTGATGCTCACAATCACTGCAATTTTCTGCTGCTGAAAAAGCTAAGCACTGTAACTGCAAGCGCAAAGTTTTACAACATGATGTTTTACGTAGATTTTCAGCCATGAAACACCACAAGTATGCCATAATATAACTCTTTTCATCTTCAAAAAAGTTGTGCCTGCTGCAATGTCTCCTAAAATGACTGGCCTAGGCTAGAATTATTATTTTGAATTACACGCACCTGTCATTTTTTTCCTAGCGTAAACTATCTCACATGACATTCTATCAAAAAAAAAAAAGAAATCCTCTATCTTATTTGCTTGAAAGCTAGCTGAAAAAAATAAATGGGTAGCACATTAATTTTAAGAACTTGTATGTTACTGTTTAGGCTTCGACTATTGGAGATATTTCTGGTTAATACAGGATGACTGACTACTTCCAGAGAAACTCGTTCATCTCCTCTATGAAGAAGCAAGAAGCACCACAAATCGAGCTTCATTAGGAGGAAAGAGTGGTTCATGGGATTCCTGAACACAGAAAGTGCCCAGTAAAAAAGTGAAAAATCCATAGGTTGAGCAGCTGAGCAGTAGGAAGTTCTATGCCAAGGTTAGCTAGAATATGGTAATCTATGCAGAAACCCTCTGGACTAATTACAGGTTTCTGAAAAGATTTAGAAGAAGCCTTAGAGACAGTAACAAAAAATGAAAAAGAAGCAGTGCCTGCTGATCCCCATGCCAACATTTCATAGAATCACAGAAAGGCTTGGGTTGGAAGGGATTCTAAAGATCACCTAGTTCCAAACTTCCCATACTACAGGATTTCACCCCCATGAACTTCTACCCCCTAAATCAGTTTGCTCAGGGCATGGTACAACCTGGCCCTGAACACTTCCAGGAATGAGGCATCCACAACCTCTCTGGGCAACCTGCTCTAGTGCCTCACTACTTCTGAGTAAAGAATTTCTTCTGAACATCTAACCTAAATAGGTTTAGTTTAAAACCACTTCCCATTGTCCTATCACTATCTGCCTGTGGAAAAAAAAAAAATCACTTTCCCTTTTTTATAAGCCCCATTTAACAACTAAAAGGCTGTAATGAGTCTTCCCTAGGCTGAACAACTCCAACTCTCTCAGCCTGTCTTCATAGAAGAGGTGCTCCACCTTTTGGCTTTGAACTTCTTCACATCCCTCCTCTGGACCTGCTCTAACAGGACCATGTCCTTTCTGCACTGAGGAGCACAGAGCTGGATGCAGCCCTGCAGGTGGGGTCTCACAAGGGCAGAGCAGAGTTAAGCTATCTGTGTGCACTAAATGACAGCTGAGAATGTTTCAGGAAAGATCACCTCTCTGTCCAGCTGTGGCAGCAATACAGAGATGACACCAGTATCACCATGTAAAGAAAACGCTGGGGTAATCGGTGGGGTTTGTGACACAATGCGGTATTTCAATGTGGTATGCAGAGTATAAGGCTCATCTCTGTCCTCTGCAATCACTTTCCCAACAACAACACCTGTGAACACAATACAGCAATTTTTAGTTCCAGAAAAAATTTGCAAATAGTAAAAAAATTATTTTAAAAGGTATTTCTGTTTTAAACATGTGAACAGAGCTACTTGAACATTTACTGCTGCTCTTTGCTGTAATATAATACTCCCCCGGAAATCCCACTGAAATATCTTAAATGGCAGGATCACACCTAGCCATACTGGTATGTAACAAAGCTGAGTAGTGGTAAGTGTGTTCAGTGATTTAAAACAATTCTCACCAGGTCTGGAATTTTCAGGGACACAAAATTCAAAAAGGTCTTGTGTAAAATACGGAGCATTATCATTGTCATCCTCTATCCTGATTGTATGCACAAGTGGTACTTCTGGTGAATAACCATCTGGAGTGGTTGCAAAGCAAATGATCTGTAAGAAAAATTCAGTGCTTAAGCAAAATGCAGAACTTTTAGTTTAATGAAGGAGTCCATAAAACAAAATTAAATACAGCATGCCAAGTACATCCTCCTCAAGACCAGGCTTTTCAGGCACATGGAAGGGGATGTTATTGCTATCTTTGAGTGAAAGCAGAACAAAACCTCTGAATGCTTTCCAATCTTTCCCCCTTCCATTCCTCACACACTGTAAGTGCTTTTATCACTTACTCCCTGACCCATCCTCCAACTCTATCACTTTTTTCAAGTTTCCTGAACACTTTTTTTTCAGCTGTTCACAAGGCACCTTAGCTATCAAAATATAGATGTATACATTGTTATTTAGAACAAAACAAGAAAGAGAGCAAAACTACTTGTCCCATTATAACATAACCTAATGAAATGCAGCAATAGGTACTGAAAATTATGTTTTAGAAGCTGCTTCTGCTAATTGCCTTCTTACACTTCTCGGCCAGTAGAGAGAGCAGTGTACCTTGTTAACAGATCTGAACAGCTTGAGAGACTCAGAAAATCATAGTCATCTAAAGTTCACCATTATTTCTGTTTTCTGCAGATCTTTTCAACCTTCCCTAAAGAAGTCTTCCTAGAAGTAATGCAAATCCAATAGCTCACTATATTTATGCTGTAATTAGACATTAAGCAGTGAAAAGCAAAGCTACTCTCAAGATCTAGATGGCCAGCTTATTTATGCATTTGCTACGGATTTTATCTCTTCAACACCAAGGATATTACTCAGAATAGACAGGTGATTCCAGATCTTGTTTGCTACCATCTCCCCTGCAACCCAACTGTCAAATATATGCATGAGAGATTTAAAATAATATATAAATATATTTCATTATATTTACACAACATAGGCCTGTACCTGAAAACTTGGATACTGTTCACGGTCTACCGCACGAGTAGCAAAGATATTTCCAGTTTCTCTTTCTATGTAAAACAAACCCTTTGGATCCTGATCAATTCCTGGTCCACTTGCAGAATAATAAATTGTGTAGTTCTGAGCTGTGTCTGACTGGACCTATAAGAAGACATTTTTAAGCCCAAGGAAAAACAGCAACAGCATGTCAATACATTTCCACCTTTTCATGATCACATTTAGCACAAACAAAAACTCCTAAAACAAAAAAAACAAACTTGATTTACTATTCACAGAACAGCAGAACAACAGCCTGACATGTGACTGCCTTCCTTTATAATATGTGTACATGAGAAGGGAAGTTAATGCAAACTCATAAATATTTTGTATTATCAAATTAAAGAGATGACAGTATAAAGGAAAAAAAGTTTGAAATCCAATCTCTCTAGAATATCTCACACACAAGGCATATTCAGATACAGATGGCTTACTTCTGAACCTGTTCAAGAGACTGTAGTTTTAGTCCATTCACTGAGAATGTGGTTTGCACCTAAAGAAGAGAAAGTGAAGGAAGGGAAGAAGGAATAAAGACCACATAGAGTACAGTTCAGAGATATGCCAATTCAGATAGCATCTGCATCTCATTACAAGCACCAAGGAGGCAACATCAGACTTATCTATTTATAAACACTCTTCTCCCAAAATACTTTTCTTATTTACTGAATGCCAGAAGTTATGAGGGTAAGATTAGTAGAAGAATGATTGCTCTGCACAGACTCTGTTATTACACTTGTCTCTACACATCTGCTACCAGCCACTCTGTAATCTAGTGAAGGCTAGATGGGTCTATGATAACTTTAGTTCTTGCATTTCTCTTTCACGCCTACTTGTTTTCTCCCACTAACTACTTTTCTGAATAACATAGGCCATACTCAGTCTTCAAGGCTGAAGGTACACACCTCGAGCTCCAGAAAGGATGTAGAAAAGCAGACAAAATTTACCCCAGTCTGTGTTTACAAAATCCTTTTCTAAGCAATGTTTAGTGGAGGGTTGCTTGCTGTTGCTTTTCTTTTTAATTACACACACTGATTTCCAGGCCAAAGAGCTCTCTTTGATAGTACGTCTCCCTTATTTTTTTCAACTTTTGCACAATGCCATTTCACTCCAACAACTAAGACCACAAGTTATTTCAGGTACAAGATCACAAGATATACAATGAACAGGACAGAACAAGACAGGGGAATAAGAGCAGGAATGTCATTGGTAGATAATACAGGACAGCTCCTCTTCTTTATCATAAAAGTCACATAAAAAAATAGCATGGGTCATAAAATTAAGGTTTATATAAAATGTACCTGCTGTATTTGCAGGGGGAAAGGTCCCAGTGAGTTCTCTATCATGACAGATGGAATAGGGCCCCACCTTCTTTTGGTTCTCTTCAGAACCGTATCTCTAGCATGCCTGGTATTCGGTGTCTGGGTCGAGGAGATAGAAAGACAGATGAGAATACATCCATATATTCTTAACTGCATATATTTTTGCTTAACTGCCATCCTGCATTTCCATCTTTTTCTCCCCATTCCAGTCTCCCTACTGACAATTTGTTTTTCCAAGATCTTCATTTCTGATTATATCTGTGATAATATTCCAAGCTTTTTCATTTCTTGTAATACTTTGCATGAATAAGATCTGCTTTAATTCCTCAAACATGGCTTTTAAGATTCTTGACATTCCTGATTATGCTACTTGCTAGCATCTCCCATTTGAGAAAGGAAATCTGCTGACTAAAGCAACACAGTAATCAACAATTACTAAATAAAAATACACACTACACCAGTATTTTGCCTGATTATTTGAATTCTAAAATTCAACTACAGATACTTAGTATAAAGCTGTATTCTGTGAAAAAGTATTTCAAATAAGATATCTTGAAATTAGAACCTAACCTTTTTTTCTTCTTCAACCAAGTCAACGTGTATTTTCTTTTGAACTTGTTCTTGAATGTCCTTAAGGAATATGGTAAAAGTCTTTTTCCCAGCAGACAAAGAAAGAGCAGATGTTGTATACACAGAACCATCCTCTAGAACCTTGAAGTTCCCATCACTGGAACTGATAAACTCTGCAGACTGAAGGCATTCTTTCAAATCAACTGTAAAAAAAATATTCAAACAATAACTCAAACAGCAAAACACAATATCCCTCATAAAACAAAAAACCCCAAGCCCCAAGTAAAAATTGTTTTTACTGACAGAGACAGTCTTTAAAAGCTAGCCACTCAGTATTTAAGCAACACCAATACTGATTTTAAAACCCACTTATGCACTCAAATTTGATGAAGTTTTCATTAATTTCCACTCTTGTATGCATTAGTGCTTCCTAAACAACATGGGTGCTATATGGATATTGCTCAACAAAACACTATTAAACTGGTAAAATTATGGAAGCATCAGAGATGAAATTATGTACATTTAAACACAAAAAGCACTGCAGACGTGCCCATTATTGGAGCAGTAGCTATTACATTTGCCTCGTGCTCCATGCCCCACAATATCGGTGAAGACGATTAATTAATGCAAATGCCCAATGGAGATGTTACATCTTGGAAGTTTTGCCCTCAGGAGGAAAGCACTGACTGGTACTATGTGATTTAATACTCTTGGGAGGACAAAGGCCTTTAAATTATGAGGCAGACAGATGGGAGAGATAAAGACTAACTCTAGAACAAACAATTAGCAATTTTTTAATATGCATGTGATAGAATCCCATACAGGTAATTTCAGCATACTTCACAGGTATTTTTCATTGTATTTGCTGTCACTTGTGGCCAAAATAGATTTTTTTGCACTTCAATAAACTCGGTTCACCAGCAAGTAGTTTAGTACTACAGCTGGAGAAAAAGTAAAATCAGCCCTAAAAGAGGATGATTTGACACCCTGAAAAGATTGAAAGTCAGAGACAAACTCCAAACAAATGATCATTGCAGAGCACAAGACGTGTGTCATGGTCTCAAAACCAAAGCTTTTCAATACTCTTTCAATGGTATCATAGTGGGTGGGACACTGCTGTATAAAAGCTGATTGCAAATTTCATGAAGACTCCGAATTTCATCCTGTATATGTAAATGACATTTTCAATTAACTAAATTTCATTCCGCTTTCAAAACTGCAAAACCAGATGGGAAGCATAATTGAAAATACGATGTGATTTCTTCTTCCTCTTAAGTCTGTCCTTTAAATGAACAAATGAAGATTTCCTAGACTTTCTATGGTACCACAGCAGACTCCTATCCTTCTTCATCTGTACAGTGCATTGAACAGAGTGTTGAAAAGAATATCACTGCCTCACTTAAATGTGCTTTATACTGCTGCCTATTACAGCACTGCATTTCCAAAAATACCAGTCTGGAGATATTGTTTCTGGTGGTTATATGAGTCAACCCTATGGTCCATTAGTTATAGTTTTGTCTGTTTTTTTTCTTTAAAACCTCTGGTATAAGATATAAAGAACCCTTATGATAAGCAGGAAAATCCTGATTAATTTAATTGTCAAGGTATGGTACTTTTATCAATTCAAAATATTTCTCCATAAATGCTTTGGTAATGTCTTTTGAGCGACAATGGTTTTGTTAAAAGTTTTGGGGGGAAAAAAAGTTTAGAGTTCCATGTTATGCAAGTTCTTTTAAAGCACTGCAATAACATGAAGTTTTATTTTTATATAAACGAAGCTTATTTACATAGAGAATTCTATGTTAAATTCTATGAAAACTCACACAGCTGTAGCAGCTTTCTTTGTTTTAAAAATTAAAAGTAAGATCAAGGAATTTTCACTATAAAGCTAGATTTTCTGAGCAATTATGATGAACTACCAATTCACTTTATTTGTTCTTTCTATAGAAATATGGATTAGGACTGCAGACTTGGAGCACACTACTCTGTTGTCACAGGACTCACAAAGGGCACCTCTGAATACTCAAATTCAGTCTCAGGCAGCACAGAATCCTTCAGCACCTCCTATGCCACACCTTTCAAAGCTGCCTTTGAAAGACTGGTCTGAAAAAAAAATAGGAGTGGGATGTTTTCTGGTCTCCTCTATTCCTCCCAATCACCTGCAAGCTGCCCTGAACTGAGGCAGACTGTCCAGTCAGACAAGAGCACTCTCCCAACAGAATGTGCTTGAAGGACACCTCTACAACATGTCCCCTCGTGTGCTCTGAATGCCCCAGCACTGCTGAGCAGTCACATCCATGTTTCACACAGAAGCAGCCTCTTGTTGCCTGGTTAAGCAGGTTTTGTCTTCTTTTTTTATCATTTCCTTTGTCCAAATGACTTATTCTCTTCTTCATATGACTGTGGGTTGTGGGTGCAGTTTGGAATATCAAGCATTTATTCAAATAGTAAGCCTTAGACTCCAAATTTTGAAAATATTAAATTCTGCCATTTTAGTTTTAAATTAAACCCTGGAATCTCACAGGGTTTAAACCCTGCTCTTTAAGCAAAAGTTGAAGGGATGCATGGAGCTGGTGTTCAAATCCGTAACAAACACAGGGCGTTTCCTCCTTAAAAAGCTGATCCAGCTGTTTAGCTGGCTCTCCAGTCATCCATTCACTCCATTAAAGTCTCCTCCACTGTTAACAGCATCTCCAGCAAAGTTGCAATGCTGTGTTTTTAAGCTGGGAATTTCATAGTTTCTCTCACCTCTGCCAACTAACTTGTCAGCCTCTAGTTCAGAAGGAACATGAAAAATTACTTTCTTGCAAGCTTCACAGCACAAACTCAGCACCTAGAAAACAAATGAAGAAATCAGGGAAAAAACCCACATAATTACATGGTATTTTGAACTAGACACTGATGCTGACTTTGGTTGGTTTGTTTGTTTGTTATGACAAGCAAGCGAAACAGCACTGAAAGAACTCCTCCCTAAAAATTCAGGTACTGTGCAGCACAGTGCACAAAATTTCAAACTGGAAACAAGATCTGACTACTGCTCCTGTATTTGTCCAGGGGTTGTGTTTAGTTTTGGGGGTTTTTTTTCTAAAATCACTGCACCACTGGCATTAACAGCTAGAGTTCCCTTTGACTAGAGGATTTTGCCTGCACTCCTACTTCAGCAGAGATACGATGAAATACATCTTCACTGTGCGCTCCCTCTTACAGCATTCCCGGCCAGTTCAGATCCCAGGTCTCTAAGTATTAAGGTTTAATGCATGAACACTCAGTTTGGCAGAATTGTGGCAATGCTGAACATTAAAGGGACAAGTGTCTCATTAAAACCACATGACGACACTTGCACTTATATAGCACTTTGCATCTTAAAAGTGCATTCTCAACAAACTAATTAAACGTAGCTTCAGCAATTAGATATGTCATAAATAAAATGTCGTGTATCACAGCAGTCCACTCCCATATAACAAGTTACAAAATAGGGTCCTCCTAAAAATTCAAATGAGTAGTAGATAACCAGACCTTTTTCTAAAAAGAATCACATAGAGGTACAAAGATTTTCCTCAGCACAGAGCAAGCGAATCCTGATCTCAGATTATATGTGTGTGTTTGTGCCTAGTTTCTATCTCTATGTTTAAAACTGTAATCCAAAAATCACACAGACAATTAAACAAAGACATAGAAAAGTGTAAACAAATCTATCCACCCTTTTATGTGCATTTACTCTTTCAGGATGAAAGTCTAGCAAAAAAGGAAAAACATTTTTATTTTGCACATACCTTTAGGATTAAAGGTATAACGAAGTAAACAGCTAATGGAAATCCTGAAAATTACTTCTGATGCTTATTAAGAAAATATTTAAATAAAAATACTTTAAGCTCTGAAAGACATTAGGACCCTTTAGAAAAAAAATGCTGTGTCTGCGCCATAAAAGCTCTTAATATAGTTCCTTATGTATATATACACAGATTTAAAAATTGCCTATATACAAATAACTTAAACATCTCTGCTTATGTATTAGTCGGCTTTCCTTATTAACAGCACTTAATACAACACTCTCTTCTGAAAGACATCGCACTAATTTTTAAGTTATTGAAATCACAACATCTTTTTACACAATATGACATCTAATTTTTAAATAGTTATGCCAAGCCCAGTCTGATGTCAGCACGAAAAAAACTATTGAGGAGTTAAACAAAAGTAAGTGGTAGTTATTCATGGACATCCAGGCATAAGGAAACATCAGGTAAAAAAAAGTTGTGATGTCCTTTCACTTTAGACAAAGAAGAAACTTCAGGATTTTTTTTCTTTGTGTGTTGTTTGGTTTTTTCTGCTTGACAGAAGAACTTTTTCCTTTTTTTTAATTAGATATATGAATAAATGTGATGGCATTTCTTTCAGTTTTACTTTAATATCCTGGCAAAGGCAGGCACACAGTGTCTGAAATAGTAACATTATCATTAAAATGTGCATATATAATTAATATTAAAATAATAAATTCAGTGCTTCAACACTACCAAATGTTTTCCTTTCACAGGCTCAACCGACCATCTGACCTCTTTTTGTGAATGAAATGTTAATAGGGAGGAAAGGGGCTAGGAAACAATAGAAAAATCACTCTTACTCATCTACTATAAATTTAAAAAGATAAAAACGTGAGAGAGAACTACCCTGTTCTGCCCGCTCCCTTCTGGAGCTGATAATTATGCACAAATACAATAAACTGAATGTAAGGGAAATCACTGAAAAGTGTTTCATGCACAACTAACTCTTTTAGAGGAGCCCAACACGCTCCACACAATCCACAATTGTGGCACAATCCTTCCCACGGAAAAAGGAGAACCAGGTGGGGAGAGGCAAAGTGGGAGATTTAAATAAAATGGACTGCGGTATTTTTTTTCTTTCTATGAATATCCAGCAGCAGCATCAGCGACCCAAGCGTGTGCCCGCCGCGTAACCTCACGGGAGGCTCCAAAAGCCGCCCGACCACCTGTCCCAAGGCAAGCTGCGCATCCCGTTGGATTGCTGCCCGCGCCGAAGCCCCCCGAGGTAAGCCCCCCGAGGTGAGCCCCGCGGCCGCGCAGCCTCCGCGCTGCTCTGCGCCCCTCGCAAGGGCCCCGCCGAGGAGAAACCCGACTTGGAGCCAAGAGCCAGGCAGAGATCACCCGCTCGGATGTCTCCCCCGTGCGCTGCGCACCCGCGGCGTAGCAGGAACAGCGCGGAGGAGCGACGCGACCAGGTACGTGAGCGGCCGACGAGCTCCGCTGCGCTCCCCCCGGCGCCCACCCACTCATCCCACTCATCCCAGTGATCCCGCTCCCTCCCTCCCTCCCTCACTCACCAAGAGGCCGAGGACCAGGCGGGGGGCAGCGGGGGCCATGGTGCGCGGGGCTGGGCGGGAAGGGGGGAGCCGCCGCCGTCGGTGCTGCCACGGCGGGCGAGGGAGCGAGCGCGAAGTGGCGGCGGAGGTGGCGGCGCGACTCCGCGGGAGCGCGGCTCTGCTGTCCCCTCCCGTCTGCCACAGGAGCCGGCCGGTGGGGAGGGTGGGACCGCGCGCGGCAGCGGCGACTTTAATTACTGCCTTTTTTTTTTTTTCCGCCTTTTGGGTAATGCCCGTCCCGGGCACGGCGCTGGAACACCCCGCCCGCTCGCCGCCCACCTCCGCGGCGAGGCGCTGCCCGTCCCCTCCCCTCGCTACCCCGCCCCGCCGCGGCGCCGGCTGCGCGCAGAGCCGCGCGGAGCCGCGCCCGGGACAGCTCTGCCCCCGCCCCGGCGTGCCGCTCCCGGGCGCGGCACCCTCGCCTCCCCTCCCTTCTCCCTGCCCTTCCCTTGCCTTCCCTTCCCCTGAGGGCCGCGCTCCGCGGGGCGCAGGTTCCGCACGGGCGGGTCCCGTCCCGTCGGGGCGGTGCCGGCCGGCGGCCGCCATGGCAGGACAAAGTACCCTGCGCTCAGAGCCAAAGTTTAGGATTTTCGGCCGGGTTTCTTCTTTTCGGGACGATTGTGCTGATCTGTGTGAAGCCACGCGTGCTCGCCTGTGGCTTCTGGGTTTCGAAGTGGCTTCAGGTGAATTAAAGCCGAAATGACAGTGACAAACCCGGAGACGAGGGTCGCACACGCAGGAGGTCGGCTTTCCATGGGACCAGCCTGCGCTCAAAAGACCTTTCAGCCTCAAGCAAGGAGTGGTGTTTCTATTGCCGGCTACATTTTATTCCACGTTTTGCTTCAGAAACAATTATTATTGAGTTGTAGCCAGTCCCAAAGCACGCCAAAAAGGAGACCAAGTAGATTGCACTGTTTGTTTACATTCGTGTGCATTGAAATTCACAGTTCAGGAGCAAAAATTCCGAGAAATAAACCTGTTTTTTACAAGTTCAAGCTAATAAGGAGGGATCAGTTGAATCTGATAGCATGAGATGTTCACTGCTGGAGGTCACCATTAGCGATTGTAGGTGGCAAGAAGGTAGGGAGGGGTAAAATCATCGGTAGTGATAGTGGTATGTGCAGGTTTGTAAGGGCATGAAAATGCTGGAATGCCTGAAAAGCATGGCCATGTCCCCCCTCTAGTCAGGTGGGCATCCACAGAGGTGTGTGAGCAGCTGGTTACGCACCAGCGCGCTGCGGGCACAGGGCACTCTGTAGGGTAACCTGTGGTAACCCGTGATAACCTGTGATAACATTCGCAGCTATGTGCTGCAGTACTCCATGGCATGTTGGTGGTGTAGGATGGCTCTGCTGATGGTTGCACCCTAAACATAACAATATTGCACTAATTCCATTATACAGACTGAGTGGGAGCAGAGGAAAAAGGGCTGTAACACTTCTTTTTTCATTTGAACTGGTAAAGCAAGATTTGTCTTAAGAAGCAAACTCACAGTGGCTGCCCCACTTGAAGTGTTCAGATAAGCACAAAATAAGAGCCCTCAGCCCCCTGCAGCCCCCTGCAGCTGCACCAGACCCTCCACTTTGTCTTGGTGAGGTTTCCAGCCTGGTGAGAAGCACAGGGCCAAATTTCTGACTGTTTTAATTCATTATGCTCCATTCAAGCACATGTGGACATAGAAAGGGAATGAATTGTCTGGACCTGCAATAATTTCCATCCAAACCTAATAACTCAGAATATTTACCTTGTGGTCAAAACTTCATTTTTGAGCTTTTGAATTCTTTGCTTAGTGTCAGTGTGGAGCAAACCCACATCTGTCAGAATAGGTGCTGAGATTGGGTTGACCCAGACTGTCTATTCCAAAGCCCTAATTAACAATCTTAAAATTCTGGCCTGGCTTCGTACCACTCGTGTTTTCCTCCTCCTACATGCTGTTCAGTATTTGCAGTAACACACTGGACCCCTACACTGAATGTGATGCTGCTGCTGTGGTTGAGAAAGCACGAATTAAGGGAAGACAGGGCATATGCTGGAAGGAGAGATGTAGACAAGAATAATAATGAGATAGGATTGTGGTACTCTCAGCCCAAGGCTGCCTAGTTCTGACTTTTTCTGGCTGTTGGCTAACAGCCAGAGCTGGAGAAAGCACACTGGGCTAGAGAGGCCATCGACTTAGACACAGCTTGGTTGGTCTCTCGTGTGCTCCTGTGCTACCATGAGTTCCTCCCAGAAAATCTTGGGTCTTCCTTAATGTCAGTTGCATCAAAATCACTCAGCTGTTCAAAAATCCAGTTGGAAATTCCACCTGAGTAAATGCCTTTTAGTCACAGCACTTTTTTTAGAGTCATTCACGCCTTCCTCATCACCAGGAAGCATTTGTACAGCAGAGAGGTATTTGACAATGGGCTGTCCTGCCCATCAGAAGAGTTGTATTGTGTAACTGGAGTAAATCCCTGCCCCATGAGCTGTGTGTCCGTGAGCTTACACACCAATTTCAAGGCTTTGGTTTGATCATGAGCAATCTCTCATAGCTGGAGCTCTGAATTAACCTTCTTCCCACACCATGCTTTTGACCATAGGTGTGCATGGATAGGTTTATAAGTTTCTGCGAGTGCATTCTTAGGTCTAGAGTCAAGCAACAAGAGTGTGAGGGGGAAAGCATCCCTTTGTTTCATGCTATTTTGGGCACAGAGACCCTACCAATTTCCACAACAGAATCACATAATTGCAGAATGAATCTTCCAACAGTTTCACTTAAAACTCTGACAGCACTGGTAAGCATTATAATCATGCGGGAAAAGTTTTAACAAAAAAATCTTACTTGTTATTTGATTATCTTGGAGACCAGTTAGTTTAGGGATTATTAAAGGTTGGGCTTGGTGAGCATGTAAAGACATAAGTCATAAGACATATTGGAGGAGAGTTAGCATGACCATCATAGAGGGCAGTTACATCTCAAAAATCAACCAGAGTGTAAGACTGGATTCAATACACAAATTGCTAAGTTTCACCTGTTCAGTGCAGGAGTTTCATCCAAGAGCCTGATAAAGCCTATCTCCAAAAAATATCCTAAATTAAAATTGCAATAGAAGTTTTTCTGTGACCATAAGTGGTTTTAAATGGGGAAAAGAAGAATTATGTAAGTTGTGTTGTAGGGGAGGTTGTCAGCTGGACCTGACCATCTTTTCACAAAGGATGTGTGAAAGGAGATTAGTAGTAACACAGTAACAATGGAGAATTAGTCTAATTCATCACAGCCATATTTAATACTGACTACCCAAAGTAAAACAAAAATGTTACCATGTTTCACTCAAAGGTGAGTGAAAAGATGCTAAATTGAAACCTAGAATTTCAAATTAATATAGTAATGGAACTAATGTGATGCGAATAGATTGGCAGGCTCTAGCCTTGCTGCTACTTAGCTGAGAACAAATTTTAAATAGTTCTCAGCAAATATCTTGAGCTCAGTGACTAATGTCAATCAAAAGGAAATAAACCAACATAATTCTTTTGAAAGAAACAACATAAACCTTTTCATGTTTAATGTTATATTCTCTGTGGCCACAGGTACCTCCATATATTAAAAAGGATATTTTTGCAATTCTGTTAAGCTGTTTCTAAAAGGAGCAGTAGAAGCAAAAGCAGTACCAAGAAAAGCAACAAGAAAGGATTGTAGCTGTGAAGACTAAGTGGACTGGATTCTTGAGCTTGGAAAAAAGGAGTATGTTAGAGGTATACACAATTGGTAACAATGCAGAGAAGGCAAGCTGGGAAGGACTGCATACTTTCTCATAATCTAAATATCAGAATAATTAGATCTTGGATATTAAAAGCAGTTTCCCCTTTCATTCAGAAAGTTCTAAAATACTAATGGTTGGAAGCTGGAAGAGATTATGTATATTTTTTTACAGGCAGGAGGGATAATTCAATAATTTATGATTTCCACTCTTTTTCTGTAAAATCAGCTACTTTCTACTGCTGAGATAGCAAGCTATTGAGATAGAATGGCAAACCAGTCCTTACTGCTTCCTTTGATAGTTCAGAGTACTTTTCTGTCTGGCTGTGCTCACTACACATGAAGCAACATATCACCAATAAAGAGTTTGGAAAACATGGAAGCCACTTCTCCCTGAGCAGCAGGATGGTGCAACCTTTGTTGGTCGAGTAACCAAGAACCTGCAGCCAGATGTTTATGTTGGATCACATCCTTGGATGTGAAATTTGCTTCCTTGGTAGGCCACCTCAGAAGACATAGGCACAGCATATATTTTGGTCAGGGGTTTCTGTTCCTGTGCATTGTTAATAAAATGTGCAAAATGTGCCTAATTTAGGTCAGGCATACTAATTACCTTAAGAGTACCTGAACAATAAACAACAATGACCCTTACTGAGAAACTAATTAGCTTTGAAAATTTGGCTTTCTTAATCATCAAAGAAGGTGGGTTAAAGCTCATCTTTAATTTAGAGAATAATTATTATCAGTGGTCTGAAGCTTTCCACATTACTCATTCCCACATGAGGTTTGGATTGAATAAGGCACTGGAGCCTATAGCCTCGTACTTTTGCACGTCTGTTTTTCTCATATTAAAATGCATGCATACTCTGAAATTTAAGATAAAATCTCCAATTTTGAAACTGTTTTCATTTAAATGCTTATCCAAATTTTTATTTATATCAGTTTTACATTACAGAATAATAAAATGCATCCTCTGTACTTAAGCTAGCTTTTCTTGTTTGCCCTTATTAATTCTCATTATTATTCTTATATGAAAACCACTCTTTGGCTAGCAAAAGGTGTACTTTTCATGATCTGAGTGTACCTGTTGTCACAGCAGATCTTGATTTTCATGTGCTTTTTTCAAAGGGGAAATAATCAGGTATTTCATTGAGCAATTTCAAACAAATGCTAGGTAATTTCCTTCTTTGCCATTTAAGTATATGCACCTCCAGATCTTTATATAAAAAGCTTTTATGAATTTAAACATTTTATTCAATAGTTCTTGTTTTATTAAAATAATTTTAAATACAGATAATGAATCTTTAAAATAAATTGAAATAGTTTTTTTAAAACCGCATGGGCATTTTTAACACTTGGTTGAAAAAGTAAAAATCCCAGTAAAAATCCAGGAAAATTGTTGCTGCTATATCAGTTTATTTGGAAGTGAAGATCCACAATTTTCTACCTCTAAGTGACAATGAAGGAAATATTATAGGCGAGGGGTTTTGCCACGTTCAAGCCAAAACCAAGAGCAAAAGCAAGAAAAAAGCTCATATGAAAAGTAGCTTTTTTCAAAACTCATTCAAATATTTCGTCCAAATCAAAACATTTTACAAGGAAGTGGTTGGTGGTGAAATGTCATAAGATTAACTAATGAAAAAATTGAGTAGTAGAAGGCAAAATATGTCTTGTAGGTAAGAAAGTAGTGCAGCTTTTTTTTTCTGTTTAACAAGTGTTTAGCCAACTGATCTTCACTATTACCAAAATATAAGTGATTATTTTCTGCAAGTGTAGACACTTGGTCCTGAGTTGCAGGAAAAAGCATTAACAGCTTCCAATGTGGAAACCCCTCATGGTAAAGGAATTTTTGTTTATCTGAAAACCTCAGGTCATTACTCAGGGGCGTTTGAAAAGCAACTGGAATCTCCAAACTGATTAGGAAAGGAAGAAGGGGGATGCAAAATTGAAAGCAGAATCATGCTTCTGTGTGAATGTAGGAATTTACACTGTGAAAATTCTGCATGCATCTCAGAAAGCACCTTCAGAAGGCAGAGAATCTATCAAGAAAAGAACTAAAAAGTGGTTTTCATACAATGAAACTAAATCCAGAATCAACAATGGAAGGCAGTGGGTAGTAGGTTAGATAGGTGAGGAAAAGGACTATGACAGGGAATTGCAATGTAAGGAATGACATATGGAATAGGGAATATTTAATCACAGTTTCTTGTAAGCTGAGAATTTAAAAGTTGTCAAGGGGAATGCCAAGGCAATAAGATAAAAACAAGTAAAAGCAGGTATGTTTATTTTTATAGTAAATAATCATATGGTGCACTTTAGTACTATCTTATTATAGAGGAAAGAAGCATAAATATGTCAGAAAAATGATCAGAAAAAATAGCACAAGATGTCCTCATCAGTGATTGCTAAAGACACAGTCCTGAGTGCTTGACTGTGGAAATCCCTAAACACTGATTGGCAGAGTTGAAGAGAATACTGGGAAAAGACAGTGCACACATGCTTTGTTTCTTATACTATCAGTTTTCTATTTCTATTCTGTCAGAGATAGTGTAAATGAGTGACCTTCAAAAGGGTGTGGTAAAGCAGATTAATTTTATTTTTCTCTCATAATGTCTGTCTGTTGTATTTTCCTAGGCATCTAGCAGAGGTGAGGGCATTAAATGTTATGAGACAAATGTTTTCGTGCCTCTTATAAAACACATTTGGTACATTTGAAATCTTGAATTAGTTCTGTATCATGCTTTCATCTCCATCTTTTCTAGTTACATATATATAAATGAAAAACAGAATGACAGCAGCTTGTCAAATACTTTGAAACCGGATGTATTTGTTCTGCACAGCTTTATTTTGTCTCACATCAAAGATGCATAATAAAATTGCATAGGAGGGGCTGATACAGGAGTTGCTTGAGTGTTACTCATCATACCTTTTTTCATGTACTATCTTTATTAATCCTATGACTCCTTTTTACTCACAACAGGTGCCAAAGCTGAAGCTTCCCATAGTCATATTCCTAATATGTAAGAGAAAAATTAGATATTAAACTGAAAGAAGATGTTGTCTTTAAAGAAGCCAAGAGCATTCCCTAACACATTTTATAATCTGAAAAACAGAGTTGTATATGTGCTAGAAGACTCTTAGAAACTATGAGAGAAATACACAGATTTCCTGGACATGGTTTTGATTAAAAAACCAAAAAAATCTAATAGGTTACAGTATTAGTTATACCACAACAGCAGCTTAGATGTTCGTGGAGAAAATACCAGACAAATTTCTTTAATAAGAAAAAAATTATAACCACCATGTTACATTTACTTTAAAAGCCATGAATCTTAATTCAAGAGTTTGGACTGAGCTGAGAGAAAAGTATTTTGAGACAGCATTCTTGGAATGAGCAAGCACAGATAGGTTCAAAACTCCCACAAGAGATTCAAGCACAGGGTAGACAAAGATTAGTAATAATTAAAGCTTCCACATTTTGAGGCAATAAAAGCAACAAAGAGGCACTCGTGGACTAAAATGCAAATGACCTATGGAATCACAGGAAGAGAAAATTTCAGTAAACTGGGGTGGAGTTTTAAGCAGCAGTACGTAGAAAAGAAAGAACTATGGGGCTGCCTGGACCACTAAACACCTCAAACAGGACATAGTAGGTGATCAGGGAATTTACTGAAATGAGATTTTCTATCAGTGTGTAGGTCAGAAAAACAGAGTCAAAAGGGCAAGATATCTATCTGGGCTAGATCCTTCAAAGAAACAAAACAAAAATATAAGATTTCTAACCACAGTACTATAGAAATAATATGAAGGGGACAAGTGGGGTCATATGCTCAGAATCCGAGATTAGGGGACATTGAATGTCACATATCTTAATACTTTGCCCCAGTTTTAATTGAAGAAATTATATATATGACTAAGAAAAGATTATCCAACAGGAATAGGAAATGGAAATTATAACATCCATGGTGAGTTCAAAAATAAGCAGGTATTGTGTGAAACCTGAACAGCCTGGATAATGTCCCGTGAGTTACTTTATTGCTTCCCATTAGAAACTAGTAAGGGTGATACATGTATCTGGTAATGTAGAGTGGAATATCCAAAATAATTCCTCATTTGTCTTTAATAAAATATGCAGGTTTTGTATGGAAGAGTAACCAAGAACATGAAGTTTAAATAAGATAAATTCAATAAGATTTTGGCAAAAGTAGATTGTATCATGTTATAGTACATCTTTCTTTTATATCCTTCAGGTAGGATCAATGAATTCAATATAATAGTCTGTTTCAGTTAAGCAGTGGCTCAAAGGAATTAAAATTGATATCAAAGGAAAGGAAAAGAAAGTGGAAGTTAAAACAAGGACTATGGGATGATTAGCGTGGTAGCTGAAGAGAAGATTACAATGATAAGAGAATTTTCCAGACAGATAGAGGCTAGAAATTATATTTTCCAAGTTCCAGTCTTAGAACAAGTTCTGCTTAATATCATTATTTACAACACTGCTTAAAAAAAATGGCTTTAATAAACCATGGTGTGGATGATGTAACACTGGAAAAATTTAGCCAATGTTGACAGGAACAGGTGGACTGCACATTGTGAATGGGAATTAAAAATGTAGGATAAAATAGCATAATAGAAAGTAAAGCATATAGAAGCTAAATCTAGAAGTTTTAGTTTAAATTGAAGGCTTAACTGGAGCTGGCACTTAAAGAGAGGGAACTGCGTTTACTGGAAGGTTACAGGAGAACTTTCAGTAAAGATTGAGGAATTTTGGCATTACAGTGCATAGTATTAGCGAGATGTTCCATGCTTATAAAATAATATAAATTTGGATCAAAAAGAAATAAAGACTAATATAGTAATAGGAAGAGGTATTTTAGAAAGTTTAAAAGGCTTTTTAAGCTATCAAGGTAGACGTTTTAGAGAAGATATGTTTATTCTTTAAAATTCACCTGGATAATCTCCAGAGATGGAATGATTTTTAGGCATAATGAAAAGGCATTGTATATCTAAAAGGCATTGTACATATAAAGTCTGTAACTATTTAAAGAGGGAAACCCTGTATGTGCTTTTCAAATGAAGTGGTAGGCAAGAAACCCTCATTGTTTGAAAATTATGCCTGTGAAGTTTATGAGGGTTTTACAGACTCATACTTGCTTTTAAAATGCTGGAAATATTTATTGCAGTGTCTTTTATTGAACTCAGCTTATCCCATGGATAATGGATTCACTTAGTTTGTACATAAGCCAGGAAAGAATTTTTACAAGTTTTGATGCATAGTGTGGACTCCAGGGAAATTTTAATTCCTTTTCTTCCAAGTTTGGGAGGTATCAAAGACAGGGAACAGCAAGGGATAAGATATTGTCAATCATTGATTTAGAATCAGAAAGTAGCTTATCCTCAGATCCAAGTATCATGAGCCCTTGTTTTGGAAAGCCCTTCCTTTGTTTTGGGATTTTTTTGTTGTTGTTGTTGTTGGGTTTTTGTTTTTTGTTTTTATTTTTGTTTTTTCTCTAGAATGCCTGATATTTTAATTCTTTGGATCAGAATATTTAATAATATTTCACACTCAATTTTTTGGTGACACAGACTAAAGCAACATTCCTTCTCTCCCCAGGGAGAGAGAGCATGCCTCAAGATACAGCTTTTTATTAAAGATCTAAACCTTTTTTAATAAAAAACATGAAGTCTCAGTCCCGTTCTTGAGTTGATGTACAGAGGACAGGTAAATGAACTAGATTTTCTAATGGGTTCTTCTGGAATTAACATTGATTATAGACTGTAATGCCATTCTCCACTGTGATACTGAGAGCTAGCTTGAGTTTACAGCAGAAGTGAGTCTTAATCTCAGTTCTGTACTGCAACTTCCTCATGAATACTGTCTCTAAAAGTCATTTAAGTTTTTCAGGAGTAATTTTGAGATAGGTAATTTTGATCCAGGTATTTGCTAAGCAATTCTTGCTGTGGCAGAGCCTAAGACCATGTAGAGGTCTTAGGCCTCTACATGAGAAGCCTAAGACCATTTTAAGAGGATTTAATGTGAAGAATCTAGATATAAACATCTATTTTAATAGTTCTGATCACAATATATGTGACAACTATTTTAAAAATAATGAAATATCCTTGCTGGAACACAGCAAAAGGCAAAAGTGCCAGTCTGATATTGAATGCTGGCCAAAATAACTATTGTTTCACTCCAATTAATGAATCAAACACAATTTGTTAAGGCAAATGAGGACTCTAGTTTAAAGTTGCATGGTATTATTTTTTCCTGGAGAAAGATTTGGCTAAGTTCCTAATACATTTCTCTATCATTCAGACAGGTTTCTGTTGAAGACAGAGCTGTAGTTTATGTGCATTTCATGGAACTGTAGACATGTTCCTCTCTTCTCCCTCCTCTCTTTCCTACAGCATCAGGTAAAAACTTTTTCTGGAACATGAATCTTCCTAGAAGGGGAACTCCCTGAGACAACTTTCTGTATTTTTATTTATAACAGTAATATAAGGAAAAACTCAGGAATTGCCAATGAGAATAAAAGCCAGAACAAAAATTAGTCACAATCATTTGGGATTCTATGTGAAAACACAGAATTACACAAGAATATCTTTCTCTCCTTTCTTTTTCTGTGCAAATTTATTATTTAGGTTCATCTAATTAAGAAAATAGTTATTTTAACAAATGGAAGCATGAATTTAACAAATTTTAAGTATGCCTGTAAACTTTAATTTTCTTATAATCAATAAGAAAATCTTTAATACTCTAGAGAAAACAGTATTTTGGTGATGTTTATTTACTACATCTTCTACTGCTACATGTAGTACTGCTATGTCTGATCTGCTTCCTTGCTCTGCTGCCTCCAAATATCCTAGGCAAAGGTATTTATACTGTGTTAGAGGAAATATGCAAATAGTATAAAGAAAATTAAAAATGTATACACAAATGTAATCTTCAGCTAATGAAGTGTCCTTGAATGTGGCCTTCTCTGGGAACAACATAAAACCCAAGGGCTTACTCTTTTTTTTTTTTTTTTTTTTTTCTTCCCTGAGGATTATTGAAATTTACAGATATGAATGATTTTTGAGAATTACAACATTTTATAAATCTCTTTGCAGGGCAATGGGAATTGCAAAAGGGCAGTAATGTCTCTTGTGAATGAGGAAAAGGTAATTGTTATTCTCAAGGAGAAGAAAAGAAGGGAACAGAAAAATTTAAAACACAGTTTCCAGTGTTGTGCTACTGGAATAAAAATAGTGATCCTTTATTTCACAGTTTTGACAAATTGCAAAATGTTCCTTCCTTTTTAATTTTCTTTTTCTTTAAGCTCATGTGAACTTCTGTAAATGTGGATTACTGTGATTAGGCAAATTCAGTTAGTGCAAATAGGAATGTCAATGAAATGCCAATGACATATTTGTTGTAATCAAATGGAGCTTCTGTGAGTACAATTAAAAGACACAATGGTACCAATACATGTGACAGGTTAAAATACAGGTGGTACTTTGACTTTCTTACTGTTACTGTTCTCTGTGCATCTAGAATTGTTACCAAAAGTAATGGAGAAGGTTTGCAAAATACATACTGTTTCACTAAATATGGGATGAAATAATCTGGGCTTTCCTAGAGTACCAATTAGGTGATGACTAGATGAGATGAACACTCTGTTTCTTTTTTTCTGTTCAGAAGTAAACACTCATGATCAAACTCATATGAACCAGTGTGACAAGTTTAAGGGGAAAGTGCTTCAGAGAGTTTTTCTTTATTACCTTCTTAATTTAAACCCATAATAGTAAAAACATACTCTCTTTAAATGGTACTATGGATAGTTTCCTTCTGTGCTCAGAAATTAACTTTTTAAGCAAAAATTTATTCTTTGATCTCCCTAATGCTACTGCACTATCCACAATATACAAAAATTGTATATCTGATTAGCTAATGTTTCTAAAAGAACATTTCCCAATTAGATTGTTTACATTTGGATTCTCCTCAGTTCTCTGTGGCCAGTAAGTTTGTTTACATTTGGATCCTTCTCAGTATTCTGTGGCCAGTAAAGAACAAAAGCAATTAAAATATTTAGAGAGATTACTTCTTTTCAAACAAAAGAAACTGTTTGTATTATTGATTTAAGACAGATGAGCTGATAATATATCCTTTTAGGTTTACTGACCTTAAATTGAATGATTTGGTGTCAGGTATAACCAGTGACATCTGTACTTTTAGAACTAGTGTAAGTCTCTACGGTTATTTCTGTATATGTTTACCTAACTCTTTAATTGATTTCAGCATTGCAAAGCAGGGTTTGCCAGGACTGGTACTAGTCCTGTATATGTGATCAACACTAGTCTGACAAAGGGTGCAGCCTGAAAAAACCAGGATGGATGTATACCTTCCACACAGCACACATTCTGCAAGGCCAGCTATGACCTCAACCAAGAATCATCCGTCAGGAAGACGGGAAATGAAAGCTGCTAGGCTGAATTGTATCGAAATGTAAAATTCTTTATCCTTATGTATATGTCTTAAACATTATTTAAGGAAATGCAGAAATTGTTCAGAAGCTACGACAACACTGGCATTTGTATTCAGAGTCAATGAAATGGAGTCTTGAGTGTACCTTCTTAGAGATTTCTGTTAGGGTGTATTGTGTTGTGCAGCTTACTTGGAAGGTCATGCAATGTCCTTGCTGACATACCTGCAGCTGGATGGGTGACTTCACTGCTGGTTAGGGTATATTGATCTCCTGCCAAATTTTGCTACACACAGGAACACATATAGCATATTTCTTACTCCTGATTTTCTTTCAAATTACATTTATTCCTAAGCTTTACAAATGCTTATTGCACAGCTGGCTATAGGATAGAGCAAAATAAACAGGTACATAGGGTGGCAAACTTCTGGGACAGTGTTAAACTCTTTGTAAGAGCCAGAGGAAGTGGATGACTATACAGACCTGTCTACCTGAAGCTGGTTTCAGCTCCTTCTTGCAACAGCTGCTGCATCTTGCTCTGCTCATCTCTCAGGCTTTATCTGAAGGTCAGCAGCCCCCTTGTGTCCCTGAGCCTCCAGCCCAGCCTCATCCTTCCCTCTTTCCCATGGCAGGAGCAGATGTGCTTGGCACACGAGATGGCACCAAGTGTGGGAGGATAACGCCTATAACCCTTCAACAAAACTCTGTATGGGAGGTTGTGTTGGCTGCTATCTGTGATTATTGCATCAAATCAGCTTGTAAGTGGAGTTTTTTTCAAGGAAAAAAGTGGGAAAGGAATTCTGGACCCTTTTGACACTCTATGGCCTTCTGAAAGCTCCATGGCCTGTCTAAGTCCTCTCCCCATCTTCTGGGAGAGGAAAGCCTGGAAAGTCGCTGAGCTCTCACAGCCCCCATAATCCCCACAGGCCTTTCCTGTTTCCTCCTGTGCTGGTTCCCTAGGGTTTCCTGAGGCCCTCTAAACCCTCCTACCTCAGCAGATATACAGTGCCTATTTCAGCTCCCAGATTCCTCCATCCCAACTCACTCGCATGCGAAATGCCCTTTGCCACCATCTCATTTTGCCTACATTGTTGAGGTGCCTCAAGACACTTCTGAGATTATTTTTGAGATATACATGCCCAGAAACTTGTTGCTACCCAGTCTTTATCCTACCATAACTCAGACAAATAATTATGTCAAAACAGCTTTCATAAAACTATGAATCATTTATTTTCTTCCCAGTCACGTGAAATTGAAATTCGCTGAAAATATGAGAAGCTTTTAACTGGTGTGTGTTGCTTTGAAAGATTGTCCAAGAGTCTTTCTTCTGAAGTTAAGATACTGAATTCACTGCAAGTCATGAACACGTTGTCCCAAATTCCCTCACTCCTCTGTAGAGTAAGATGGTCCCTATGTAAAAATGGTTGATGTTGGGGGGGATTCACCTGTGGGAGATGTTCACCTCTACTCTCACTCACTACTTGTCTGGGGATCCCGGTTTATTGTCCCATATTAGATACTGTAAAATCAAGTAAATATGTCCTTTATTATTTGGGGGAGGGGGAGGCAGTATATAGAATAATAGAGTCTTAAAAAATGAACACATAAACTTTTATTTTTCCTTTTTAGTAATTTATCACTCCTACCTTCCCTGTCACTTTACATGAAAGCATCTTGAACCCAGCTTTAAAATTCTTTAACCTTCTACTACTATTTTTATTGATATCCTTTTATTTTTTCTGGCCCTAACATGTTTGGTTTTAAGTGCTTCATGCATTTCTGTAACAATTTTTTCAGGAATGGAATACCCTTATAAAATTAGTTGTGGCATCTGAGACCAACTTCCAATTAATAAAGACTAGGGAAAACACCCCCGAAGGCTTTTCAATTTTTCTTCTTTATGTACTATATCTTGAAAATAATAATTTAAAAATCACATTAAAATCAAAGGTGCCTATTTGTGAGAAAAACAGAGTTAGGCTGCACCTAACAATGTCGTGCTATATCATGTCAATTACTGAACCTATATCCTGTCATTTACAGAACCACAAAATCACAGAATGACTGAGGTTGGGAGACACCTCTGGAGATCATTTTATCCAAACCTTGTATTCAGAGCAGGGCCAGCTGGAGCAGGTTTCTCAGGACTGTGGCCTGGATTTTGAATATTTCTAATGAAGGAGGCTCTATCAACTCTGGGCAACCTCTGCCAACGTTTGAGTACTCTCATAGTAAAAAAGCTTTTGCTTTCACTTAAGTGAAATTTGCTGCGTTTAATTTTTTCATTGTCCCTTGTATCACTGAGAACAGCCTGGGTCCATTTCCTTTGTTCCAACCATCAGGTGTTTATGCCCATTGGCAAAATCCCACTTGAGACTTCTCCAGACTCAGAAGTCACAATTCTCTCACCTCTGAGTGCATGTCAGAGTCAGATGCTCCCAGATATTAATCGCTTGTGTAGCCCTTTGCTGGACTCTCTGCCTCTGCCCCCATTCCATCTGGATGGTGCCATGACCCTCTTGTGTATCAGCTCCTCCTCTGATTTGGATCCTCTGTAAATTTTCAGAGGATCCACACTCTGTCCTATCTATGACTTTGTCACACTCTCCAGGTCACTAATGAGGATGTTTAGCAGTATCAGATCCCTCAGTGCCAGCCTGAGGTACCCCAGTACTGCCTGGCCTTCAGCTGGGCTTCGCATCTGATTGCATCCCTTTGAGCCCAGAAGTTGAGCTAGTTCTCAATCTACCTCACTGTCCTCTTATCCAGCCCATACTTCAGTGTTTCATCTAAGGGTGTTATGGGAAACAGGGTCAAAAACCTTGCTAAAATTAAAGCAAAAAATATTTCACTGTTTGTTTTTTCCTTGTCCGGCAAGGTAGTCGCTTCATCAGGTATGTCAGACAGGATGTCTCTCATAAATCCATGCTGACTCCTTCCAGTCACATTCTTATCTTTAATAGGTTTGGGTATGGCTTCCAGGATTACCTGGTCAATCACCTTCCATGGGATTGAGGTGAGCCTTACCAGCCTGTAATCCTCCTGCTTGACCTTCTTGAAGATAGGAATAACATTTGCTTTCTTCCAAGCCTTGGGAGCCTCCCGCAATACCCACAGCCTTTCGAAGATTATCAAGAGTGGCTTTGGAATGTCATTAGCCAGCTCCCTCAGCAGCTGGTGCTGGATCTTTGTATGTTCAGTGTGTTTAAATATTCCTTGACCTGATCCTCCTCCATTGAAGGTAAGCCTTCCTGGCTCCAGACTTTCCCTCTTGTCTCCAGGACGTGGGATTGGTGAAGGCAGGTTTTACCAATAAAAACAGTGACAAAGTGTGGAGTACCTTGGACTTTTTCATGTTGTAGTAGAGAAATTATACAGGAGCAACAACTGAACACAAGTTTCCAATGCTAGCAGTCAACAAAGCAGAGTTAATATGACCCTCAGATAGAATATGGAGATGGGGGGGAAAAGATAGAGAGTTTACATATGTATTCAATTCTGGCAAGAACACTACTTGAACAAAGCACCTAATACTTATGGTAAAGAATTTAAAAGCAATATCTAAAAAGCTGCACTTAGGATTTGAAAATTGGTAGATACTATGTATGCTGAGAGATTGTAAAAGCTCACATGCTAAAAAAAGAGGGGTGAAGGAGTTGGAGACTCGTGCTGCTGAAGACCTTAAACCAAGAGCAGAAACCTTCAATAATTACTTCCTAAGCCTTAAATTATTACACAAGCACAAATTACTGAGCCTATTGGTAGAGGAGTTGACCCAAATGTAGGAAAAGACAAAAGATCAGGTACCATGGCATTTTTTTCTGTTTAAGTTCTCATAATTTCCAGTGGAGATTAACTGTTACATTCTGTGTTCTATATCCATTCTTAGTATACATTCTGTATACTAACCCTAACCCAAGACATTGACCCAAACTGAAATGTCTAATGACAATTGAAGAAAGAACCATTTTTATGCTTGGCATAATTTTAGTATTAGATAACAGCACATTCTCTGGGATATTCAGCTTGGAAAAGAGAAGGCTTTGGGGTGACCTAATTGCATCCTTCCAGTGCCTGAAGGGAGGCTACAAGAAAGATGGAGAGAGACTTTTAACAAGGGCACGTAGTGACAGGATAAGTGGAAATTACTTCCAACTGAAAGACAATAGGTTTCAATTAGATTTTAGGAAAAAATTCTTTACTGTGAGGGGGCTGAGGCACCTGAACAGGTTGTCCAGAGAATTTGTGAATGGCCCCATCCTGGAAGCATTCAAGGCCAGGCTGGATGGGGCTCTGAGTAACCTGGTCTAGTGGAAGGTGTCCCTTTCCATGGAAGGAGGCTTAGAACTAGAGGATCTTTAAGGTCCCTTCCAAAATCAGGCCATTCTGTAATTCTGTGGTTTAACTAGTGAGCTTGGGGGTCCCCAGTGCTTCCTGCAGTCCCGACCTTGTGCTTGTCCCAAGAAATCTATTGTGACCTATTGTCATACAAAGGGTTTTCCACATGCACAAGTTCTCATCCAGTGGAAATCAGGACACAGAGGAGAAGGAGAGAGGGTGCAAACATGGGATGATTTTTTTTTCCACAGGATATGATTGAGGTTCTCTGCTTGATGTTGGGGCACTCCTAAGTCTTACTATATGTGCTAGAATATACATAGAATTTTTGTACTCAAAAAGCTGTTTTCAAATTGCATAACAAGTATGTACATAAGTAACTTCCCATGTTTCACATTGATTATTATTTCCAGGTGACTTACATTTGGTCATTTTTTCCCCATCTGCTTCATAATGCTGCAAAAGAATCTCCAATTATGTGTCCAGCTTAATTAAAAAAAAAAACAAAAAACATTGCCTTGCATTACTAGGGCAAAACTTTGAGCATGGAATTAGATATCTCAGTCTCTACTTCATGCTTTGGTATTCATGAAGAGACACTTCCTACTGTGATAATTTTCATGTTCTATAGAATTTTGTTATGATGTTCTGGTTTGGTGGCTACAGAAACCACAAAAGAAGACCCATTATGATTTCTACATTATGTGGAGTACATCTTGGATAAATTTATAATTCCAGAAGTATTCACTTATTTCTTCATGCTGACTCCATCCCACCTTAAAATCTTGCAGTTATGTCAGTTTAATGTCATAAGGATCTCTCCTGTAAAATCTCAGCATTGTGGCTTGCATTCACGAGAATTGTTAAAACTGACAATAACAGAGTAATTAACAGATGAAACGCTTGTTTAATTAATGCGTTGATCAGATCTTATTTTGTCATGGAAAGAGGAAGCTGACCAGGTCCACCTCATCCACCCTGCGTTAGCGATACATTAATTTAATATCATCACCTTAAGTAGCTTATACACACGCACATACAATTTTCTTCCACTCACTCATGCTCTTTCATGCTATTCAGTTCTACATGCTTTACAAGGATAGGCGTGGTTGTTCCTTTATTTCTCTAATTCCCTCGCCATGGTCTGTTTAAATTATTCCATTTGTAAGCATAGACAAGTTGATACATGCGCGTTAGTTTCGGCACACGTTTAACATTTATTATTTTAGATGTTTTTTGAGATTATAGAGAAAGATGGCTGCAAAGCCAAAACACTTTTCAGTCTAATTAATTTATACCTTTTCTTGTAATCAGTATGGTTCATGTATCTTTTTTCTCTTTCATTTGATCTCTACTTTTGCCTGATACTCAAAGGAATGAACATCTTATTAAAAAAATAAAATTAAACTGGTTTAATTTCCTTTTTTATTGTGTTGCTACAAGAAAAGGATGTCGAAAAGCTTTTATCTTTACATTGTTGCATTGTTGACTACCACAGAATAAAAGAACTTTAGCAAACTATGAGAAAATTAAGCAGACATGTTCAAATCATATTAGAATATCATATACCATTGATAATACTACGTGTACATAAATAACTCTCTCATTGACCTAAGCAGATGCAGCAGACCTGCATTCTTAGGTTGCACAACTGTGTGGACATCATGAACTGTCCATTGCAGGGCAAGCCTTCTTGGATTTTCCACCTTGAAACTTGTTCTAGAATTTTTGCATGAAGAATTAAACTGAACATTAAAACAAATAATTTGTCCTTCAGATTTCAGGTGATATCATAAACCACTATTTTGGTGGATTTCAGTATCAGAAATATGGTGATGGCAGTCCTCCTTATGGCCTTCACACTTCTTCTTGGAGCTTTTAATAGAAGTTCAAATCTTTGTAAAATAAATGCAAATTAAATTTCCTTGTTTTATGAATTTGCCCTCACTTTTTAAAAAACTATGTAAGAACATGAAGATGGTTGCAGAAGAACTCAATCATGTCACATGTTTCTTTCACATAAAAAATTAGAGAAAAGTTTTTACAGGGAAAGACATTTTTTCATTGTTTTCTGTTACAGGGAGCAACAATGAAAATGTACTAATCAGGATGCAGGAAGGAAGAAAAGGAAGAAAAGGAAGAAAAAAGGATGAATACAGAAATCAGATATTATTGACATAACTGGTGGTGTTCAAGCACACCACCAGTAGAGATCCCTGAAATGACTCTTCAGTATTACTAAGGTATTTTATACAGTATCGTTTGTGCATCTGTAATAACTAAGCCTGTACCTGCAGAAAAGAATTTTATATCTCAAACATTTAAGAACAAAAATGTCCTTTTTTTTTCCAGTTAAACTTATATGAACTGAGTTTGTAATATACACATCTTTTGCTTGGCTATTGCATACTGATATAGGAATTCATGACAGAATTCATAGCATTGGACTTATTCAGACTCACAGATACAAACTCCCCCAGCCTCACCAGCTGATGGCCAATGGAAGCCAAAACATTTATAGTGCCACCTTATTCAATTGTTGATATTCATGGTGCTTAAATTCCTCACCTTTATCTATCATCATCTTTACTCTCCAGCCCTCCAGTCTTTCCACATCCTTTGTGCTCCACCCAATGGCTTTGGGGAAGTCCTCTTTCATGTTTTCATACTTCAGGGAACCACCATCCCTCCGAGGCTCTCATTATCCTAGGAAAGGAGGTTGCTGCTCAGTATGGCGTACAGTGAGTCAGTCAAACTGTGTTTATGGACTTTGCAAAGATAGCATTTCTTTTTCCTGTAGGACAACAGTGTGCTCAAGTCAACCTTCTTCCTCATTTTCTCTCCTCCCAAACCTCTCCCTTCCCATCCCCAGAAACTGAAAGGCTGAGCAAGGCATACAGGACACTGCTTGAAAATAATAAAAAAAAAAACTACAGAGAAATTAGAGTAGGGATAAGAGTAAGAGGGGAATATGAGAGGAGACCTGAATGAACAAGAGGGGAAGAAATTCAGAAAAGAGACAAAAGGAATGAATGACTAGAAAAAGTGAGGTAACAAGATTGGACAAGAAACAAAATAAAATAAATGAATCAAAGAATATGGAAATATTAAAATAATTAGGAAGCAAGAAAAATTGTACCAAAGTAACATAAAGCTCCATTGAAAAGCCAGCTTTAAAAAAAATACTTTTTTCTTTTCAGTAGTGGAGAATAAATAAATACTGCTTTGAAAAATGTCTTGGCATAAGCTAGGGGCGTGAGTCACAAAAACTGAGATATGAAAACACGGAGGAAAGTTGCAAAAAAAAAAATAAGGCGGAAAGTTTCTAAGGGAGAAAATAGCAAGGTAAGAATGGAAGGTAGAGGAGGAGTAGTGAAGGCCTTTTTCATGTTTGTTCAGCCTCCTTTCCTTAGTAATGAGCAGGGAGTGTTTGCCTAATGGAATCTCAGCCCCAGGGCAGACAGGAGTGCCTCAGCTCACCTGGTAGTGAGTACCTCTCCCCATTTCAGGAGTGATATTCACAGGCTTGAAAGAGACTCCAAGAGAATCCCAGCACATTCCAGCAAGGAGAGGTGAACACCTCCATACCAAAATTCTTTACCCCCTCCTCTTCTAAACAGAAGAAAAAGAAGTGGCTTAGTGTTGGAGGTAGAGTTGAAAAAGCTCTCAGCACTTCTCCCCTGTGTTTGGTAACATAGACCCCTTGAGCATTTTTATAGATGGGTTGGGGAGGACCAGTTTTCTTCATCACCTGTGCTGTTTTCAGCTGGTATAAAACCACTGGCTTTGTGGTAGCAACTGCCCTTTAACCTCGAGTGATGCCCTCTGTTGCCTAACGGGCACTGCAGAGTTAGGCCAACACAGTGGTTTGTGCATTATTCAGCAGTCCAACCAATTTAGTTTAAGTAGTTTCCAGTCTGTAAGCATGCAAGTAGACTGTAAGGAAAACAAAGTTCAGGTTAGACTTGTCTTGTCTACAGAAGGCAAATTCAAGGGTCTGTACCCTCATTAGCATATGTATATATTCTTATGACTTTAGTCAGGTAAAAAAACCCAAAAAAACCCCACAAACAAACAAACAAGAAACATGATACTATAAGGGTTTTCTCTTTTTCTTTGCTTGGCCTTCATGTGAATGTGTTTAGTCAAAGACTGTCAAACTCCCCATGTACCTCAGGCATGTGAATGCAAGTGAAACTATCATCTCACACTTACTAGAACTGGACAAATGCATAGGTGGTTCCCACAAGCTTATTTTCTTTTTGAATTTGCTATATCACATCTGAATAGTTTAACCATTAACAGCAGAACACCGTGAGATTTTATAAGTGTATGGTATTATTTATTCTAATAAAATCTAAAATATATAGTTTTAAAACATTCTGTTGATGAAGAGATGTTTTGAACAAATTTAAGGGAGTTGCAGCAAGAGATATCATTTCTGATGAGTTCAGCAAGGCAAGCTCAGTCATGCCAGCTTGGTGAGAAAGCTGAACCTCACCCAGCTGTGAGATTTTGCACTAGAACCTCAAAGCATCATGAGCAATTAGGTTTGAATGTGGGCAGTCATTGTATCTAAAGCAGCAAAATACATGGTCAGGGTGAAAAAGCAATCTGCCTAAAGTAAGCTTAAGTGTTGTGGTTATTTTTTTACCCAGAATGAGTTATTTCTGTGTACATAAAACATGCCCAGCCTTTGCTTAGGTCTACAAGAAGGGCTGGGGGCAGCAGTGGAGGGCCAGCATGGCTTGTGGCAAGTGGAGGCAAACACAACCCAGGTGCAAGAACAGCACCAACTGCTTACAAGAGATCCTATCCTCCATGTAAACACAATCTGCACCACTCACAGTTTTAAGAGCTAGGCTTCTGCAAAAGCAGTGAGAAGGCAGAGCTGACAAGTTTCCCTGTTTTCAAGGCTGACTCTGATGCAATCCACTGGTAAAGGAGTCCTCCAGAGGAAAAGATGAAACTTCCAGTGCTGGTGTTTATGGAACTTAGAAGTAACTTTTGGCAGAAACTTTCTGCAAAGGCAGACTAATGTGACAAAGACTGTGACGAAGACTTTGAGGGCTGTCATATTTCCAGTGATTAACAACTGAGTTATTACTACCATGACCTGTTAAGTTCCTCCTTCCAGATGCAGCTAGAATTTTTGTGGGAAATGCCTAAACACCTGTAATATACTTGGCTCTGCCAGGGCAACCATGTAGAGAAGTATTTACAGGTCAGCACCAACCAGTTGCCAAGCAATGGTAATAAGAAAAAGAAGAACACATTAGTTAGGATTTTAAATTCTATAATTAAGATGAGTGGACAGAATTAGAAATTTGTCTCAATGCATATTTAATTTACAAAACTCTCTAAACTTTTTCTTTGGATCATTTTTAGCATCTTTGGGTCATCATCTTTTCTTTCCCCTTTTCTGTGTCAAAAACTGTTATTAAGACGTATATGTCTGAAAATAAATTCAGTATATCTGTGATGAGAAACATTCCTTAAGACTTAAAGGAAATCATATTCCCATGAACTGTGAAACTGCTCAATATAGGTTCATTTCAAGGCCTTTCTAATATGAACAATATTGAGTCTCATGGTATTGTTACATGAGTTAAAAACACAAACTGGTTGAGTACAGTTATACTCAAAGGTCACTTAAAAATAATAGATTATTGCCATGGTTCTAATTGCAAGTATATGCAAATGCCTAAAGATCAGAATAATAACAATAGCAGCCTTTGAAACCACACTTTCCTTAGGAAAAATAAAGTCATTTGAAAGTGTTCAATTTTAAAATTTTGCATTTATATTGTCAACAGAGAAATAAAGCAGAAAAGCATATTAAACACATTTAGTACGAGTTTTTTTTCAAAAATAAAGAAAAGCCAACATAATCATTCCTGCTATTGTCTCTTATGAGATGTACATAATTTTAAAATTATGTTGTAAATATGGTATTAAAGATTATACACCTGCACAGAAATCTGTGTGTAGTAATATTGCATGATTTAAGGAGATGAGAAAAAATACATGAGTTTATATTATTTCAACACTTAATACATACTTTTGCAATACATACTTTTTTATTGCATTAATAGGTAGTTCAGTATCAGCTTCCATTTATGTCTGTAAATTAGGTGATGTACCTTTAATGTTCTGTAAATGTTAGCGTCTTGAAACTAATTTATATGAGTACAAAATTAGTACTTTTGCATGCCCTTAGGAGACTTTTCTATTTATACAATTTTTTTTTTAAATACTGTTTCTTATATTGAGTATTTTCTGAAAACAAAATGATTAATTCCTATTATTGGAAACAGTCACCAATTCAAAACATTCATAACAAGCTGCAGCTAAAGTTGGGGTCTATGTAATAAATACATAGTTGTTTATAAATAAATAGCCCTCTGAAGTCACACTCTGGCCTTCAAGGGTGATATACAACTTTCATTTTTTACAAGGGAATGTTTTCCAATCTTGTATCAAAGATACTAAAATTATTTGCCATGGAGCATTTGAAATATTATTGTTGATTTATTACATATTTAAATACAGTGAACATTAAAAATACCACTTCTTGCTATTCAGAGGAACACTGAGCTTTTCTAGAGTTCTTTTCTAGAGATGCCCAAAGCCATCATTCCAAGATGAACTTGGAAGCAGGCACATTCACTGCTCCATGGAAGACCTGAGCAGGACTGACCACACGCAGTACCCACAGAAGGCCAAGGCAAGTAGACAGGTACTTAACTAAAATATTTATGGGATATACTAAATTAATGCCTTCCCCAACCTTAGCAGAATTAAGGCCACATATTTTTATTTCCTCTACAACTGTCCTAAATATCAGGTTAATTGGGGTGGAGCCACTTTTCCTATTGAGGCTGGGCCCTACTTGGTCAGGAGTGAAAGAGGGAGTGTGGGGAATCAAGAGGGAGCTTAGTGATTCAAACACTCAGAATGGCCCAGTCCTATTAGCCAGCACATTCTGTACTTTTAATTTATGGATTATTTGACACTAGCATATTTCAAATAGTAGTTATGGGCTTGATGCAGATTACAGAGTTTGAACCTTTGTAAAGTAATAGTCTCTTCTGACCTTGAAATCTATGCTAGGTTAATGCCTTTGAATATGAGTAATAATCCTAAATTTCTAGAAATACTTTTCCAAACATGATGAAAATGTAGTTTATTAATTCATGTTTTAATCTAACAACCCACATTGCTGGAACTTTACTTGGTTTAACTGGTCAATTGCTGATTTAAATCTATCTGTTTGGAGGTTTAAATTGCAAAGTAAATAAACTGAAATTGTGAAGGAGTTTTTGAAAATTTTTCCTGTGGTCAGCAAAAGCCCCATTTCTAATGTATTCCTTCCTTGAAAGAAATGTGCTCAACAGCTGGGTTTACGTAGTGAATCTATCATTGCAGGACAGTTTTAGCTAATATTTATGATCTTAAAGACTTCATAGAGTAAAAAGCAAAATCTTATAAGAGTTGGGGATTTTTCCTGAAAAAAAGTGTAAAAGGAGTTCAGTTTTGGACAACTGACCTTTTTTCAGCATTCTGTGGATTTATTGTTGAGGGGAAGGAGTGAAGACGTCATGTGAAAGACCTAATGTAAAAAAATAAGGTTTTTATTGACTAAGACAAAGTGAATTTCTACAATTATATGCTTGTACATACAACTTTCTTAATCTGAATTTTGGTACCAGTGTCGGGTGAATAGTTGCAAGAATCAGAGTATGCTGAAGCTCTTTTCTTAAAAGGAATCAGCCCTATGGTATGGAAATAAGTTTGTTATTGATCTTTCTCATGGGCTGCAAGTCCACACACATGAAAGCTTATACATAGTCCATTTTATAATTTATACTTTTTGTATATTATTCCATGAGTATTGATCTAATTTAAATTCAAGCACACTCATATCCTCTAGCTTTGAAAACATTTATTCACGTGCTGAACTGAGATTACTAGTTATGCTTTTATGCACATCATTAAATGTTTTCAAGATTAGGACATTTTTTTGGTCAGGGAATTCAAAAAGATAATTTACATATACTTAAAAAATATCATGATATTGCATAACATGCAAAGCTGTATAAAATGTTGGCAGAACATGTGAACTGAGTGTCAGTGATAATGCATGCTGAAATATCTGCCTTTCTTATCATGACTTGGATCAAAAAATGAGTAGTGATGAAAAAATGCTGTTAGAACACACAACCAGAGTAACTAAATGTCACAAAGGAACTAATAAATTTTGAAAATAATTGTATTTCACCCTTCTGTGACTGGTAATAACAAAAGGAATGAGAAATATTCTGAAGCGCTTTGAAATTAAACACAACTCTTGACACTTTCTCTTACTTTGTGTTTCTCTTCTCACTGTTGGAGAAATGTGACTATGTGAAGAGGTAACTGTGATGCTATGGTCACCTGAAAATTAGAGATTACAGGCAAGAATGGATTTTCAGTTAACAATAGGCAAGTGATTACACTTTTAATGTAATACTGGAAGGAGCACTTGATCAATAGGTTAGCTGCCTTATTGGATAGGCAAAAGCAATAGTACCACGTCATCTAAGTACTGTAAATTAGGCAAACAGTTTTACTGTTAGTGTAAAGCAAGTCATTAGAGATGTTATTCACAGCACAAAATTAGATCTTCCTTTTACCTAAGGATTAATGGGAAAATTATCTCTGACTATGATACTAACCACATTTGCATTGCATTTGGTTGGAAAGCTGCTGTTCAGATACCAAAGTCAGTTTACAGTTGTATTTTTCATCTCTATAACATTTATCCCCTCAAATATTCAGTTGTAATTAAGCAGTTATAAGTATACTTAAATTTGTACCTTTTTCCAAAAAAGACATTATTAAACAATCTGAAGTAATGTTTAAATGTTCAATATTTAAATGTATGTCATTGTATCGTGTGTTGGCAGCTGTATTTCAGGGTCTTACTATTGTCCATCTCAGCAGCTGTACAGCAATTGTCCAAACAATAGAGCAAGTAACAATGGGCAGAAACTGATTTACAGGAAATTCCACTTCTTGGCCTTCCTCCACCAAGTGTGAGGAAGAACTTCTTTAATATGCAAGTGACCATACACTGGAACAGATTGCCCAGAGATGTTGTGGAGTCTCCTTCACTGGAGATATTCAGGAACTGTTTTGATGCAATCTTGTGCCACATACTCCAGGATGGTCCTGCATGAGCAGAGAGATTGGTCCAGATGAACCATTGCAGTCCCTTCCAATCTTATCCATTCTGTGATTCTGTAATTTGCTATGTTTAAAAAAACACCTTTGATAAATATGTCCTGTGGTTGAAAATTAAAACCTGAAAGACAACAGAAATCTCCACCTCTGGCCCTCATAACAATAAGTATTTTTATTGCCTATTTCCACTAAAACTGTTTATACTGGCAAGTAGACTATTGTATCAGCAGGCCATGCCGGTGCGTTTATGTGAACACTCCACCAACATGCCCACGTACATCGAACTTCCTGGCACATATGCAACAGAGTGGTCAGAAATTGGTATATGACAATATGTCTGTTACATTATACATCAACATGGATATTACGGCTTTTCAAAACACAGGTGTAGTTTGTGGCACATCTACCACGATTTCTAAATGTCCATTTAATGCAAAGTGTTGAAAATCTTTAAGTAGAATGGTTTTAAATAAGTTTTGCGTGGTATAATAGAATCATAGAATGGCCTGGGTTGGAGAATACCTTGAATATCTTCTAGTTCCAATCCCCCTGTCTTGGATGGGAACAACTTGCACTAGACCAGGTTTCTCAGAGCCCCATCCAACTTGGCCTTGAACACTTCCACAGATGGAGCATCCACAACTTCTCTAGACAACCTGTTCCAGTGCCTCAGCACCCACACATTTAAGAATTTTTTTCCTAAAATCTAACATAAACCTATTATGTTCCAGTTTGAGGCCATTCCTCCTAGTCCTGCCTCTACATGCCCGTGTAAAAAGTTTCTCTCCATCTGTCTTGCGGGCTCCCTTCAGGTACTGGCAGGCCACAATTAGGTCACCCCAAAATCTTCTCTTTTCCAGGTTGAATAATTCCAAATCTCTTAGTCTTTACTCATATGAGAGATGCTCCATCCCTCTAATCAACTTGGTGGCCTTCCTCTGAACTCATTCCAATTACTTCAGATTGCCAGAAAAACAGTTTTTTGAATGTGGAATCTTAAGGTTAATGAATGCTATTGTAACAAACAATTTGTGCCTCTAAATTGGTGGGGAAAGCTTGCTTTTCACAGTGCAGAGTTGATGGGTGTTCTAGTGCTTTGTCCAGAAGATGCTCTGGGAAGGTCTCTGAGAGGCTGGCAGGGGGCCAGTCCATTCTTTGTTAAATTTCATGGGCGTTCACTTTGAAGTCTCAAAGAGTTGGGCCATCCTTCCTAGGAGGAGTATTCAAGTGCTCCTTCTGGGTCATACCAGGTTTGATTTGCCTTTGGCTGGAAATGTGAGATGTCCCTTCTGTAGCTGTTCTGTCCCCAGCTACTTTCCCTACTGCAGGACCAGGGCTGGGCACCATCCGAGGGCAGCTGTGCCACATTTTTAGTGAGACTCATTATAGCTCCAAAAAGCTATTGGGGGATGTTCTTGTGATATCTCAGAATACAATTCTCTACCATCCCCCCAAAGGAATTTTATACCAATGGTCTGGTCTAGTCATATCTGAGCTCATTAATCAAATCAGAACACATCGATACTTATATTTTGTAAAAAGGAAGGTAGCAGCCACACCTTCCCCTGGGCAGAAGTGCATCTACTAAAGCCTTTATCCCAGGGAACAGGCAGCCAGGTGAAATCTTAACATGACTCACGTGCTCTTGCAACTGAATTATTCATTGTAGGTGTAGTCACTGTACAGAAGCTTGACTTGCCTCTCACTTCTGCAAGACCAGATTTTGAAATGGTAATAGTAGTATGTACATGCCAGAAATATTTTATCAGATATTTCAGATTCATGAGGAAATTTCATCTGTTGTAGTATTTCCTAATTGTACTTTAAAGCTTTTGATCTCTTTATTTCATATCAAGGGTCAGAAAAATTATTTGCAACCATATGATTTCAAATATTAGATCTGGAAATACTCATGGATGCCTACTAAAAAGAACAACAGACAATGCAAGATCAGCCACTCCTGTGTTACTTTATTTCTCTCTCAGAGATCCAACTCTATTCACAGACCACTAAGGTGTACCTAGGTATATTTACAGAGAAACATCATTTTGTGATTTCCTACTAATTAGAGCCAAAAGTTTTGGACAAATACAAACTTTTTACAATGTATGCATGAGATCAAGAAAGACACCTGCTTTGGAAAACTGTCAGGAAATCCCCATTTAAGTAGCATTTTATTCCCCAGTTCCTAACCATGGAGTTGCTACACACTAATCAGTGGAAGTAAGCAACCTGGTAAACAGTCTGTACAAACAACTTCTCTGCCAGAAAACATACCTTCTGGCAACACGGGTTCTTTAAGATAGAAATCCTTTTTGAACGTCTTGATTATATATTCTGTTACTAAAGTAGGACTCTTGAACCATCTTTAAGTCATGCACATTGAAGTACAATACAGTTCATACAGTTCTGGCCATTTTCCAGGGGAGATAAACGACTATTTTATAAATATTAAAATGTTTCTTTGGTTTTAAGATGTTTGCTTGCTCCTATCTCCCATTGTCCCATTGCTTTCAATGCTGGAGGTTACTATTCTAATTCTGCATTTATCAGACATGGATTCATGCCTTGATTCCTTTCCCTTTGGGAAGAAGCTTCAGTTAGCTTCAGACAGAGACACAAATTAAATATATATCTCATAGGTACCCTTCAGAAGACATAATAAAACAACTGCCCTGACAAAGACTAGTGATATATGTTATGCTATTGTCATAATTTTCCAGGCACAGGTTGCTTTTCAAATTCTACATTCGCAGATATATACACCTCCCTCCTAAACCTAAACCCATCTTTCCTACATTAGTACAAAATTTCACAGAGAAAAAAAAAAACAGTAAGAGAAATCTTGAAGTTTCTTCAACAGCCCACAGTCTCTCTATCCCCCAACTTCCTCCCATCATGCAGAGTTTTGTGTTCACCTGCCACCTCAGCCCCTGTGCTCCCTGCCCCTAATTCCCCTGGAAATCCTCCTCAAGATCCCCATTTTGACTGGAATCTGTCTCCCTGCTGGTGAACCAGAAAAGGCACGACAGGAAGTGATGACATCTGGATTTCTCCTATGGGATTATCCCTGTTTCCTGGATCACCATGATGAAAATTGTACATCTCTCTGCCTGCTTATTGGATGTGTTGAAAAGAAAGGGTCAGTGCAGGAAAAATAAAGAGCAAAACACAGGCGTGTGGAAAAGTCCTGGGAATGTGGAGGCTCACCATAAGCTTGTAGCTTTACTGGAGAGAGCCCAGATTTGCAGGGCTTTTCCATGTCTGTAGTGATTGACCACAACTATGGAGATCTCGTGCATTTCCATTGTCAAATGAACAGTCCCTCTTCCAGCCCTGGGTAATTAAGAGAGGGTCTTTGCAAGTTCCCATGAAGTGTATGTTTTAAACCTAAGTATAAAGTCAGAGCTTAGACTGGGTTAGAAAGTAACTGGGGGAAAATGAACATGCAGGCAAGATTTTTGTTTCTGGGCATGGGGCCTGAGCTCAGCTTAGAAGGTGACACTTCTGTTGGTTTCCTTTTTATCAATTTTATACAGGGGAGGTATGAAAGGGCTGGAGTTTGAGTGGTTTAACTAAACATCAATAACGTTTTATGGCTACTCAAAGAGAGAGTGATTCATCAGTTCTTTGCTCTTGTTTTTCTACTACAGACTTGCAGAAACAGCTTTGGTTCTTAGAAGAGAGAGCCAGGCTGGGTTGGAGCACAGAAAGGATGTTTAAGGCTACTTCTCAGAACTGGGGCGTATGCTGCAGCTGTGCTTGCTCCTCCTTGGTCCTGTGTTTGAAGCACTGTCTCTGCCAGGTTCAGAGCTTCACAAGATTGTGCTCTAGGGCTGTCTTGGCTTGTTTCAGTTTGCCCAGAGGAAGAGACTGTACTTGCTATTTGGCACTGTTATTGTTCATCTTCATTTCCAAGTGCCATTACTTGAATCCTGTATTTTTCCAGCATTTCATACTCTCTTTTCTTTTTTTTTTTTTTTGTTTTTGTTGGTTTTGTGTTATCTGATTTGAAAAAGGAACACAATTTTTTAAAAATCTGACAAAAAATTAACAATTTCTACTCTACAATTAATTTTTTTTCTACAGACACAGTAAATTGTGAGAAATGCAATAGGGTATATTTCCTTTCTTTCATTGGCAGCACTGTGAAGTATTTTCATGTGAGTCTTTGTGTATCCTCTGAAGTATAGAAACAGTGATGTGCTGTTTGTCATTTAAAATTATTTCTTTGTTGTTTTTTTTTCAAATGAGTAACAAACTATAATAAAGAATAAATCTGTGTTATTATTATTATTAGCAGAAATCTCAGCTTTCCAGCCATGGTCTGGGTAGCACCAGAGAAGCACAATTTAATAAACATCTTTGTAGTTATACTTTTATTTTCTGTTTCTATGTATAATTTTTGTATCCTTTTAATCTGTGTCCTTTTGAAGACAGCTACGTTAAAATGCATAATTTGACAGGTCCCTACTTGCTTTCAGGACACCAACTGCATTTCAGTCATGGCAGCTTTTTCTAAGGGTTCAGCTTTATATTGGTGCCCAGTTATGAGTTACGGTTACGTAATTTCATGCTGTATTCTTTTCAAAGTATTTAGAGACAGCCAATAATACACTGAAAAGCAAAAACAAAGTTTGCAAGTATGTAGTGCACTATACAGCATTGCATACCCTCCCCTTAACTTGTAAATGTAGCTCATTAATATGATAGGTATGTGCTTCTGCTTGCATTTGTTCTGTTCCTCATACATATCCAACAAAATACATTTCAGGAGATTGTTTATTATCATTCTATATTTCTCTTAACTGGGGAATTTCCTTTCTTCTCTGTATACCTTTAAAAATAACCTAATTGACTGAATTCATAATGTAAAATTAGTTTGCTAATAAAAAATTAAAAAGTGAAATGATACTTTCAAACTAGCAAGTTATACGTTTTCTTTCTGATGTTACACAACACTTTTGGCACAGTCTCACCTGACTGCAAGTGTTTTGCATACTAGCTTAAAAAAATTAAAGATCAATTTCTAATGCTGAGAAGAAAGGAGATTGTAACAAGAAAAACATCACAGGTTTAGATTAGTTTTAAAATGGGTTAACCTCTAAAATACTGAAGCCGTAAATTTCATGCAGAAAACCAGGAACTGTGGTCAGCATTATATTTTAAAGTGAAAAAGTGATTTACAGGTGCTTTCTATGATAGCAATGATTTAAACATTTAGTAAAAATTCTTGCTACCCGAGCACATAGAGTTTTGCTGAGCCCATGTCCAAGCTGTTCTGTAGATTAGCTGTGACAAAACCCAAATGATGCCAAATGATGCCCAAATGAGCCATAAGGCCCTTGGGCAGAGGGTTTGTTTTGTACCTTTCCACAGGCCACCAGGCACAACCAACCCCTTCTAAGCAGGGACAGAGAAAGAATACACAAAGAGATCCAAGAAAAAGGCTAGGGAGTGTGCAATCCCCAGTGCATGTTTGTTGAGGAAAGAGCTGGTTTAAGACTGCCCTGCAATTTTGGTCTTTTGTTTCTAGAAAAGTGTGAGTTTCCCTGCAATCACTCTAATTTGGCCTGAAGGTTGTAAATAGAAGTGGTTAGATTACAGCAAATTAAAACTCTAGTCATGCAGTCCTTACTACTTTGGGGCAAGGCAAAAGCTATAAACTCAGGAACTTTTTGCGCAAAGGAAACAGGTCAGAGGAAATCATAATTTCTAGTTATGAACAGCTCATATGCACATCAGTTCTTATTGCCTGTATTTTGGGAAGGCCTTCACTGTCCTTCAAAAAACATTCTGAAGAAATTTTGCATGAGAGTATTTCTTCTGGGAGCACATTTGCTCCAACTGTGAATCAAGTGAGTTTCAGATGTCCTGTTAAATCTCTTCTCCTTCAGGTAACCTTTTTGACTTTCTCTGTCTCTTTGCACCTATTCCTGTGCCTAATCCTTAAATTATTAGCATTGCAATTGTTCAAAATAGACTCCAAATTTCTCAGGGGAGGAACCTTGTCTACATTTGTATTTGCAAAGCTCTATCCACACAATCTGTACCTGAGGCACTATGTGGACAGTAAATGATAATGAACTTTTTTAGTGACTAACAGATGTGTCTAAAAATCTCATTCAGTGCACTCACTTTAAAAAAAACCCACTGCTTTTAAAGTTTCAAATAGAAGTTGTGTTTGGAACATAAACATGATTAATACTAAAGATATTTTAATGGGTTTTTTTTAATCAATAATTTAGTTTCATAGGCAGCAACTGCTAGCAGATTTCAAAGTAATTATCATTTATTTTCAAAAGTATTTATTTTTCTAACTGTGTTACTAATACCATAAATTAAGGAGGTATTTTTCATGAAAATGTCATATTTTTAAACATAATTCAAAATTCACAATGACAGGAAAATATTAAAATTGAGTGTTTTGCCTGGGTCTACAGGAAAAAAAATACACCTGTTGTTGTTGGCTGTGTACCCTTTTATAACTCCACAAAATTTCAATGCAATTACTCTTGATTTGCACTCTGCTGTCAGAAACAAGCATGTCACGTTTTTTCTTCGGAAGTCACTGTGCCAAAGATTGCTGTAGGCTGTACAAGCTTATTAGGAACGTGCCACTTTTATACCTACCTTGTTCATATTCTCTCCCCTGGATCCATTATTGGCCATTATCAGAGAGGGAACTGGGCCAGCTGTGGTTTAATTTGGTACTGCTGCTTTTACAACCTTAGATGTCTTGGGAGGACTTAAACTCATCCTATGAGATGCAGACCAAACAAGTAACAAATTAAGACAATAGAATTGCTGTTTAATAGTCATTCCTGCTACTTTTTGCAAGAATCAACATGATTTAGAAGACTTGTTTCCATAGGAAAAAAAGCCTGGAGATACTTTTTAGTCTTATCTGACCTTCTGCAGCAAACCTCATTGGATTTGATTCTAATCTGACTTTGCAAATGAGAAACAAACATCATGGAAATGAATGGAATGCCATAAAACTGGATTTTAAATTAGAATTGGTCCATTAACACTGTTTTAGAGGATTATAACACAACTGACTTCAAAGACCTCTCTATGACCCAAATGTGAAGATGTGGGGAGCTTGCTTTATTGACTTAAATTGAGATTTTAGCTTGAAATTACACAGAATTTAGAATTTTATTCTACTTCTACTTCAGATTTAAATCCAACCTAATTACAGTCCTATAAAGGTGTGCAAAATACAATGAAAAGGCACAAATGTGGATTCACCATGCAAATACCAAGGGAAAGCCCAATTTCTCAAGCACTGTATTTCACAGGATTTACAAGACTGTAGAGTTTGCAAAGTTTATGTTGCTTTGGTGAACATCATGTATAAATTGTAATATGGGGACAAAGTGGCTGCCAGAGCTCAATTTCCAATTGTCCTCAGGCCTTTTTATGCTCATGTATGCCCCACCTACAAATGTGCTTAACTAAAAGGCTAGTACATACGAGTGACGTTCAGTCAGCATTTTCACACGATTACCTTGCCAATTAAAAATGGGCTTGGTACTGAGTTTAGAAGTCAACTCAGATACTCCTAGCTTGGGCAGAGAGTTGCTTTCAGGCAGGGTGAGGCCAAGTCTGATTTTGTAGGAGATGTCACACCTGCTTGGAGAGACGCCGTGACTCGCCAGGGAGCTCGCTCCCTTGGGCCTTTCTCCTGGACCACAGCCAGAGGCAAGAGCACCGCTGTGAGACTGAAGCGTGACTTTGATCCAGCAAGTGACTGCAACTTCACCCAGTGCTTCTTCTTTGTTTACTGTGGTTTCTTTAAACATCCTCAGTATTGCTGCCATACTGCCTATGATGGTTTCAGGAAAAAAAAAATCCCATCATCAGTTTAAATTGTTTTTAAAAATAACTCTGGGCATAGTCTAACTGCCTGTTGTTTCCACTGTAAGAGGAAAACTGTATGTGTCTGGGATTTGATGACTGTAGAGTGCAAGAAAGAAGATGTACAGTATTTTAAGTATATTATTTATATATATTTTGTACTAAGAAAGACAGAAGACACCACAATGATGACTTTCCTCCAGGTGACACACAGACAGGACAAAAACAGCAGCTGTTTGTCTTTAGAAATGCAGCTCTGGGTATTATTTGGGGAACGAAAATGCTTATCTTGGAGATCAGAAACATTAAAGTGTCTGGAAAATAGCAAATTGTTCAGACATGGTGTTGCACATGGAAAATGCACACTTCAATCTGGAAACAAATTGGTTATTGAATGCAACTAATTATGCATATATATGTGACAGTAATTTGTGCAAATAATTGTGATAACTGTCAATACAAATTAGATGTTTGTCATTTGCACATTTGTGTATGATATTTAGCTTGTGTGTTTGCACATTAACATGAGAGATGTTGCGACATAAGGGGTTATCTTTTTCTTGACTTCCTTATGTAATAAACACAAAAATGTTTGGACAATCAGAGAACAGAGTTTGATTATTTCAAACAATTGCAACAATTACATTTGGTCAGTACTAATATTTTGAATTAGTCTGAATAATAATTAAGAAAATTTTATTCCCCTATCACTGTCCAAATCAAAAAGCAATACGAGTTCTGCCAGTGGGACTTGTGCAGATATCACTCGTCAACACCTCCTACTCTTTGCAACTGCTTGAAGAGCCTTATCTTCTGTACAAGATGGAACTTGATTCATTTACTTTTTCCCTTTTCCAAGCAACAGGTAGTAAAATCCAGAAACTCTCTGAGACTTAATTATTTCACATGTTCTCTGTCACTGTTATTTGTTCTCTCTCACTTAAGTTAGACATAATAAGCATATTTTTTCAGAGAAAATAACACTTTGAAGAAACTCTGCATGTTTGTCTCTAACAATTTCACTACTTTAGCTTTGTTTAGCAGCATGGTCCAGAGCTCTTCAGTGGAGTTATTTTCCTTTCTATGGTGTTGTAACATTTTTCGTATTATTGGTGTTTCTATAATACAAAAAACCACCAGTAAAGTTAACAAGAATCAAAGGGCATCAGATATTCTTGCAGCTGTTCCAGCCATTAATTTTATTACTCTCAACATCTTATTTATTATTCTCCAAAGATATTTATTATTCTCCAAAGAATTATTCTCCAAAGAATATTATTCTCTTATTTATTATTCTCCAAAGATATTTATTATTCTCCAAATATATCTCCAAAGATATATTGATATTCTTAATCAAAGGGTGGAAAAGGTCTGTACCATAGAGGCTTAAATTACCTCTTTGTTTCCTGGGGGAAATTTTTTATCTTTTGCTTAAATAGGATTTTCATATTATATGTCCTGTCTTAAGGTTTTGAAATAATGTAGGTAATCCATAGATACAGAGAGCTCATAAGAACAAGTAATATTCTGTACCAATTCATACAGATTAATTGGTGTAGACAGAAAAAAAAATTTAAAAGTAAACCTGCCATGTTGAAGCTTTCTGCATACCAGACTGCTCAGCTCTGAAGTTCATAAAGTGGTGAAAGCAGAAACAAGGTACTATAGCTTTTTTCTTTGTTGACAATGAAATTTGGGAGCTTATTTCTGTCTAGTCATTCCACTGATTCTGTACACCAGTAAACTACAGAAGGCAGGAGGCATGTACACACCCCATCAAATGTAAGTCCTTCATCTGTCATCTATTTTCTGCACATCTCTGAAGTGAGTGGCCCTGTGCCTCAGGTGTCACTCAATAGAAATGTTCCACTGCCTCCATCATCACAGCAGGATTTTTAAATTAATCATAGAAGGCTGCATTAACCACCCCTTAATGTATCACCTTCTTCCTTCCATCATTGATACTATCTTTTTTCAGACAGCCTCACTCCATGAAACACAATGTTAATCACATGTGCTTGATTTCTGTATCCAGGGCTTTGCTGGCTTGAATATTTAATGGTTTTGCTACACCACATGATGTCTCAGAGACTCATCTTAGGAATTATTATTAAACTACCTGATACTTCAAACTTTTTTTCATTTTAAAACACTTAACATAGGAACTCCAATCTTGTATGTCATCCAACACTCCTACCAACAATTTGCTCATTCCTATCACTAGTGTGGCTCAGCAGTTGTACTACTTCCATGGATTAAATACGGATTTAAGACCACACAAACTTAACTACTAACTTTTGTTTTGAAAACGTATTAATAGGCCTGGGAATAATCCATAATGGTGTCAACAGCTAGATGTGGAGACCAGTGATGAGTGCATTCTCAGGGGTTCATATTGAGACCAGTGGTGTTTAACACCTTTGTCAGTGTCGCGGACAGCGGGATCGAATGCACGCTCAGCAAGATTGCTAACATCAAGCTGTGTGGTGCAGTCGATGTGCTGGATGGAAGAGGAGGCCTGAAGAGTGAGCCCACGTGAAGCTCATGAAGTTCAAGGCCAGTTGTGAGGTCCTGCACCTGGGTTGGGACAGTCCCAAGAGAAAATACAGGCAGATCAGAGAATGGGTTAAGAGCAGCCCTGAAGAGAAGGATTTGGGCTGTATTAGTGGCAAGAAACCCAACACTGGCCCAGAGGAGCTGTGAGTGCCCCATCCCTGGAAGTGTTCAAGGCCAGGTCAGAGGTTTTTGAGCGATCTGGTCAAGTGAAAAATGTCCCTGCACATGGCCATGAGTGTTGGAACTAGATAATCTATAAGATCCCTAACCAGCCAAACCATTCTGTGATGAAAAGCAACTAGCATTGAATTTAAGGTAAAATGGGGTAACAGTGTTATCTTTTCACTGATTAAATAACCCAGTAAAACTCTTTACTGGGTTATTTAATTCCTTTCCTAAGAGTCAAAGAGTGACAGGATTTTAAGGAGCAGTCAGAATCTGCTTGATATTCAAAAGGCTGACACATTTAAACAAATCGTTGTCCTTGTTGTCTCCAGTCTGACTAAATGGTGATAAGCTCAGAGTTGACATTCATAATATAAGGCTATAAAATATGTTTACAGGCTCACTGAGTCCAACTTGTTGTTGTAAGCAAAACATCAGAGAGGTCCTTTCCCCAAAGTTATCAAGTTCCCATCTCCTAATAATTAGATGTGTTGTTCACTGTCCTTTAATTACAACGTCAGTGACACTGCAGAAAACCAATCCCTTCTTTGTTTACATTGCTTTAATTCATGGAAAAATAATACACCTTTGGGTGGAACATGCACAGGTTCCTCCCCCTCAGTTACTGTAAAAAACCTCTTCTAATACTTACTGCAACAAGATGTAGTTAAAGTGTGCATCACAAGACCATAGGATTTCTGTTATAATTTGTGGTAATGGTGTATGCCCAGCAATTAGTATATTTTTGTAAGGGGATATTTATTCATTGTAATACAGCTTAGTAAAGAAACACAGTCAAGAAGACTAAATAATGACTCTTTTAATAATAAATAAATTCTTCATAAGTCACTGAAGCTTTTTACAAAACAAAGTCAGAAACATGTCTTTGACCCGTGATATAAAAATAGTGATCTTTAAAGATTTCCAAGTGAGAGGAAGGTGTTGCTCAGAGAATTTCTGTCACACAGAGGCACAATAGTCCTTAAAGACCTTCAGTCTTCCTGGGCTAACAATTGGGAAAAGCAAGCTTTAGGGTATATATGCAATTTTTATCTATTTGATTTTCCTCTATAAATGTGGTTTCAGTCTGGGATAGTAAATAGAAGTTGGAATTGAGGAAGTCATAAATTCCTAAGAAAATAAATATGTCTGATTTCAGTGGGGCTGACTTGTTAAGTTTTTATACCACGAGAACTAGATTTGCCTGGAGTAGCAGACCTACAGAATTCACCTATGCTGGAAATGACATAAGGTGGAACAACTCTGAGGTGCATCAAAGTGGCCAGATGCAGGAAGAAGCCAGAGGAAAAGATTTTTCTCATCTGGCTTTCATGATGAGAAATTATTTCAGGTGTTCTTCTAAAATAGAAATTCAGTGATCTTACTTATCTTGCAATCATTACCACTTTGTTTTGAACTTTTTTCTTTCTTTACTCGTTACTCAATGTTACCTGAACCTGAGGAGGGGAAATTTTCATTCTCATTTAGCTTCTTATACAATCAGCCACATTTTTTTCCATATTTCAAACTTTCAGAAAGGCTTTGTTACCTATTTTTCTACATTACAAACATTTTCCTGCATCATTCTTGCTGATTTTCTTTCTCTCAACATTTTTTCTATGATTCCTATTTCCCTAATATGTTAAACTTAGGCTTCTTGAGTGTTAACATGACTCACCCATCCATTTGCAGATCTCATTCTCTAGAATCCCCTTCCTCCACACACTTCAAAGAATCACAGACTATTCTGAATCGGAAGGCATCAGCAAGGATCAAGTCCAAATCCTGGCTCTGCACACCCAAAGAGTCACACCATGTACCTGAGAGTGTTCTCCAAACTCTTCTTTAACTCCAGCAGACTTGGTGCTGTGACCACTTCTCTGAGGAGCCTGTTCCAGTGCCCAACCACTCCTAGGGTGAAGAATCTTTTTTCTGATATCTAATCTAAAACTTCCTTGACACAGTTTCAGACCATTCCCTGTGGTCCTGTCACTGGTCACCAAAGAGAAGAGATCAGGATCTGCCCCTCATCTTCTCCTCATGAGGATATTGTAGGCAGCAATGAGGTCTCCCCTCAGTCTCCTCTTCCCCAAGGGGAAAGGGGCCAAAGTGACATCAGCTGCTCCTCGAAATTCCTTCCCCTCAAGGCCCTTCACCATCTTCATGGCCCTCCTTTGGACACTGTCTAATAGCTTCATGTCTTTTTAATATTGTGGCACCCAGAACTGCCCCCAGCACTCAAGGTGAGGCTGCCCCAGAGCAGAGCAGAGCAGAGTGGGACAATCCCCTCCCTGGCAATGCTGTGTCTGATGCCCTCCAGCACTCATTTGGCCCTCCTGGCTGCCAGGGCACTGCTGACTGGTGTTCAACTTGCCATCAACCAGGACCCCCAGGGCCCTTTTCACCACATTTCTTTCCAGTATCTCATTCCCCAGTCTGTCTGGGCACCCCAGGTGCAGAATCTGGCCCTTTCTTTCCCTTTGTAAGCTTCATACATTTGGTGATTGCACATCCTTCTAGTTTATCAAAGTCTCTCTTCAGTGCCGCTCTGCCTTCAGTGCCGCTCTGTTTCACTTAATCACCTGTCTTCTAAATGATTATTTCATCTCTTCATGCCACCTTTTACTGAAACAACCTCTTAATCTTTTCCATCAAACTTCCCCTGCAGAGAGAAAAACCCAACTCTACCTTCAGATGATTCTTTTACCTCCACTTTTCCCCCTCTCCCAAAAGTCCCTAATTTCTCATAAACTAGCGCTTTCACAAATCACTGCCTAGTGACTTTTTTGAGAGTAATGAAACACTCCTCTTGATTGACAAAGAGTCTTTGTCTTATAACTATTGGTAGGAGACTTTTTTTTTTGTGATGATGAATCTACTTAACACAAAGTAAGAGACCATTGTTGCTGGGTTTTATTTTGATGACAACAGTTTTTCCTTCTTGACAGTTTCAGGCAGTGTGCTGTATCATAGCTGGTCCATTGTTTTATTTCCTCCAATTTTGATATGATGAAAGAACACAGACAATGAGATAATATAGGACAAATAATTTTATTAGACTATGTTGTCAATTAGAGGGTTTATATTTACACATTTCTGTGCAGAGTGGAATATTCCCATTGAGTAGAACTGTGCTTTTATCTATCACTCAGTGTCAGTCATAAAATATTTTTGATTATTATTCACAAACATCATTTTCTGAGCTGCAAAGGACAGTCAGTTTAAGACTAAATTCAGAAAGTAAAACTATTATTGAATGCAAACATTAATAGCAAACCATCTGTATCTTAAAATTTTTGGATGCATTTTTATGTTTTATGTAGTAATGATAGTTGTTGTTGCGCAAGTCTGCATGCAAGTTGAGGTACATTAAAACCTTAAAAAAAAAAGGCTACTCAGACATTTGCTGTTTCTTTTTGATTCTGCTGTTTTCCAAGTCTGTTTCTTGTTAATTTATGCTATTCTATTGCAAACAGCCTGGGTCTTAACTTATGATTTCTTAATAGGTGGATAATATGAGCAAAATATGAGAAAAAGCACATTAGAGGCAAGTCTGTTCAAGCTATTGTTTCTTTGGGAACTGAACAGTTGTTCCCCTCCAGCATCTCCCCAAGAGGTTAATACTGCAACTTGTCCCATGTACTGCCCTCTGGAGCAGTCAGAAGTCTTTGATTAGCCTAGTCAGATTTCTTTGACACTTCCTTCTGGGTCATTTGGGGACACAAGCTATGGGTCTCAATGGCAGGAGAAGGCACTAGGAAAGGAACTGCTGTTGATTGAGTAGCAGTGCTAGAAATACCAGTTGACATCTCATTTAATATATTCTATTACTATTGAACAGATGTACTCATCTATTTGCTACTGTTGAGTTTTCGTCCCTGTTACCAAAGTAAATACCTCCCTCTTCCTCAAAGAAAGTAAGAGGTATAAGTCCTTCACTTTCACTTCTGCAAAAGTGTCAACTTTCCCAACAACATGCATGTGTTTTGCTGGTTGGATTCACATTTTCTTTACAAACACACCACTGGCCCACTTGAATTATCATCCAATCACAGAATAGTTGGGGCTGGAAAATACCTTAAAGATTATCTAGTTCCAGTCCCCCTGTCACTGGCAGAGATACTGTCAACCATACTAGTGGCAGGGCAAATGGAACTAGATGATCTTTAAGGTATCAGATGAGATCTAAACCCCATCCCACCTGGCCAGCTACTTTCAGGGATGAGGCATCCACAACTTCTCTGGGCAATCTGTTCCAGTGTCTCCTCACAATAAATAATTACTTCCTTATATCTAAGCCTATTTCAGTTTAAACTATTTCAGTTTAAAGCCATTCCCTCTTGTCCTATGCCCTTATAAAAAATCCTTCTTCATTTTTTTGTAGGCCCCCTTGAGTAACTGAAAAACTGTTATAGGATGTCCCTGGAGTACTTTTTTTCAAGGCAAAACAACACTAATTCTTTCCACTTTCTTAACAGGAGAGGTGCTCCAGCCCTCTGATCATCTTTCTCTGGACTTGCTACACCATGTCCCCATCCTTCCTATGCTGGGGCCCCATAGCTGGATGTAATATGCCAAGTGGGGTCTCACAAGTACAGAATAAAGGGAGACAATCACCTGCTTTTAATGCAGCCCAGGATATGGTGGCTTTCTGGGCTGCAAGCATACACTGCTGAGGTATGTTGAACTTCTAGTCAACCCCAAAACTTTCTCCTTCAGACTGCTCTTAATCCATCCTCTGCCCAACTTTTATGTTCTTGGGATTGCCCCAACCCCAGTTCAGGACCTTGCCCTTGGCCCTGTTGAACTTTATGAGGTCCTCATGGGCCCACCTCTCGAACCTGTCCATGTCCCTCTGGATGACATCCCTTCCCTGCAGTGTGCTGACCACACCACACAGCTTGGTGCCAGCAGCTAACTTGCTCAGGGTGCCCTCAGTCCCACTCTCCATGACACTGGCAAAGATGTTGATCAGGGCTGGTCCCAGTGATGGCCCCTGAGGAATGCCATCGGTCTCCACTTAGAGATGTTCACCACAGCTCTTTCAGTGCCACCATCCAGCCAATTCCCCTGAGTGGTCCATCTATCAAATACACATCTTTCCAATTTGGAGACAGGACATTCTGGGGGATGGGGTTAAATGTAGTCTGTCCCCTCTTCCATCCCAAATCTCCCCAAAAGTCATGAAATATCAGACTAGACAGATGTGCCTAACTATGACTTTAAAACCAGCATCAATTTGTACTCCAGTTTTCTGCTCTCAACTTCAGAGTGATTTCACATGCCAGATAAATAAAGGAGATCCACCAGAAAGAAATAAATACCTTCCCATAAAGTGTTTCATTGAGGTCTCTCAATGGTATACCCAAAAGCTGAATTTTCTACATGAAGTTGTCAAGTAAAACACATACTGAATTGTCATATTTCTTGATTAAGACCCTGATCAAAATCAGAGTATGTTTCACTAGATTTTCAAGTAGGCAAATAATGTAAGAGGTCCAAATAATAGTTACCAATACTACCTGTATTACAGGTCAGATTCTTCCATCTGTAATTGTCTGCTTTCCCACTCCTCATTACACACTATTTCCATTTCTAATATAATGGGTTTTAAAAATATATTTTGCTACTTAATTTCATTGATGGTAAAAGATAATGCATTTTCATAGCAATGTTAAAGTCTCTTAAATGTTTTATACCATAATGGAAGACTTAGTAAAACTATGTATATTTAAGCTACAAAAATTTGGACTAGTGTTTAATGTTTTATTTCATTTTGAAATACAGATCACACTATATTCATTCATATTTTATTTCTGTTCTGACAGATTTTCTGCAATGTTTTTCAGGAAGTAATCTTGAAAGACACACTTATAATTATTGGATAGGTACCCAAAAAAGTGCATATGGCCTGTATAAATATACAAGATGATCAATTAATAAACAAAGAACATAAGAATAGCTGTGCTGGATCAGACCAAAATGATAGATAGAACAGGATACCAAGTGAAAAATTATGAAAACAGGACAAGTGAGTAGTCATGCTTCTCCCAAATGTTGCAGCAGACTGATTACTTGCAATGTGGGCGGTTCATGGGCACTGCGTACTCTGTGACCCTATAGATATCTGAACTTTTCCAGTTTGGCCTTCCATCTTGGCAAGTTTTAGCTTTCAAAAAACCCTTTCACAACTAGTGCTTAACACATGCTATATGAAAAAAAAGTTTGTCTTTTTTTGTCTCATTTTGTCTCTTTTGACCCAACCACTAATGGAGAGACACAATGAGCAAGTGATGCCTATTCACCCTTACCATGCCACTCCCAATTTTTTATGAATTTATTATATATCCCCTCAATGGTCTGTTTTCCAGGCTAAAGTTTCCTAGCGTGTATAATTGTTCCTCCCCTGGAAGTCATTCATACCTTTGATGATCTTTATTGATCATGTGTCTATCTACTGCAGCTCTTCCATATCCTTTTTTTTTGAGGTGGGAGAATCAGGGCTGCCTGGAACATTTATGATGCAAGGACAAAGCAACACCTTGATAATCACAAGCATTATTTATCAAACAAATTTAGTGTTTACTTTTATTAAAACATTTATTTTTCTCGATTCCTTACTACAAGCCAGGATTTGATTGACTAATGAATACTGCTTTTGGCATAGCAAATTCAAGTTTGTTTTTAAGTGGTAGTGCTCCAGGCTAGAATATGATTTCAAGCTAGGTTTGGCTATGCTGAAACCAGACAACATAGATCCAGTTCTACCTTTGAATGTTTAGATAATAATGATTCATGGTAATAGAGGTTGTCTAGAGCAGTTCAACTCCAGCTCACTAAAGAATTTATTATAAAATATGTTAAACAGGGTCATAGACAAAAGTGAGTCATAGATGCTAATGGACCCAGGCAGTCCAATGTACTAAGGTGCAATGTGAGTGAGACTTGTCCTCTTCAAGGAGTCCAAGCTCTGTTGATAGCCCAGCCAGGACCACTTGTCCTGTGCTATAAAACAGCAAGGTAAAACAACACACCCTGAAAAAGAGTGCCAGACCTTTCCCTTTCCCATATTCTGATGCAATTACTCAAAAAAAAAATATTTAGTGTAATTTCATCCGAGACATCTGACAGGCCATTCATTAATGTAGACAGACTCAGCTCTTTCTGTAAGTTATGAAAGAATTTTGCTCCATTTTTTATTGAACTGCTATAGTTCTATTAGAATTATAACTTAACGGCGTATTTTACCCTTTTCTGTGCTAAAGTGTAATTATCTTTCACAGGTTTTTGGATATATTTAAGAAACAGATATTTATCCTATAATTAATAATATTATTTTAGAATTAAATATTTCATCAGATTATTCTCAACATGGTACATATATCAATTTAATCAATTCATTTCTTATCATAATATTTCATGACTTGTCAACACACAGAAGTTTCAAAAAATAGACATGTTTTTCTTTCATAAAATCAATTGGTGCTTCTATTTTACAAGGGTTTTTTTCTTTAGGCCTTCTTGTGTTTCTTGGCTTCTTTACTGGACCATTTTGCAAATAAAAAATTCTGGCAAGGCTTCATTATTTTTACTATCTGCTTTTAATTACACATAACTTTATTTCCATAACAAGCTTTAAAAAATTGCACAGGGAGTCCAAAGTGGATATGTCTTTTAATGAACATTCATTTATTTCTATGCATAACTTGAAAAATGAAAGCAATGAGAAAAAATGTCAGTTCAACATTTCAACTGAAAATTTGAATTAAAAAATGTAAATGTGCTTGAGGGTGACATTTTCCAACATGTGAATAATTGGGAGTATTTAGTGCTTATCACATTGCTATAACAAGAGAAATATTTCTCCTAACCTTTGACTTCAACAATAAATAAATCAATTAAACAATAGAACAAGAGTTTGAATTTTTTTAGTTTGGAACAGTGAAATAACCAGACAAAATAATCTCAGTATAAGACCGTAACCTGTGCCTAATAAAATGTTGCCAAATTATCACATTTCTTTTTAAAAAAAAGTAACATCATCTAACAAGTTTTTTCTAAATAAAAGTCTAAATAGAAGTTTAAAAAGATGCTATTGAAAAACTCTTAGAATCACTCTGAAACTCCAGAATAAATTGTCAGTTACAATTTTAAATGTGTAATGGAGATTGATACATCTTCCATGCAGTGACTTCTTTCTTGCTGGACAGGTTTGAGTACTCCACCCATGCATATATGACAGATTAGCAAGGAAAAGAGTTGCTGAAAAATATAAGCTAGGTCTGCATTAGTAAGTGAATGACATGCACTGAGAGTGACATTCCTTTGAGAGGAAACAATCGAAAATTCTCTGCACTGAGTCAGCAAAAAAAGGACTAACTTTTCCCATGATCTTTGAGAATGGGGATAGCATTGTACTGAGTTCAGTGTGCACATTAACATTAAACTCCTCTCAGGCTTTTCCATTCAAAGATAGACAGAAAATTGTGTAAATAGAGTCAGGACTGTGTTTACTTTCCAGCTGCCATACAAGTTGCATCTGTTTAGAGGAACATCAATAACACTGCAGTCAGAGGAGCTGTTGAATGTGTTGCAATCAGATTTTGCAAGACATGGGAATCATGCTGGAAAAGCCTGTGATAAGACAGGACCTACACAGAGCGTTGTTCCCAGGAAAGAGCTGATAACAGTGGCCAGCTGCATGTGACACAGGGGGTCAACAAAGGGAGAAGCTGCCTCTACGTGCTACAAAACCTGAGATGTCACTGGGAGGGGACAGGCAAAGGGGGCCAGAAGGGTGAGCAAGCCTTTACTCAGCACGTGTGACTTGACAGGTCTGTACAGGCTGTAGATGAATCCTTCGAAACTATAACTTCCTTGTCAAGGAATGAACAAGTGACAATGAACATTTGGGAGGTGCCCGGCTGGAATCGTGCATCTTTTCCTTGCAATCAATTAGCTGCAATTTGCCCCAGGAATGGGCTGACCACAGTCCAGTTTTATCTAGTGAATGACTAGATACCACCTCTTGAAGTCAGCTGGCTGTGCATAGGGTGAGGGCCCATGTGGATATTTACAATTAAATCTGTAGCATGGTAGCACAGCAATAGTAACATTATATTGCGCACAGAACACAATGCCAGAGTCATGTTTCATGCAGCCCTGCTGTCACCCAATAGCAGGAATATGAGTGGTGCCAGCACCACGAGAGAAAAATATTAAAGATGAGCTGAAGTGAGGCAATAAGAAAACTTCAAAGATCTGTAGCCTACAGTGTAGCCCCCACAATTACAAATCCCTGTTCTGCATCATGGCTGAGGTGAATACACTGATGTCTCCTGAAAGAAAACCAGATATAATCAGGCCTTTGAACTGTTCTACTCCATGAAACTGATGTGTGAGAAACTGACTTTTTTTTTATCAGTACTTAATGATGCTTTTAAATTATATTGTATATAATTAAAAATCATATTGTATTATATTATAAATTAAAATGTTGCTCCATGAAATATTTACCTTTATGGTTTTCCTCTTATTATTACACCACAGTGATGGATGAGCACCTGTCTTACTCTATTACTTCCTCAAGAAAGGATCATTTTAGGTAACAGCAAAGATTTCTGTAGTCAGCAATCGCAGCAATTTATATGACTGACTGGTGGCTGATATGTGCACAATCTGTAATAAAGCTTTTAGTCAAATGAGGCTCAACTAGCCCTCTCATTAGAAAGGAGCACTTGATGAGTGAAGTGCATTTACTCTCTCTTTACTTTGTGATCTGTGTTGGCTAAACCCTCAAGACTCCATGGTCCCTGAGCCTTTTGTTTCACTCTTCTATTCATAATCTCCATGAAAATCCCTCACATCTCAGAACATGCTCCTTCAGTGGAGATCTCTGGCCAACACAGTGCTGAGATTGGCTCTGTAGCTCTGCCACTAGTGTGGGTTCAGCTGCTGACTTCATCAGATGGCTCCTAACCACCACAAGTACGTTCAGGTAACACAAGTTGTATAAAAGCCTTTCATGTTCATTTCATGCCATCTCACCAGCAATAGTACACACAGTCCTTGAATTCAATGCTCACTCTTCCTGCAGCACATAGAGGCAAAGCTTAAGATCATGTCTGAGGATCCTAAAGGAACAAGGACCAGCCTAAACTGACAACTCAGAAGTATTCAGGAAGAAAATTTAGCCGTTAATCCATGGCTGTAAAGGGGATTAGGAAGCCATCTATTTGCTGTTTGAATTTCCTCTCCAGGTTGCATGCTTCAACCAATTCTTTCTCATAAAATGTGGGAAGGCAGGGTATAATCACCCATCCATAGTGCTCAAGCTATAGTACTTACTCTATGAGGCATTATTCTAGTATTTAAATTCATTTTCTGCCTCTTTTCTGCACTACCCCTGGGACTGCCCAAGGTTATTAGTATTAACTCTCTGCAGTGAGAAGGTTTCGGATGCCTGATGATTTTTCCATCAGGCTGGAAATAGGGAGGCTCAGCCTTGAATTCCATTCCAAGAATACAATGTATATATTTCATATTTACTTGTGAGTGGAGACTACCCACTCATCCTTCAAATCTGTGTTTTCTGTACCAAGGAATCTCTTATAAGAGATCTCAAGTAGGAACTCACAGAGCTCACTCAGGGTTTCTCAGAGAGCTCGTGCTACTAAATTGCCTTTCCATAACCAGCTAACTTTCCTCAAACCTCAGGGACAATGGTGGGTATGCAAACAAATTTTCACCTCACATATTCTTCAGATTTGAAATACAGTATACTGAATGCTTTAAAAATATTGACCTATTCACAATCATTTATTTTTACAAAGAGATTTCCAGCATCCTGTGGCTCTCAAGGCTCTTGTGCTGTTGCTGCTCTTTACAAACTGCTGGCAAAACACAGACCTCAGCTGGAGTACTTGACAGTGTAATCTAAACCTCGATGCAGGTTTAGGGAATTTGGGGAAATGAAAGCAATAGCACAGCTATTCTCCTTCTGCTGTTCAAATTCCTGTGTTGGGTCTCGTGGAAGATGATGAACAGGAGAGGAGAAAGGGAAGGACAATGACAACAATAAAAGTGTTCTCCTACTGTTGTTTTGCTAGATATTGCACAGCTCAGCATGACCCAGTACTTCTAGTAGATTTGAAATCTCTGAACCTTCCTTTGTCTTCTGCTCCATCATGTCTTTATGGGCATGTAGATCTGTCCCTAGGGGAAAAGCCTGCTCTGATTACAGCCCATGTGTCAAGTGAGACTTCTGAAATTACTATCTAAACCCTTGGTAGCTTCCCTTGGAGAGAGGATTCTTCCAGTGTCTCTCCCCATATCTTCAGGAGAACTCAGGCCTGACCTTAGCAATTCACATAAACAAGATGCATGGAAATGCATGCCTCTTTAACCTTCTTGTCTTCCAGTGCACAACATAATGAATGCTGTAAGAAGGATTGATTTGTCTACTTTGAAACTTAGAATTGGTCCTGAAGGGCAGGTTTCACTCAGGTCAAAGACATGAGCTGCCTTTCCCTGTCTCTATCTTATGTAGAAAACAGTCTCATCTCCTTTTCTCAGCTTTGCTCCTCAGAGAAAACAGAAGTGGGTGTGGAAGGGAAAGTAGAGAAGATGTCTGGGAAAGAAAACAGTGGATTGCTAAAGGTAAATTTCCTATGTTTTAGGTGTGTTCTTGCAATAATTGCTATGAGCCCTGCAGGATACAACAGAGCACTGAAATTCATTGGTTCTTCAAAGCTCAGACTGGATGGTTACTAGAGTGAGGAGTTAAAGGCTTTCATTAATAGATAGATATATAGAGCAAGTCTGTGCTTCAGAATTGATCCGAAATATCAGTAAAATTCCTTTTTCTTTGATCATATTAAATACTTGATTCCTTAGCAAGAATTCGTTTTCTGTCCTCTCCTCTTTCTGTTTCTTGAGCAATTACTTATTGATAAATTTCAGGCATCTACAGATATTTAGTACTATTTAATACAGTTTTACGGTCAATTTTCACCCAGGTGATTCTGAAATCAGTGTGTTTAGCATTAATGCTTTTAGATAAATAAAGCTTCATCCTTAATACACTGGCAAGTTACTTAAAGCTACAGAAAAGGGTGCAGGAAATACTTGACACTGTAGGCATATAAGCAGCATCTCCAAAGCCTGTCACTTGCTGTCTCCACTGGTAGTAGCTGCATTCCTGCATCATTACATTACCACCAGCAAAGACCCGTTGGCACCTACAAGTCTGACGTGAGGACTGCCTGTAATGCCACCAGGCTTTTGTCATACCTGTGCCTCCTGCGTTTGCCAGACTGGGAATGTGGATCTGGTGATGGCTGTAGGCTCAGGCAAAACAGGAAACTGTCTAGGTCACTTGGCTGCCAATTAATCCCTGCGCTGTGTGGGTGCCAGGGAAAGGGCATCAGATTTTCCAGCAGCTGGTATGGCTCAAGTGACCAATCCCTGCTTTTGTTTGGAGCGTTTCATATTGTTGTTTCGGCTGACCTGATGGTAGATCAAAAGGAAAGCAATTGCCTGTCTCTTTTTCCTATCACCTTTTTCCCAGGAGCCATTAAGCTTTAACTCCTGTACTCCAGGTTGCTTTCCTGTGGGTAAGAAAGAGACATAAAGACTCCATGAAAATGTCAGAAACTTTAAAAAATTCAGTCCCCATAGGGAAATACTAGATAGCAATTCAGAACCAGTTGGAAGATCATGCGACATTTGTGGCAGGTATCAGCAATGAGCAAAAGGTTTGTAAAGGAATGGTTAGAAAAACTACAAAAGAAACTCTAACTCATTATTATGGGAAAGTGTTTTCATGGTGTGGTAGGATGCTTTTCCATGAGAGTTTCTTTAGCAGTGTTAGACAGGAAGCCAAGAGTCTAGTAATCTTCACCATGGCTTGGTAGAGAAGATGGAGCAGATTGAAATATTCATTGATATATGAGGCAAGAAATACTACCTTGAGGGTGCAACTGAGATGACAAAAGACAGAGCAGCTGAATGATTTTGGTAGTTTTTAAGCTCATGGCCAGATGGAGAGAAGACTGAGCATAATATTGAGATCAAAGGGCTTTTGAATATTACTAGTCTAGCGTTAAATAAAATTGTCCTTCATAGAAAGAGATCTAGTGGGAGGTGAGTTGGAAAGCAACCAAAGTCTCAGTTTTGTAAAGCAAAGAGCACATTGCCAGAAATAATCTTTGGTTTTTATTTCTCACATTATTCAAGAGTACAAAGTTGAGACACTATGCTTACTGCCAAATGGTTTATACTTTATCATATGAAATATATTGTGCATTTTTATTTAGAATATCCTGCATATAATGCAAGGGAAGTAAGTTTTTATGTATTTTAAATATCTGGTGTAAAAAAATATATGTCCTATACAATCATCTTAGTTTTTGTGCCTAAGTAAATATGACTCTTAAGAAATAACATATGTTCTGGTTTCCAGAATACTATTGATTTTTTCAAAGCTGGAAAAACAGGAACATGCCCTTGAAAATCATAAAAAAAGTTAAAAAGGCAAACAGACCCTTGATAATAATATAAAGACATAAGCATAATAAAAATCCTTTTAATAGGAAATTAATATTTTTTCTTAAATAGAAAAATAATAATTTCTTATACAATATGACAGTATAAAACAACACTTTAAAAAAAACTGAAGAGAAAACTCACTAAATTTATTAACATAAAATAAAATATTACAATACATGAAATTAAAATGAATAGTTGAGGTCAATATGTTAAAGACACTATATCACTGACTCCCAGATAATAGTCCAATTTGCAATTAGTTCCCCTTGGGCCAATCTATTTGATAGTCAAAACCACATACACCTGTGAATGTATTTATGCGATAACAATATGCCTCCTAATATTATCTTAAAATGGATCAACACAAATTAATGTCATTCCCTTACCATGAGTTGTACCATGAAAACTTTTATTCCTCATAGCTGATTTTTTACACTTTTTCTCTTCATTCATCCTTGCTGCTTTGAATGTGGTATCATCTTGGAAGACTGTAGTATGTTCATTGGTGCAATATTTACTTCTTTTGTGTCTTTGGGGAGAGGATACTCTTTATTATTTTGCTGGTCTGTTTATGGCTGATAACTGCTGATAAGGCAGCAGCACATTCCCTGGAATTGTCTCTTCCCTTTTAGTGTTTCACAGTCTCTCCACAGTTGTGTAACGCAGCAAGTTTGCCAGCTTTTGCCAGCCACTCTATCTCTTACAAGGCTTTGAAACATGTTCTAACTCCTGTTAAGAGTACACATAAACACTCCAAAGAGTCAATGCTTTTTCATGGTCAGTGTCCTAAATCCTTATGGGATGGACCTTGTTAATTCTATTCTTTCCATGGCTTATTTGAGTTTCCTCAAGTTTTTTACAGGGACACCTAAAGACCAGTGCCACATGCCTTGCTCTGAACCCTGTCTGTTCAACTTGGGTGATCACAGGGTCACACTTGCACCAGCACTGCCATTGGAGTATCTGCAGGACCATGGGAGCACACAAGGTTTTCCACCCCATCAAGGTCAAGCATTCGCTGTATGTTTGTATTTCCTTGTTTGGGGAGAGTTTAATCATTGTGTCGAATATCAGTGTGTTACTCTTGAATTTGAGCAGTTTACTGTTAAATCTTGCGTAGAACACAGAAAAGTAACTAAGTCATAGTAATTTATATAATAAATGTATACACAGGAGGGGCAGACAGGCATAGAACAGTATAAACAAACAAAGCCATGTTTAGGCACAATGAGATCCATGCATAACACAGCAGGTTTTGTTGGAAAAGAGGCAGAGGCCCTGGTAGTAATGAACATGAAGAAATACTGGATGTTTTCTCACTTGTATGGTCCTGGACCTCAAATGAATCATCACTAGATCAGGTTGGTTTTTTATTTCATTTTTTTACCCAAGCAGACAAAATATAGAGAGCAGTTGCATTGAACAAAGAAAGAATGCTTGAAAATGCCACGTTAATGCATTGTTCATGAAAGGAGAGTGAAAGCAGTCCTAAAGACAGACATTACTGGATCTTCCACACACAGTCACGCTGATAATTGTGATACTGATTGATGGGCAGTCATTAGACTCTATATGAGGTTACTTACTGGTTTGTGGCTGTTTGTTCATAAATAGCACCCTTCTCCTGAAACTTACTTGAAACACCTCACAGGGCAAGAATGTCCATAGTCCGTTCTACAGGGAGGAATATGAAGGTATGGAGCCATGAAGTGACTAGTCGAAGGATGTGGTCTATGCTGAAAAGGCCCAGGAAAAGATTAGGATCAGCTGGGTCCTGATACAGCCTTTGACCCCCAGCTGATTTTTCTTTTTTAAAATATTGGATCAAGATTAGCTCAAGTCAAATTATTCGCATGTGCTTTATATTGAAAGTAATCATTATATCTTATTTCTTGGAGAGTGCCACATGGACAAACCCGCTGCACAGTTTGTCAGAGAGCTGGGTTACTGAGAAAAGCATTTTTAAAAACAGCACCAAGGATATAGAGCTGGGGTTTTATAGTCAGCATCCCTTTTGTGGCTTACTTCTCCATCTCTCGTGCAGTGATGCTTCTTCAGGAAATACTATCCCTCTTTTTGGGTTTGATGCCTCAGGATGTCCCTTCTCTAGTTTTATTGTAGTTTCATTGCTAAGGTTGCTCCACCAAAAGTCTTACAGCAAAGTGGTGTTGCTGTAGCAGCTAGTCTGTGCCCAAAAACCCTGCTTAAGGATAAAGTAACTAAATAATTTCTTCTGGGGCAGCTTCTCCCTTGGGCCCAGTTGCACACTGGGTTTTGCCTTGTCTGATGATGGGGTAAGACAGACAGTTCGTAGGAAGGCACCACAGTCTGTAAGCAACAAGCCAGAGCACCCTGATCCTTCACTGCTCTCATGTGTGGTCAAAGAAGTGTGGGCTTACCACAGTCTGCAAGACTAAGAAAACTGTCTGCCAGAGCTTGAGTCCTTGCTGAGTCCTGGTGCCAACTCTAGCTGGGGAGCCAAACAGGAAAGAAAATTTGACATCCAGAGTCCCACCTCAAGTCGTGAGATAGCAGGCTGAGCCTACCCACACTCAAGCCATGAACGATAACAAGGAATTTGTTTTCTTTTATTCTTTTAACCCATTAGCCCATCCCTCAAAGAAAGAGGAAGAAGGTGGTACAAAATATTAATTCTCTGGGTCTATGATCCCAGTACTAAAGCATGATGTCTGCAAGAAATGTTAGAAAACACCTAGAATTAACCAATATATTTTGCACATATTCCAGATGTTTTATACAGTATTCATATTTTTCAATCATTCAGTGTGAATCTGCAGATAAACAAAACTTTATTACAGCCAGGAAACATGAAAAAGCACCTAAAATTGTAAAATGCTTAACATTGCAGGGGAGTCTGTACTGTGTAACAGAGCAGAAATCCCTGGAGTATTGCTGAGTTAGTACTGTTAACTGCATCGGTGGCATGTTATATTCAGACTAATTAGCTGGAAAGCAGTTATGCTGTTTCAAAACCTTACTTAGTGTTTCTTCATGGTGCTATTATGTGCCTGTGAACATGTTAGCTTAAATATCAACCAATGCATACCATCATATAGATTTGTTCCTAAGTATGCTGGGTTTTTTAATTTTTGAAAATGCGATGTCCTTGTGCCAAACACTTTGTGGAACATTCCAATGCAAACCTATATTGAATTATTTCAGGAATGATATATTTTCTTATAATCTAGGTGCAGAATACTTTGAACAAATAATATCAGTGATTATTCCTGGTGACAGATTAAGGGTTTATCACCATGTAATAATGAGAATGCCAAGAAGATTTCAACTGTTTGGATACAAATGTGCAGATTTTTTGTCAGAAAGATGGGACAAGAAAGAAAAAGGGGGCATTCAGACATTGGAATGTGCTAGATCCGTTTTATTTCTTATTTTATTGCTCTGTAGCTATTAATTGTCAGGTTCCTGTGCTTGCCATGGGCCTTGCTTGCCCAGCTGTGTGCACAATGTTCACTAGTGACCAGTTTTGCTTTGAGTCCTTGCTGTAGTGCTGTGCCTGGGAACATTTTGATAACAGCAGTGGTGATGGGCCTGAGCTGGCAGATGACCAATGTGTCACTTCTGGTCCTGTGCTGCTTTCCTGGACAGGCTGGAACTCCAGTGTGAACTTGAGTTGAAGGGACCATTCCTGTGGATGAGACATTCTGCGTCCGTAGGTTTGTCTGTGATGCAGCAGGTGTACCTCTGAAGGGCTTGTGGCCCAAGGATAAGTCCATGCAGGAGGCTCTGCATAAGTCCTCAGGCTCTGCATGAGGTTGTGCTGGAGCACCTCAAAAAAATGGCCTGGATAAGCCCAAGACAGGAGAAGGCCCTGCAGGAACAAGCACCTCCAAGGGATGGTGGCTGTGGATAAGTCTGTGCCACAAGCAGGTACACCCCTGAAGAGACAGTGTCTCACAGACAAGGCACAGGGCAGGTACCACTCAAGAGACTGCAGTCTTTGAATGAGTCCACATCCAATTCAGATTATCCAGCTGAGATCACTCCAATTAGGAGAACTTTTATTTCAAGGTGCTATAGAGCTGAAAAGTTTTGTTTGTTTTTACACAAAATCTCTGACTTTTTTAAACAACAAATTGTCCCTGCCCTTCCAGTTCATTGCAGCCTTTCCTGGATTTTTCTTCAACCCCAAATAAATATTTGACTGACTGCAATTCTTTACTGGCTTTCATTGACTTTTGGCCCTCAAGTGAAGAACAAATGAACAGAATTACATCCTCACAATGATTTGGGTGGAAGCAAGTAAACAGGGACTTTCTTGATCACCTTTCAGCTCAGCTGCACACCCACATCAGCAGCACCCAAATGAGACAGTGAGCATCTGGGAGGTACAATCACATCTTGACTTCTGCCCATCAGCTACCAAGACTTTATTTTATTATGGATGTCCTGCGATCTTCAGCCCCATGACTGTTTTAAGAATTAGCAGTAGAATCTGTGTTAAACTGCCTAATGGGCAAATTTGGATTGCTTTCGTAAAATACTTTTATGTTAAAACTTATTCTAGAAAGAATGACAGATAGTATTTGCTGTGAACCTGGAGAGAATGGATGATGCTTCCTTCATAGCATCCACCTATAATTTCCAATCTCATTGGAAGTTAGATAGAATTATAGACTCAATAGTGAGACATGTTTTTTTTTATAAATTAAAGTAATTCACATAAGATTAGGTTGTGGGCAATGTGCTGTAGGTGATTCTGAGTGTTGTGTGACTAGGCAATCTAAAAATAATTATTATTGAAATTCAAATCATTATTTCACATCTTCCCTGATAAACTATCTGTATTCTAGAAAAGCAAGCTGAAATATGTATAGGCATACTTGCTGGTTATATGGTATGATTATATGGTCATTCCATGGGTATTCCATTAAAGGAATATTACTGATTAAAGTACCAACTCAATTTTATTGTGATATCCTTATAGTATTAGGTCAGTAATAGTAGGAACACCAAGGAGTCATCTTCTTCTCATCATGTAGGTCTTATTGTCCTCATGGGATATTAAATTTAAGGTGCAGTCAGTCTGTAATGTAATGTCTGTGGTGTTTCATCATGTGACCTACAAATATAAAAACAGAATCCATAAAATATATAAATGACAGTTACATTTATCTTCTAGCTAATTGGGAATAATTATGTGAATTAGTGTGAATGCATTATTCTTTTCCTCTGTTGAAATGTGACCTTTGATCTTTGGTAATCACTCCCACGTGAACACCACAGGGCAAACATCACAGAGGATGGTGTAAAGTTTCTCCCTCCTACTGCCCTGATGTCTGCAAAGCCCCTTATTTGCCTGCACAAATATTTTTTTGAATGTTTCATGTATTTGCTCTGGCATGAATTTTGCATATTTTTCCTAGCAATTTGACTCCTTATCCGTATGCTTTAGCAAACATATTCAGAGCTTATTTAGGGCAGGTAAACAGGTGGAAAACCACTAATCTTAAATCACTTTATGCCAAATTGCTGTGCATGGTCCTAGGGGGTACACTTGGCTCCTCAACATCAGCTCATCTGAGCAGACCTCAGGGCTTTACTGTGGTCACCTGCTTAGCACAGACAAGTCAGCCTGCTGCAGATGTAGGGGTATGGGGCTGCCCAAGCCCACCAGATTAAGCCTGACTCAGTTCCCAAATTCTTGCTCTTCCTCTCAGCCTCAATCTCAATGGCTTTCAAGCTGTATAGATCATCTTTTCAAAGATAAGCTTGATTTAAATCATACTGGCATATTTTTGGCAAGCGTTCAGAACCTCATCAATCTTTATCAAGCATGAGAAAGAGCCACTTATCCAGACAAAATGACAGCCAGCCACATGTGCTTTGCTGTCTTAGCTGATTGCTGGGCAGTCATTCAAGTCCAAGGCATGCAAAAGCATTTCCCTCTCTCTCAGTTAAAAACTTTCTCAAAAACACAGAGCACACTCTCATTCCAGCAGCAGATATTAGGATCTCTCATGTTCTCAGTTACCAGTGAGATCAATATGATCACCTTTTTTTCCCTTTGCAGTGATACTCCAGCATCAGTCTTCTCAGAAACCTCCTCCAGGTATGCATTTAGTTTCTCCCTCTGGTAGGTTTTAAAATAGAGAAATTTGTGTATCCAATGTAAAAGCCAAATCAGTTTAAGCAGTCTTTGGCTTCTTATGAATAACAACATTAGTAGAATGTAAGAAAAAAACACAGACATGTCCCCTGGGGAGAGATATAGACAAAGGAGTCACACGTGAGCCTGGTACTCATGTGGCCTAATGTAACTTTGGAAAACAATTAGACAGGCACAACACTCAAATGTGAGAAAAATGGATTTTTTTTTTAATTGTCTAATACATGAAGTGTAAAAGGTGCTTTAAATTTAATCTAGTTAACTTTTCTGGAGGTTTTGTAGTGGAAGCACAGATTTATCTTAGTTCCAGTGGAAGAAAAGCATTATGTCAGTTTTACTTAGAAAGACACTCCCTAGTTTATCATACCATAACCAAATTAAGCTTGAGAACTACTAATCAGTAGGTGTCTATTATACAGCAAAGCATCAGCCTTAGCATGTACAATGCCTTCGGCATTCAACAGGGCATATACTGGAAATAAGAATTTCTTTGTCATTTGGCCAGGGAAGCAATTATCTTCGTAGTTCATGATTTGTGTAATAATCAGTTAAAATAAGGTGTGTCATGGGCAGAAGCCTGTGAAAAAATAAAAGTTCTGGTTCTTATTTAGCACCTTTAACTTCTTAAGTACTTGCAAATTCCTGAAAACACTGACTGCCTATTCATATAACACAGTTTCTCTTTCTGCAGTGGTTCTGCTCCCTCTTTTCCCCTCCAAAATACACAACTTCAAAAGAAAACTAGAACTCTCCAGTCACAGTTTACAAAATTCCTCACATTCCAGTTTTCTTTTTCCAATCCCACATATGCACATATGGACATGTTCACAGGTTTATGCACAACATCAACTCCTTGCTCCTATTTCCATACTAACATGACAAACATTTCAGGTCAGATCTGTGAGCCAGACATGTCCAATGAGCTCTAGCTCACCTTTCAATACCCTCAGGAGGCAAGGTGTCCCTGAGAGACCTCTCTGCTCCCTCTTCCTCTCCCTCCTTTCCCTTTTGTTTCCGGAGGAAGAAGTGACACATGTGCTGTGGACAACACTATTAGCAAATTGTGCCATCTTGTTATGCTGCTTATTTAGAGCTATTTACACTAAATAAGGTATAAACTATTACAAGCACTACTTATTTAGTGCTTACTTAATCTCCACCCATCTGAGTGGAGTTACTGGGCATGCAGGCTATGATAGTCCACATACATTTGAGTCCAAGGTCAGGTAACTTATACTTAATTTCTTTATATAGCATTTGCTACATATTGCAACAGCATTTTGCTGTTAGTAGCAGAAAAAGGCTTCACTAATGGTATGATACCAAGTAATAGAAACTACTCCTGTACATTATTTTCCCACGGCATCATTTTACGGAACAGAAAAGTACAAAGGACTGATATAGAATACCTAATAGAATAAATTTCAGATCACCATCTAATTGTATTCTTCACAAGCTATTGCCTTTAACCATTGGGGATTAATGCATATTGACAACCATCATGAAAACTAGGAAGTCTCATGATTGCTCTGCTTAAAACTGTCTTGAGCATTACAAGTCTCATATAACACACAAGACCCAAAATAGAAATGATCTCACAACTGAGAGTTTAAAGTATTTAAAGTTTTTAGTTATTTCAAATAACATTATTTTTCCATCCATTCCAAGTCTGTATTTGTTAGGATGAGCCTCTGGTCTAATGAATCAAGACAATCTCATGCACCCCTTCCTGAGATCTCAGGTAACTTCTACTTTCTCTCCCAAACTGATCTCACTTACTGAAGTTGTTCTGATGACATCATGAAGAATCATTTAGAACATGCTGTTTTCTGTAGGACCTCAAGAAAACTGTACCCTTGCCAAATGCCCAGATGTAACACAGCGAGGAGAACATGCATATAAACACATATGCAAAATGGCAGGAAGAATAGAATGCTATTATCATTTGAATTCTTCTAAATCATATTGTTGAACTAAAAAAAAAAGTTAAAGACGCATCCTTCTGCTCAGAAAGTGATAGAAAGTGCCATGCAAAACATAGTAATACAATACTTTTCCAATTACGTAGTTCATATGTCAGAACTGAGGAAGAAATTAATTAATTCATTGATTTAGAGAAAAAGAGGAATTTTTGTGGTCTTCTAATCTAATGCAAATAGCCAAGATCATGCACAAACTGAACAAAGGGGAGAATCACACCTGGAATCAGAATTATCTTAAAATACCTTACTTGATTTATTACAACTTTATTTTTACTTTACTAAAAATTCATACAAATCTTTCTCATTGGTATCAAAAGTATTCAATGCATTTACATTTCCCCACATATTCCATCATCCTGAAAGGCTGAATCCTGCAAAGCCACAAAACACAGAAACAGTTTCTGTTTACCTATTCATGGGAGTTATAACCACCCAATAAAGTTAATGGACTAAAACGTTGTTCCTATGGAGGGAAAGAGGATACTTGCCTACTGACCTGGAAGAGGAGGCCAGTCTTTGGTGGCCTCTGGTTATGCCAGAGCATCCTGCCTGGTGACCCAGTCAGCCTCTTCCCATGCAGCGATAGCCCTTAATAAGCGGATGCAAAATTTTATGACAGGTTAATACATTGAACTAGACACAACATTGTTAGCACAACCTTTCTCATCCCAGTAAGAGCTCACATATCCACTCATACATATTCATCTTTCCTCTGCTAAACTATCTGCATCCCAGCTTATGCATAATGACACCTTCCTTGCAAATATATTTCATTGATTTGTTGATGTTTACAATATTAATAGACGATGACATGTTCTTCAGATTTCCTCTAGTGCAAAATTGTTACTCATTCCTGAGTCAGTTCCTGGAAATTGCATCGTTTCCCAGGAGAATTTTTCTGATTTTTTTTTTAATCTCAGCTTTTATTGACAAATTCAAATATCTATGCAAATTGACTGCTTAGCTTACCTACCTCTTGAAAACCCTAGATGTGATAGATGTTGATACTTTTCAGTACTATCAAGACATTTCCAAAAGGCAGATATAGAAATACAAGAAATAGCAGAGAATAGAAAGAAATCTTATTTCAAATTAAAGCAAAGATAGGCAGGACCAGTGTCCCCACAATCTCAACTGTTAAAAGGAAAAACTAAAATGTTTGAAATAAATATTGGTAACTATTTTAGCAAATGGGCTGCTAGTCCTGTAAATTTTATGTTCTCTATAGAATTCTTGCTCAAATAATTGAGTGAGGCTCCTGAATATTTCAGCTGTACCATTAAAATGAAATTCAGGAGAAAATTTTGAACAGAGTACTGCAACAAGAAACAAGATTGTCTCTGCTTGTTTAGCTTCAACTCTTCAACTTGGTGCCCAGGACAGACCTATTGTCTCTACAAAAATATCATTGTTTTTCTTTGCTAATCCTCTGTATCACTATGACAAGGACAGACAGCTGCAAGAAATCTTTTGTCTTTTCTTGATTCAGACAAGAGCAGCCTTGATCACAGTTAATGACTCATAAGTAAATAAAGGTAGAGGCCATCCTTAAAAAAAGATCTCCAAAAGTGATTTTATTTTTTTAATTATGATAGTTGGTGCACTATCAAATGAGTTATTGTATGTAGCATAATGTTTCACATGTTTTGGTCATGATCAAAATAAATATTTTTGGTATGTTTGATCATAATGAAGTTAAAACATTGAGCCATCTCTGCAGTATTGAGCTTTTGAATATTCACTGAAATTGGTTTTAATTAGAGCTCAGCATGAGCTCAACATCTTGGAAACTCCTCTCTGCTTCTGGGTGCCAAAATTACATTCACATGTAATCTGCAGTTTGTCAAATATCTCATAAAATCTTTGAAATTGTTTTAGATGCTGTAGTGTGTCATACAAAATAGCTGAGCTTAGGTAGTGTCTTCTCTAAAATGTCTACCAACCAAAAGGTAAACCGGCCTGACAGGTCTCTAGGGTGGGGACTTTTTGTGAATAATTAGCCTTGAGCAATGAAACTCCAGAGCCACACCTGGGCTGAATCTTTGATCTGTCTTTATACAGCTAGAACCAAGTTAAAGAGTTTATGCACTATCTTGATGTTGCAGGTGATAAAATCTTTACTCTTGCATACATACTGCAGCAAATACACTTGTGTGTATATGTATACATGTGTGTGTATGTGTATGTATATCATATATGTACGTATCTATGGAGTAAAAATGGATATTAAGGATTACCATTCAATTGTGCTTCTTCATTGTTCATTCTGGTGTGGCTTAATCACTTTAAGATTTGTTATTTTTTCCTTTTTTCATGTAAAAGATGAGACTCGGTGACACATTCTGTCTTGATAGCATCAGAACAATATGTACAACAATCAGTGTGCTGACAGAGCAGAATCTTTACCTGACCTATTTAGTAGGCACAATTGTCAAAGAATATAAAATAAAATAAATCAATCATTTGCAACATGTATACTCTTGGGGGTTTGTATACATAGTACCCTTTCTTAATAAAAGTTTTTTTAAATAACAGAAAGAGTCAGATTGTTTCATGTATCTGATCTAGCTGCATGTGGTCTTTATTGGACAGTCTGCAAGAAGTGTGAACACAATCAACCATTTTGTCCTCCATTTTAATCTTTGATGCACCTCCAGCTCTACCTGTGGCTTTGGGCAAATCCCTGAACTTCTCTGTCTCTCTTACACATGAAATAAGAAATAATAATAATGATCATAGTAATAATAATAATAATTAACTAATTAGTTATTTGTCTGCCATTTTAAAGATTGTTAGCTGCAGTTGTCTCTTGTTTATACTAATGTCATATCCCAAGTGAATGAATTGTGACTGTGTAATATAGAAAAATTCAAATACAGATTGTACCCTCATGCTTAATGCTGTACATTTCTTATATCATTAGGTTCTGCAAATACACATGGGAACTGCACATATTGTTTTGAAAACTCTCAAGAATAAAAGACTTTACTTCTTCTACCCTGTGTAGTTATATTTGCTTCTGAGTAAAAATGTAGTCTTTAATAAAATCAAAATGTATCTGCACAGCTGGGCTGTTGAACTTGTTTAGTCACACTTCTCACACAAATATTTAGATTTACTGAACTGCTGTGGTTGATACCACTAAGAAGTAACCATCTCAGTAGTGGACAAATCATTAGGAAAGCACCTGTAATTTCTCATTCTTTCATATGTTATGGAGTGTTGAAAAAGGCTAACTTACACACTCATAGAGAAATTCAAGATAAGGGCACTTTATTTTCATCTTGCTTTCAATATTGACATATTAAAAGAGTGATGTGAGTTACATACTCTGACATTTTATTGAAATTAATCTATTTTAAAAGAAAATATTTATGAGCTGGATTCATTCAGACTATTAAATAAATCTTCCCTTCTATATTTTACAGGAGTTTTAATAAAGTAAGTGCTTTACAGGCAGGAAGAAACAGACTTTTAGCAACACTGTCCGAGCATTTTGTAATGACCATATTGAAATGCCTCTGATGAAAATACACTATTTATCATTCCTTATAGACAAAACCAGAGGGGCATATACTCCTATTTTCAGGTACAAATCACGAATATACATGTATTTCTCTTCAACAACGCTTTGATGTGACTGTAGCTGAAACACAGCATGGTTTATTCTCTGATGTCAACTACAGACTCTTCCATACTAGACTTAGACTAAATATCTGAAAGGGGATTAGAAGCATAATGCTGCTTTAACACACTAACTTTCACCTTTTTTTAGTAGATAATTTCTAAATTAATTTAATTGTTCTGTCCATTTGGATCATAAAAGAAAAAAAAAAAACCAAAATACACAATTCTATGACAAAACCACCTGATTTTCTGATCCCATTGATTCACAGACGTTCTAAATAGAAGACTTCCCTATTTTTAAACTTTAAAAAATCTGTGAATCCTTCTTCTTGCACCCTTTCCTTAGCAATGATGGCTCCACCACACGGACTCTCAGGTTTGGGGCTTGCCAAGGAAAAGCTGAGCCAGGAGGACACCCTGGGTGGGACCCTTGACTTACATTTTCTCATTCCTGGGCTTGTTTCTGTGCTCAGACTCATGGCTGATTCCCTGAGAAAGTCCAACAAATCTCACATCTAAGTGAGGTTTTAGTCAAAACCTCAAATAGCATTGGTTAGCAATGTTTACAGTGCTGTGGTTTCAACTACAGGCTGAGTAAACAAATATTTAATGGGCAATAAAATTTTTAAGATCCTTGAAAAGCAGGGGAATGTGGTTTTGCTTGGCTGCATGCTGCGTCTCATGCTGAGATACCAAGCAAAATGTTCACTATGCGGTTTCTTTTTAAGACCCACACAAGATGGTTTTGGTAAGCTCTTACGGGGTAAAAATTCACTTAATTGGCATTTTCATTTGGGACTCATATTCAAGCACTCTAAAAGTTTTGCTAATAGCATTTATGGCAACAGAACAGGAGGACCAGATGATTTTTCCTGTGTATAGCTCAGAGGTAGAATAGTACCCAGTCTTCTCATTAGCCTTATTTCTAATCACACTGCACAGCTCTTCTTATGGTCCTCTGTCCTGCTGTGGGTGTGTTGTGCTTCCCCATATCTCAAGGATGATTTTAAAAGCTGACTCCAGCATGATCTTTTCACTAGTATACTTAAAGAATTGCTTTTCCTTTCTATTGTTCTTTCCCCCTCATTTCCCCTGTTCAGCCTAACCCAGCCTACAAAACTTTGTGTTAGTGGGATATATGCTATAGCAAGGATCCTGAACAAAACACCATTCCTGCTTTGTTATGGGTTTGAGAATGATGGTGCCCGTCAGCAAAAATTCCTCGTGGTAAAAGATGAGAAACCTCCATAATCTATAAAGAGCAAGATAACAGGTGTAAGAATTCCTTCTCCCCTCAGATTTCTCACAGTCAGCAAGACTGGGCCCACGTTTGGCTGCTGTAATTCAGAGTCGGGTGCATTAGCCAACATCCACTTTGGTTGACATTACAACGCTGGGCTGTGAACTGCCATGCCTGAGGAACTGGTTCACATCCACTTCTGTGACCCAAACACAAGCAGAAAGGTGGGGCAGGCATACCCAGTGCTATCCTTCTAAAATGTCTCAGCACCCTTTTTTTTTTTTTTTTTTTTTTTAACATAAGGCCTTTTAATTCTAGAAATGGCCAAAAAAAAGAGACCACAATAGGAGTAAGAAAATACAGGAAAAGTGTTTAAGGTTTTGGGCTTCAATGTAACCATTGCCTTTTACTCTAAATAAAGCAGAACTAGTTAAACAAGTAAAGCTGTTACTTTGTCCCAGCTGGTTTTTCTCTAAGAGCATGAAATAAGATTCACTTTAGAAAAGGCAGATTGTACCTGCCCCTCTGTGGTTAGCTAGGCCACACTCCATGGCTCCTCTTAGCATCTTCCCTTAGGTGTAAGCCTGTGATCACCTCTATAAATAAGCAGGCAGAGCTGATTGCCAGGCTGGGATGATGTCAGCAGATGAAGGCTTCCAACCATTCACAGAAGACCCAGGTTTCATGTCTGTGGTGGTAAAAGCAATTCAATCTTGCCAGCTGACATATTTGTGATGTTGTATTCCTTAGGAGGTTATCACCTTCAGAAAGTAAATTCAGCATGTTGGTCAGCCGAGTTAGTTAAAATTAGAAATATTTTCATATTTGTTTGATAATGTGTCTTTTACATATATCTTTTATATACATATGTAGAACATACATGGGTTATATGTGAAATATATGGGAATAAAATCACAAATATTACAAGTAAAATATTTCCTGCATAGTTAAATACACGCCCATCTGAAAAAAAGAATATGCTTCGATTGGTGAGCAGGAATGATTTATTCCAGAAGTATTTCATAGAGTTTCTTCATGAACAGGAAAAATTTCTCCCGGAAATATTTCTCTGCAGTCAGGTGAACAAAAGGTCTTTGTTGTTAATACCATTTTATTGGGCTATTTAAGACTGATAAGTTGATTGTATATTAACACTCCTCCCACTCTACTCCTCAGGGTAAAAGCAATCTCCAAGTTTTCACTAGGAAAGAGCACAGATCCACAGCCAGCTTTGTCCTAGCCCACCTGAAGTGCCAGAGCAGGGCTCAAGGTATATTAGCTGCTCTGTCACCTAATTGATTAGTGTTGCTTAGTCCTAGGAGGAAAAAAGCTCTATATTGCATGTGCAGAGAGCTAGAAACTCTGGAGAGACGGCTAGGAAAAACACTCAGCAAAACACAGAATTGCTTTTCTTATCAGTACAATACCAGCTTCTGTAAAAGTTAAAGTTCACAGAAATAGTTAGCAATTTAGTTGTCTTTTAAGGAATTAGTAATATAGATAGCAGAATGATTGTATCCTTCAGCCAGCAAATAAAAGTTCAATGTTTCTACAAATGCAAAAATTATGATACTGCAACTTTTTTATTGTGTTTTGGATTGTGCATGTAGTTCACAAGTGTGGATTTTTTTCCCAATATAACTGATGTGGAAGCCCATCAAACTCTCTGTGTTTTTCTTGAAAGCAATTGGAATGTGTCTCAAATTGGCAATAAAAACATATGAAGAAATGTTTTATACTCTTTCTATCGCTAAATAGATAATGGATGCAAAAACAAACTCACAGTTTCAGTCCTTTGTGTGGCATTCTCACTATTTCATATACTTTTTTATGGTATAGTCAATACTAATATTAATCATTGAGAGTATATATTTTTTCTTTAGTACATAAAATAATTTTAATACAATTTTTCATTGTATTAGAGATTAGTGGTCAAATTTTTTTACAGAAATTTGTAAGTAATCAATTAAGCTTGCATTTACTGCAGGAAATCTACAGTTTCTTTTATGTTTAGTAATTGCTGTCTTCCAGATATTCAAAAGATAAACATGCCTGTCAAAAATTGATTTTAGTGTTTGTCTGGTTACAGTCCAATGGCATTTCAGTCCTTATCTGTTGTTTGATTACTCTTTATTAGCCTTTAAGAACAGTTGTTTCTCAGCTAAGTTTCCTGGGGCAGTTCTGAGGCTTGAGGTGCTGTCTTTTAGTTCCAGTCATGTTGCTAAACAGATTTATTTTTTTTTCTCCAAGTGTGACAGCACATTCACTACAAACTGAAGACAGAAATGGTGGTTGGCACAAACACGATCAAAGAAGAAGCCTCTCAAGGGGTGATGAAGTTTAGAATAGAACAGAATAGAATAGAACAGAATAGAATAGAATAGAATAGAATAGAATACAATACAATACAATACAATACAATACAATACAATACAATACAATACAATACAATACAATACAATACAATACAATACAATACAATACAATAGTTCAGTTGGAAGGGACCTACAATGATCATCTGGTCCAGCTGCCTGACCACTTCAAGGCTGACCAAAAGATAAAGTGTGCTGTTCGTGTCATTGTCCAAAAGTCTCTAAAGCACTGTCAAGTTTGGGACATCAACCACCTCCCCAGAAAGCCTATTCCAGTGTTTGACCACCCTCTCAGTAAAGAAATGCTTCCTGACATCCAGTCTGAACCTTCCCTGGTGCAGCTTTGAACATTGTATTACAAGATCATAAACTCTTAAAGTGTTCTATTATATGTTTAATGTTTCATTTAATTATGGTCAACAAAGATAGTTTATCTAAGAAATTACTCTTAGGAAATAGTTAATTACATGTAAGATTTTGGTAACATATTTTACATGAACAATACTGCCTATTTTTGACCTAATTTTTAGCATAATTATCAGGATAATACATAATAAACAATTCTGAGCCAACCAGCAGCACTGCTCTGCACACCTACTTTATAACCATGATCATGTTGTAGGTCATTGGTCATAGTAGTCTTCCAGGCAAGAAATGCTTTAAAGAATAAAAAGGAAGTTGTCTCCAGAAAAATTTAACTCTATTTGCAGCACTCAAAAATATTTGGATTGACACAAAAGACCTGTAGAATAAAGAACTGTAGATTAGGTAGTCATTTTTTCCTGTGGAAAGCGTGCAGAAAATAATTGCAGTCATAGACATGTAATATGAAATATCTAATTGCTACTTCTCACTTTATAAATGACTCTACAAGGAAAGACAGAGGAGAGAGTAAAGGAGTAGAGAATAACAACTTAATGGCACCTTCAGCAAACAACTGTAAGCACAGTGGGCCTTGTTTCCTAATTGTTTGCTCCTTTTTTCATCTGCATAATACTGTTGATCTTTTTGAAACAGGTCTTTGTAACACTGATAATAATGATGTGAACTGAGAAACAAGCCTACTCACTATCCTTCAAAAACATTAATATGCATGATGGAAAAAACTGCATTGCATGCCAGTTAAGTAGAAAATAACTTGTCAAGACTATTTTTTGTGTGTTTTCTTGGACTCTTTTATTCAGTCAAACCTAAGCAACAGGCAGTATCTTGTTGTATATTTAAAGTCTGCATACCATAAGCTTCTGTAAAATCTCTGAAGTTCTCCAAAGCTTGCTGATACGTTACTTTGCTGTTTACCATATTTACACCGTATCGAAGCACATGAAACCTGAAGAAGACAACTTGTCCTTTTCACTGCTTATGTTTTCCTTGTGTGTGTAACACTTTCATATAACCATTCCCCCAAAGATCATACAAAATCCAACTTAGATCTGAAACACTTGATTGTCCTTTGTGCAGTTAAATGAAGCCCAGGAGGAGTGATTTAGTGATCCAAATCTACCTCCAGGCACTTTGCTGACCCTTATTTTTATGTTTTCTACAAAAATCCAACTGAAAACAATGTTATGTTTAAACAGTAAATGTATTCCACCTTCAGAAAACTATAAGGACTGAAAACATTTTTTCCTCTTCCTTTTCCTTCCTTTTTTTTTCATGATGTTCAGATGCATTGCACTTCTAAACAAGGTTAATAGGTACTGAAAAGAGCAAGGAATGCTCTGATCCCTATGTAGTGGAATGCTATGAAACCCAAGCTGCAACATGCATGCTGTTGTACAAATGCTAGCAGCAATTTTTTAACATGATTTCCACATAATCAGGTACTCCCACATTCAACTGACATCAACAGATGCAAACATAAAATACTACTAGAAAACTTCTATCTATGGGAACACTATTTTTTGTGTGTGTCACAACAGTAAGTGTGGCTTTAATATTATTCAGCAATATGTGTAGTTTAAAAATTTTGATAAAGGTAGTAATTTGACCCAATTTATTTTAAAAAATGTTCTGCTTTTGCATTAAAAAATACTTAGTTTTAAAAATAAGAGATACATAATGGCTATCTAAGCAACAAAAATGCAGAATAGGTTCCAATTTTTTGAGGACCGCAAGCTAAATTGCATCCAAGGCTTTCAACTACTGAAGAAAAACAGCCTGTAGGAACCACAAAATTATTATTATCCTGGTATCTCTGATACCAGAAGCAGTGTTTGTAGGTCATAGAACCCAACTTTCTGACTTCCTAATCTCAGATAAGACTGTGGGATGTTTGCAAGATGCCTACAGAAGAGACACAAGAGTGATCAAAGGCCTGGGAAACTTGGCCTGTGATAACAGCTTGACAGAACTTGTGTTGCTTAGCCCTAAGAAGCAGAAACCTGCGGGAAGAATCATAACTTGTTCAAAATTTCTGCAGGAAGAGGAGAGTACAAGAGGAGGAAGGTAATCTCAGGACGAGTGAAACTGTGAGTGGATCCATGAAAGTGTCCCTATCCACAGGCAAAGTGGTCCGAGACAAAACAGAGAAAGATCTTTTTAAATGATATTTGTAAGTATCTCCCAGGCCCTCAACATGGGCAATGCACCTGCCCAGCTTTCTTTCCCTACCTTCACCTCCCTAGACCATCCCTCCCATCCCTCCCTGACTCCCAGAGAGGTGGAGCTCTCCAAGGTCACCACTGGCCCCACTTGACATGGGAACAGCTTCCTACTTCTAGTCACTTTTCCTGGCCTTGTGCTTTTCTCAGCCAGGCAAAAAAATTATCCCTTGGTTTTGGAGAAGAAAAAATTTGCTCAAAATATTTCTTCCTATTAGAAGATACCAGAAATGAAATTATTATTCCACGGGTTTTACAGCTGGTTGGATTCCTCTGCCATTTCCATCTTCACTCATGCTGTTTTTCTTAAATTCAATCACTAAAAAGAATAAAAACAATGCTGTTACACCTGAGGTGCAGGTGCCGTCAAATATTGCCTTTTCCTCCATTTGACTGCAACAGAAGTTGCAGTCAAATGAAGGAAAAGGCAATATTTGAAAACTTACACTGTAACGCATTTGTTTCAGATTCAGAAGGAGAAATATTAGAAGGTGGGGCTGCATTTGTGTCTTTACACCATTAAGGCTCTTCCCTTTCATTTGATAACTGTCCTGTATCTGTCTCAGGTTTCTCCCAAGATGAAGCAGTTGATGCCTGATAGCATCCTCCCTTTCTTTTCTGGATCCAGGAAAATTCCTACTGAAGTCACGAGAAAAAAAATCCTGCTGACTTAAACATGAAGTTAAATTGGGCTTTCTTGGGTTTGTGGTGTAGTCTTGGACAAGACATAAACCCTCTGTCCCATAATTAATTTAACTGCATGCTGCCTTTCAATACTCTAACAAGCGAAGTCATTAGCACATTTGGAGTGTGCAGTTCTTTTATGCTGCATTTCAAGCAATTCAAAGCAAAGTCCTATTTTAGGTAACTACATATAATTATAAAGCTGTGATCATCAGATGTTAGAAGCAGATAAGATCTGTAGGGTATACAAGGATATTCCAGAGTTGAGGTTTTTTTACTATATTATCTGGAAAATGGAGGCTGCATGATAGGGACTGACTAAAAAATAGTAATAATAATTTTTATTGTGTTTACATTTTTTCCTTTTTAATAACTTTAAACTTTATCATACATGGATGCCAAAATACTGCTTTTCATTGAATTTTTAAAAACTGAAAGTAAGGAAGAATTAATTCTACTTTGGATAAAAGAAAAAATACCTTTCATAAGCTAAAAGCCGTTTTTTGGACATTCACTAAGTTTCAGACAGGGAAGTTCCAGTTTCTAAGAAGATTTATGGAAAAAAATAAGTAATTATATATTTATATATGTATATATATGCACAATTTTTATTTCAGCTAAAAGACAATTAAGGTATGGGGAAAGGATTGAGACAATACTTGCTTACAAATGTAAGTTGAAGCTATATCCTGTAAAGATCTTATTAATCAAATAGAATCACACTTGATGACCAAAAAGTATCTAATTGTTTTTATCGTGTGGTCCAGGTCTGTTTGATTAGAAGGATGAGAGAAAATTGGTTAAGGAAATACTTAATTCTTGTTCCCAGGCACCCAAGGTAAGCATCATAACCAATCCCTCAAATTTAAGTAATGTGGAGAATTGTCTGAGTCTCATCAGATTAAATGAATGTTTACTATAGGAAAGCAAACATATGAGCTTGGGCTCTTTTAGAGTCAGCAGAGATCTGGCCAACAATTGATGGATACATCTCATCCTAAACTCAGTCCCTACATTTGGTCAGATTTCTATTTCACTGTGTGCCATTGATTGTATTTATTCTACTTTGACTGACTACAGATGGTGTCTAGGTGACCTTGGGTTACCTGTGTGACTAGCTCAGATGTAGACATCTACACCTCAGACATCAAAAGCTGCACAAATGAATATCGGTCTTTTGATACTGTGAGCAGGGTTTTTGTAAGGTTCACTCTTATATCAAACAAAACTAATACCAGAGCAAGGCACAGTTTAAAATAGCCAACTGATTAGCTTATTTCTTGAAATAGGAAAGACTTTGGGACAAATCTTTATTCTTAATAATTCAAAACAAGGAATGAAATCAGCATATTTTACATTCTATCAAAATCTACTAACTATGAGGCTACCATAGTTACTATATTGATGTGAATGACCCTTAAAAAAAATTCTGAAGGATCCCCTTTTCCTTCCAGTGTGGAACAGAACTCATTTGAAAAGCTCTAATAGTACAAAGGGATGGAAAAAAATGTGTTTTGTGCATTTCAGTTCCACACCATTTTTTCACTCCAGTGTGTGCCTCCAAGACATTATTGGATATCTAACCCTTTTGATCCATCTGGTAGAATATATGCACAGAGTGGGACTAATTTAAAAGGGGTTTTGATTGACTGTAATTTACACATTCATATAGCTTTTTGCTGTCTGCTTAACATGGCACACCCTTACCCAGTCCCTTGGCACCCTAATTAAACCAGCCTTAGATTGCCCTGGAATTTCTTACCCTTAGACAACAAAGGATAAATTCAGAGATGGGCTGTCATATGAACAGGGGATATAAGGTGGTTGACATGCCTGGCAAATTATCTAAACTGAGATTGTCACCAGAATTATTTCATTTTGCAGCTGCAGTTATCTTAAATTTACACAAAATTTAATTCCTGAAGGTGGCAGCATCCTGGCTAAACCTATATACAGTCTTCAATGCATGCAAAACCCTTGAACATGACCATGAAATTATAAGTGTTAGTTTAGCAGTAATGCCATATATGACTTTTTAACATATATAACTGGGAGTATGCTCTGTGGTAGCAGTTGGTTCAAGTATTTCCCATGTTTTACTCTTGAGCTGTAAAACTTAAAAAAAACCTTTTTATCCCTTGGATGTCTTTCAGTATTTCATGCTACTAGTCTTCATTAACTACTGTAAGCATTGCATAAAAGAAATTATGGATTTGGAATATTTTTGCATGATTCTTGGTTTTGCAAAGGTTATTTTACATAATGCAGGCACTGTAAAAGGAGCCACAACACAGGAGTTTTATCTTCTCTGCACACCTTAAAACTCTCTTCATAATATGCAATGAACACTGTGGGGAGTCTCTATTTGTCTGCAAGGGGCTTTCTTTATTTTTTGCTGGGTTTTTTTCCTCCACTTTATTCCTTGTAGTTATACCTATGCCTGTGTAGACTGACTGGTTACAGAAAAGGAAGGTACAAGGGTTTCATCCACCCATGTCTCTATACATACAGAGGCATGAATCAGTCATTATTACATAAGCAATTTTTAAAATTTTTTTTTAAATTTTTAAAATTTTTAAGAATTGCATTTAGTAACAAACACTTGAGATCATACTGAAATCAGAGAGGAAAGGTTCCATTGAGCTTAAAGATCATGGGAAACCTTTCTTTGGCTAGACTCATATCAGAAAAAGCAAAGAATTACAGGTTGCTGTTGCAAAGTCCCTGAGACAGCCAGAGGGAATTTCACTCTGTCCCCAGAGGAAGACAAGCTCTGCTTCATCCCCATCTACTCAGAAAAAACCAAGCTTTTCAGAGAGGGTGAGTCCAGCCTTTCAGACTTGGGTAAGCAGGGCAAAACACCCCATGCAGGATGGCATTGCTATGGAAAGGTAAAGCAATATGTGGGCACATTCCCTTGTGCTTCCTCCTGGAAGAATTTACATAATTCCTTAGTAACAGCAATGCCTAAATGTTGCAAACTAACCCCTAGTTCTTCTTGGCCATTTTCTGGTATGCAAAGCATATTTTCCAGTCTGACAGGACCTTCTCCCTGCTGTAGCACAGGCTTTTGGTTCTCAGGTTCCTGGAGCAGAAACCTCCAGACCAGTGTTCTGTATTTGGGTTTCTGCTCCAGGAACCTGACAGCTGAAGAGAGTGTTCTGCATTCCCTGTACCTCTCCCAGCGTGCTGCTCTCTCAGAGGGACCCAGCAGCTGTCCAGCTCCATAATGCACATACTCTTTCACTAGAAAAAAGAAGCACTTAGGAGAAAACATCTGAAAAATGTTTAAATAGTATGAATAACACTTAACTTACCTGCTTGTCACATTTTTTTCCACCCTAAAATCCTTTTGAGGGTTTGTCTCTGTCTTGCTCGGTCTTACATCTCTCAGTGATGAGATGGGTAAAATGCCTTTTCTGTCATGTCAGAATGGAGATTCACCACATTTTCAGCTTCTCCATCTTCTTACACTTCCCAAACCTGACCAAACTAGTCTAAGCTAGTCCTACAGGGCAATACTTCAAAAGGCATTTTTACTGCTTAATTTTTGTATTGCAATTTACCCTCATTATTTTTAGTTCCTACCACAAACATTCCTTGTGTTAACAGATAAGTCAGGAAGACTTTAACCATGAGCTCTGTAAAAATGTGTGTAAAAACCTCAGTAAAGTCAGGAAAGTTGGCATTGAATGTGCTCTGCTCCTATAACATCTGCAATACTAGCACAGATGAAATGACACTGATGCTAGTGGCCTGATGATTTGTGCTGGGAAGTTTCTGATGCAGGATTTCACTCAAAAAAATTTTTTATCAGTTTTCACTGGCAAAAATGCAACTGTCAGAGATCCACTGCATTACCCCTGGCCCCAGCCAAGGGAGAATTCTGCCAAGGCAGAATTAGCTCATCTCTCATGTGGTTGCACGACTGTCAGTATTGTACCTGTGGTTTAGTTTTCACCCCGGCCTCTTTGCCCTCCAGACGTGCTTGGAGACTGAGATATGAAGACAACATGTCGGAATGTGTAGCAAAGAAAACTGGAGTAGCTGAGAGGCATTACTTCAGCTGATGGCAAGTGTTACTGACCTGCCATTCTTAGCAATCATCCAGATAAAAATAATTATTTCAAGGAGAAAATATTATATATAACAAAGAGCAAAATTAAACCGAGTGGAAAGGAGGCCTGTGACTTCCTTCTGTTTCTGAAATAAGCTTAGACTTGTAGAAGAGCCCTGATTATAGCAGAGAGTATGAACTGGGCTGTGCCCAGACACAGCAGGGTCAGTCTCTAGTGCAAAATCCTTCCTCTGCACCCTTCTGCAGGGTGTCCTGCCTCTGTGTCCACTCATGTCTGGTCACCGTCACACAAAGAAGGGGGAAGCCCAGCTCTTTACTTCTCCTTCCACTCCTTTCTCACTAAAGAGCAATACTTTCAAAAATCTGTTTTCTCTCTACCTTGAGCTTTCACCAAGACTATGAGTAGATGAACCATAAATACTTTACAGACCATTCAGATCTAGCTGAGTGATATGAAAGTTTGTCTAGTTAGTTGTGTGAAAACCTTTCCAAAAATTGATTTAAATTCTTGTATTTTTAAATTAATTTAAAGTTTTGCCCATTTCACATGCCAGATGAAATTCTGACACTGTATATATGGCAGGGGTGGAGTTAGATTTCTTCATGGTGGCTGGTGTGGGTCAGTGTTTTGGATTTGTGCTCATTATATTTTGATAAGCAGAAGTTAATCTATTTATTGGGAAAAAAATTACCACAATTGTGCAGCGAAGCTTTTCCAGCATTAACAGGTTAAAATATATCCAAGACTGTTTTAAAAAAAAGGTTAAACAGAAATGTACCTGATCTCTTAGTTACAAATAGAAAGCTTTACCTTTACACTGGATTGCTGCATCTACAAAAAATATTCATAATATTTTTATGTCAATGTGAAAGCAGCTGGAATTTATTAGAGATTTTTTTTCCTGTTAAAACTATAAATGACACCTTATGAGAAAAGAGACTACAGATACAATGCAACCTCCACATAAAAAAAAAAAAATTAATGCAGGTGCTTGTGCTTGATGATCTAATACAGATAAACAGATATTATTCATTTGTAAATATTTCCTTTTATTAATTTGGAAGCAACAAAGTGTACTGCATGTATATTTCTGTGTTTAAAAGCATGTCTGCTCTTCTACTATTTTGGACTTAGTGAAAATCTCCATAGGAAGTGCTTCAGTTGTATCTGAATCTCCAGTATTAAATAGATATTAGGCTTTCATGGGAACTGAGAGCTTCAGAAAATGGCCCTTAAATCTGGATGGAT